>NC_139144.1:102537206-103245534 GCF_964270905.1 Leucopleurus acutus | reverse complement strand
CCTCACTGATTTTTTTTTTAATATAATAGTGTTTATTTTTACTTGTTGACAGTTTGCTTTATTTATTTTATTTATGGCTGTGTTGCGTCTTCATTTCTGTGCGAGGGCTTTCTCTAGTTGTGGCGAGCGGGGGCCCCTCTTCATCGCGGTGCGCAGGCCTCTCACTATCGCGGCCTCTCTTGTTGCGGAGCACAGGCTCCAGACGCGCAGGCTCAGTAATTGTGGCTCACGGGCCCAGTTGATCCGCGGCACGTGGGATCTACCCAGACCAGGGCTCGAACCCGTGTCCCCTGCATTGGCAGGCAGACTCTCAACCACTGCGCCACCAGGGAAGCCCTCCTCACTGAATTTTAAAAACTATTTCACCTATCAATTACTGAAAGGTATTAAAATATCCTATATGATTTCTTTTTCTCCTTGTAGTTTTGTCAAGTTTTGCTTAATATATTTTACCTGAATAGAATGTTATTGCTTATATAAGTTTAGCATTGTAACATGTTCCTAGTGATTTAAACCTTTTATAATTATTTAGAGACTCTCTATCCATAATAATGGTTTTGCTTTAAAACCTATTTTAGTTTTTTTTTTTTTATCAATGTAGCTTCACAAGCTTTCTTTTGGTTAGTATTCGGTATATCCTTTTCCAACATTTACTTTCAATTTTTTGTATATTTTAGATGTTTCTCTTATAATCGTCATATGGATAGTTTTGGGGTTTTTTTTTTTGTTGTTGTTGTTGTTGTTTCTTTGTTTGTGGTACACGGGCCTCTCACTATTGTGGCCTCTCCCATTGCGGAGCACAGGCTCTGGATGCGCAGGCTCAGCGGCCGTGGCTCACGGGCCCAGCCGCTCCACGGCATGTGGGATCTTCCCGGACTGGGGCATGAACCCGTGTCCCCTGCATCAGCCGGCAGACCCTCAATCACTGCGCCACCAGGGAAGCCCTGGATAGATTTTCTTTTTAAATACATTCTGTCAATTTTTGTCTTTAGAACATTTTAGGTCCATTTGTTATAATTACTGATATATTTGTATTTGGGTTGACTTTTTGTTTTCTATTTTCATGCCCTCATTTTATGTTTCTTTTTCCCTCCTATTCTTTTGATTATTTTTTTCTCATTCCACTCCATTTCTTATTCCATTTTTTCCTTCTATTTGGAATTTGTTCATATTTCAACACTGTCTCAAATAGATAGGAACTTTTTAAGACATTTAACTATCATGCAGTTACCCCAACTGAACATAATTAACAAAATCCCGTAATATCATGTAATACTCTTCAGTTTCAAACATCCCCAATGCCACACACATTTGGTGTGTTCATATCAGGATCTAAACAAGAGCCACATGTTGGAGTTGGTTGATTTCTCTCTCAGCTCTTTTAAGCTGTTAAGAATTCTCTACCCACCTTCCTTTTTCCAGGTCATTTAGTTATTGAAGAAATTGAGAGGCTTATCCGATAGATCTCTGCACATTCTGGATTGCTGATGTTTCACTGGGTGTCATTTAGCATGTTCCTCTATCCCAGTAGTTAGACCTGGGGCTTCTTCAGACTCAGGTTTCATTTTTTGGCAAAAACATTTCATAGACGGGACTTGTACTTCCTATTACAAGACACTCAGGCATTGTGTGTTTCCTGACATGCAATTCAGCAAAAAAACCAGAAAGCAAACACTCAAAAACAAGAAATGGAGTGTCAAAAAGCCTCAGAAGGGCTTCCCTGGTGGCGCAGTGGTTAAGAATCTGCCTGCCAATGCAGGGGACACGGGTTTGAGCCCTGGTCCAGGAAGATCCCACATGCCGCGGAGCAACTAAGCCCATGCGCCACAACTACTGAAGCCCACGCACCTACAGCCCATGCTCCGCAACAAGAGAAGCCACTGCAATGAGAGGCCCCCACACCGCAACAAAGAGTAGCCCCCGCTCGCCACAACTAGAGAAAGCCCACGTGCAGCAACGAAGACCCAACACAGCCAAAAAAAAAAAAAAAAGCCTCAAATATTCCACTGCTGCTCCAGTCTGGCATAAACAAAAAAACTTAACATTCCAGAATCTTTAGTCTTATTTTAGACCATCCATTTTCATCTTTCATTTATTTGAAAATAATTAAATAAGCATATTTTAAAAGAAATGTTTATTTTGTGATATATCATGAAAAAAATTTTCCTATGTATTCAGTGAAAGAGAAAAGTATGACCACGTAATATTAACACTAGTCAGTCCAGCAGCTAGCATAAACTTCTATTTTTGGCTCTTTGGAGGTAAGAAAATTTAAACATTTAAAAGATGAACTAAAAATGATTAAAATACACATACATATTTCATGATGATTTGGTAAAATGGGTTTTAAGTACCATTTCTGAACGATGCACTCCAACTAAAGAAATATCAAAGCTTTATCCTTGGATTTTATCCAATATATGTTGAAAATTTTGGTGGCTCAAGAAATTTTTTCAGCTGTAATTAACAGAATCAGCTTAACTATCATACTGCTTTGGCTATTTAAAGTTCTTTTCTTTCTAGTTAATGATACAGCCAAGAGATGAGTATCGAGAGCAGGTGAAAAGAATTACGTTCTGGGGCTTCCCTCATGGGGCAGTGGTTAAGAATCTGCCTGCCAGTGCAGGGGAAACAGGTTCAAGCCCTGGGCCAGGAAGATCCCACCTGCCGCGGAACAACTAAGCCGGTGCACCACAACTACTGAGCCTGTGCTCTGTCACCCACGAACCACAACTACTGAAGACCTCGCCCCTAGAGCCCATGCTCCACAACAAGAGAAGCCACTGCAATGAGAAGCCCATGCACCACAACGAACAGTAGCCCCTCCTCGCCACAACTAGAGAAAGCCCGTGAGCAGCAACGAAGACCCAATGCAGCCAAATAAATAAATTTATAAAAAAAAACTTATGTCCTGGTAAGTTATTTTAAAAGCTGGTTTTTACACATATTGTTTCTTATCTATGCTCTCTTTGCTTTGCTCTCATGAAACTCTCCCCCAAGATGGATATATATTGACAACAGCCCAGGGATGGAAGAGGGAAATAAAGGAAAGTTGTCATTCTCTCTATCCCTTTTTGAATATCTCAACTCAGGTCAAAACACCTCAGTTCTGGGCTTCCCTGGTGGCGCAATGGTTGAGAGTCCGCCTGCCGATGCAGAGGACGTGGGTTCGTGCCCCGGTCTGGGATGATCCCACATGCCGCGGAGCGGCTGGGCCCGTGAGCCATGGCCGCTGAGCCTGCGCGTCCGGAGACTGTGCTCCGCAACGGGAGAGGCCACAACAGTGAGAGGCCCACGTACGGCAAAAAAAAAAAAAAACGTCAGTTCTAACACCAGGCTTCAACCTTAACATAAATGTGCATAAGGAGGAAGAATACAGGAAACACTAGGGGTTTGCCATGTTTCCATTAATCACTCAAGGAGTTTTTCCCTTTACTTGGCACCCCAGTGTTTTGTACACCTGAAATAATGCAACCTGGTAAGATTTAGGGCTGGTGAAGGGGCTAGCTTCTTTTGTAAAGTGGGGAAAAAGCTACGATGAACTCAGGTATATTCCCAGACAGCTCCATCTAGGAAATAGTATACATTTAAGTTGAAAATCCAGAAGTTGATTCTCTTTAAATTATCTGTTCTTGTGTGTCTCTTGGAAAGCTTCTGCATCCTCCTCGGGTCACCTATGCTCTTATTTGAAGACCTCCAATTTTTAAGTGTATACTGATACCACAGGAGACTAGAATCAATTTCACCCCCTTTTAAGTACATTCCCTAGGTTTCTACCAGCTGACAGAACACATTCAGAAACCTAAATGAGCGCCATCAGAGCATCATCCTAGGAAATCTGGATTAAATTGACCATTTCTCAGAGATAATCTGAATCAAATTGGAAAGTATATGCCAACCTCATTTAGCATCACAATTTAACAGTACTGGAAGTCAGCCCTTTACCAGCTTATGAAACTCACTCTGTACAAGTATTGCGTTGGGTTCAAGTTACACTCAGATGGCAGTTGCTCTAAATAACCTTTGCGTGGAAAGGTACCATGCTCTTCTGCAAGTGGGAAATGACTGCTTTCCTACTGGGGAAAGGGGGGGACAGAGTGGGTCTTGCACAGTGTATGTAGGGATGGTCTTTAATCTCTGACTTTTTGGCATGGGGGGAAGATGCAGGGGGTGGGGTGGGGCAGAGGTCCTAGAACAGGGCCCCAGAGAGGAGCAGCCCATGTCCTTCTCGTCTTCTAGGCAGCGCTTCCCCTCTCAGCTATGCCTGGGGAGGAGGAGACACTGCCAGCAGGGAGGAACTCCACAAGGGCCCTCAGTGAAGTAGAGCTGCCTCAGGACCACGTGGTGCCCTGAATCTGGGAAGGTCTGCCAACAGGAGCTGTGTGGAGGGAGTTAACACAGCAAGTTCATCAACAATAGAATTAGTTGGGCTTCCCTGGTGGCGCAGTGGTTAAGAATCCACCTGCCAATGCAGGGGACATGGGTTCAAGCCCTGGTCTGGGAAGATCCCACATGCTGCAAAGCAACTAAGCCCGTGCGTCACAACTACTGAGCCTGCGCTCTAGAGCCCGCGAGCCACAACTACTGAGCCCACGTGCCACAACTACTGAAGCCTGCGTGCCTAGAGCCCGTGCTCCGCCACCAGAGAAGCCACTGCAATGAGAAGCCCACGCACCACAACGAAGAGTAGCCCCCGCTCACTGCAACTAGAGAAAACCCGCGCGTAGCAACAAAGACCCAATGCAGCCATAAATAAATTAATTAAAATCTTAAAAATTACAAGAGAATTAGCATAAATTGTAATTTGAGTTTATTAAATATCAGTGGGAAAGGTATAAAATCTTATTGCTTTCACTTTAAAAACTTGTTCTATGAAATTTAAATGTTCATTCAGCTTAATAAAAAATTATATTTTTACCAAAATAATGATTGGCATGTGGCTTTCTGGAAGCCACCAAAATGCACAATAGGAAGCACAAAAGCACAGCTGTTAGAAGCGTAGGTGCTGAAATAAAAATACGTGTGGGTGCTGGCATTCTAGGCTCCACTTGACGGATGTGCCATCTGGAGCAGGTCGGCAGCCCTAAAGCTCAGTTTTCTGCGTTTTAAGTGGAGATACTGCATCAAACCCATCCTCATAGAGTTGGTGTGAGAATTAACCGAGATAATGCATACAAAGCAGTTGGAACCAAGTAAAAGCCCCATAAACGGCTATTGTCATAGATCATGATAGAGTCATACAACGGAATACGACATAGACGGTCAGAATCATGCTGTAGATGGATGCGTATTTGCCAAAGAAAAATGGTGTAAAATGGCATGGACAGCATTTCATTTTTGTAGGTTACAAATGTATAGATATGTGATCAGAAAAAAAGGCTAGAAATACGTTATACCAAAGTACCAACAGCAGTTACCTCTGGATAATGGAATTTCAAGAGAATTTTTTTAAATTATTATTTCTTCCACCATGTGAGTATACAATAGGAAGTCTGCTACCCAGAAGAGGGCCCTCACCCAACCCTGCTGGCACCCTGCTCTCAGACTTCCAGCCTCCAGGAGAAATAAATCTCTGTCGTTTATAAGCCACCCGGCCTGTGACACTTTGTTACAGCAGCCCAAACGGGCTAAGACAGGGTTACTTAAGAAAAAGCCTGACTCTGAGCTAATGAGCCTTTGGTTGTATGGATCTATCCAGTGACGGTGAGTAATCCTGGCTGCCTCCGGGGTTACCCAATTTGCAGCAATTACTTCAATGGGGAAGGGGGGCCATGAGTGGAATAAAAACTGCAAAACTAAAGTTACAAAATGTTGACAACTGTCATAATCAATAATTCTTGTTTAACAGAAATCTACTCACACAATCTGAGATTTGAAAAGCACCAAATTACCATCATTCCTAAGATACGCGCCCTCCAATTGTATAGAATTTAAGTGCTCTACCCCCTGATACTTTTCTTGACTGCATCACTGGCCGGCCCATCCACCTCTCCCTCTGTAAGTATTCTGACTAAATACTGACAATGGCCAACTCTGTACCAAGTTCACGCAATGGCACAAGAGCTGCTCCTGAGAACCAGCCAGTTAATAAGCAAAGGCCTTGCCTTGCGTCCTGGCTCCTGAGAAAAGCTATAGGTTGACTGCCTTAGTGACAGGTTACACGTAAAGGTGAGGCACAGTGGGCTCTGGACGGCAGTACTGCTCTCCCACTTGGGTTCTGCTGCCCCCAAGAGCAGCAGTTGTCCCCTGTTTCTACTTGTTGCACCCCTCTCTGCCGTGTGTCTTCGGCGGCTTATAGCTCCTGTTTCCCTGTGTGTCTTTCAGCTTCTACCCTGCTTCTGACTTGACACACCTTACACTCAAGCTCCGAGGGGCTGGGAAAGCTGAGCCAATCGCACAGATGAGATCACCCTTCCGAGCCAGGCTTTGAGCAGGCCAGCCCTGGGTCAGGTGCCCATCCTGATGCAGCCAGCGCTGGGCCAGAACTGCAGAGTCACGTCACACAGACCACGCCCACCTGTGCAGGAAGAAACCCCCCCATAGCACCCTATGGGCATGAAAAGCCTTCCAAGATCTCCCCAGAAAGCAGCTGTATAATTAACCAGCGAGCACCCTGCCTGTTCTGCTCACTAGAGTTGAAAATAAAACTATCCATACAGACTCAATGTACTAACGTAATGACTTTGATCTAATATTAGCTCAAGTTACTAATGAGTTTCTACATTTCAGCAAACACAGAGACAAAGCTATACTCCAAATCAGGATGGGATATTTCAGTTCAGAATTTATGTACTGTTAAGTGAGGTTTTATAAGGTATCTACTGTTCAACCAGGGCACAATGCTTATTCCCAAAATTCTGTTTGAATATTTTTACTATTTAGTGTACGGCACACACTAAATGACAAATTTTCTTGAACTCTTGACGGCTGGCTAATTTTATGCTTGCGTTAATCTTAAAAATTACAATTCTTATGGAAAATTCACAGCCAAATTTTCTTACACACAATAAATTCAAGCTGGCTTCTTTCTTGTAGTTTATCTGGGCACATCACCTGTTTTGTTGTTTTTTTGCTTTTTAACATCCAACCCATTTTGTAAGTTTCCTCTTCGACCTTGACCTTGGTCATGCTGACATCCGACTAACAAAGGAGACTTCTGAACCAAGCCTGGCACTGCCCAGTTCAGGGAAGACCTCTGTATAGCACACTGAGGTCAGATCTCTTTCTTCCTTCAGCCAAGTGCTGCCTCTAAGGCTTTTCATTGGTTTGTCTCCAGCTGGCTGTTCCTCTCTCCTCTTAACTACTGTAGCTGGTTTTCTTTTCTTCTGGGCTACCTCCTTAAAGATCGAGCAAAAGAGCCCTCCCAACTTTAGAAGCTCTGGGATGGGAACCTTTTTAGTTCAGGGAAGCATTTGATACTCCTTGCATGTTTGTGTTTTGGTTGACTCGCTTTAATTTCAAAAGACTTATGTAGCTAATCTTTCTTCTATCAAAATCAAAGGAAAGTTGGCCTTTCCTTGGAAATGAAATCTTTAACAAAAACCACATTAAAGACCAAGTAACAAGAAATGAACTGATATTATGAAAGAATTCAGAGAAAAGTAGGTATCATAGAATAATTTGAAAACAAGGCTAAAAGAAACTTTATATTCAGTGCCATATCACATACTGTATGTCACACTGAGGACAGAATCAAGCATTTAATCTGATCTCAAAAGAGAAAAGAAGGAAAGCAAAGTAAAGGGACAAGATGACAGGCTAAGCCTTCCTGAGTGTCGGCTCACTCAGCCCCGTCACTGGGCCCAGGAGGCACGTGGAGGTCACGTGGCTTGCCCAGGGCTGTGCAGATTTTAGGAGACAGAGCAGGAGTTCAAACCTAGGGGTACTCGAAACTGAAGTCCTTGCCTTGCTGATGGGCCATTTCTGGAATAAAACTGGCATACCAGTCAATGCTTCTTTTTTCATAATGATTTAAGATATAAACATCTCTTGCTAAGGTAGGGGAGTCTGAACCAATTGTATCTTGTCCTCAAGCAACACCACACTTAATGATGAAATTTATACTGCTTACTTCCTAAGATCAAGGAGAGGACAAGACAAGGGTATCTGCTCTCACCACTTCTATTCAGAATCATAGTGCAGTAAGACAAGAAAATTATATAAAGCATCCAAAATGAGAAGCAACAAAAACTATATGATTATCTACGTAGAGAAGCGAATGGACTTCTACAAAAAATCTACGAAAACTAGTGAGTTTAGCAATGTTTTAGAATAAGAAATCAATAGTCAAAAATCAATTGTATTTCTATATACAAGCAACAAGCAATCAAAAGATCAAAAAATTTAAATCCCATTTGTAACAGCATCAAAATATGAAATACTTAGAGTAAATCTGATAAAAGATATATACAGCCTATACACTGAAAAGTAGTAAATACTGCTGAGAAATTAATGAAGACCTAAATAAGGGGAGTGATATACCTTGCTCATGGGTCAGAAGACTCAGTATCACTAAAATGTAAGTCCTCCCAAAATTGATTATAGATTCAAAACAATGCCAATCAAAATTCCAGCAGCCTTTTTTGTAGAAACTGACAAACTGATTGTAAAATGCATATGAAAATGCAAAGGTCTTAGATTAGTCACAACTCTGAAAAAGAACAAGATTAGAGGAATAAAACTACCTTATGTCAAGATTTATTATAAAGCTATGATAATCAAAACAATATAATGTTGATGTAATGACAGACAAATATATCAACAGAACAGAAGAGCGTCCAGAAATAGACCCACACATATATGGACAACTGAATTTTGACAAAGATGCAAAAGCAATTCAGTGGAGAAAGAAGAGTCTTTTCAATGAATGGTGCTGGAACAACTGGATATTCATGTGCAAAAAATAAAAGAAACTTTGAGCCATACTTTTCACCACATACAAATATTAACTCAAAACTCAACAGGTTTCAAAAGAAGATACACAATCCAGAATTTTTATAACATTTCATCTAAAATGGCCACCATAAAATATAAATTACTAGATGTGAAAAGAAACAAAAAATGACCTATAATCAAGAAAAAAGTCATTCAATAAAAGTAGACCTATGAATGATCCAGACATTACAATTAGCAGACAAAGATTTTAAAATAACTATGATAAGCATGTTAAAGAACTTACAGGGCTTCCCTGGTGGCGCAGTGGTTGAGATTCCGCCTGCCGATGCAGGGGACACGGGTTCATGCCCCGGTCCGGGAAGATCCCACATGCCGTGGAGCAGCTAGGCCCATGAACCATGGCTGCTGAGCCTGCGCATCCGGAGCCTGTG
Organism: Leucopleurus acutus; assembly: GCF_964270905.1. Lineage (NCBI taxonomy): Eukaryota > Metazoa > Chordata > Mammalia > Artiodactyla > Delphinidae > Leucopleurus > Leucopleurus acutus. Next base: position 103,236,208 of record NC_139144.1, on the reverse strand, counting down.
CTCTGCAACAGGAGAGGCCACGACAGTGAGAGGCCCGCGTACTGCAAAAAAAAAAAAAAAAAAAAAAGAACTTACAGAAAACAGGGGTATGCTGGGGAGAGATGGGAGAACTTCAGGAGAGAGGTGGAAACTATAAAAGGGAACCAAATGGAAATCCTAGAACCGAAGAATATGTTGTTCAAAATTTTTTAAATTATTAAACTAGAAATCAGAAAAACAGAGGCTTAGTGACTGGTAGAAAGCTATCAAACTGTCTAATATGTGTGAAATTGGAGTCCCAGAATAAGAGAAGAGAGAGTATGAGGGCAGGAAAAAAACACCTGAAGAAATGTTGGCAGGGAAGTTTTCCAAAATGGATCAAAAACAGTAACTCACAAATCTAAGAAGCTCAGTAAACCTCAAACAGCATTAAAGCAAAGAAAACTACACACAGGCACATCACAGTCAAAGTCTAAACACCAAAAATAAAGACAAAATCTGAAAAGCAGAAGGGTAGTGGGGAACATATTACATAAAGGAATTAACAAGATGATAGCTGACTTCTCAACAGAAAAAAAATGGAGGCCAGAAGAAAAGGGAACATCTTTAATACTAAACACACACACACACACACACACACACACGCTGTCTACTTAAAATTCTATATCCAGCAAAATAAAAAGTCTTTCAAAAATGTAGAAGAATAAAATAACATGAAGGAGATATTTGTGGTGATAGGACAGCTCTGTATTATGATTGTGGTTTTGGTTACACAAATCCACACATGTAATAAAACTGAATAGAACACACACACACAAATGAGTGCATGTAAAATTGGTGAATTCTGAATGAGTTCTGTGGATTGTACCAATTTCCTGGTTTTGAGATTGTGCCCCATTTATGTAAGATGTTACCATCAGGAGAATGGTACACAGGACCTCTCTGTACTATTTTTAAACTATCTGTTAATAGTTATTTCAAAATAAAAAGTTAAAGAAATGAAATAAAGACAATTTTCAGATAAATAAATGTTGAATTTGTTGCCAGAGACTATACGAGATGCTAAAGGAAATTCTTCAGGCAGGAGGAAACCAGGGTAAAGCATAAAGCCCCGTCCGTGAGGGCTGCACACAGTGACCTCCTTCCAAAGAGGACAGCATGGAAAGGGAGAAAGAAGAGTAACTTACCTGTGGGGAAGCTGACAGTCACCACCTCAGACAGGTGATCAAGGACAACCACCACAGTGGTCGGTCACAGGGATACGATGCACCTTTGATGTGATGAAAATGGCACTTTACCTCTGTGGTCTTCCTCCCAAAACCTGAGAAAAACATCAGACAAATCCCAATTGAGGAACAACCTACAAAACACCTGGTCAGCATTCCTCAAACTTTCAAGGTCATCAAAAACAAGAAGAGTCTGAGAAATGGTCACATCCAAGGGGAGCCTAGGGAGCCATGACAACTAAATGTAACGGGGTGTCCTGGATGGGACCCTGGACCCGAAAAAGGGTGTTAGGGGAAAACTGAGGAAATCTGAATACTGTATGAGCTTTAGCTAATAATAATGAATCAATATTGGTTAATTAATTCTAACAGTACCACACTAGTGTGAGATGTTAATAACGGGGGAACTGGGTGCAAGGCATGTGGGAATTCTCTACACTATCTTCCCAATTTTTCTGTACATCTAAAACTGTTCTAAAAAATAAAAGTTTGTTTTAAAAAAAGACTTGAGAGATATAGCAACCAATTGCACCATATGGACTTTAATTAGATTCTGATTTGAACACACTGCAAAGAAAATTATGACACATTAAGAGACATTTGAATAGTCTGGCTATTTGATGGTATTAACGATTCCTTAATTGGCTTTCTTTGTTTTCAGAGTAAAAATGGCATGTTACATTTTTTTTTTTAAAGAGTCATCGTTCAGAGAAAATACTTATACACTTATGAATGAAATGGTATGACATCTAGGATTTACTTCAAAACAATCCATGTGTGGGTGGGTAATGGGTAGCATGAAACAGGATGGTCCATGACTCGGTATATATTGAATGAAGCAAGTGATGGGTCTGGGGTTCACTGTACTAATCTACTTTCATATATGCTTGAAATTTTCCAAAGAAAAAAGCCGCAGAAAAATTTGTAAAAGCTGCCTTAGTGTTTTGGATGCTTAGTTTTTAAACGTCTCATTATTTGTTAAGGGATATTCACTACATTATCAGCTAAATTCAAGGTGTAATTACACTTAGTCATCATTAATGATAGTGGATGTGAATCCATATTTTTAATGCTCTTAATTTTTACCTTTTTGTAAAACTTTTTGGTCATCTTCTTGTAAGATATGATTAGATTATCATGTTTACCTTTAATGTAGCTGTCAAAAAGCTCATACAAGGAAGAGGTGGTAGCCCTGTTATTTTTCTTAGTGTGTGCTTATATTGCATTTTTATTCTCATCAATTCATGGTTTCTTTTTTTTTTTTTTTTAGGTACGCGGGCCTCTCACTGTTGTGGCCTCTCCCACTGCAGAGCACAGGCTCTGGACGCACAGGCTCAGCGGCCGTGGCTCACGGGCCCAGCCGCTCCGCGGCATGTGGGATCTTCCCGGACAGGGGCACGAACCCGCGTCCCCTGCATTGGCAGGCGGACTCTCAACCACATGCCACCGTCTGCCATGACGGTGCCATGTCAATCCATACACAGTATTACATATTAGCAAAGCTCAATTATTTTATTCTTAAAATAAAAATGTTAAAAAAACACAAGAAGTTCTTTTTTTTTTCCCCCTGCACACCAATGGTAGACACCCTGGATCCCAACACGCTGGATAAAACCCAACACTGAGGACTCTTCACATAGGAGGAGGAACCAATGGTGAATATCTCTCAGATGGTAATTATGGTAATTATAACTTTCGGTGGCTTATGAGCACTGTGACTAAATTCCACATCTAAGGCACATTTGAAGAGCATGTGTAATCGAAGCCTCGGTGGCCAAGCCATCGCCTGGTGTTATCGCAAGGACCTGGCCCCCCGCTTCTCCCGAGCATCCCCAGATGCTGCTGCTGCTGCACGGGCTCTTAGGAGCAGCTGCTCCCCTCCAGCCATCATGCCTGATGGCCACACAGGGACCCTCAGGACCTGCTCTGCCGGGCAGCTAGCACTCTGCTAGTGAACACTCCCCCTAGGCACAAGCTGGCTTGGGATGCTGAGAAGAAGGCCAATTTCACCCACCGCCCAGCAGAAACTAGATTCAAACTTTAAATGAAACTTTACTGATAATTTGAGGACAGTTGACGGGTTCGTTTTCTAGAGCTGCTGCTAACAAAATACTACAAACTGAGGCTTAAAAAAACATAAAGGGAATTCCGTGGCGGTCCAGTGGCTAGGACTCTGTGCTCTCACTGCCAAGGGCCTGGGTTCAATCCCTCGTTGGGGAACTACGATCCCACAACCCATGGGGAAAAAAAAAAGTAAATTTATTTTCTCATAGTTCTGGTGGCCGGAAGTCTAAAACCCTCCCTTCAGAGGGAAGCAGGGCCATGCTCCCTCTGAAGTCTCTGGGGGAGGGCGCTTCCTTGCCTTTTCCGGCTCCTGGGAGCGCCAGGTGCTGCTCGGCTTGTGGTAGCATCACTCCAGTCTCTACCTCCGTCTGTGTGTGTGTCTGCATTTCCTCTTGTCTTATGAGGAAACCAGTCATATTGGACTAGGGCCCACCCTACTCCAGTATGACCTCACCTTAACTAATTATATCATCAACAGCTCTATTTCCAAATAGGATTACATTCTGAGAGCGTTAGGACTTCAACATATCTTTGTGGGGGACACATTCTGACATAGGCTGGGACCTGGGACCCTTCACTGCAGTGCTTGCACCTGGAGAAACATCTCCTCTCCCCAGTCCTGGAGCAACAGAATACAAAGAAACTAAAAGGGACTAAAAATAGCTGCATGCATGTATTGTTGGGGCCAATTATGAACAATAAGATACAAAAAAGCCAAAACCCAACTGCCACATCTGAGGTACCAGGAGCAAAAGCATGATCCCTGCACACAGCATCACCAAGGGGGAGGGCAGACCACCTAAGCCACCTCCAGCCGGACCCACCAATCGGCCCCCATCCTCTCCCCATTTAAGGGACCAACTCACCCGCCCTCAGGGAGCGAGCAAAGGCACCTGTTACTTGTTCTAGCTCCCTCGTGCTACAGCACAAGTCCCAGTAAAGTCTTGTCTGAATTTCTCATCTGACCTCCTATCAATTTCTACTCATTAAAGAGTCCAAGAACCCTGGTCACTAACAATTCATCCCCTCACATGGCGAATAATCTACAGCTACTGCAGAGGCCTGACCTGTCCTCAGAGCTCCTGCTGAGCCGACTTCCTTTCTCACACTCAGCCCACGCCATAGACTGAGGGCCACCCCGGCTCACTCCACTTCCCGCTTCTGGGAGCACCTCATGAAACCCCACACCTCAGGGTTTGGGCCAGGCTGATCCCCTGGCTTTGGAAAAAACAGAGGATCTTCTTTCAGCCCCGGGTAAGTCGGGGGCATGGCTTCTGCATGATGCCCTCATGCTAGGACACTGAGGCCAGGCCTACCAAGGCCCTGACGAGGAAACCGCTCTCTCATTCACAAGACCACACAATGAAATGACCTTGGCATGCTGCCCAAATCTGGACTGTTTGATTTTTAACAATACCCTATGTGAGGCGTAACAGACCACTCTGATTTGGCTTGTACCAAGGTTAAGGTAAGCCTAGTTCTTTTTCTAGTCTTCCTTCATCAAATACTCAAAACGCAAGACAACAGCAAAACGCCTTCATGCCTACTTTCATTTAGGGTCACCCTTTCACGTGCGAAAAGGTAAAATAATTTCACAGATGTCTTTCTAGGAAAAATAAGCATAGTAGTGATTTTCACTCCTCTCTTTCTTAGTCTAACCCAATGTAGAAAAAAAGACGTTTTGTACATTACCTCCGGGAATTAGTTCCGACTACAAGTCAGATGTCACTGGCCTTAGAAATGACATCCCACAATATAATCCCAAATAACGAACAGCTGAAGCTTCAAGTAACTGCCATGAACTGCCACGACCAGCTACATAGGAGGTTTGGGCCAAGGGAGCCTAACCTGGCCAACCTATAGGTTTAGCATGAGCTCCTCACTCAAGAGATAATGTTAATTAGCTGACCTCACCATGTCTTCTCTCTGGAATTTAAATGGAAGAGACAGGATTCTTGGTTCCCAGGGCAACAGAAGGACACACAGAGAGAAGGCAGTATGCAGAGGCGTAGTTCCTCTGTATCTGCCACCCGGCATCCACAGATCCAAACAACCTTGGACTGTGTTGTACTATAGTATTTGCTACTGAAAACATCCGGGTATAAGTGGATCCTGCAGTTCAAACCGGTGTTGTTCAAGGTCAACTGTACTTTGAATTCAGAAGCAAGTCCATTTTCTATATGGTCTGGCTGCAGTCAGTTATTTCTATGTGAATTCATACATCAATCCCAAATATTTTAGGTAATCTGAGTCATTTCTTAAACCAAAGAAATTCTCCCCATTCTGGAATAAAGGAATTTTCAGAACTCCTGGGTCTGGCCTTAAAGGGCTTTAACACAACTGAAACATTTCTTGAATGAATTTGTCCTTTACAAGTGCATTTCCCAGTCTGGACTCCTACAACTCCCAGGCTAGGACAGTGCTTTCAAACTTTTTGACGCAATGCACAGTAAGAAGTACATTTTACAATGGAACTCAGTATACGATACACATATATAGCATAACTATAAATATACATACAACAGAAGTGTCATGAAACAATACTCACCCTTACTATGCAAGCTACTTTTTTATTTGTTCTTCTATTTAATAAAAAAAAAAATCCACTAAGCTGATTTCACAACACACTAGAGAGTCTAGTGCCATCAGTTCAAAATACTGCAGTAGGTGCATCCAAATTCACAGGATAAAAATTACACATTTGACCAGAATTTTAAAAAATATTTCAACTAATTAGAGTAGAAATGCAAAAATCCATTTAGATAAAATACAACTTTAAAGGCATTGCTCACTTCCAGCTGGTGGCCTGATGCTTCAATCTGTAGACGCCCCAGGACATGAATATGTGCACACCCCCTCTCCTGTTGAGTACTTCAGCGGGATGGTGTAAGGATTCTGCCGTAACGCCAGTGTTCTAACTCAACAAGGCGTCTGTATGAGGCTGTCACCTCTAAATCTTCATACCAGGAATCCTACCCTGCCGCTCAGCTTACTGGGGGCTCCTCCTCTGTGCTCACTGGGAGAGGCCATGACCAGAGAGCGGTGGTCCCACTCAGCCACGCTGGTCAACGCTGCCACTCAGCCCGAGCACAACAGGGGACATCGGTAGGATTAGTGGGTATCTGCTTCTTTGGCAACCGCCATGGACAAGAATACCTACCATGACGGAAAGCTCTGATCGCATCCTCATTTCTTGGGCCCGGCTTTCACCTTCTTTTTGCAGGAACCAGGCTTCCCGGGCTGGCGTCCCTTCTTGTACCCCAAAATTGGTGCCACACCCAGGGCCCTTCATCAGCACCACTGGAAAAAGGGGTTGTTAGTGCGCCTTTTGTGGTAAATACAACAGCGTCCCTTTACCGAAGAGGTCAACCCACTCCAGAGCGCAGGCGCATCGGTCTTAAATCCCCTCCAGCCCCCCGCGCCCCACCTCGGAAGGACGGTTCTGGAGAGTTCTCAACAAACAACGGCTGGTGTTACGTTTGCCTACTTAATTAGCCACGCAGGTGTTGACAGTTAAAGATGTGTCAACTTGCGCTATTTATTTCCCGTGAGGTGTGCGGGATCCGCAAATCCCAGGGTTGAGACCAGAATTGGGGGGTGCGCACTTTTTCAATGAAATGCATAACATTTTGAATTAACGCATATTCCATTCTTCCCACGGTCCTTCACCCATGGATGATACTCAGTCATCACCTGCATCATCAAACCCAGACTTACTAACGCTAATATAGCAAAGAGTTTAAAAAAAAAAAAAAACACGAGTAAGGTACTAACCAACCAACAGCCCAGCGAGCAACCGCCACGCGCCTCGTGCCTTTTAAGGGCTCAGAGGGCGGGAGTCCACGAACCTCTCAGCGTTCCACCAATCACCGCATCTCTCACACCTTGCCCCGCCTCCTCACCCCGACCTAACCAATCACTGGGGAGCTAGCTTCTCTCCGCCCCTCCCGTCCGCCACCGACCCTTACGAAGTTCGAAGCCTTCAAACCTCACTGGTGCCCAACCGCGCGGTCCCAGTCCGAATTTATTTTTAGCTCCCGGGCAAGCAGCCCCGCCTCTGGCTCCTCCTCTCCACCGCCCCCAATGGGAGAAGGAGTTTCCGTCGCGTCATCGTGCGGGCGGGTTAGAACTGCCCAATCAGCGCTCGGAGAGAACTGGTGTAATTAAAAAGCGGCGGAAGCCGGTGGGAGGGTCATGACGCAGCGAGTTTCAGTCGTGATTTTTCCGGGGGCATCTCGGCGTCCTCTCTTTTTCCGTTTAAAGTAAAACACCGCCCGACGCAACCTCGTGCGTTTCGGGGGCGAGGGCGGCCGCCGCAGCGGGAGTGCGGCGCTGACGTGAGCCTCTGTCTGGGGGCCCTGCGGCGGCGCGCGGTCACGTGGGCGTGTTTGGGGGCGGGGCGCGCGGCGGTTCCGGGCGGTTGGGCGCGCGAGCGAGGAGCCGAGGCAGCCGCGCCCGCCCGCCCCGCCCCTGGATGCCGCTGTGCCCCGGCGCGGCCGCCACCGATCGCAGCACAGGAGCCGCCGCCGCCACGGTTGATGTGGTTGGCTCGGGGCTGAGGAGGCCGCTAAGATGCCGCAGTCCAAGTCCCGGAAGATCGCGATCCTGGGCTACCGGTCTGTGGGTGAGTGGCGGACGCCGTGCGGCCTCTTCGCGCCCGAGCCCGGCCTCGCCTGGGCGCTGGGGCGCGGCGGGCCCGGCCAAGTTTGGGGCCGGCGCGGCCATGTGGCGGCCGCGCGTTTCGTAACCAGCCGCCCGCCGCCGCCGCCGCCGCCACCTCCATCTTGAGCGGAGGCGGCGGCGCGGCCGGGCCCGCGGGGCGGCGGCGGGCGGCCCGGGCGCGGCGGGAAGTGTCTGGGAGGCCGCGGGCGGACGGGGAGCTCAGGTTGGTCCGGGGCCGGAGAGGCGGTACGGGGTCTGCCGCTCGGCCGACTGCCGCGGGGCCCGCAAAGGCAGGAGCCGCACCTGTCCCTTTGCACCTCCCCGCGGCGAGCTGTCGTGATCGTTGCTAGCCTTTCCACCCCCAATTAAAGTCCGTGGGATTTTAACAAAGGAAATAGCACCTTGCGGTTTTTCTGTCTGTGAAGTTCAGCATTTTAAAGAAAACCAGGGACCTAAAGGACGTTTGGCTAGTAAGGGCAAGTTTCCTACGGAAGAAACTCGGAAGAGTCCTCTTCGGAAGCCCCTTAGATGCTGCCAGTGGCCGAAGTAGGAGGGCACAGAAAGGAATTTTTGATCTCTCGGTGTCCTATTTTTCTTTGGGAAAAAAATAAGGTCAGGTACTTGTAACCAGGCTGTTGAAGTAATTCAAAAGTTTCCCCCCCCACCCCCGAAAAATGTTGACATATATTTGCAACTGTTGGTGGCAGTCGCTTTTTTGCCGAACGGAGGTGGTCTGGGGTGGAGTGGAGATGGAATGGGTGCTAGAAGACGAGTGAGAAAAGAGAACCGTTGGACTTAGCCATGCTTCAGGGTGAGGCTTTATGGTCTTTGACAACGGGCAGCCTGGAGAAATTACCTTTATCTTTTCATGTTGTTTTTAAGAAGTAAATGAGCCTCAGGAGAATGTGCGCTTGACCACAGTGGGGCGGGGGCGTGCAAGCAGGTTTGGAGTCTCTGGTGATTGCAGAAGGAGGAAGGCTTGTAACTGCCGGCTGCTCATTGGACGGACTCCCCGAGCTCGCTCGCTTTCTGTTCTGCTTCTTCACCCCCATTTTCCACGGCCAGTGCCAAGGTCTGTGCTCTTTGCCCAAGACTAGCTACAGCATGCTTACTCATCCTTTTATCATCTCTCTCCGTCAAAGGGCTGGGGGGTGCAGGGGGGAGTCAAGATCAGAGGCTGAGAGACGCTTGTGTAGAGATAGGGGTGACTCCTGTAGGGTGCAATGCCAAATCGTGTGGGGGAAGAACAGGTGACAGCGTTAACAGCTGCAGCCATGAAGGAACCGTGCCTCAACTGGAGGCTTTTGAAGTCCCTGACCGTCCCGAATGCCTGTATGGAACCCGGCATCCCACCTTTATTGGCAGTCTGAACCACGGAGCCCTTTGCTTCTCTGCATTTTGAAGTGTGGGACTATAACATATCTAGGCTCTTGAGTGAGTTCTATCTAATCAGATAGAGTGCCCACTAATTAAACGTAGCAGTCTCTGAATAATCAAGTTACAGGTGACCTGTACCTGGGCTACCTGATCTAAACTGGGAGAATGCCCCAAAAGATCCCGACTTATTGACCCCTTGAAATTCTGGAGCTGGTGATTCCAGTCTTCAGTAAGCAAGTCTAGCATTTTATCCCTCTTTTGCTAAAGAAGTTCCTTATGTCCAGTCGAAACCCATTCTGTCTTATCTGCCTTCTAGTCATCATGCTCCTAAAGACCCAGATGTGACACGTCACCCCTTTGCCTTCACTTGACATTTATTTTAAACTGCTGTTAATAAAATACTGTGCTAAATTAGCCTCCAGTGGCACACAGAGTAAGTTCAGTCCCTGTTTTCTGTGCCTTCAGTATGTCATATTGCTATATCCTACGTCATTTTCTCCGTATTTATTTTCATATGTGGTGATTAAAGTGAAATGTATTTTGCAGAGGTTAAATTATTCCCAGTCTTTGCATTTGATTTTACAATTGTTTACCTTTGTTATGAACCAGGACATTTTGTAGTTGTGGGCGCTTTTGTTTTGCCAGCATCAAAAAAGGAGATGATTCCCTGATTCCATGTAGTAGCTACTCTTCAGAGAATTATTCACTATTCAGACTTGAGTTTACTGACACGCTTGCTTGCGAATGGCGCTATGCTAGAGAAATTTGAGTATCTGTGTTTCTTTTCTAGGTTGTGTTACTTTGTGATACTAAGCTGTTGTGTCATATTTACTGGGGGTGGGAAAAGGCTAAGCTAGAAACCACACCTTTCCTAGAATGTTCTTTCGGTTAAATATCTTATGCCAGTTTGACTAGTAAAATACTTGTAAGTTTATTTTAAAAGTTTGCCTTCAGATAAAACTAGCAAGTGCAATGATTGTTTTACTACTTGGCGTTCAAATTTTGTATTTTCTAAAAACATTGATAAACCTACCAGTGAGGAAAATATAATTAATTCTCAGGTAATTTATACAACTCTTTTTTTTCCCCCCTGAAGTACTTTTCCTGTTATTTACAATGTTAAGCCTTTTAGGACACGTCACCTGTAACGCAGGCTGGCTTTCAGGGAGTGCTTTGTAGTAATTGTTTTAGTGGTGGCCAAATGTACCAGCTCCCTTACATCTATTGTTTCTAACACAAACGAGTAGTCCCGTGATAGGAGGTAACTAAACTTAATCGAATTAAAGTTATAGTGTCATTTAATTATCTTCAAATAAAATCTGGCACCTTTTTCACTGGAATGTTCTACAGAGAGCTTTGATAATGGAGTTTACCATTAGACCATCATCAAAAGACTGTCATACGTAAGCCTTAGGGGTTAACAAGCAGGAGGGAATCACAGGAATGTGAAAGATCTCAAGAGAGAAAATGAAACAATTCTGTGGTTTGGTAAAAGGCAATTCAGTAAAAGTAACTCAAATTATTACCTACCTTGTCAAAATCTTTTAGGTAGTAAAGAACATGCATCCTTTGATTTGGATACTTCAGAGGGAAAGATGTCATTAAATTTGTTTCCGGTAGAATATAGTCCAATTGTATTCTGATTTACTGTATATTTTTTAATTATCCTATCCTTTTCTAACACATTGCATTGAATTTTTTTTTTTTGCGGTACGCGGGCCTCTCACTGCCGTGGCCTCTCCCGCTACGGAGCACAGGCTCCGGACGCGCAGGCTCAGCGGCCATGGCTCACGGGCCCAGCCGCTCCGCGGCATGTGGGATCTTCCCGGACAGGGGCACGAACCCGCGTCCCCTGCATCAGCAGGCGGACTCCCAACCACTGCGCCACCAGGGAAGCCCCTGAAAATTTTTAAGGTAAAAAGTTGTGTACCTGTGGGAGGGGATAGTCCTATAGTGACCACCTTGTGTTGAAGCTTGAAATTAACTTTTTTTCAATGTCATACATTGTTTTGTACAAGAGAATAATCAGAGCTTGAATTTGCGATTATGACTTCCCGTGCTTAATGTAATTTTTTAGACTTTTTTTTAAGTATAGTTGACGTACAATGTTTATATAAGTTACAGGTATACAACAAAGTAATTCACAATTTTTAAAGGTTATACTCCATTTATAGTTACTATAAAACACTGGCTGTATTGCCCGTGTTGTACAATATATCCTTGTAGCTTATTTTGTACATAAAAGTTTGTACGTCTTAATCCCCCACCCCTGTATTGCCTCTCCCCACTGCTAACCGTTACTTTTGTGTATCTGTGAGTTTGCTTCTTCTTTGTTATATCAGATGTTACTTTGATGTCCATGTGGGTTATATCGATCCCTACTTACCTTCATCTCCCCGAAAAGAAACTCTACTCATTAGCAGTCAGTCACTTCCCATCCTCTCCTCACCTCAGCCCCTATCATCCACTGATCTACTTTCTGTTTCTATGAATTTACTTATTCTGGACATTTCATATAAATAGAATCATGTATACGTGGTCTTTTGTGCCTGGCATTTGTCGTTTAACATAAGTATTTTCAAGGTTCATCCATGTTGTAGCATGTATCAGTAATTCATTCCTTTTGGTTGCCAAATAATATTGCATTATTTGAATATACCACATTCTGTTCACTCATTTGTCAATTGATGGACATGCAGGCTGTTTCTACACTTGAGCTATTAGAAGTACTGCTGTTCTGAGCATTCGTATTTCACATTTTGTGTGTGTGATTTTTGTGTAGACGTGTTTCGCTTCTTTTAGGTATACTCCTAGGAGTGTAATTGCTGGGTTGTATGGTAATTTTATGTTTAATATTTTGAAGAACTGTCAAACTGTTTTCCAACCATTTTACATTCCAGCCAACCGTTGAAATTGGTTTCAATTTCTCCACATCCTCGCCAACACTTGTTATCTGTCTTTTTGTTGAATTTTTATTATTTTTTATTTATTTATTTTTTTATTGACATATAATACAGTTGACTTACAGCGTTGTGTTAGTTTCTGGTGTACGGGAAAGTGATTCTGTAATATATATATTCATATTCTTTTCAATTATGGTTTATTATAGTGTATTGAATATAGTTCCCTGTGCTATGCAGTGGGACCTTGTTGTTTATTTTATGTATAATAGTTTGTATCTGCTAATCCCAAACTCCTAATTTATCCCTCCCCCTACCTCCTTTCCCCTTTGGTGACCATAAGTTTGTTTTGTATGTCCGTGAGTCTGTTTCTGCTTTGTAAATAAGTTCATTTGTGTCATATTTTAGATTCCACATTTAAGTGATATAGAGTATTTGTCTTTCTGTCTGGCTTAAATTCACTTAGTTTGATAATCTCTAGGTCCATCCATGTTGCTGCAAATGACATTATTTCATTCTTTTTTATGGCTGAGTAATATTCCATTGTATATATGTATCACATCTTCTTTATCCATTCATCTGTCGATGGACGTTTAGGTTGTTTCCATGTCTCAGCTATTGTAAATAGTGCTGCTGTGAACATACTGCATGCAGGGTCATGCAGTAGTTCTATTTTTAGTTTTTTAAGGAATCTCCATACTGTTCTCAATAGTGGCTGCACCAACTTACATTCCCACCAACAGTGTAGGAAGGTTCCCTTTTCTCCACTCTCTCCAACATTTGTTATTTGTTGACTTTTTAATAATGGCCATTCTGACCTGTGTGAAGTGGTACCTCATTGTAGTTTTGATTTGCATTTCTCTAATAATTAATTAGCTCATCTGTCTTTCTTGTACCAGCCATCCTTATGGGTATGAAGTATCATATACTATTTGCAAATAATTTCTTCCATTCTTTGGGTTGTCTTTTCACTTCCTTGATGGTGGCCTTTGAAGCAAAAATTTTAAATTTTGACAAAGTCCAATTTATTTTTTTTCTTTTGTCACTTGTACTTTTGGTGTCATATTTAAGAAACCATTGCCCAATCCAAGGCTATGTAGATTTACCACTATGTTTTCTTCTAAATGTTTTATACTTTTATTTCTTATATTTGGGTCTATGATCTATTCAGAGTTAAATTTTGTATGTGTTGGGAGATAGGAGTACAACTTGATTCTTTTGTATGTAGATATCAAGTTGTCCCAGCACCTTCTGTTAAAAGACTATTCTTTCCTCACTGAATTGTCTTGACATCCTTGTCAAAAACCACGTGACCATAAATGTACGGGTTTATTCCTGGACTCTGTTCCTTTGAACAGAGAAGGACGAAACACGGAAGCGTGAGCCCTCTAACTTAATTCTTTTTTAAGATTGTTTGACTATTCTGAGTCCCTTGTATTTTCATACGAATTTTAGGACTGGCTTATAAATTTCTGCCAAAAAAAAAAAAAGCAACTGGGATTTTGGTGGTGGTCTACAGTTTTGCAAGTATCTTCAATACCTGGTTTAAAAAACAGCTGAATTCTCATATGTGCTTCTGAATTCATTCTATTGCAATATGTTACTTTAATAATTAAAGTATATGAGCCTGCACAGATACATACCTGGGAAAGGAAGGAGCATTTTAATACTACTTTTTCAGGTAATTGTGGGTATTCTTTGACACCATCGAACCAAGACTCCATAAGTGGTAGTTTGTTAGAAGTTAGTTGTAGCATCTAAACTCATGTGGATGAAGTTTGTTTTACTCTGTTACACTGAACTCTGTTGGTTTGTTTGCACTTTGAATGGGTCTGCTACCCATACCTGATTTGGGAACATCGTACGTTGGTAATTCGGAAAATATTGGTTCACTGTTATGCAGATCCTTCCACATTTTGACGCATTTCAATATACCGATATTTCTTTAAATGACATTTTTAATATCACCATCAACCTCAGAAAAATCTAAATATTGGGAAGCTGTTAAGTTCACTCTGAGTGATGCAGAATTCTAATTCCTCTTGAGAGTTCAAATTTGATTGTTGGCAAAATGCTACCAGTTTTACTTAAAATGACAGTCTCATTTCTTTCATTTCCAAGAAAATGTCTGCCAGATACCCACATCTGAAACAATGATAGTTTGTTGGTCATTCTTGCAAGTAAAAATGGTGTTCCATGATAAAAGTGTCTGTTTCAGACCACTTCCCAAACCGTTGCACAAGTGCTTTTCTCCCAGACAGCGTCACACTTCAGTGTGTAGCAGCCATGCTTTATTCATACATCCCATTTTGTCTGCAGAACATTAAAAAGACATGTATTTAAAGGTCAAGATTTAATAAAATAAATAATTTTTACCACTTCCTCAAGGACTTTGTTAAGTAAAAATGGCGTGGCTTTTTTTTTCCTTTTTTGCTGTGGGTGCACGATGGTGAAGAATACAATGACTGTCCTCTACAGTTTGTGACCACTGTCTGATTTGTGCTAAGGGGCACCAGTCTAGCAGTTTTACCCACCACTGGTTTAGCACCATTTGTGCATATATGAACATAGTGGAAAAGGCAAATAATATATGGTATTATGGAAATAGTTTTGACTTGTGAGCCCCCTGAAAAAGTCTCAAGGGACCCCCAGAGTTGTGCAGACTGTACTTGGAGAGCCATCGAAGCATGGTGTGCGGGATCTTGCTGGACTGCTGGTCACTCCTGTTCAAGGGGATGCGGTGACCGCGGTCTTAGAGGAGACTCCAGGAGAGGCCCTGCAGCACCGGACGAGGCCAGGATGGTGAGGCGGGAAAGAACTTGACATGTTGACAGCGGAAGGGATTGGGGCAGCCAGGCGTTGCCAGGTGGGAAGAAGAAGTGGGGTTGGAAAAGGTGGTCAGGAGCTGGCTGTACAGGGACTGTAGGGAAACTTTCCTCCTGTATAATAAGCGGTGAATCACTGAAGCCTGGGGAGAGTTAGAATGTCTAAATGCCGGTTGACTTGGCCTCTCATTGTTGTGTAGTTTGGGGTGAGGTCTTGGTTTTTGACCTGGTACTAGTGAAGCTCCCAAAGAGTAACAAAAATTTCAAGGTGGCAGCACAGCGGGACCTGTGTGCTAATTAACACGGTTTTCAAGTACAATTATCAGCAACTTTATCACAGAATGAGAAATAGCCATCCTACCTGTGATTATGGAGTCAAAAACGTACACCAGTTTCCTTAGCTTAGGGTCTGGAAGAGAGACTTAATAACTTTAATACTGTCCATGAGTGGATTGTACTTGTTTATTTGAATAAATCATAACTGAACATGGACTTGATTGTGCAAGTTAAAAGCATTATGAAATCTCTAGTGCTCACACTTGAGAGAACCTTTATTCTCATTTATTTTGAAGGACCAAATTAAGTCTTAACAGTAGAGTACTCACAGTCTGTCTTAAACTGATAACCGTGAGAATGTAAACTCTTGGGTACCTTTGACATGAATGGTTGATTGATTTAGAAATTTAATTTAATATCTCAAACACAAAGGTCCGGGGATACTATTTTAGTGTTTTAATAATCTTAAATATATATTGGGCATCTGATAAAAGAGAGCGCCACATGAGGCATTGGAATTTGAAGTCTAAATTGGTATTAGTTTAGAACAGAAGTGCCGGAAACCTTGTATTGCACTCTGTGGGCAAGTGAAAGCAGGGTGATTTAAGGATCCTAATAAAACTAACTCGTACAGGTCCTTGGTTGTTTGGCATCCTAACCGGGGTATAATTGAGTTCCCTCTTACCCCCCTGCTCCCCCTCCCCCATTTCTCTTTTTGTTGTGCTTTCTTACTTGCAGAAAGACGCCTCAGGGACTTTTGAAACAGAAATAGGCACTTTAACGTGCTATGTTATGGTCCTGCTTTTTGCAGGATTCAAAGTTGAATGTTAGCTACATGAAGGCATGGTAAATAATTTGTGGACATGGAGA
The DNA here is from genome assembly GCF_964270905.1 of Leucopleurus acutus. Lineage (NCBI taxonomy): Eukaryota > Metazoa > Chordata > Mammalia > Artiodactyla > Delphinidae > Leucopleurus > Leucopleurus acutus. The sequence continues at coordinate 103,220,029 of NC_139144.1, read as the reverse complement.
TGAAATTAACTGTGACTTTTACAGTTAATATAGTTTTAAGACATGAAAATGCTTTTCTTAGACTTGTATGTCTTGGATATAAATGCATCTGGCCAGTATTTTGCTGGTTTTCAAATCTAAAGCACTTTCGGAATTTATTTTAAAGAGAGTATTTAAAAATATAGTTTCTCTTCAGTCTTGTTCATGATTTATATGAGTGACTGAATGAAAACCCTAGTTGGCAGAATTCAGCCATGGTGGCTGACATCAAGATGGAGGAGGGTTCCAAATGACCTTGGCGGACTGGACACACCACACTAAAATATGGTGCTTCGTCGTGGGGGTAGAAGTGGGATTTCCAACCCACCCTCTGGGAAGAAACTAGATGTGAGTATGGTCTTGAGTACACCAGGGGGCAGGAGTGCCTGACCACAGAGGAGAGCCATGCAAAAGTTCAGAACAGAACATCACTGAGGCGGCTGCTGGAGGAAAGGAGGGCCACAGATGTGAAGTCTTACATTTACATTTCAGAAGAATCTCCTGTATGCAGGAGATGCAGGTGGAGAGACCTGGATTAATTTTCTGAGCAGTTCAGTTGACGGGTTCTCATCGTAAACTAGCTCGGCCGAACTCTGAACCCCAGGCAGAGCGCTGTCTTCAGTTCTGGTGCCCACTTCGAGTAGTGGTTCTTAACTTGGACTTCATGAGCTTTGCCTGAGACTGGGTGCATATTTTCTAGGGAAAGAGTCCAGGACTTTTATCAGCTATCCAGAGGATTTCAGACCCTCAAAGGACTGAATTGCTGAAATGACTGATTGAAGAGGGCAGTGTGTGAGTTAAGTGTATCCCATGTTATTCAAATAGGTGTTCATTACATGTTTGAGTAACCTAAGTCCCTACTATGTGCCAGGCACTGTGTACTTACCACCAAGGACAGGGCAGTCCTGATCTGTGCCCCCAGGGAGCTTCAGTCTAGTGAGGTAGCCACAGTATACAGTTACTACTATTAATAATGATTGGCTGGTGTTTTTAAAGCATTTACTGGTGTGGGATATCTTTAAACTCCATGAGGTAGCACAGGTATGGTGAGGGATGGATTGGTGTTAGTATGTGGGGTCAGTGCAGTTTTAAAGAGCTTTTGAAGAAATAATCTTTATTAATAACCATTCATGCTGATTGATAAATATGCTTTATGTCTCAATTCATTTTCCTAACTTTTTTTTATTACTAGTTTTGGTCAGTCTTAAACTCCATGTTCTCATTAAAGATTGTTTTATAATTTAGGAATTTATCTCTTGTTTGCTTTTCTCTAGCTCTTTCCCACCCGACCCCCAGCCCTCTCCCCAATTTCGGCCACAAATCTAGCAAAATTCACTCTTCATTGTTGCCAAACATATAATTGACTGCAGTTTATCAGTTCTATTTCCTTACCTTCCAACTTGGCTTTACCTATAAATCATCCCAGAGAGATGAATATCCTGTTTTTAAAATCTTTAGGGAAGCAGGTCCATGGCCTTTCTTGTCAGCACTTTCATTTTTTCCTTTTAGCTTAATAACCCAGACAGTTAACAAACTTCTTCATTTATGTAACTCAGATCTTCATGTTATGGTACAAACTTATTTCTCTTATTTTCCTGAGTGGAATGTATCTGGCAGCCTAGTGCTTGGCAATAGTAAGCGCCTGATAAGTATTTGAGGGCTTCCCTGGTGGCGTAGTGGTTAAGAATCCACCTGCCAATGCAGGGGACACGGGTTCGATCCCTGGTCCGGGAAGATCCCACATGCCGCGGAGCAGCTAAGCCCGTGCGCCACAACTACTTAGGCCCATGCGCCTGGAGCCTGTGCTCCACAACAAGAGAAGCCACCACAATGAGAAGCCCGCACACCGCAGTGAAGAGTAGCCCCGCTCACTGCAACTAGAGAAAGCCTGCATGCAGCAACGAAGACCCAACGCAGCCAAAAATAAATAAATAAATTTATATATTAAAAAAAAGTATTTGAATGAGTAGTAATTCTATGAACCAGCTTTATGTGGTTATTCTCTTTGTCAAAATAATACTTGCACCTTAACTTTTTCTCTCCTAGCGTCTGTTTTTTGAAAATTGGTAAGGGAGTGTGAGAGAGAAAAAGATGATGTCAACCGTGCTTAATTCATAGGAACAAGCGAGATAATTCATGTGAAAATGTTTTGTAAACTTTTTTAAGTGAAAGAAGGTTTACTTAGGGAGATACACACTCCATAGACAGAGTGTGGGCCGTCTTAGAAGTTGAGAGGCCCCGAAATATGGGGTGGTTAGTTTTTATAGGTTGGGTAATTTCATAGGCTAATGAGTGGGAGAATTATTCCAACTATTTTGGGGAAGAGGTGGAGATTTCCAGGAATTGGGTTGTAAACTCTTAAAACAGTGTCTCACTTGTAGGTTCTGGTGAACAATTAAAATTTGGATTATCTGTATCACATGCCCTCATCCGACTCTGTATGTGGTGGAGATGTGGGGATGGGGATGCACATTAGAATCACAGGGAGCACTTCTGCAGAGCACACAGGAACTCCTTAGGCACCCTTTTTAAAATTAGAATGGTGAGGTGTTTTGTGTTTTTTTTCCAAAAGATTCCTTGGTGACCCTGATATATATACATCCCACCCTGCCCCCTCAAAAAAGCAACAAAAAAAAAAAGCTGCTATTGACAGAGCTACACTTTTTTTTTTTTTGGCTGCATTGGGTCTTCGTTGCTGCACACGGGCTTTCTCTAGTTGCGGCGAGCGGGGGCTACTCTTCGTTGCGGTGCGCGGGCTTCTCGTGGTGGTGGCTTCTCATTGCGGGGCACGGGCTCTAGGCGTGCGGGCTCAGTAGTTGTGGCGCACGGACTTAGTTGCTCCGTGGCATGTGGGATCTTCCCGGGCCAGGGCTCAAACCCATGTGCCCTGCATTGGTAGGCAGATTCTTAACCACTGCGCCACCGGGGACAGGACTACACATTTTTTTAGTCAGCATGTAATTGGTATCGTGTATTGTGTAAGGAACACATTGTTAAAGAAACCTTCATATGGTTCGTTGTTATTCTCGGCCTTTTAATGATGATATTCAGGTTGCCATCCGTTTACGACCCCAGGTGATTCTGTAGTCTTTCTCTGCTGTTTGCAAACCTGGTACTTTTTTTTTTTTTTTTTTTTTTTTGCGTTACGCGGGCCTCTCACTGCTGTGGCCTCTCCTGTTGCGGAGCACAGGCTCCGGACGCACAGGCTCAGCGGCCATGGCTCACGGGCTCAGCCGCTCCGCAGCACGTGGGATCTTCCCAGACCGGGGCACGAACCCGTGTCCCCTGCATCGGCAGGTGGACTCTCAACCACTGCACCACCAGGGAAGCCCACCTGGTCCCTTTTATTGATGTCCTTCCATCAGTGGCTCCCAGAGAAGCACCTTCCTGGTACTTATTCATGTCCTGGCCCTATGGCACTCCTGACCAGCAAGACACTGCAGAGATGATGATGGGCCAGTGCCAGGCTCAAGCCTTAAGAAGTTGGCAGCTTCTGTGTTCTCTGGAGCTTCAAGGAACATGGGGGAGAGACCTTAGAAGACATGTGGGAAGGGAGAAGGTCCAGCCGTCCCAGCTGAGTCTGGCCCCCAGCCTCCCACCAGCGGAGGCAGCCAAGGGGTGACTTTAAGACCAGCACAAACAACCCAATCTAAAAATGGGCAGAAGACCTAAATAGACATTTCTCCAAAGAAGATATACGGACTGCCAACAAACATGAAAGAATGCTCAACATCATTAATCATTAAAGAAATGCAAATCAAAACTACAATGAGATATCATCTCACACCAGTCAGAATGGCCATCATCAAAAAATCTAGAAACAATAAATGCTAGAGAGGGTGTGGAGAAAAGGGAACACTCTTGCACTGCTGGTGGGAATGTGAATTGGTACAGCCACTATGGAGAACAGTATGGAGGTTCCTTAAAAAACTACAAATAGAACTACCATATGACCCAGCAATCCCACTACTGGGCATATACCCTGAGAAAACCATAATTCAAAAAGAGTCATGTGGGGCTTCCCTGGTGGCGCAGTGGTTGAGAGTCCGCCTGCCGATGCAGGGGACATGGGTTCGTGCCCCGGTCTGGGAAGATCCCACATGCCGCGGAGCGGCTGGGCCCGTGAGCCATAGCCGCTGGGCCTGCGCGTCCGGAGCCTGTGCTCTGCAACGGGGGAGGCCACGACAGTGAGAGGCCCGTGTACCGCAAAAAAAAAAAGAGTCATGTACCAAAATGTTCATTGCAGCTCTATTTACAATAGCCCAGAGATGGAAACAACCTAAGTGTCCATCATCGGATGAATGGGTAAAGAAGATGTGGCACATATATACAATGGAATATTACTCAGCCATAAAAGGAAACGAAATTGAGCTATTTGTAATGAGGTGGATGGACCTAGAGTCTGTCATACAGAGTGAAGTAAGTCAGAAAGAGAAAGACGAATACCATATGCTAACACATATATATGGAATTTAAGAAAAAAATGTCATGAAGAACCTAGGGGTAAGACAGGAATAAAGACACCTACTAGAGAATGGACTTGAGGATATGGGGAAGGGGAAAGGTAAGCTGTGACAAAGCGAGAGAGTGGCATGGACATATATACACTACCAAACGTAAAATAGATAGCTAGTGGGAAGCAGCCGCATAGCACAGCGAGATCACCTTGGTGCTTTGTGACCACCTAGAGGGGTGGGATAAGGAGGGTGGGAGGGAGGGAGACGTAAGAGGGAAGAGGTATGGGAACATATGTATGTGTATAACTGATTCACTTTGTTATAAAGCAGAAACTAACACACCATTGTAAGGCAATTATATTCCAATAAAGATGTTAAAAAAAAAAAAAAAGACCAGCAGAGGAGCCAGCCGAGCCCAGCCTTGATTGTAGTATCAGGAAGAAATGAAATAGTTGTTGATTTCAGCCACTAAGTTTTGAGGTGTTTGTTACGCAGTGATTACTGAAACAGTAATTTTCTGCATTAGGGGTATGTGTGTGTATTCTTATATTTCTTGATATTTTTTCACGTGAGTTTGAGGATTTAGCTTCAGTAGTTGTTACTGTATATCATTTTCTTAGATTTCAAGTTAATATATTAGATATAATTATTAGAATGTGAGACTAGGATTAAATGAAAGTGTCTAGAATGTGGTTATGTAATAAGTCTTCAATAAATGTCATTATTATTACATAGCAGATATTCTGCATGTATCGATATTTTCATTTAATCTTCACAACTACCTATAAAGTATGTGCTGTTATTATATCTATTCTACAAATGAGGAAACAGACCAGGAAAACTGCCTACTGTCACATAGCTAGCTAATCACTATCCTATTATGCTTTGTAAAAAAAAATATATATGTCTTCCCTTTTTAATACTTGTTTTAAAATCAAGTTTTGTTTTTCTCTGTCTGACTTATTTCACTTAGCATAATACCCTCCAAGACAAATACTGTGTGCTATCACTTACATGTGGAAAATAAAAAATGCAACAGGGACTTCCCGGGTGGTCCAGTGGTAAAAAATCAGCCCTCCAATGTAGGGGACACGGTTCGATCCCTGGTTGGGGAACTAAGATCCCACATGTTGTGGGCAACTACGCCCGTGCTCCTCAACTAGAGAGCCCATGTGCCACAAACTACAGAGCCCACGCCCCCTGGTGCCTGTGCACCACAGCTGGAGAGAAGCCCACGTGCCTCAGCGAAAAGATCCCGGCTGTCGCATCAAAGGTCCCGCGTGCTGCAATGAAAATCTGACGCAGCCAAAATTTAAAAATGATAAAAATTTTAAAAATTAAAAAATACAACAAAGTAGTGAATATAACAAAAAAGAAGCAGATTCACAGTTACAGAGAACAAACTAGTGGTTACCAGTGGGGAGGCAGGAGGGCGGAGGGGCAACCTAGAGGTAGGGGATTAAGATGTACAAACTATTATGTATAAAATAAGCTACAAGGATATATTGTACAACACAGGGAATATAGCCAGTATTTTATAGTAACTATAAATGGAGTATAACTTTTAAAAATTGTGAATCACTATATTATACATCTATAACTTAGGTAATATTGTACCTCAACTATACTTCAATAAAACAAAGAAAAATCAAGTTTTATTGAGGTATAATTTATGTCTAATAAAGTTCCCATTTTAAGTGTAAAGTTAGATGGGTTTTGACAGATTTATTCACCTATGTAAAACCATTACTCCAATCAAAATAAAAAACATTTTCATCATCCCCAGAAGTTCCCTCATGCCCCACCCCACTCCCCAGCAAACACTGACCTGCTTTCCATTACTATCGATTAGTTTTTCTTGTTATAAAATTTCACATAAATAGAATCACACAATAAATTCTCTTATTGTGTGACTTCTTTCATTTAGTATAATGTTTTGAGATCCATCCATGTTGTCACATATATAAGCAGTTTCTTTTTATTGCTGAGTAGTATTCTGTTGTATGCTTATACCGTAATTTGTTTCTCCAGTCACTTGTTTCCAGTGTTTCATGCTAAGAATAAAGCTTTGATGAGCATCTGTTGTATGTTTGTTGACACTGTCATTTCTCTTTGGTAAGCACCTTGGAATGGAGTTGCTGGGTCACATGTATTAAGTTTTTAGTTTTCTGAGCAACTACCAGTTTGCCAAAGCATTTGTACTGTTTTACACTCTCGCCAGCAACAAATGAGACCCATCCTCACTGACATCTGATATTGTCAGTTTTCTAACTCTTTAGCAGTACTGATGTGGTAGGCCATGGAAATTTGACTTTTCCCAATGACTAATGACATTGAGCGTCTTTTCATATACCTCTTGACCATTCGTATATCTTCTTTTGTGAAGTGTCCAAGTGTTTTGCCTTTGTTATTGGGTTCTTTTTATTGAGTTATGTATTCTGAATAATAGTTCTTTTTCATATATATATAATATTTTCTCCTAGTTCATGGCTTCATTTTCTTATGTTTCAAAGAACAGAAATTTGTAATTTTGTTAAAGCCCAGTTTATCAGTTCTTTTGATTATGGTTTACTCATTTTTTATCATGTAAGGAATCTTTGCCTATCTGAAGATCATAAAAATGTTCTCATGTTTACTTCTAGAAGTATAATTGTTTTAGCTCTGAAGTTTCGGTCTGTGATCCATTTCCAGGTAATTTTTGTGTCTGAGGTAAAGGTTAAGATTCTTTTTTAAACTTGAAGTACAATTTACATACAGTAAAATTTATCCCTTTTTGTGTATGGCCCGGTTTTAGCAAACACTCTATAGTTATGTAACCACAACCACAAGACACAGAACAGTTGCATCAACCCCCCACAATGCCCTTGTGCCCCTGTAGTCAGCCCTTACCCCCTTCTGTTTTCTGTCCCTATAGTTTTGTCTTTTCCAGAATGTAATATAAATGGAATCACATTTGAGATTTATCTGTGTTGTTGTGTCTATCAGTAGTTCATTCCTTTTTATTGCTGAGTAGTGTTCCTTTGTATGGATTTAATATAATTTGTTTATCCAGTAACAGGTTGCGGGACATTTGGTTTGTTTCCACTTTGGGACAATTATGAATAAAGCTGTTACAGATATATGCATACAAGTTTTTGTGTGACCATAGTTTTTATTTCTGTTGGAAAAATACCTAAGAATGGGACTACTGGGTCATCTGATAAATGTGTGTTTTATTTTTAAAAAACTTTTTCCAAAGTGACTGTACCATTTTGCATCCCCACCAAAGAGAACAGTTGCTCTACATCCTCTCCAGTACTGGTATTGTCAGTGTTTTTTTATTGTAGACATTATTAATTAGATGTGTTATATCTCACTGTAATTATATTTGCATTTTCCTAATGAATAATGATAAGCATCATTTCATGGGCTTACTTGCCTTTTTTATATATAATTTGATTAGCAGCAGTTTTTTTTTTTAATAAATTTATTTTTGGCTGCGTTGGGTGTTTGTTGCTGCACACAGGCTTTCTCTAGTTGCAGCGGAACTGGGGCTACTCTTCGTTGCGGTGCGCGGGCTTCTCATGGTGGCTTCTCTTGTTGCAGAGCTCTGGCTCTAGGTGGACAGGCCTCCGTAGTTGTGGCGCACGGGCTCAGTAGTTGTGGCACAGGGGCTTAGTTGCTCCGCGGCATGTGGGATCTTCCTGGACCAGGGCTCGAACCCGTGTCACCTGCATTGGCAGGCAGATTCTTAACCAGTGCACCACCAGGGAAGTCCTTACTTGCCGTTTGAATATTTTCTTTGTTAAAGTGTTCACATCTTTTGCTCGTATGCTTAATTGGGTGGTTTTCTTATTGTTAAATTTTGAGAGTTTGTTATATATCCTGATTCATGCCCTTTGTCGGATAATGTGCTTTGCACGTTTTCTCCAGGTCTGTGGTTTGTTTTTTCATCCCCTTAACAAGAATCTTTTACTGACCAGTTTTAATTTCAATGAAGTCCAATATATCCTTTTTTTTCTTTATGGATTGTGCTTTTGAAATCTTTCTTAACTCAAGGTCACAGAGATTTTCTCCTGTGTTTTCTTCCAGAAGTTTCATAGTTTAGGTTTTGCAGTTGGTCTGTGATCCATTTTTTATCCTATACTTGTATATGGGATATGGTCAGGTTCTTTCTCTTTAATATTGATATCCAGTTGTGTCAGCACCACTTGTTGAAAAAGACTGTTCCTTCTCCCTTGAATTGCCTTTGCACCTTTATCCAAAATCAGCTGATCATTTATATGTGTGGATTTATTTCTGGAACCTGTATTTTGTTCCGTTAATCTATATGTCTGTTTTTATGCCAATACCACACGTCTTGATAACTGTAGTCTCCTAGTAAGTCTTGAAATCAAGTACATACTTGTTTCTTTTTAAAATTTTCTGAGGTTCTTGTTTTCCTTACAGATCAATTTTTCCATTTTTTTCCTTTTCTGGTTTGTATTAAATACCTATTTTGAAGCAGGTTAAAATGCCCATTTTTCATTTCTAGTCCATTTTTCAGAATTTCATCCTGATCTCCCTAGTGTTTCATCCTCTCATGTCCCTCGCCTCAGTAGAAATTCTCCAGTGGTGGTTCTTCCTTTTTTGTGTGTGTGTTTCTGGCCGCACCGCGTGGTATGCAGGATCTTAGTTCCCCAGCCGGGGGTCAAACCCATGCCCCCTGCAGTGGAATCATGGAGTCTTAACCACTGGACCGCTGGGAAACTCCCTGGCTGTTCTTTTTTAAAAAACATCACCACCACTTTCTAATCCTGTTGGGGGGAGGGGTGTACTTGACTTTTCACATAGGTGCCTTCCTTTCTGTTAAGATTACAGGATCCTTGTAGGTGGCAATCAGGTGTATCATACTGACATCTTTTTCAGAATTCAGGTGATCATAGAATCCTATTATGGAATAGGATCAGTCGATGTGTGTGGACTTAAGGTGTAGTGTGTTTAGTCATCACATGCATGAGGGTTCCAAGGCACAAAGGCATTAACTTCCCCAGAGACACAGCTGGGGTTCACACCATAACCTGAATTCAAATGCTGAACCTTAACCCACAGTCCTGTTTCTATTAATTATATTTCCTCAATGCCAGGGTGTATTGTGGTTTTAATTTACTAGTGTGCTCTCATCAACCCCTGCCCCGCAAAGCTGCCGTTAACAGATGATGTTTCTTAGAATAGATGGAATCCTGGAAATGGGAAAAGTTGATTAGTACGTGGTGAATACTTTTTGCCCTGTGGCGATAACCACAGTTATTCCATTATTTACTTGAAATGTATTTTATGTGAAATAGTAGGAACTTATTTCAAAAGATGTTACCTAGATTTTTTTTAAACAGAGTATTTGTGGAAAAAAAAGTTTTTTCATATTCACTTGATCATGTTTAATCTGTTTTTTAAAGTAGAAGCAATTCCTTGGATAATCTCTGGAAACTCTGGGCATGTTCAGTTACAGTCTTCACAGACCTTTATAAGATTAATTTCACCTATTCCAGTTATTCTGATGGCTGCTTTTTCTTAGTAATAGAGTTTTTGTGTGGCGGGGAATTTGGGATTACAGATTGGTGTTTGAGTTGTTTTCCTCTTACTTCCTCTGCCCTCTTCCCATCTTTACTCACTCTTTTCTCTTGGGTTTTTTCATTGGCCATCATCTGGCCCCAGTCCACAATCCTCTTGTGGGGAGCTTGCTTGGTTCCTGGTAGGACTGCGTCCTGTCCCATTTGCCACCCCCATCCCAGACACATAAAAAAATATGACCTCAGTGCTTGGTCAGCAGCTTTCTTTCAGTTTCTGGCTCTGGCCTCTTCCAAGGATCATTCAAGTCAATTATTAGAAGGCATCACTGATGTTTGTTCCTTGAGAAATTTTTTTTATATATATAATTGTTTAATATATTTTTATTTATTTATTTATTTATTTATGGCTGTGTTGGGTCTTCGTTGCTGCGCGGGCTTTCTCTAGTTGCAGCTGGCGGGGGGTCTACTCTTCATTGTGGTGCGTGGGCTTCTCATTGCAGTGGCATCTCTTGTTGCAGAGCATGGGCTCTAGGTGAGCAGGCTTCAGTAGTTGTGGCATGTGGGCTCAGTAGTTGTGGCTCGCAGCCTCTAGAGCGCAGTCTCAGTAGTTGTGGCTCATGGGCTTAGTTGCTCCGCGGCATGTGGGATCTTCCCGGACCAGGGCTCAAACCCGTGTCCCCGGCATTGGCAGGGGGACTCTTAACCACTGCACCACCAGGGAAGTCCCCCTTGAGAAATTTTACTTCCAGATTGTGTCAGTTAAGAGTGGGTGTAGAGTCAAGTGATAAGTAATGTTTCTTAAAGCAGAGAAGACTCCTATCACTCTAAAATACAAATTTATCAAATAGAAGAGGAGTGATTTGAGTGATATTTATAAGAAGATGCTAAAATTTTCAGTTCTGTTGCAATAATATTGCAGTCAATTAGTATGCTCTTGACTGCGAAATAATTTGTCTCGTGCTGGCTTAAAGAATAAGGTTTATTCATTCACATAAATGGAAGACTAGTGGTTGACTAGTCGGTTAACTCAAGAACAGTTTCTTCCATCTCTTTTTTCCTGGCACCCTTGACCTTGGTCCAGGGGTTCTCAAACTTGTGGCACATTGGAATCACTCAGGGATCTTTTTAACAATCCCTGTGCCCTGGCTGCACCTTGTAGTAATTAAATCAGAATTACTTGAGGGTGAGGTCCAGCCAGTAGTTTTTGGAATTCCCTCTGTGTTTCTGGAGTGCAGGTAAGTTTGCGAACCAGCGTTCTAAACTTTAGAACTCGGTCTGGAGATGAGTATTACCAGGGAGCTTGGTAGAAATGGAAAATCCCACACCCCACCCCAGATCAAATAGATCAGCAATCTACACTTTAACATAGTCCCTAGGAGAACTGCTTATTCTTTAACATTAGGGAAGCCCTGCTTTAGAACACTGGTTTTCAAACTTCCAGACACGCTGGAATCACTGGAGGAGTTTGAAAAATACTGAGTGAAGCATGGGCCCCACCCTAGAAATTCTGATATATAGGGGTTACCTGAAGTGTTACCTAGAATCTGGGTTTTGCTATTGCATCCTATAGTATTCAAGACGTTCATTTGTCCCCCGTTATTTCCTGTAAATTGGTAGTTAAATCTAGCAGTTTGGTCAGATTTAGGTGGTTTCTTTCTCTTTTCCCTTCCCCAGCCTCCTTAAAATTGCTTCCAGGGTAGTGGTCTGTGTTTGTCTCAGGAGACCCATGATATCTGGTTATTTCTCCTTTCGCGGCATTAACAGCTGCTCCTCACCATTGCTTAGATCCATTCATTCACTAGTTTAAAAAACCATGGTAATTATTTGTTATGTTCTTTTGTTTACAAGGAATAGATACATATTTTCTCCAATTTATTGCATTTCTTGTGCTTTTTTATTTTACTATACTTCTCACTATTAGAATTTATGTACCAAGCAATTTCTGTCTGTTTGTTCACTGATATATCCCGGCGCCTAGAACCGTGCCTGGAACATAATAGCTGCTTAATAGCTATTTGAGAAATTAATGAATTAATCCATACTCAGGGACTTGAAAACTCGGAATTCAGAATGGAATGAAATGTTACCAAGCTTGACACTATTAAAAATACAGGGCTAAAAAAAAAAAAAAAAAAAAAAAAATAATACAGGGCTTCCCTGGTGGCGCAGTGGTTGGGAGTCCGCCTGCCGATGCAGGGGACACGGGTTCGTGCCCCGGTCCGGGAAGATCCCACATGCCGCGGAGTGGCTGGGCCCGTGAGCCATGGCCGCTGAGCCTGCGCGTCTGGAGCCTATGCTCCGCAATGGGAGCGGCCACAACAGTGAGGCCCGCATACTGCAAAAACAAAACAAAACCAAAAAAAACAGCCATTGTGAGGCAGAACCCGGAGGAAAAAAGGTGTTTGGACAGCTTGGGGAGCGTACCTCCTTATTTTACAGAGTGAATAGTGCAGCTCTTCTGTCTGTAACTGATGAAGCTACAAGTCCAGGTTTCAGTGCCAGTAGTGTAACCATTTAGCTCTGGGGAGCTGGAGGGGAGAATAGACCACCTGCAGCTTGGTGGCTGTGTCAGCATCTGGTCCCTATGGAGGCAGACATCCCAAAGTCACAACGTGCCTCTGGCCAATAGTTTCTTGGAATTGTTATACGTTGCATGCTTCACTGCTCTTTGATTTCTTTTGTTAAGTGAAAGAGCTGCTGCTCTTGCTTAATTGCCTCCGTAGCTTTAGCCTCTGTTTTCCTGACTTTTTACTTCAAGGCTCCTCAAACCAGAGGCTACACACTTTTTGTCAGGTACTGTAGCCAGATTACTACAGGACATGCAGGTCACGTGCATCCCCATGGCTGCGTTTGATCTGGGTTAGTGGGGTGGAGCTTTAAGTGACTGAGATCATTTTCTGGAGGATGCGCTTAGCTCTGTGGTCAGGGATATAGCACCCAACGGCTGCAGCACCCAGCCAAGTCTTTCTATAGCACTGAGAGCAGAAGGGGAACGTAAGTCAGGGTGTGCTCCCCTGGATTTTTAAATATATTTAATAAGTATGTCAGAGGCATGTGAACAAACCATATGGATTGGAGTTAAACCAGTAGAGAAACGAAGAATGTGTTTAGAACTGTTTCAGGAGGAAGGTTTGGAGGAGACCAGGAGCTGGGATGGGATGTAGAGCCCTGGTCCTGGAATCGCTTCTGTGGAAAGAAGGGTGTGCTGCCCACTGCCTCTGTGCCGTGGTAATAATTTGAAGAGGGCCAGGCAGGCGGGCTGTGTTGCGCAGCCCAGGGGCTCCCTTCACACTGTCTGACGTGCACAGAGCCAAGGCAAAGGTGAGTGGAAGACAGCGGTGTCACAGCAGTTACCTCTAAGGTTCAGCCCCAGCTTGTAGTCATGGCTGTGTCCCAGTTCCTGGCCCATGTTGTGTGTTCTTTAAATGCTTATGATCTGAGCTGCTGGGAGGAACTGGAAGATTTGGGAACACCCTGCATACAGGAGGAGGTAGGTGATTTAGAGTGGTCACATTTGAACTTGGCACCTGAGGGGGGAGTGGTAATTAAACTTTAGGGTGCAGCACATGAGTGGGGGTTTGTTAATACTCCTGCCTGGGAGGTTTGGGTGGGGCTTAGGAATTTGCAGTTGCAGTAAGTTGCCCTGGGATGCTGCTGGAACCACACTTGGCTGCTTTGTTGGGAAAGGGACACTCAGAAAGGATTCCTAAAGACAGAGGACAGAGCGGGGTGGGGGGGGGGGGAGGCCACAGCTTGAGAATGGTTGCCAAGCCACAGGGTTGGGAGCTTTTCTGCAGCTGAGCTCAACAGGCTCACAAAAGGCCAAAGATTAGATTAAGATCATAGAATTATCAGCCCAGAGAAAGGAAATTGACAGGTTCTGATAAAAGAGTAGTGCATGGTGCACAGTGATTTATCTTGGGACTTAAACTGATAGGGAAGGAAGTGAACCGTGGTAGAGATTGGAGATTCAGGAGACTCGTAGAGCAGGGTATATCTAACTTTTTGGGCTTCGGTCTGTAGTAAGAAATACATTGTACGTTGTGACCCAGTCATAAATGTTTATACAGCTGAAAGTTCCAGGACGACTTTATTATTTGCAGTCCACTCAGGTGTTCCTATTTCTTTAAAAACGTGCTGGTCCTAGCTCAGTATGTTGATTTCATGATCTGGTGGGTTTACAACCCCTGGTTTGAAAACATTGCTTCCAGAGATGGTCTGGATTAGGTGATGGGACTCAGAAGGTGAGGGCAACTGGGAAGACACACCACCTGCTTATTGATTGGTTCGTGGGAGGTGCAGGGTTGGAGGTGGAGTCGTCTGGGTGTTTCATGTCGTGCTCAGGAGGTGGTTGCTGAAGTGTGTGGAGGTGGTTATTATTGGTGGCAAGACCCCATAAGCTTGGAAGCTGAACTGTTAGTCAGTTCGTCTGCATGGACATCAAAGTCCCATAAGGCAAGCTTAAGGACTCAAGGTAAAAATGAAAGCAGTTCTTGGGATGGGTTGTATGCTAGGTGCATGACGTTGGTCCTGATGGACCCTTCTGCCCAACGATTTGATAGCCTAGCAGATTGAAACCTACTCCTCCCCATTTTATCCCCGTGAACAAGTGACTGTCTGCTGTTCCAGAGGATGGTGCTTTAGGGGTGGGGAGTGATATATAAGTAATTTTTTTTCTTTATGGAGAATAAGCATGAAAAGTTGTTCAAAATTAATCTGAACAGTATTTAAACGTTTATATAAATAGTGCCTATTTTATAACAATTGTGAAGTGTGAGAGATTCAGTTAACGACCTTGAAGGTATATCTTCTGTTGTGGAAATACTGGGTGAAAAAACTTACTGTGCTAAATTACCATTGCAAAAAATATATATATGGTGATGCTGTTTTCAGCTGGTAAAAGTTCAGAAGAAACTTTTTAAAAATAATTTTTATGACTTTTAAAACTAAGGCGGTTCTTAGTTTGGAGGGAAAATACTTGGAAGTTAATTGTGGGATATTGAGATATATTTTCCAACCTCTTATAGTACTGTTATATCATAAAACGAGTGATTTATGTCTGTGTTGATAAACACACATCTGGGCACGTGCTGCTTTTCCACTTATTTCAGATCACTCCTATATTGCTTTCGTATAACATTTCTCCAGACTGTACAAATTAATGCACCTTTCGAGAGCATGATCATTGTTGAAACATCTTCAGGAAATAACTAGTGTTTCAGAATCTGAATTTGATAAGGACAAAAGCCAAATAAATGTATGAACTTATTATGAGGGGAAAATTTTAAAGGTGCTCAAGTAAAGAACATAATTTGCTGTAGATCAACAAAGTCTTTTGTAGCTGCTGCAAGCAAACTGCTTGCGAAACTTGATCAAAGAGCCGAATTGTTGCTTTGGAGGATGAGGATGGTAAGGACGTCTCTGAAAGCCAGAAATTACTAGAACCAGGACTGAGAACACTATGAGCAGTGGGCTTTATTTACTAAGAATAATTACCATTTAGTGCTGACTTGTAAAGATTTCAGCACTAGTCGTCTTCTATATAATTCTACTTTTTAATGGAAACCGTAGAGAACCACTGTGTCAAGTCTGCAAATGTAGCCTCCCTGTCCCTTCTTAATTTAAGTAATTAATGATCTCCCTTAGGGGGGAGTCCAAGGATGGGAGACCCAAGGGAGACCTAGCTCTTCTTCAGTCCTGCTTCTGCTGATGAATAATCCCTTTTTCCGAGGACCAATCTGATTGGGAAGTCCAGCTTACCCCCTGAGGAACTGCAGTTTTAAATCTTGTGTCCCAGTTACTTGTGAAGGTGATAGTTTGCTGTCAACCTGCATTGTGATTTGGGTTGAACTACATTGTCTGCTTTTGCCAGAATAATTACTTGTGTTTTCAAGTTAAATGTCCATTTAGCCTGTCAAATAATTTTTGCCCTTTGTAAAGGTACAAATGAGGAGCTCTTCTTGGGATATGTGCCAATAATTGTATTTTTAAGTGTGGTCCAGTCGTTATCTATAACTCCATCTTTGCACTTTATCTCATGCTGTCTTGTTTACTGTGTGTAACTTGCTTTTGGTTGTGGCTTCTGAAATTTCACCTGATCAGTCCTGAGGCTATTCTCCCCCTCCCCTCACCCCTGCAAGTAAGGCTGTTGAGACTTAGCTGGTGCCAGTACATAATGGTTTGTTACCGTCTAATCCAGTGTTTCCTACTGGTTTCCCTCCTCTTTGGGGGAACTTAGTATGTATATCACACCCTCTTTCTTTTCAGTATTTTTAATCCAGTTCTGCTTTTTAAAAGTTTTAAAAATCATTTTAAATTCCTTTTGTTTTTAATTCTTCAAAGGCTCTAAAGAAGTTTATTTTCTTTCTAAAATTTTTCAGTTTTGCTAACTTACAAAACTGCTGCTTTCATTACATAAAATAGCTCTGCTGTATTTTGAGCTGAATGCTCCTTTATGGGCTAGCTTATATAACATGGTTCCTTCTGAGCACAATCCGTTTGAAGTGTGTGGCGTTCCTGGACTACCACTGTATCCCTATGTCACAGGCAGGCCCGTGCTTGGACACCAGCACAGACTAGAACTGTGTTTCCTAGTCATGTGTATAAATTGACACCTTCTGTAGTATCTGAGTGTGCGCTTCAGAGGTCTGAGCCCACATGTCTACAGTGTGTTGGGCACTGCGCTGGTCTTGGTGGACTAATTAGTGAAAAGAGAATTTCAGATAACTTTAAGTACTAAAAAGAAATAAAACAAGGCGGCTGTGAGAGAGTGACTGTGAGGGAGCTGGCGCCACCTTCGGTTGGGCGGTCTCGGAGAAGGGACGTTTGAGCGGAGGCCAGAATAACGATAAAAGGGAGTCTGTACATTCAGAGATGGGGGGTGGCCGGGACAAAGGCACAAAGGCGGGCAGGAACTTGGCAGGGATAGAAGGATGTGACTGGAGCCTGGGAGGGCCCGGGAGGAGGAGGGAGGGCAGCAGATGAGGTAGGGAAGGGGGCAGAGCAGGGCACCCGCGGGGAGAGCCCGGGATTGTGGGCAGGGTTAGGAGCTGGGGGTTATTCTGATGGCGGTGAGGATTTTAAGCAGGGAAGTAACATTTAATTTTCAAAAGCTCTTGTAGGCTGCTTTGTAGAGAAGGATTTCAGTTGTTCGTCATTCTGGAGACGCTCTGAATGGTGCTTAGCTGCTCACGAGGAGCGGGCAGTCCTGCCAACTTGGGGCTTTTCTCGTTGTCTCCCCACAGCCCCTACTTATAAGCTCGCGTATTAGTTAATTTGAGTGTATGGGGACTGCCCTTGGTGTGAAAACACTGTGCCCCCTGTGGACCGCACCTCTCCGTGGTCTGGAGGAGGACAGGCCCAACCCAAACCCCAGGAGCGTAAAACTGGTTTTACCAAACCTCTCTCCTTGGTTCTCCCTGCGCCTCCTTTGAGATGGAAGTTCCGTGAGATACTGCGAGCATGTAGAGTGTGTGCTTAATAATGATCTGAGGACGCGTGAGAGAAGGAAGGGTTTGGGGTGAAATTAGGGAGGGACCACTTCCTATTTCCTGCTGATAAAATAGTCTGCCCTTCGTATTCGCCCCACATCCGGGGGTCAACCAACTTCGGATGGAAAATATGGTGGGCGGGGGGCAGAAAGCTCCAAAATGCAGAACTTGAATTTATTGCACGCGGGCAGCTGTTTACATGGCATTTACATTGTACTATTGGATATTATAAGTGATCTAGAGATTCAGGAGTATGTGGGAAAATGTGCTAGGTTGTATGCAAATACTACGCCTTTTTTTTGTGTGTGGTATAGTTGATTTACAACCTTGTGTTAGTTTCAAGTGTACAGCAAAGTGATTCAGTTATGCATATATATTATTTTTCATATTCTTTCCCATTATGGTTTATTACAGGATATTGATTGTAGTTCTCTGCGCTATACAGTGGGACCTTGTTGTTTATCTGTTTAGCAGTATATATCTGCTGATCCCAAGCTCCTAATTTATCCCTCCCCCCACCTTCCCCCTTTGGTAACCATAAATTTGTTTTCTGTGTCTGTGAGTCTGTTTCTGTTTTGTAAATAAGTTCATTAATACTACACCGTTTTATGTAAGGGACTTGAGTATCCTCGGATTTTGGTGTCTGAGGGGAGGGATGGCCATAATGTGGCCTGTGTTCTTGCAGTGTTTCTTCACAGGGTATCCTCTTCTAAAGTCCTCCACTAGAAATTTACTGACAACAGGAGGGTGAGAACTTGGGGCTCTGATTCTTGATTTGTTAACATACAGGCTCAACTATTACTGGTGATTTTGTGAAGTCAGAACATTTCTTTATTGTCTTCTGTGTGCCAGACATTGTGAGGCCTTCAATACTGAATGATTGAGAGAGAATTTCTACCTTGAAGAAGTTTTAAAAACCGACTTTCATCACATACTTTCAGATTATCCTCTTTAAAAACTACTTGGTAACACTTATAACAGCCATAAGTGAAGAGCCGAAAGAAACTGATCATGCTTTATTAATTTTGAATTCAAAATTAATAGCCATATTTCAGGGACACCAGAGGAAATTAGCTTAAACCTTATTTAAGAGTTTGTTTACTTTTGACAAACTATGATATGCGTACTGGTCAGTACTGTTTGTTAATGTCACAGACATGTGTAATTCATAATAGTGTAATTGCTTAAATTCCTGTAGTATATATGGAATTTATTTCCATTTAGAGTATTTCTTGGTAAAATAGTAGAATTAAAGTTTTTTTACCTTAATATGCCAGTGCGTACTCAGCTGTTGCTCTCTTTTATAGGGAAATCCTCATTGACGATTCAGTTTGTTGAAGGCCAATTTGTTGATTCCTACGATCCAACCATAGAAAACAGTAAGTATTGTTTTCAAGGATTTATAAACTGAGAAGCCTGCTTTTTGCCTACAAACAGCCACTGTGTATTCCTGGAGGCTTTGATTGCAGGGGGTATTCAGTTAAACCTATAGATCTCCAACTGGGGGCCCAAAAAAGCTTCCAAAAGCTTTACCCACTTTACACTGAATGAATTTTATTCAGTGTCTGGGTCCCACCGTCTAGAAATTGTTATTCATCTCCATAGGAATCCATTTTTACATTGGAACCTCATATTAGAGATGCTGCTTTAAGAAAACAAGTAGAGAGCAGAATTTTTTTTTTTTTTCCTTCTCAACAATAGCCCTTCTTAGGGATTCCAAGCTTAAAAAGAAAGGATGAACACACTCCAGATCCTTTGTACCTTACTCTTGTAGAAGTGCTAGTCCCCCAACCCCTTCTAGTTCTAAAGACTTGAGAGGAGGCTGTGGAGAAAAGAGCTGTCGGGGATTGGAGAGAGCCCTCGCAGCATTTTCTGAGAAGTTGGCTCCAAATCCTATTGGCATTTCAGACCATGTGCAGAAGAAAGCACCCAAGACGAGAACCAGTCACAGCCTTTACCCTGTCTAGTTTCAGTCCATGGTTTCAGAATCTTCCTGAAGGATTCTAGGACTATGACACAAGTCTTGATTCTAGGGATCATGGAAGAGAACCTGAAACACTTCCATCCAGGGAAGCTGGTCTTGTTTTGTGCCGTCTTAGAACCCTAGGTAGGCCCTGGGACCAGGCTTCTTAGTTTCTGGGCACCAGGACTTACCTAGGATTTATCACCAGGAGCACATAGATTTAAACGTGGGATTCATCAAACCCTGATTGGCATGTTAGACGTGAAGCCGACTTAACAGCCAGGTTCATGGACTTTAACAGCTAGATTCACAGACTTCACCTGCCCAAAGCTTGCAAGAGAGAGACTTAAGAAGAAGCTTACAACAGGGGGGTGGACAAACTATGGCCTGCAGGTCACAAAGACCCCACTGCCTTTTTGTACAGCCCATGAGCAAAGAATGGTTTTTACATTTTTAATATTTGAAAAGGAATAATGTTTGTGACATGTGAGTGTTCAGTGAATTTTAGATTTCGGCACCCTAGAGTTTTATCAGAACACGGCCCTGCTTGTTCCCTTACACTATACTGTCTATGGCTGTCTTTGCTCTACCGTAGCAGAGCTGTTGAGTAGTTGCCGCAGAGACCATATGGCCCACAAAGCCTTAAAATAGTTACTGTCTGGCCCTTTTCTGGAAGAGTTTGCCAGCTTCTGGCTTAAAATATTCAGCTGTCCTTCGTGTCCTGGTGTGCTGGTGGCAGGGGAGGAAAGCTGTTGGTTGCTAAGCTAACTCTGGGAAGAGAGTTTGAAGCAAGCCCTGCCGCTCTCGGGGGAGGAGTCCTGCCCTCCTGCGGTGCTGATTCGTTAGCTGGCACGTGGTGGTCTGCCGGGGTGCGGGGCAGACTCATTTCACTGCTACCTGAACAGGTTCGGTTGTCCGCCACTGCGATAAGAGCAGAAGAAAGCCGTGATCTTGCCCTTAATATTTGCTGTATGTAGCAATTTTTAATTTTGTGTCCTTAAAGAGATAAGGTTCATTTGGGAATTTTAGTCATAGAACAGTAGAAGATAGTTTTTGTGGTAAGCTCTGCCCATAAAAGTGGTTCTTACAATTGTTGTATCTTTGTGCTATTTAAAATTGAGTTGGAAGGAGAGTCATGGTGTTGAATATAAATGCATTTTCTTTATATGTAAGGAATTGGCCCAGTGAAAGTACAACTTTCTTACCTTGATAGTATCTCAAAAACATAATGATATGACCCTACTTTGAAGGCTGTAAGCATCAACTTGAATCATGATTTTAATGTTTACCTGTCTAACACTTACTGTTAAATAGTAAAGAATGAATTAACAGTATTTATTAAATCTTTAGGCAAGAGCAGAAATGACTGTCAAGGGTATGTGAATCCCTTAAAAGTTCATGAGACATATACAGACATCACATTCCATTTACCAGGCTTCTGACCGTCTAACACAGGGCAGAAATCCTTCCTCCACCCTTTCCCCCATGATTTAGTAGAAAAACATTGTTCAGAGATAACAAGGAATGAGAAAGGGAATAGTTATCATAAACTCATTGCTAGCAACATAAATGAATGGGTAGTTTTATGGTTTTAAAAAACACAGTACTCTGTAAATCTGGGGATTCTTTTTACACTTAACTTTATAATATAGAACAGGTGGTTTCTATCAAATGTTCAGTAGTAACACGTCTCTGTGGAGTATCACTGCAAAAGCAAAAATGCTGCGACTGTGTCATCTTCTTTTAACATAGCGGTATAGGAGAATAATATCAATGAAACCATAATAATATTTTCTAGTTTGGGGAAATTTCTAGACCAAATACTGCTATGCAGATGTAGCTTTTTTATATACTGTAGTAATAATCTCACAACTCATGCAAACTAAATTGATATGATGAAATTTAACTAATGATGGTTTATAATTTAAAGGAAAAAATAGTAGGTCACAGTTTCTGCCATCTCAAGGTAGCCCTGTTGATGAATTAATAGAGCTGCTCTCAGAAAGTTGGGGAATTCTCATTAGGAGTTTTGCAGCATTATCAAGCATTGCGTGGTGGGTAGACTTCTCAGTAGGATATGAATTAGGAGTTCTCAGTACACTTTAGTAATACAAATCTTACTTTGTGAATATACAGTTTTAGAAATCTCTTATTACCTTGCTTATTAGTAGGTTTAACTAGTAAGTGGCTATTAGTCTGCTTAGGGCAGTCTCAGGGTTTTAGGTTGGAAATTGGATTAATTTCTCCAGTGATTGAAAAAGGGAGGGAGAGAGGAAAGTGATACCAGGAGAGAGCCAGCTTTGCCTTTCTACACAAGGAGGGCGTAGGAGAATCTGTTCCTGGTTTATGGAACTGACAGACGTACCTCTCATTACACTTCGCTTTTTTCTATAGTAACAAGAAGAGGCAGTTTTCCTGTGGCAGATGGAAGGTCTTCAATTTCATTTCACTGCCGTGTGTAGGAGGATTTACATCCTAGTATTTTAAAGGCAACGAAATACTAAAACGTTTATTAATATCTTATTTCTTGTATGTCTCTTCCCTCACTAGCCAGTACTCCCCTAGCCTCCTTGGCTGAATTTTCGTTGTTTTTCTGACCCGGCATCACAGGTGCCCCTCTGGCTCTCTCTGAACTTGCTTTCTTGTGATCCTCGCTCTCCAAGAACTTGCTGGGCTCACCACGGCCCCCAGCCTCTCCTCTCCCCTGAACTGGTATTTCGTGGGCTTTCCAACTGAACCTACCTAAACCCAGGCCCTGCTCCCTCCCTCTCCCCTCCCCCTGTGCTGCACCTCCAGGCTTTCCCTCTGTTGATCGATGGTAAATCGTGCGTTTGCTCAGGCCAAAAACTTTGGAGTCATCCTGATCTCCGTTCTCTCACACCTACTTCCAGTCAATCAGAAAATCCTTTTGGTTCTACCTGTGCAGTACATCCAGAATCCACCGTTTCTCACACCTCCGTCTCCGTCCCTCTAGTCCAGGCCACCGTCATCCTTTGCTCACGATAGTCTGTGTAGCCACTGTACTGTGGGCTCCTGCTGATGTTCCGTATCCATTTTTGTCCGTTTCATTTATTCACAGCATAGCCAGAGTGGTCTTTCTAAAATATAAATCAGACCAGGTTACTCCCTGCTCAAAACCCTTGGTTTTCCCGTCACATTCTGAATAAAAACCTGCGGTCCTCACCATGTCCTAATAACGTCTCCTGCCTCGTCTCCAGCCGTTCTCTCACAGGCTCAGCTGCTTTGCCTTCTCACTTTTTCTTGCCTTTCTTACTTCTTCACTTGCAGTTTAGGCTCTGCCTGGATGCTTCTCACAGAGAAGACACCTGACTGTGTGTGTCTCGTTTGCCTCTCTGTCTGCTTCCTCCTCCTTTTACTGGGATGTCAGCTCACCGAGGCCAGAGACTCTGCAGTGTCTCGAGCACCTGGAGCGATGCTGGTGGTGATCATGGGCACTCAAAAAATAGTTCTTGAACGAATGAATGTTTTGTTTCAGTAATGCTTTCACAATAATTCCATTATCCTTCACAACCACAACTACTTAGTGCTAGTTGAAGGCTACAGGTTTGTTGCTCACCAGCGTTCCTTACAGAATTTTCATCGAGTCTAAGACGCACCTCTGATCTTACCTGACTGAGGTGCCGTTGGTCATCCCAAGTTCAGAGAGGTTACAACGTGGGGGAAAACAAATTCCAATAGAATTTTTTTCTTAGAAATGATGAAAACAGTTTATATTGGGTACTCCCTATCTTGTTATATTCTGATTCAGTTTTCATCTAGTTTGACTATTTCATTAAAGTGATAATTTTCAGAAAGGGCACAAGAATGATATAAAGTGTGGCAATTGGCTTGAGTAGTCTGGTCTGTAATTTTCACTCCCCTGATTCTAGCAGCCCTGCCCACATCAGAAAAGTATGGTGCTACTATGAGTATCTTCGATTATTGCTTCTCTTTCAGCCGTCCTTTCTCTCCCAGTGGAATTCATCATTCAGATAAGATTGCTCTCTCCTCCTTGTTAACGGTTTTCTCTCCTGATTTTCATCTGTCTCTTTTTGCTTTCTCTTTTGTCTGTGGGACAAAGTGGGCAAAAGTGGGTCCTCTCTCAGCTGTAGCTGTTCAAGGGATAAATTCTGTTGCCCGGCTCCAGTCAGGAGATTTGAAGACTCATTGTGAGTCAAGATGGCTGGGACGGGGTGTACGGAAGAAATCTGTTCCATTTCGTTATCAGGGTTCCAGATGGTTACTTTTTAATATCCTGTTACTATTAATAGTTCTTTCCTCTCCATTTGTTTGAAGTCTGTCTCCTTAGAATTGCGAATTTTCCCCAAGTTATTTGAGTTTGATTTCCCCCCAGATAGGGAAAGGTTGTTGTGACAAATTGCTTGCATCTTTCAGCTAAGTGGAGATGATGGCTTCACACAGAACATGTTCTGTTGCTGTCCTCTCTCAATAAAATTGCTAATTTTCTAGGTACTGAAAGTTCTTAGCACTTCAGTTAGTATCAGCTCTTCGTACTCTGGCACCAGACTTGCTATAAATTAATGACAAGTTGTGTGCTTTTGGTTCATTCTAGAACTCAGACTTTATGTAATATATTTCACTTTTTCACAAGAGGAAAAGACTGTCCACAGCTAGAGCATTCAGATCACTTTTACAAGATTCGAAGGCCAAATTCGAAGCGTTGCCTACTTTGTTTCTTTGGAAAAGGTTCAAGGTTTACCCAACATTGGTTTTAGGCAGTCAGCGTTGCTTAGTAAAATAATGGAAGTAGGGAACAGTCTATAAACTCAGATATTCTTTTTTGTTTTGTGGGATCTTTTTATGAGATTACTAAGGACTCTGCTTAATTGGTTGTCATTGTTTGAGCTTTCAGTGATCCCAAGTTCATGTTTTTCTAGCTAATATTTAATTCCTTTTTCACTGTAGCTTTCACAAAATTGATCACAGTAAATGGACAAGAATATCATCTTCAACTTGTAGATACAGCTGGGCAGGTAAGTGTGCCAGAATCCCATATAGTGCACCCGACAGTCCTAGCCCTGCCACTGATGCTTAAACACAACGACACTGCCAAGAAAACCCCTCGTGATTTATGTGTGTTTGGATATTAACAGGCTGTCTACTTTGTCTTTTCTAAGATACTTACAGAAGTTTTTCAAATAATTAACTTGTTTTTCTACTGTAGAATTGTTTTAAATATATTCATCATAACATTCTGAAGGTTTATTTTTATTAAAGGTTAGTAGTTCTCTATTTTCTAAAGGTTGATTCTGTATCAGAGAATCACATTAGCCCTTTTCCTCCCTTTGTAGTATGTATCTTCCTACGTTAAGAAGAGAAGTTGATCTTTTCTAGGGAAAGGGCCTGGGAAAGGCATAGGGCAGAAATGAGCTGGTTGTATTGGATCTATTATATGATTACAAGATTAAAGAATGTCGGTCTGATTTGCTAGACAGTAACTGGCAAAGGTGAGTAACCCCCAAAAGAGGTATGCACAGGTTAATGTGGCAGTGATGTGGCGACTGTATCGCCAGAGGAATCGACTGGAAGCAAAGGGTGAAAGAAATTAAGAGAACTTGAAGGGAGCCAAGAGAACCCTTGTGACAGTGCACCTTCCCCTTCCATGTCACCCAGTCCTGCTCTTCCTAGAAACCATTTTGTTCGGCTGAATTTATTACTGTTGACTGGAGGGTGGGGCATGTAAAGAAGCTGGGATGTCCCCTTGCATCTTATAACCGACAAAGGATCAGACTAGCAGGAGGGTGAGTGTAGGGTAGACTGGTCTGCCGTGTTAAATGGAGGCTTTTTTCTGGAACCTGGGGAAACTGGCATAGACCTAGAAAGATGTGGCCTGTCTTGCAGGTTTGGAATGAACTCCCTCTGCTTTATATTTTGAAGTGAACATAGAAGGAAAGTGTAAGCCCCCCTAGTGAAGCAAGAAAATAGCTGTATTGGGTCGTTTTAGCACTGGAGGAACCCTGGAGTTTCCATTCTGGAAGCTTCAAATAAAATAAGTCAGAAATGTGTATGTCAGAGAGCTGTAACATAAGTCATTCACTCAACATCCGCAGTGGATGTGCTGGGCTTTCGTCTTCAGACCTCATGGTGGTTTTCTTGGAGCAGAGCCATCCTAGGCTTTTACTCTACGGGGTACCTGCCTATTGATAGAATGGGAGCCTGTTGGAACAAGGGAAATAACAGAAGTCTCCATTAGCGACTGACGACATAGAGGACGCAGCTTATCTTAGAAGTTAGTGTACGAAGAGCGTCTGGGGTAGGACCTTGTGCTGGATTCTTAGTGTTGGTATTTTTTATAATAGTTCAGGCAATTGTGTAATTTATTACCTAAAACAAAACACTTCTAAGAGTGAAGGGGGAACACTGGTAACAGGCTGGGACAACAGGTATAAGCTGAGAGTGTCCTGGGTGAAGAAATATGGGAGTCTGACACTATCAAGATTTCGGTTTGGGACTTCCCTGGTGGCGCAGCGGTTAGGAATCCTCCTGCCAGTGCAGGGGACACGGGTTCGAGCCCTGTTCCGGGAAGATCCCACACACCGCAGAGCAACTAAGCCCGTGCGCCACAACTACTGAGCCTGTGCGCCACAACTACTGAGCCTGCGTGCCGCAACTACTGAAACCCACACGCCTAGAGCCCGTGCTCCTCAACAAAGAGAAGCCACCGCAATGAGAAGCCTGCGCACCGCAATGAAGAGTAGCCCTGCTTGCCGCAACTAGAGAAAGCCCACGCGCAGTAACGAAGACCCAACACAGCCATAAATGTATGTATGTATGTATATAACAATTTTTTAAAATCCATTAAAAAAAAAGAACCCTCCTGCCAATGCAGGGGACACGGGTTCGATCCCTGGTCCAGGAAGATTCCACATGTCGCAGAGCAGCTAAGCCCGTGTGCCACAACTACTGAGCCCGCGCGCCTAGAGCCCATGCACTGCAATGAAGAATAGCCCCCACTCGCCGCAACTAGAGAAAACCCGCATGCAGCAATGAAGACCCAACGCAGCCAAAAAAAAAAAGATTTCGGTTTGCTTTTATATCTTAGTTTTGAATTTTCATTAAGCTCGTGGAAAGTAAGGGTAAGGATGCAGATTGATAAATCACTTTCATGTGACGTAACTATAGCAATTCATTTTATAATAGGCCAGAAGGAGAATCAGTATTTCGTAGTTGTTCGGAGCATGGGCTCTGCAGTCACACTGCCTGGATTTGAATCCTAGGTTTTCTTACTAACTCATTGACCTTGAGAAAAGTAACAAACTTTTCTGTGCCTCATAGGTTTCATCTGTATAATGGTGATAACTGTGGTGCCTGCCTTCACAGGATTGTTATATGTTTTAGAGGTGATTTATGAGCTTTAAGAGAACATGATCCTTACGTGTAGTTCTTTGATGCCACTGAGGCTAGAGCGGGGGCCTAGTATGGAAACTCAGTTGAGGTTCACAGTGTGAGTGGGAGTCGTGCAGGAATCTCTTATACTTGGAGGAGAGCTATGTCCTCGAAAACATTTCTCTGGAGACAAAATTCTTTATATTGACTCTCCTTATGAAAATAGAATGTGTGTTCCTCAGAGATTCTGTTTTGCTCTAAAGCATAAATGTACATACACTTGGACATCACACGCCTTTAACTGTTTTAATGATAGAGTAATATAAAGAACGACCCCAAAAGGATCAGAGCTCTCAGGGAATGGGTGTACAGTGGGAGTATGTGAAGAGCATAGGTTAATTCCTGGCTCTGCTGTCTTGCTCTTTTGGGCTTTGTTACTGCTGGCTAAGAATATTTAGAGAATTTCTGCACAAAATATGTTCAGATTTAGCTACTTTGAATAATTTGTTCTCATTGCAGCTAATAGTTCCAAAAGGCTATATTCACAGTTGGGAGACCGTAAAAGGTTATGCTGGTATTTACAATTCACGATGGTGCAACAGGGGTGGTATTTCCTTATGCCACAGTCCTGCCCTCGTTCTGTAGAAATTGGATGAGATAACACTTATATTTACTGCTCTAAGAACTGTTTTTAAATCGGATTCATATCATGGGGTTGAGACTGCTGGTAGCAAGGAAAAATGATTATGATAGCAAGTACTGTTCATTTAGCAGTTTATTTTATACAGCTGCTTTAATTGCCCAGCTAGGGATGATAATGAACAGAGTGAGTGGATTATTTTTAGTTTGCTTGAAATATTTTGTTTTGACCTAATTTAAGTAAACTCAGTGACAAGTGGCTCAGAGACAGTCAATTTTAATGTCAAACTCCCTTTTAAAAAAAGTTTTAAATTCATTTAAAAACTAATAATAATACATGTACATGTTATAGAAATAAAATAACACAAAAAGGTAAATAGTCAAAATTAAATCTTTCCACTGTAGCTATCTTAGCTTCACTCCGCAACAGTAACCCATTATCAGTTTCTAGTAAATGCTTCCAAGCTGTTTTATACGTGAACGTGCAAATATAGTTTTAAACTGTTTTTTTCTTTTCTACACAAAAAGTAGCATGTCTCTATATCTCCATCTTGGAAATTATTCCGTATCAGTGTATACGGGCTCTTTTCTTCCCCCCATGGCTGCATAATGTCCCATTGTTTGGATACATCGTAATTTAACTATTGATCAGCAGTTAGGTTGTTTCCAGTCATGCCACCACCAGCAGTGCCACAGCCAGTATCTTGTGTTACTTTAGAAGGATGGTATGTATGTAAGAAAATGTCCTGGGTGTGGGATTGCTGGACCATAGGGTCACATTCTTGGCAGCAGTGAATAGGCGTGCCTGTTTCCCTACACCCTCGCCAACACGACGGGTTACCACATTTTTTGATATTTGCCAATCTGCTGGGTGAAAAAATAGTATCTCAGTGTCGTGTTTTTCTTCTTATGAAGGAATTTGATCATATTTTCCTGTGTTTGAGGGCATTTGTATTATATTTCCTTTCTTCACATTATCCTGTCTATTCATGTACTTCGCCCTTGTCTATTGGGAGGATGGTCTTTGCTTGTTGAGTTGAAAGATCACTTAATGTGTGAAGAAAATTAGCACTAGAAAATTAGCTACGGAACTTCCCTGACGTTCCAGTGGTAAAGAATCCACCTTCCAATGCAGGGGACGTGGGTTCAATCCCTGGTCGGGGAACTAAGATCCCACATCTGCGAGGCAGCTAAGCCTGCACGCCGCAACTACTGAGCCCACGTGCCTCAACTAGAGAACCCACATGCTGCAAACTACAGAGCCCGTGCACCACAATTAGAGAGAGAAAACCCACACGCCACAACTAGAGAGAAGCCTGCGCACCACGACGAAAGATCCCATGTGCCGCAACTAAGACCCGACACAGCTAAAAAAATAAATAGATATACCTTAAAAAAAGAAAATTAGCTGCAGGGTTCTGTTTTATTTTCAGTCCGTCTTTTGTTTATGTTTTTTGTTTGGGAGGTTTTCAGCCATGAAGAACGTCTTCATTTTCATATGGTTGAATTTATTAATCTCTTTTAAACCAATACTGGTTTTTTAAAATTCTCCCATCCACTATGTACCTAGTTTCAGTTTTCATCTTCAGATCTTTTATTCCTCTGGAATACATTTTTGCTAAGGTTTGAGGTAGAGATCCAACTTAGCCATTTCCCCCCAAATGGCTCTGCATTTGTTCCCTGTACATTTTGTTGAGGGTTACTTTTTATCCTTACTGGTTTGAAATGCCAGTATTATCATATACCTACTTCCCATGACTGTTTGGGTCTTTGTAGATTTCCCTGTCTGCTCCGTTCATGAGCTAGTATTGCACTATTTTAATTACCGTAGCTTTATGGTTTCCACCCACCTGCCTCTGCAGTTGCTCTTCTTTCTCCGGAAGTATACTTTTTATCAGGATTATGTTACATTTGTATATTAATTTAGGATTAATTAGTGGATACCCTTCTGATTCTACATATTCTTGCTGAAGACCATGGCACACTCTTCCGCTGATTTAACTCTTATCTCTTGGGCGTATTTTAAGATTTTCTTCAGATGGATCGTATACTTTTATTTTCTTAGGCTTATTACTAGGAATTTTGTCCTTTTTGGTTGCTTTAAAGCTGAGGGTCTTTTTCCTCTGTTACACTTTATATTTTTTACACTGTACTTCTTGAATATGATTATCCTTTTCTTTTTTCCCACATCTTCACTTCAGGAAAAAGGTAATTTGTACTTTGGGTCTGCTGTACCTGAGCTGGTGACTAAAATCATTTGAAATTTTGTTTTTAATCTGGGTCAAAAGATCTCTCATTCCATTAACAACTTGTTTTTCAACATCAACACTAAAATGAATTCAACTTAATGAAAGTTGTACTATTAATGAAATCAAAGAAGGTTTTATTTTGCATATGTAGTAAGCTCTGTGATGTTGAAATGCTATTGTGATTAATGACTATAATATCAGAGAGTTGATAGTAAAACTTTTCTTTATTTTTTTTTAAGACACTTTAACATAGGGCAGTGACTCAGGGTCATCATCATAATCACGCTATGGAATTGCAGAGTTAACAGAGACAGTTACTTGATACAAGGGTGGCTTGCGTGATTTTTCTATAATAGTGCCTGGGATGTGTGGTATATTAACAATTATATTTCAACTGAGAAGGAAATGTTTGTACCATACAGTGGCACTCTTGAGTGCTGCATTGACATTAAACACTCTTGTAGTCTTTGATAATTCTGTGTCTAAAGCAGCAGGGTTTTTCTTAAAGCATTGTAAAGCTGGTAGTAACAGGCCGTTTCATAACGTGTTACCTTTCTGATTCCTGAAGTTGCTCAGTATGTAGCTCATCTGATCCTAACAAGTCTGAATATACTGCCTGAGTCTAGTGTTTTGTTTCTCTTCTCTCTTCCTCTTTTTCAAGTGCTGGTAGCAACCCACTAATGACTGGCACACTGGGCTCAGGCCATTGTGACTCACGTGCAGAAAATAGGTGAAAATACACATTTATGGAATAAACTAGTAGCACTTGTGAATTTACTGAGAGGCCTAAGAGACTCTGGACTTTGAGGCCCATAAAGGAGAGGTGGTGGTGCTTTTCCCTTGAT
The DNA here is from genome assembly GCF_964270905.1 of Leucopleurus acutus. NCBI lineage: Eukaryota > Metazoa > Chordata > Mammalia > Artiodactyla > Delphinidae > Leucopleurus > Leucopleurus acutus. The sequence continues at coordinate 103,189,493 of NC_139144.1, read as the reverse complement.
ACAAGGTCACGGAACCAGTCTTTTCATTCCTTCCATCTTCTTCTCCCAGGAACTGCAGCAGACGTTAGCTGTCCCTCAGAAGTCTTAGAGTAGGGGCTTCCCTGGTGGTCCAGTGGTTAGGACTCTGCGCTCCCAATGCAGGGGACATGGGTTTGATCCCTGGTTGGGGAATTAGGATCCTGCATTCTGCATGGCAAAAAGAAAGAGAGAAAGGGAGGGAGGGAGGGAGGGAGAAGAAAAGGTCTTAGAATAGCCTGGGTCATTTTTCAATATTGGCTTAAAGCATATTATTGCCCCCAAACCAGTCCTAAGTAAATCTTGAGTGTGTAGGCTATGTCTCTAGAATAACAGATTAATCCATTTTTTGTTCACTTTGATTTCTTTGACCATGTATGTGATATGTGAGATTGCTTGTTACGCTACTCAAATGTAATTATTTTTTCTTTCACAGGATGAATATTCCATCTTTCCTCAGACATACTCCATAGATATTAATGGTTATATTCTTGTGTATTCTGTTACATCAATCAAAAGGTAAGGCCCACTTCTGCTTGCTTGAGTTTATTTGCTGTGCTTAGATGGCATTAATCCTTCTAAGAGATTATGCTGGAATTGGCAGTAGTAACAACTAGACTTTAATGGTTTTTAGTGGTTGTCTTGTGGAGCAAACAGGGTGTTAAGGGCAAAAAAATTATCCCATTAGGTGTTCTCTTACACTGATGGAGTAAAAAAACTCTGTTATTTCTTACCTCAGGCTGCCTAGCTAGATAGTGACTGAACATGATCTGAGCTTTTCTGCTGATTGCAATGGGAAATGCATTAATTGATTTACTTTTTGTGTGTTTTCACCGTATTAGTGTGGAGCATGGGCTGATTGCTAGGGCCCTCTCGCTAAGCAACATTCCGCAAATGTTTATTCAGAGATTAAATCAGCCCAGTTGTAGACTTTCCCATTTAAATATCTCACCTATTCCACTTTGAATATTCTCAGTAAGGGCTGCTGAGTGTTGAATACACGCACATGTGAAAAAGTGGTAGGAAAAAATAAAGGAATTCCTTGTGTTCGGTTTACTTTATATTAAAATGGTGAGTCTATGACATTTTCCATTTTTCCCACTATAAATATTACATAACAAACGTTTTAAAACATCACCACTAAAATGGATGTCTGATTTTATGCTTTTTGTTTTATAGCTTTGAAGTGATCAAAGTTATCCATGGCAAACTGTTGGATATGGTGGGGAAAGTACAGTAAGTAGTAATAGTTTATCTCTTTTGTTAGATACTCATAATAGTATCTTCTGAACAATCAAATCGGGCACTGACTAGGGTACTTTGGCTTTTTTTCCCCTTGTATTAATAGGATACCTATTATGTTGGTTGGGAATAAGAAAGACCTACATATGGAAAGGTATGTAGCTTCTAAATACTGATTTATAAAGTCAAGTCTAAGACGATTTAGTCACTGAAGTTTCATTTTTAATTATTCTTATAGCAAGAATATTTTTAGCTGTAGCATGTCTGTGTTTCTGTGTTCAGAAATGTGGTAGTGACTGTGCATCACAGAAGCAAAACTGCAGTAAAAATCTCAACCTGTCTTGGAAAATGTTTCCTCTTAAAAAGCGCAAACACTGTAGAAAATTATCTTTAGATTCTTTTACGGTTTTGCATAAAGCAGACTCTAAAAAGACAATGGTAGCAGTCATTTATTCAACAAATAGTTTTTTGAGTACCGGGATTAGGATTAGAACAGTGAACAGGGGAGGAGCCTGACACCTAGAGGAAGAGGCTCACTGGCTGAATTAACGCCTGCAGGACTGCACGGAGGGCCCTTTCAGGATTGCACCATCTTTGGGTGCTTATAGCCAAGCTCGCTTCAAAATAATCAATTGTTGCAGATGCTGGAGTGTTGGCGTCCTGTTTTCCGAACTGTAAGAACTTTCTGGAGCAGGGGTAGCCACCCCATAAGGCAATGTCTGCTCTGTTCCCCAGCTCGGGTAACGGAAATGCTTCTCTGCATTACGTACTGGATGAGAATGTTGAGCTGAGCATGCTTCTGCTTCATAAGGAAAAAAACTGATGAAAGTGGAGCCTGTCTCATAAATCAATTATAGATGTTTTGTATAATAAAGAGCAAAGTACTTTAATTAGAATTTTCTTTTTCCATTAGGGTGATCAGTTACGAAGAAGGGAAAGCGTTAGCAGAATCTTGGAACGCAGCTTTTTTGGAATCTTCTGCTAAAGAAAATCAGGTACGTGTTTTTTAAACTTCATTTTGCCCTGCATCCCATCATTCATGGGCGTATGTTCCTCTCAGTCAGCATCTCACCACCATCTTCATCACTCCTGTTCAGTCTTCATCCTTCCACCATTTCTAATACCCATCTTTGGGTTGCTTTAGGACGATACTATTGATGTTTTAATTCAGTCAGTATTCTACTTAAAATGGGACCTAGAATATTTGTAGGATAAATAGAAATTAATAGTAAAGGCAATACTTCCTTTGAGAACATATAGTCTTATTTTTGTTTCATATGAAAGACTGGTACAGAAATAAATCCAGGCATAGAAAAGAAACAAGAATGATCTCACATCACTTTGGCAATAATTTTGTACCCTTACCTCCCCCCTTTTTCTGTTGGGTGGAACTGAGTTAGATGCATGTGTTGTTTTAACACAGAAACTGTTAAGAACCATTTTACAAGCATTTTTCCCAATTTCAGCCCTGCAGATGTTCCTTTAAAAGGCATATCCGAGGAAGGATGTCACTTCTATTTCAGAAGGCTTCCCGTATCTCCTTTTCCCTTTTCCTCCGTGGCATTAATTTAGACCAAGAACGTCCAAGCTTGTCTCCTGCTTCCATGAGTTCTCACCAGTGTATTCCTGTTTGCTGCCATTCACCTTCTGAAGCTACAAATCAGATGATGTCACCCTCAACTAACACTGCCAGTGGGTTGCCCATCATCTGTAGAGCAAACCCCAAGGCCCTAAGCATGATGTTGAGTGCAGGGTGTGATTCGAACTTTTCCGGTTCCTTCTTTCACTGTATCCCTGTACTTTTCAGTCGCACCAAATTCCTCCCACTTAATTAAATACAAGGGGTACTTCCAGATGCCTCCCCTTTACTCTCATTCTTCTCTGACTTGAAATATCCTTTCTCTAATTAACTACATACTTAAAGTATTTTCAACATGTGCTCTTGTTTGATCTTCCAATAAGATTAATTGGCTTTCATTTCTGTGAGGAAACTGTAGTTCAGTGAGGGTGGGTGGCTTGATGTGGTTGAGGACAGTCAGCTGTTCCTCCCCAGCTCCGCCACCTTTCGCCACTAAGCCCCCAGTCCTCAGGGTTCTACTTAAATTCCACTTTCTCCTGGACCCCTGCATGATACGTCCAGCTAAAATTAATAGTAGCTTCTTCTGTCTTATCCCCTTTAATTCATTCTGAGATTCAAGGCCGTATCACTGGCCTTCATTTTCTCCATAATGTCAGGCACAGTGGTTTTATATCTACTAGGTGCTCGGTCAACCCAGGTATCCCTTGATAGGCAAATCTGTTTGTCCCTGTGTCCGCAGGTGAGGGAAGTTAAATCTGTACAATTGATTCCCGAGTTCCAGAGAGCAAGAGATTTATCTGCATCCATTTAGTGCAGAGAGTGAGAATTCAGATAAGAAGAGCTGAGATAGTAAGAGATACCTGTACTGCTTAATTGAATTAAATCAGACATTTATTGGGTGTCTGATCTGTCCTTAAGATCATCCAGTTGAACTGTCTCATTTTAGAAGTGAGGCGTTTTAAGATCCAGAGAGGTAAATAACTTTTCTAAGGTCTATATTTCATATGGTATAAGGACTTGGACTAAATTTTAAATTTAACCCAAATTTAGTCCTCTCTCCTCTCCACCATGCTTTTCTGATGGATGGGAAGAGAGGGCATAACCAAAGTGTAATAGAGATTAGAGTGTTCCTGAGGGAGAGAGAGAGACCGTTCTGTATTAAAAAGTCTGTGTGTGAACCTTAAATGGAATCTGGTTCTAAATCCCTCGTGTAAAAGACATTTTGGGTCAATTGGGGAGATTTGATTACGTTTTAGATATATTAGGGAAATGGTGTTAATTGTCTTAGGTGTAATGATGGTGTTGGGATTATAAAGAGAATATCCTTATTCTTGGAAAATGCAAACCATAGTATGTAGGGGCCAAGTTTCATAATGTCTGCAGCTTAGTTTCAGATGGGATAGATGCGGGGGATGGACAGAAGGAGAGCAAGCAGATATGGCAAAGATGTTAGCATTTGTTGAACTCAGATAGCAGGGCTCAGTGCTTATTATACAATTGTCCCCATTTTTCTGTATGCTTAAAAATTTGCATAAGAAAAATTGGAAGGTGGTCAGAAGGTACAAACTTCCAGTTACATAATAAAGAAGTCCTGAGGATGTGATGTATAGCATGGCGACTATGGTTAACAATATTGTGTGCTTGAAAACCGCTAAGAGTAGATCTTAAAAGTTCTCATCATAAGAAAGAAAAGTTTGTAACTATGTGTGACCAGCCTTATCGTGGTGATCATTTCACAGTATATGCATACATCGTCATTATGTTGTACACCTAGAACTAATACATGCTATGTGACAACTATCTCAATTTGAAATTTTTTTTGACGTGGAGGAGTGACGTTGAATGGCCCTAAGCTATCTTTGGTTCTGCTTTTGCTAACTTCGCTCCGTTGTGTTTCTCTTTGGTGAAAATCTGAGGGTCCTAAAACAATTATTCTGTTTGACTTTATAATTATGTAGCCATCATCACCAGTCTCACTATTCATGTAGGTTCACGTAGCCCCTGTGCATTGTGTTACTGTTCTGTGCGTTTCTGGCCGTTGCTTTGTTATTCCTTCCAGCATCCTCAAAGGTGTAGACACCTTATGGACCCTACCTCGAATGTAATTAAGAGGGATTGCTTAGTAAGGCGTGTTGCCTCAGGTTAATTTATCTTTTGAGAGTGACCTATAATGGTATGCTTAGGGTATGTTATTAAACTACTTTTTGGTCGGAGGATGCAGGCCTTTTCTCTATCTAGTTTATGTTATACTTTACCATAGCTTAAGATTTTTAATATGGTTCTGGATAGATTTACTTTTTAACCTTTTAGTTTCCTTTAGAAGGTAGGATACTGCCTTTTCAGTACCCATATAAAAGATGAAATTGTTCTCAAGGCTTAAAGTTAAAATGAAAAAATTCCAACTGCTGTAATTCTTTTAAAGTTTTGATAAATTTAGTAGATTTATCTGATATTAACCAAAACTCTAAAAGAAGGCAAGGGTGCAGTACAGTGACCTCAAACATCCCAGACAAGCTAGAAGATCAGATGACCCAACTCACTGTTGTCTCGGTTACTTTAGCACCTCCATCAGATCAACAAATACCTTACTCGACGTGAAATAATCCTTAAAGGCAGAAAGATTCTTGTACCCAAGTTAGGTAAATACAGTGATGATATGCATATCCTTGGAAAGCAGCAGTCCTGACCAGTTGTCTGGACACTCCTCAGCCCTCGGTTGTGGCTCTCGTGACACTGCTCACCTTGTTGTTGAGTGTGCTGAAGACAGTTGGATCCTAAGCCTAGGGAGTTTCTCCCCATCGGGTGGGGAGAAACCAAGTAATTCTAATCCCTTATGTTAAGAGGTGTGATTGGTTCTAATCCACATATATACTAGAGTGCTTACTACTCTTGGTCTATGTAGTAGGAAGAGAGAGAATTTGTGTAGTAAAGAGACATCCACGTCAATAGTCACGTGATCAGAGACCAATCTTTGTGAACCGCTCAAATTTTTTATTGATAAATTTTCAAATGTAGCTTTGTATTACTTAGCAAAAATCCAGTATTTTAAAATAAACTGTCCTCAGTGGAGTTCAGTCAGATTTGTTGATTACAAAGTGCACAGTGGTAAAAATTATCAAGTCAGTGAGAATACTGCACTTTGACTATTACTGAACTATGGGATGTGTTTGCAGTTCTGGCTTATTTTCTGTGGAGGCCTTCACAAATTGTATTTCAGCAATTTAATGCAAGAGAATGCATTTTGTCAGATCACACAGGTAATCAAGGAGAATGCTAAGATTTATCTAGAAAGCCAGATTCCAGGCACGCTCTATTTTTTTTGTAAGAGCTTGGCATGCATCTTTCCACACATTTTTCTGTGCTTTTTTTTTTGGCTGCGTTGGGTCTTCATTGCTGCGCGCAGGCTTTCTCTAGTTGTGATGAGCGGGGACTACTCTTGGTTGCAGTGTGCGGGCTTCTCATTGCGGTGGCTTCTCTTGTTGCAGAGCACAGGCTCTAGGCATGCAGGCTTCAGTAGTTGCAGCATGCATGCTCAGTAGTTGTGGCTCGCGTGCTCTAGAGCGCAGGCTCAGTAGTTGTGGCACGTGGGCTTAGTTGCTCCGTGGCATGTGGGATCTCCCTGACCAGGGCTCAAACCCGTGTCCCCTGCATTGGCAGGTGGATTCTAAACCACTGCGCCACAAGGGAAGCCCTGTGCTTTTTTTTAGGATGAAATAAATAACAACTTGCCTGCATAGTCGTGGGAAAGGAGGGGAATTGGTAATGCAGAAAGGAGGGTGCTTGCTGAAGTCAGTGGCCTTGATTAGACAGGAGAGGTGGGCCTGGGGCTGGCTTGGGCTCACTTAGGGGTGCCTCCTTTGTGCCAGCAGGAAAGAGGGAACCAGAGTAGATGAGCCCAGATTCAAGGGCATGGTCATTGGTGGACGGAGTATGGAGAGCTCGCTTATGAATGCTGCTTCTGTTTTCCCAGTGAAACGTAGAACCCAGTCATCAGCCGAGGGTGAGAGCGGGGAAGAGGTTTAGCGATCCCAGTGGAAGGAAGAGGCATGACCCCTTCATCCTGGGGGCTGACTGGACCAGAGAAATGTGGTTGGGCTGCTGGGGCAGCAGGGGTCCCCTTTGGTTTCAGGGTCCTGGAGGTGTGTCCATGGGCTGTGTCCGCTGTGTGGCGCAGGCAGCGAGCAGGCAGACAGGTGGCAGGGAAGGGAGTAGGAGGCCGGTGACTGCCCTGGGGACGTGTGCGCTGGCCGGGAGGCGAGAGAAGGAAGATGGGGGCTGGAGGGGGGGCGGCTGCTTGGTGATGACAAGACCTGGGTGCTGCCCTGCGAGGTTTTTGAAAACAGGAGCATTTTTGGATGATCACAATGACCGCATTCAAAGGACAGGGACTGACGTTCGGCCTAAGTGAGGATTTCCTGCCCTAAATGATAGTGGCTCCTCCTTGTGAAGGGCTGGTCCCTGGGGCTGAGAGATGCAGTCGGGAGAGAGAGGAGGTCCCCTGGGGGTGTGCAAGGCCAGTGTGGCGTGAGTGGTGGCGGAGGTGGAGCCGCTGCCCCGGAGGAGGGGGGTGAGGCCAGGGGTGACTCGGGGCTTTAGGTGGCCTAGAGGAAGCAGGCTCGGAGGGCACGGGTGTCATCTCACGGCCTAAGAGCCAGAGCTGAGAGTTTTTAGGAAGTGGGAGGGGAAAGGGTGTGACAGGCAGGGGGTGGGGTGCCAGGCCAGGCGAAAGAGCCCCTGCCCTGCTGTAGTCCCAGAGCGCCCGCCCCGGGGGGTGAGCCAGCAGGGGATACTCCATCCTGGAGGTCCCGAGGCGCCACAGGAGGCGGAGTAGGCGGGGCTTCCTGTGACTGATGAAAGCAGGGCTCAGAAGTGTGATTTGAGGTTAGTTCTGGTGGTCTGCAGTCACCACGTGGGGGGAGGGGAGGGAGGAATCCCAGGCTCCTGCGGCCCGGGGCCGCCTCGTAGGCCTCCACACCTGGACCTCCACGTGCAGGGCAGACCGTGGGCCTTTTCCAGTCCCGCCAGCAGCATCAGTGTTCCTCGTGGCTCTGCTGTTAACGCTAACGTTGTCATCGGTTTTCTCTCTGGTTTCAGACTGCTGTTGATGTTTTTAGAAGGATAATTTTGGAGGCAGAGAAAATTGACGGGGCCGCCTCACAAGGAAAGTCCTCCTGCTTGGTGATGTGATTCTACTGCAGAACCTGAGGGCACTGGGAACCTGGCCTGCCTGAGGAGGCAACCTGCCCATTTTCCTTTAAGATAAACTCTGCTTCATTTCTCTTCTGTTAACCTGAAAGATTTCATTTGGGTCAGAGCTTCTCTCCCAACCCCTCCTTTCAGATTATGTTAAACTCTGACTCGGTCCAAATGAGTTCACTTCCATTTTCAAATTTTGAGCAATCATATTTTCAATTTATATATTGTATTTCTTAATAATATTATGACCAAGAATTTTATTGCATTAATTTTTCAGTGTAGTTTGTTGTTTAAAATAATGTAATCATCCAAATGATACATATTGTTACACTACTATTAACTAGGCTTCAGTATGTCAGTGTTTATTTCGTTGTGTTAAGTGTATACTTGTAAATAAAATAGCTGCAAAGCCTAATCGTTGTGCTCCTCAGTGTGGCTTTTAAAGAAAACCTGTCCCCCTGAGGGCTTCCTTCCCTGCCTCCGAGGAGGCGCCAGCTTGGACTCCAGGAGCCAGTGGAGGATGTGGCCCACCAGGCGGCTGTGGGCACTTGGGGTAGAGTGCCCGCACCGGGGGGCGGGCATTCCTGTTGACTAAAGCCGAGTGACCTTGAGGGGGTCTGTGAGGGGAGTTGCTCCCCAATAATAACTGTTCTCCTCACCTTGGTTGGAATGTTTCATGCAGGTAGGGCTGCAGGCTTACTTAGAGCCTTCCAGCCACCCTCTTGCTTGTCTCTTAGCTACTTGAAGAAAAGGGGACCTAAAGATACACTTACTGTCTCTCCTTTTACTTAGCTTGGTGTCCACGGCAGACAGGATCTGACTTAGAAAATAGATTGGCCTGTCACTATCCCAAAACCTCCAGGAGTTTAAAGGATGGGGAAGATTGCCTGGTAAGTGTTCTGTGTCAGGGCTTCATAAACCTCCCTCAGACCCAGACTGCCTACCTCCCGTTCTGCCAAGAGCAGCTTTGAGGGAGAGTCGAGGATTTCAATTGCCTGGTGGCCATCACCTCGACTCTGAGAGTTCAAGTTGAGCAAAATTTTTTAAATGATGTTCCTTCCCAGTTAGAATTTCACAGCCATTTCTAACCTTTAGGGAAATGTTACTGAGTCTATTGATAAAACAAAATATTGCTTTGTAACTGATTTTTTTTTTTTTTTTTTTTTTTTTTTGCGGTATGCGGGCCTCTCACTGTTGTGGCCTCTCCCGTTGCGGAGCACAGGCTCCGGACGCACAGGCTCAGCGGCCATGGCTCACGGGGCCCAGCCGCTCCGCGGCATGTGGGATCTTCCCGGACCGGGACACGAACCCACATCCCCTGCATCGGCAGGCAGATTCTCAACCACTGCGCCACCAGGGAAGCCCTGTAACTGATTTTTTAATGAAAAATTATGTTTTTAGAATATGCCATTATGGACTTCCCTGGTGGCACGGTGGTTTGAGAATCCACCTGCCAATGCAGGGGACACCGGTTCGAGCTCTGGTCCAGGAAGATCCCACATGCCGCGGAGCAACTAAGCCCACGCGCCACAATACTGAGCCTGCGCTCTAGAGCCCGCAAGCCACAACTGCTGAGCCTGCGTGCCCACGACTACTGAAGTCCGTGCGCCTAGAGCCCGTGCTCCGCAACAAGAGAAGCCACCGCAATGAGAAGCCAGCACACTGCAACCAAGAGTAGCCCCTGGTTGCCGCAACTAGAGAAAGCCTGTGTGCAGCAACGAAGGCCCAACATGGCCAACAATTAATTAATTTTTTAAAGAAGAATGCGTCATTATTTTGAATCTTTATAGTTTGTGTCTTATCGTTGAAGGATGCAATTTGAGCCAGGATGAAAAAGACCTCCACCAAATACTTTTTAAATACAAATAAGTTTTAGCAATGTAGTATCATTACTTACTAACAGGGTTTATTCTTAGGCGTAATATGTGTCAGCACTCACTGGATGGAGCCACATTAAATCTGGATTCAGTTCATCCAGGCAACATTTTACATCTGATAAGTTATTTCTGTGTAAATGGAATCTTGGGGCAGCCTGTTCTTGCAGCTACAGTTTGACTCTCACGAAATGTCCTCTAGGCCTAGCTGCGCTGTTTGGAGGTGACGTGGATCTCTTTACATGATTTCTGAGCACCTGCTGTGTGCTACACACCATTCTAAGTGCCGTGAACACAACAGAACTCTGCACCCTGTAGAATTTACGTCTGACCTTGCCCCTTGAATAGCACAGGGCAGGCAGTCCTGCTTCCCAGTGCGGTGACCCATCCACAAGATGGTTGATTGGATTATCTGATGGGCTGAGCTTGTGATGTGTTCCGAGGGTGATGTTGCTGAGGGGTGCTCTCCAGTGGTGGGGAGCACGTGACCTGGAGGTGGTGGTGGAAGGCGGTCAGCAGTACCTCTTCTGGTTTGCCTCACGTCCACCCTGTGAAGCAGGTGCTGCCCTATTTACAGTGAGGAAACTGCCTTAGAGGTGTCAGCGACAGTCATTAGCCACATTCACTGTGTCAGCGAATCTAATGATGTGTTATCTGAGCCTTCTGAAGAAATTCTTAGAACTGCCAGGTTTGACTTAAATGTCGTTATTTAATAGTGTATTTCATCACTCCTAAGACCTTTCCGTACATTTTAGCATTTTCTTTTTTTTTTTTTTTCTGATTTGAATTTTTCTTTTAAGTTCGGATGGAAAATTAAGAACACTTCCGGAACTTCCCTGGTGGCACAGTGGTTAAGAATCCGCCAGCCAATGCAGGGGAGACGTGTTCAATCCCTGGTCCGGGAAGATCCCACATGCTGCAGAGCAGCTAAGCCCGTGCGCCACAACTACTGAGTACACGTGCCACAGCTACTGAAGGCTGCGGGCCTAGAGCCCATGCTCCACAACAAGAGAAGCCACTGCGATGAGAAGCCCGCGCGCAGCAACGAAGACCCAACGCAGCCAAAAATAAATAAATAAATATCCTTCTTTAAAAAAAACTATGAAAAAGAACAATTCAAAGTTGTAAGCACAAAATTCACGTATGTCATGTGGTGGACTTGCTTCTTCAGCTGGAGGTGAACCTGGCAGCCGACGGAAAGAATCCGCACTAACAAACAGCAAATTGCACAAGGATTGTCCCCGTGAAGAAGCCGGTGACGTGGCGTTTGATTTTCCCAGCTTGGCTCCTTCCCCAAAGTTGAGGCTCTGGAGTCCTGAGTCTTCGGCATTTAACTAGTTCTTCGTTGGGGGGAGGGGCTGGGACTGTCCCGCCACATGTAAACCGATCTTTGTCATAGATCGCTTTTATAATGAGAGAGCAGCCGGGGCGCGTTGCCACATCTTCCCCATTCTCCGTATGTTCCTTGGTGACGCAGAAGTTATCCCCACACGGGCAGGGGTAGAAGTACATCTCCGAGACCTCGTCATATTGGAAGTCCTTGATCTCCACCTCATGAAACGCTGCCATCGTCACTGGGGCCAGGAGAGGTCTTGTCGCCTCCGCCATTTTAGCATTTTTCTTAGTGGGACGTACAACGCAGCCTTGGATTCATTGAAGCACAGTAGGTGCGAATACAAAACTCGGCGCATATCCAAGGCTGTCTTGCAGCTCATAATACAAAGTGTAAGATCACAGGACAAATTCAGATTAATGTGATGGAATTTTGCTAAAACTAAATTGTTCACTCCCCGCCCTCTAGAGCGCCGTGTCTCCCCGCCGTGTCACTGACGGTGCTCTCGCCTGAATTGCTCATCACCTCCTTGTCACCACGTCCAGTAGGTATTTCCTGGCCTCTGTCCTGACCCTCCAGCATTGCACGCAGTTGGTGACTTCTCTCTGAAGGTCTCTGTTTCCGCCTTCTGGTCTTCCTCCCAGCTCACTGTTGCTGCCTTGGCCTCCTCGGCTGGTGCCTCCTCCATTAACCTCTCGATGGGCCATTTTTCCTTCTCCCCTTCCTTGATTTCATCCTGTCACATAGCTCTCACTGCCGTGTTTCCTGAAGACCAAAGTTCCTTTCTCGCACCCTGACCTCTGGGCTCCAGGCTTGTCTTCTCTTAGATGTCTCATGGGCATCTGAAGTTTTCATGCCCAAATTCTTGATTTTCCCTAAAAACGTGGTCTGCCCTGGACCCTGCTTCAGGAAATGGCACCATCATCCACTAGATACTAAAGCTAGGAGTTGGGGAGCCATCCTCTACCTCTTCCCTTGTGTCCCCTCCCAGCCAGTCCATCAACAAATCCTAAGGGCCCTGCCTTCAAAAATCTTACATTTTGCCCACTTTTCTCCATCTTCACTGCATACTAGTCTCTAACACCACACCCTCCAAATCATTTACTGCAGCCCAAGTCAACTTTTTTTTTTTTTTTTTTTTTTTTTTTTTGGCCACACCGCATCACTTGTGGGATCTTAGTTCCCCGACCAGGGGTCAAACCTGGGTCCACGGCAGTGAAAGCCCAAGTCTTAACCCCTGGACCACCAGGGAATTCCCCAAGTCAACTTGTTTAAAACATAAATTGTTCTGTGTTACCCCTTTGCTTAAAATCCTTTAGTAATAATTGTGCCTGCTCAGGGTCTCCAGGGCATCTCATTCTCCAGCCTTTCTTGTTAAAAAAAAGAAGAGGTTTTTTGTTAGTTTGTCCTTGCCTCAATGTCAAATAAACTGCCACTGATTGTTTTTGACGAACACCCCCAGGGAAAAGGCAGTCAGGTCAAAGACAAGCCTTGCAGATGGGGTTTTCCAGGGAACTACCAGACACTGCAGATGATGACAGTTTTCTGATCGGGAGCTGAGAAAGCACCAGCCCCATCTTGCCCCTGCGTGCAGCTGCTAAGGAGGGGTCTGGCAACAGGGCAAGTGACAGTGCCACAAATCTCGCTGTGCTGAGGATCAGCCGGTTTCCTTAAACACCCTTGGACTGGTGCAAGCCTTTAATCTCCAGACCTATGAAAAAGTGATATATTTGGACAGTTTTTTTGACAGTGTTCTCACCGAGTTCTTGAAGGGTCTTCCTGCGCTCTCCCCAATGGCAACCCTCCAGGGTCTCCGCAGTAGCTGTTTGTCTGTTGAACGGATGAGTAGCTGAGCCCTCCCATGGGCTGCTTCCTAGACGGCTTCCATGGAACTTGGCCTGTGTCTGCTGCAGGGTAGGGGAAATCCTCACCATTCACACAGTGCACCGGGATGACCTTTAATCTTGGGTCCACCCCTTATCGGCTCCTAACAAGGAAGGAGTGCACCTACCGGGCGGCCCTACCATTGTTGGTGCAGCCAGCCTCGGACGCCTCGGACTCAGATGGTAGCAGTCTTCGTTAACAGTAAGTCAGAGGACGCAGAATACGCCGCTGCCTTTTATTTTTTGATTGATTTATTTATTTTTGGCTGCGTTGGGTCTCCGTTGCTGCGCGCGGGCTTTCTCTAGTTGTGGCGAGCGGGGGCTGCTCTTCGTCACGGTGCGCGGGCTTCTCATCGCTGTGGCTCCTTGTTGTGGAGCACGGGCTCTAGGCTTGTGGACTTAAGTAGTTGTGGCACGTGTACTCAGTGGTTGTGGCTCGCGGGCTCTAGAGCGCAGGCTCAGTGGTTGTGGCTCGCGGCATGTGCGATCTTCCTGGGCCAGGGCTTGAACCTGTGTCCCCTTCATTGGCAGGCTGATTCTTAACCACTGTGCCACCAGGGAAGCCCCATGCCCGCTGCCTTTTAGATGATTGGCTAAATGGAAACAAGGTTTAACAATTCTTGGAGAAGTGTAGACTCCAGAGAAAAACATCTCCAGCTCCTGCAGGCTGCAGCCACATGTGAGAGGCTTGCTTGCAGAAGGCTTCTGGCTGCCCTGGTGACTCCAGTTGACCGAGACTGTTGTGCAGGTGAACAGAGGCTGCCATGAAGGCTGTGCCAGCAGGAAACCAGGGCGCCTTCAGAAGCGCTCTCAGAAAATTCCAGAATCACCCCACTCCTTCACCTCCCCAAGAGCGGACAGTTTTACATTAAGCCAAAAAACTTGACATTGAGTAACATTTTTGTGTTACCCATTCTTATTACCTTTCCGTACCTTTGATAGCTTCCTAGAATGACCTGGGGAAGTCAGCTCTGGAGTTAGGACTGCAAAGATGCTGAGAGCTAACTTAGCATCTGTTTTCAGAGAGACCCCCCAACTCTTAGTTCATTGTTCGCACTACTGCATGTGTGAACACAACCCCAATACCCACAGGGAACCCCAAATAAAGGCAGCCTCGGACTAAGACTCAGAACGTAGCCGTGTGGTCCCATCTCTGCAGCTAGTGCGTATCTTTGGGTAACTTCTTTATAGTCTCTGGCCTTGATTCCTGCACCTAGGAAACCTCCCTTTGTCAGGGATTGTTGTAACGGACCCGAGTATGAAAACCTTCGCTGTTCCCAAAGCCCAAATACAAGTGCAGACCATTGCCCTGCAGATGACGAGCTGACCCAGACCCCCGGCCTGAGTTTTCCGCCTGACGGCAAGGCCTCCACTGCTTTCTGAAGCTCCCGAGGTTCCCACCTGTGCGTCCCCCGCCATAGTCGGTGACTCCGAGTTCCGGCAGCGCTGCCGTATCATCACGGGGCTGCACATCCAAGAAGGCAAGATGGAGAATCACAGATTACTTCCACAAGCAAGTTTACCACACCAAAAAAAAAGTTTCCTTCCAGTCTGGCCCGAGGTATCAAGAACACATGATAATAAAAGACGTGCGGCTCTGCCACAGTTCATGGTCACATGCACTGAAGGTCCCTCTGGACCCGCAGGGCTCAGTCGCGCACACGCCCCGTCGAACCCTGTGGCCGTGCAGTGGATGAGCCCTGGTCGGGGGACAGACAGCTTGTTCCTTCAGATTCCGAGTGGGGACCTCGGTCCTTCCTCTGAGGACGTCGTCACGCTCAAAGCCCCCTCCAGCTCCCACGTTCTGTTACAACCTGGGAAATGGCCTTGGCTCATTTTTTTTTTCTTCTTTTTTTTTTTTGGTTGAGCCATGCAGCTTGCAGGATCTTAGTTCACCAACCAAGGATCGAACCCACGCCCTCGGCAGCGAAAGCACGGAGTCCTAACCACCGGACCGCCAGGGAATTCCCAGCTCATCTTTTTAAGTTATGAATTTTCTCAAGAAATAGCACAGGATTCTGGAAATATTATGACCTCAGCAGTCAAGACCTTTCACCCAGTTCTTACTGCTGCCCAAGAAAGGCCCAGGCAGAGCTTTGATTTATTTCTTCCAAAAACAAAGCAGCCCCTTTCCGGCTGCCGCTCCCACAGGGAGAGCCGCTCTCTGCAAGAGTCGCTGGCTTCCTAGTGTTTTATCATTTTAGCCCCTCCTCCTTCTCCCATCATTACCAGATCAATGAAGAATCCAAGTAAAACCATACGGTAATCTCTGGCTTTTCTATGGGCATCGCTGTGAGGTTGGCATGTCCTGAACTTTACCCTAAAAGGCTGAAGCAGAGTGCCAGCCTGGTGTTGACAGCTGGTGCAGCTGGAAAGGTTACATTCCTCGGCCCTGACGTGTGGATTTGTATTATCCCAGAGCAGAAATCATTCAGAGGCACAACCTTTTCTGTGCCTGTAACTGGAGCGTTGCGTGACGTTGTAAAATGATGGAAACAGCTCCAAGTCGGCCACCAACTCCCCTGTGATGCCTGCGGGGGGCGGCTCATCTGCTGGCCACTGGTTCTCAAACTCTGACACGTTCCAGAGCCACCTGGAAGGCTCGGGAAGGCACAAGGGGTGGGGTGGGGGGCTCATGCCCAGAGTCTCTGATTCCGCGAAGACATCTGGATTTCTGGCAAGTTCCAGGGCTGCTATTACTAGTGGTTCAGGGACCACATTTTGAGAACCGCTTAGGCAATGATACCTAAGAATGAGGAGGGACCACAGGTAGCAGTTCTATGACTGCAGGACGTCAGAGCATATGCTGAGTGACCAACCGGTTTGCCTGGGACTTGAGGGGCATTGAATTCTGTCCTCTCAAAATCTATGTTGTAGCTGATCCCCAGCACCTGTGAACGTGACCTCATCTGGAAATAGGGTCTTTGCAGATGTAGTTAGTTAGGATGAGGTCATACTAGAGTAGCGTGGGTCCTGAGCCAATGACTAGTGCCCTTATAAAAAGCGGAAATCTGGACTCAGAGGGATACACAGCAGGAAGAACGCCATATGAGGACAGAGGCAGAGACAGGAGCGATGCAGCTACGTGCCAAGGGATGCCAGGGATTGCCAGCCACCACCAGAAGCCGGGGGAACGTGGAACTGATTCCCCTCGGAGCCTCCAGACATCTGGATTTCAGACTTCTGGCCTCGTATCTGGGAGAGAATACATTTCTGTTGTTCTAAGCCACCCCATTTGTGGTACTTGTTGTGGCCGCCCTCGGGGGTCCCACAAGGTCAGACTTTCACTTTGAAAACCAGGACAGTCCCTGGCAAACCAGAACGAGCTGGTCACCGTAAGCGTGATCAAGTGAAGTTCACACGGCCGGAACTGTCAGGTTTACAGAGGAGGAAGCTGACGCTCCGAGAAGTTGTGACCTGCTGTCCTTGGTCCACTCGGGCCATGCTCACTGGACACCACAGACTGGGGTGGCCCACGACAATGGAGGTTTTTCTCTCATCGTTGGAGGCTGGGAAGTCCAAGATCAAGGCGCCGGCAGACTGGGTCTCGGAGAGGCCTGCCCCCTGGCTTACAGGCATGGTCCTCGTGGTGGGAGGGATGAGGGAGCTCTCGGGGTCTTCATTAGGTACAGGCCCATTCGTGAGGCTCCACCCTTATGACTGCGCACCTCCTGAAGACCCCAGCGCCTCACAGCACCACACTGGGGCTTAGGATTTCAACCTATGAATTTGGGGGACGCAAACATTCAGTCTGTGACGACTGCCAAGGGTCACCTCGCATTCGTGTGAGAACCTAGAACACGAGCCTTCTAAGAGTGGACCACGGCCCCCAGATGCTTCACGTACACGTGAGTGCGGACACACGTGTGCACTGTTGGGCCGCACCCCGCAGGCCTACAAGACGGAAGAAAGAGCCCAGAGTCAGCAGCACAAACATCAGTGGTCTGATGGATGGGGGAGCTTACACGTCTGAAGCAAGGTCCCGGAGCGACACCCCACCATGTGAGGCTGACAGTGGGCAGGACGTGGAGGCAGCCTTCGCTTCCGGTGGGGAAGGGGAGAGGACCAGTTATGGGGGGAATTGACGTCAGGTTGGCTCATTAGTTACCAGGGAAACCAGCAGAAGGGCACACCCCTCACCGCCCCTTTGATAAGAACAGTCACCAGCTGGGGCCTGGGGCACGTACGTAGGAAGCTCAGTCTTGTGCATAGGGTGTAGGTGAAGCAGGCCCTAGTCCAGAAGGGGATGTACAGAGAGCAAGAGAGCTGCCATCACGAGAGGCCTGACCGTACAGCACATACGTGAGCGTGTGAGCCGCACTGCAGCCTCAGGTGGGGGTGGGGGGCTTCGTGCAGAGTCACACTGAGTGGGTTCCGGGGCGAGACCTAGATTTTGCATTTCTGACGAGTGCAACGTGATGCCGATGCTGCTGGAAGCTGCCTGGGTTATATAACCCCCTCGGGAAGATGCAGCCCCTGGAATAAAGAAGTGACCTTGGGCTGACTGCTGGGGAGGGTAGGGGACCCAGGTTCTTGCCCTTGCTCTGCCACCTGGGGGGACAATCCACATTTCTGGATTCACCTTTTTCCATCTGCAAAATGAAGAAGCAGTTGAACCCAATCGGTTGTTTCCACTTACGCCTGTTTCTCGAGCTGGATTCTGGTGTTCCACTACAAAATGAAAATTGTTTTAGACAAAAATTTTATTTCAATCTCGAGGTTGTTTTTCCCAACGATTTTTCTTAAATAGGTGACACCTGCAGCCAGTTGTCCAAGTGACTTAACCCCAAATAACACATCTATTTTAAGGGCTGCCGGTGCGTCCGGGGGTGAGGGTGACGGTGAGGGTGGGGCGAGGTGGGTCTCTCTAAGTTGAGAGCAACTGGGGCGGAGCCTGAGCCCCCGCCCCTGCCCCCGGCCGCGTTTGTTCTGTCGCCGCCTGGAGTCCGAGGAAGGCACGGACTCTGCGCCCTTTTTCTCCGCATTCCCGACCCGCTGCAGCCTGTACTGGGGTGTAGGTTCCCGAGGCCCTGCCCTAGTGACCTGCAAGCTTGTCCATGGTTTCTTCTCTCACTTTCCGAGATTCCTTTTCGGGTTTTCGGGGTGAAGGGCTATCGGAAAGCGGGGGACTCCGCAGGAGAGGGAGGGGAGCCCGACGCCGGGGTAGGGGTGGAGCGGGGGGCGGTCGGCGGGGGGAGGGGGAGGCCCGGTGCTCCGCGTGTTAACATCTCAGAGCTCCGCAAGGAAGGGGGTGTGAGAGATGCCACGCGGTTGTCCCCGGCCCCCAAGTCCACGCGCACGCGCCACGGCCCCCCGCGAGGAGGTCGGCCCTTCCTCTCTCCCCCAGATCCCGGCGCCGAGGGCGCGGCGGGCTGCATCTTCCTCGCAGGCTCCCTGCCCGTCCTGCCACCCGCCCCTGATGGGTGACTGGCCACCAACAGCTCCTGTGTTACCTTTCCGGAGGCGCCAGTGCTGCCTGGCCGGTGGGCTCCCCACCCGCTCGAGGTGCTAAGAGTCACCAGGCGCCCGGAGCCGGTTCTGGCCTCTCAGGGAAGATGCAGTTCCATCCCTCTGTCTACTGGCGGCTCTGTGATGAGTTTCCTGAGCGGGGAGAAGCCCGGTGAAAACTCTGTTTGGGGAAGACTGATCTGCTGATGGGCGCCCCGGCTTCCTTTTCTGGGATGAGGTGAGGGAGGCCGAGGAAACAGAAGGAACCACGGAGGAGAGCATCTGCTGCTTAAACTTCTCGACTCCCACCTCACCCCCAGCCCTGCCTGGGCGATGCTGTCTATTGAGGGAAAGTGGACAGCACCAACTCTTCCCACAATGGGAACACACTCCAGTCTTGGGAAGCCAGGAAAGGGGGCCCGGAGGCTGGCCTCCTCTTAGCGTTTCCCCCTCTCAGATGAGAGCACCCCTGGGAGGGCGGGGGCGCAGGACGGGAAGCAGGTTAGGGGCGGGGAACTCAGATTCAAAACATAGGGAAGGGACCGAGGGCCACATGCAAATGTTCCATAAACTCGGATTCGAATATTAGCAGTGGAAAAAGGGTACCACAGCAGATAAAAACATTTAAAATTTTTAAATGGACACTATGAACATCTATATGCCAGTAAATCTGAAAACTTAGATGGATGGTCAATGGAATGGAAGACTATAAATGACCAATAATGACTCGAGAAAAAATACAACGCCCAAACAGAACTGTAAGTGTTAAAGGAATTGAATCCGTAGTCAAAATATCTAACCATATATAAAGCACTAACGGGGCTTCCCTGGTCGCACAGTGGTTAAGAATCCACCTGCCAATGCAGGGGACACGTGTTCGCGCCCTGGTCCAGGAAGATCCCACATGCCGCGGAGCACCTAAGCCCGTGCACCACAGCTACTGAGCCTGCACTCTAGAGCCTGCGAGCCACAACTACTGAGCCCGCGAGCCTCAACTACTGGAGACCACGCACCTAGAGCCCGTGCTGCACAAGAGAAGCCACGGCAACGAGAGGCCCGCACACCGCAACGAAAAGTAGCCCCCCGCTCGCCACAACTAGAGAAAGCCCGCAGGCAGCAACGAAGACCCAACGCAGCCAAAAAGTAAGTTAATTACTTTTCAAAAACATGGAAAGATAAAGGAGGAGATTGGAGATCGCAGCCGGGCCCTAACTGCTCACTTTCCCCTGCTCTTGAAGCCTCATAGCAGGGCTGTAGAGGAGGAGTTTCTCTGTCCCTCTCCCAGCTTAGGCGACGGGGACTCTGGGCCAAAAGCCAAGACCACAGTGGCTGTGACTCGGTGGGATCTCCTTCCTGCCGTCACAGCAGGCCCGGGGCTTGTGGCTCTCGGGACACCTGAGCCCTGCTCCGGGGGGACAGTGGCGAGTGACACAGGGGGAGACAACACAAGCTGCCCTCTGCCCGGGACGGAGTAGACACCAGCCCTCTCCCGTCCCAAGTGGCCAGGACATCCCCTGTGGTGACATCCATCTGTGCTAATGAACAAGAGGGGACCAATGCTTCTCCCCTTGGACAGCACGCAGTAGCCACGTAACTAGTTCCTCGCAGGCCGGGATCCGTCTGTGACAGCCAGGCTGCGTGACTCCTGTTGGATCTTCCCACGTCGCCCTCACTCTTGTGGGGGCCACCCTGGCCGGTACTAAGGGGCAGAGAGAGACGGTGAGGATGGAGAAGTGGGGAGGGGGAAGCCAGGTCTGCAGGGCCCTGAGGCTCTTGGGGTAAGGGTGACACAGAGGGAGGAGAGGTTGCAGGTGGCAGCCAGGTTCAGGACTCGGGTCGCTGGGCAGGGCATGGAGTGGGTTTCAGAGGAAGAAGATGGATCAGGTTTTAAACATCTTGACCTTGAAGGACCGTGACATCTGGGTGGGCGGAGGTGCCCGGGAGGCAGTTGGGTCCTCAGCCATGGAGTTCGGCAGAGTAGTCTGGGCTGGAGATCATGACTTGAGGGTCATGGGGGCTGCTACCCCCTGGGGAGAGGCTGTAGAAGGAGGAGGTGTGTGAGGGTGGGCCTGAAGTGGGAGGGAGGTGCAGGTGAATTTCCAGACGATCACTGGTGTCCCTGCTACCCCCTGGACCCTTCGGTCCAGCCCCTGGGGTGAGGTGGGTCCCCCTTTGAGAGGACAGTTTTCCTTGGTGGGGAAGAGGGCGGTTTCTGAAGCCAGAGGGAGTGGATTCTTTTTGTGGCAGGTGACGAATGAAAATACAAGAGAGGGTTGCAGTGTTGGGGTGAAAGGGGACTGTTTTAATGCAGTTGTTATTTTTTAGGTATAATTTACACACAATAATAATTTACATACCTCTGGACCATGCACTGTCCGACCTGCTGCCCATCACTGAAGATTTGTTCTACCTTGTCCAGATTTCAAATAGAATCATCCAATGTGCAGTCTTTTCTGTCTGCCTCCTTCAGCTCAGTGTAATGTTTTTGAGACTTTGTTTTCTTTGCTTTTCTGTGTTTATCAGTAGTTTGTCCCTTTTTCCTGCTGAGGGATGTTCCCCTGTCTGGGTGAACTGTGATTTCTTTATCTGTTGAAGGAGGCCTGGCGCTTCCACGCTGGTGTTATCAGGAGTGAGCCACTGTGAGCGATGTGGGCTAGTCTTTGGCGAATGTTCTCATTGCTCGTGGGTAAACACCAGGTCGCACGGTAGGTGTATCTTAACTTTATAAAAATATGTTTCTGCAAGTGGCTGCAGGGTTTTACATCCCTTCCAGCAGCTCAGGAGTGTCCACCTGCCCTGCATCCTCACCAAGACTTATAATTGGTTGTCTCTTTAAATTTCTGCCATTCTAACGAGATATAGTGATGTCTCGTTGTGCTTTGAATTTGCATTTGAGGGGGAGTTTTTAAAGGATGGGCATATTCTTGGCCTTTGAGGCATTAGATCAGGAAATGTTGAAGACTTAGGTGAAGGAGGGAGAACTGGAGGAGCAAAGTCCAAAACAAGGACAGGAATAGACAAGCTGGGCATCCTTGGAAAACTGCCAAACGCTGAAGGAATGTTGGAATTGTGCATCTGTAGGGGTTGAGGGCATGGATTCTGGATTCAAATCCCAACTCCACTGCTTACTTGTTGTGCGACCTTGGGCAAGTTACTTATTCACTCTGCCTCACTTTCCACATCTATGAAATGGGGGTAATAATACCTACCTCTTAAGATTGTTGAGAAAATTAAATGATATAATAAGTCTTCGTTGGTGCCTTACTGTGTAAACACTATGAGAGTCATTATTATTGTCCCCATTTTTGAATTTATTATAATTCTATGTCTTCCCACTACCTGGCCCGTAACAATTTCCCTGGGAGGGAGGGGGAGTGTAGTTACTGTAACCACCTCTAGGGGTCAGGCTTCAGCGCCTTTCACTTACCTAAGCAGTGCAGTATTTGAGGATAGGATATGGGGGACAAGGGGGTTCTTTCCAGGACCCACGCGTCCAGCCTTTGCACTACCACCCTTTTCTTCCCTACCCCAATCCAATGTTCCCCCTTGGAGACCTCTGGCCCCTCTTTTGGGAGGGAGATGTCTTATCATC
Organism: Leucopleurus acutus; assembly: GCF_964270905.1. NCBI lineage: Eukaryota > Metazoa > Chordata > Mammalia > Artiodactyla > Delphinidae > Leucopleurus > Leucopleurus acutus. Next base: position 103,167,331 of record NC_139144.1, on the reverse strand, counting down.
ATCTCCTAGAAGTGGATTTGAACTCGGGCAGAGCAGGGAACCCCGGGCCCGTGGGACCTCACACTGAGCAAGCCAGAGGATGTTTTCACCCCTCAACCCAGAAGGCTGAGGTCCCGGCTAGTCCACAGACAGGGCACAGATTCTGGCTAAAGGTGTTCTCTCCCTCCCTGTCCAATAAAAATGGGTCCCAGTCCAGTGGTTCAAGCCACAAACTGGGAAAGGTCTTCAGATAATAGGTTAGATTACAGGTTAAAACACACACGGACACAACAAAGGAACAGATGACAGGTTAACACACACAAAAGCAAAGGAACAGATAACAGACTAATAGACGTACCACAAAGGAATAGATAACAGGTTAACACACACACATCAGTCAGGAAGGACTCGGGAAAAATGAGCAAAGGATATGAGTAAGCAGTAAACAGCAGAGCAAACATGATGTACGTATGGACGATGTTGAGAAGCTGAACACAAATGCACGGGTCTGGGGCGCCTTTGCTTCATCCTGTGGAGTTGAAGGTGTGCTCATGCTTCCCCTGACAATTTTACTAAAGGTGTGGACCCCAAAGGGGGCGAGATTGGCCCCTGGGTTCTTTTGGGAATGTGAAGGTGTTTCCATTTGTCAGAATGACAGAGGAAGGGTAGCCTTCAGTAGGCAGGACCCAAGGATTCTTGATACCCTGCAACATGCAATGAGCAATTGTCCCACAGTTTCACCCATAAACGCAGAATTCCCTGGTGGTCCAGTGGTTAGGACTCCGTGCTTCCACTGCAGGGGTTCGATCCCTGGTTGAAGAAGTAAGATCTGACCAGCCTTGTGGCGCGGCCAAAAGAAAAAAAAAAAAAAAAAAAGACAGTATTCTTTGCCTGATTTTAATATACACTGAATTTTCCCAGCATGCAATTTACTAACTAGATGGTAGATTTTACTTAGTTTTCTGAGAGACTTTTCCAAGAGTTATTCATTCACCGTTTCAGAAACTGGGGTCACTAACAACAAAACAACAAATTGCAGAAGGATGCGTATACAGTATTGCCACATTGTAAAAATGTGTATTATTTCCCTGTATACAAATAGACAGTAAAGATGCGAAAACATGCAAAGAAATAATAAACACAAACATCACGGTAGTGGGTATATGTGGGGAGGAAAAGCTTCTGATGACTTCTTTCTTTAAAGAAAATAAATCAACCTGACATAAACATGGCAACACATTAATATTTGACAAACCTGGGTGTGTCATTGTTCCTTATTCTCTAGAGCTCTCTGTGCTCTAAATTGCCCAAAAGGGAGAGAGACTTGACAAAAAACAAGAGGCAGGAGGATGGAGGCAGGCAGGTGGGCACTGAATCAGCACACATTTTGCAACTTTCTGACACTGAGCAGCTACTGACAGCTTTTAAGTTTGCATGTTATTGAGATTTTCTAAAAATCAAGGTAGCACCCTCAGCCTTCTCCTTCCACTGTCACCACACTTACGCTGAGCCCATTCCCCCAGTATTTTGTCCCCAACTAGCTGTCATATGTGGCTTAAGATCTCACCTATTTCAAAGTACATGTTAACAATGCTTTGAAGATGATCCACTCAAAGAAATGAGTCTCTACTGGTGAGGTTTTGCCAGTCTTGTATTTGTATATGTATGTATTGATAGCTATTTAGGGGAGGAGCTCTTCTCAGGCACACATAGATCATGTGAGTCTTGGCAGACCTGACCTCCTTATAATGAAAATCCTGAGTGAGAATTGAGATTTTGCATTGGGAATGGGGAATAGAGGTTAAAATTGCAGACATCTTATCGACAGGTTCATTTTTTACCAATTCTCTGAGGCCTGTGACTGGTCATTTTTCAGTATTCTTTGCAGAAAATACCCCAAATCACTGCTCTGTTTTGAATTCTGCCCACATCCCCTGTGTGCATCGTCTGTGGGCCCTGGCATAGTAACGGCAAATACAAATTAAAGATAAGACACTCTGAAAATAATGAGATCCCGCTACACACCTAGCAGAATGGCTAAAATCCAAAACACTGACACCACCAAGTGCTGGCAAGATTGCGGAGTAGCAGGAGCTCACATTCATCGCTGGCAGGAATGCAAGCGGTGCAGCCGTTCTAGAAGACCGTTTGGCAGTCTCTTCAAAACTCAACATACTCTTAACCATATGATCCAGACTCGCTGGATACATACTGCTGATATTTACCCAAAGGAGCTGAAAACTGATCTCCATGCAAAAACCTGCCCATGAATGTTTATAGCAGCTTTATTCGTAATTGCTGTAACTTGGAAGCAATCAAGATGTCGTTCAGTAGGTCAGTGGATAAACTGTGACGCAGCCAGACAATGAAATATTATTCAGTGCTAAAAGGAAGTGAGCTATCAGGCCATGAAAAGACGTAGAGGAAATGCAGAGGCATATTACTCATTAAAAGAAGCCAATCTGAAAAGAGGACGTACTGTATGATTCCAACTAGATGACATTCTGGACAAGGCAAAACTATGGAGACGGTGAAAGGATCAGTGGTTGCCAGGGCTTGGGGCGGGGGGAGAGGGATGAATAGGCAGAGCACAGAGGATTTTTAGGGTAATGAAAATACTCTGTATGTATATGTATGATGCTATAATGATGGATACATGTCATTATACGGTTGTCAAAACTCGACACCAAGAGTGAACTGTAATGTAAACTGTGGACTTCGGGTGATAGCGATGTGTCAATATAGGCTCATCAGCTACAAGAAACGTACCTTCTGGGTGTGGTGCTGATGGTGGGGGAGACGGTATACGTGGAGGTGGGGAGGGTATGGGAACCTTCTATACTTTTATTCAATTTTGCTATGAACCTAAAACTGCTCTGAAAACTAAAGCCTATATTTAAAAAAATAATAAGGGGCTTAATTTTCCCAGGTGAATACAAGGGAAGAGACTCCCCTTCCCCTTTTTCTTCCAGAATTTCTTTGTCTTTTTCACATGTATGGGCACCATTTTTTTTTTAACATCTTTATTGGAGTATAATTGCTTTACAGTGGTGTGTTACGTGCACCTTTTTAATGGCTAAAGAAACCTCTTGCCAATCTAATACTCTGAAGGTTTCCTGTAGCAGCTGGGAGCTATCTGTTTGAAACATAATGTCCCACCTCCCAGTTTCCGGGGAGGAGAGGGGCTTAACTTCAGCTGCCACCTTACTCTGAACTGCAGAGCCTATTAATTTTCTCGTATCTGGGCGTAAAGATACGAGAAAATTATATCTTGAGAACATGTACATAATGAGTATGTCTGCCTGACTCTGAAAGGCTGAGCCTTCTCTGTCTCTGCAGTCACTGTACAGATTGCCTGGGACGCATCATCTCTTGGTTTAATGCTTAGTCAGTAATACGACTGTTCTCTCTCCTCAACCTATATGGACAGGCTCTCTGGGTTGGGAGATTTTGTTTTGAATTCCATTTCCCCAGCAGGGCCCATGTCTGGAAGCAAACGTTAGAATGTGTGGTTTGGCCAGTGTGGATGCCGGTGGGGATGGCAGTCAGGCCAGGCCCCCTGGCAGGCCTGTCCTTGGATGCAAGGGTGACATGCAGGTGGTAGTGTCTGCACTACATGTGCCAGCCTCTCAGAGCAGGGACAAGGTCACCCCTGTGCCTCCATCGTCCATGACCTCCTTTTCCTGGACCTGAAGTGTCTCATCCGTGAAACGGTGATAAAAATCTTCTTTCCTAAGAACAGCTCAGACTGCTCCCTGCACCCGCGTCCTCTCTGCCCTGTCCTCTGTGAAGCCCCCTGGGGTCACCATGGCTTGGATGAGTTCTCTCTCCTTCGAGCTCAGGGTTGGCCCCTTGCCCCAGCTAACCGCCCTGCATTGTTCTCCGTGTGCACGTCTCATCCCCCCGGCAATTTGGGGGTGCGCATCTTGTGGCCTCAGTGTTGACTCTGTTCATTCCACAAACAATCTTTGAGCCTCTGTTATGTGCCAAGAACGTCTGTGCCCTGAGAAAGTCCCACGCTGGGGTGAGGCTGCGTGTTTCTGTAAACCCGTCCTTGCCGTCCAGGGTGGTCTGGGTGCAGAGCACTGTGGCCCACCGGCGAGTGGGGTTTGAGTCGGGGCGGGTGACACCTCAACGGACCAAGGGTGAGCACGGACTGGGCGGAGAGGGGCAGAGGTAGAGGGACAGCACTCTGGGGGGCAAAACAGCAGAAGTGGAGTCTGCAGGACCACAGCCTGGCATAGAGATGTAGGGGCAGCCCAGGGTGCTGCTGGAGCAGAAAATTTAAGGTGGGGCTGGGAGCTAAGACCGAAGTGTAACAGAGCAGAACCCTATTGGACCTTCCTGACAGACCCCTCCCCCGCATGTCTCTGCCTGACTCTTGTCTGTAGAAAAGCTGTAAGTCTCCCAGGCCTCCCCTGAGTCACAAAAGCCTGGCTCAAGAATTAATGAGTGGAAGGATGTGAACATGTAGTGATAGAGAGAGCAGTGGGGCCAGGAGAACTGGTAAGAATTTGAACGGTAAATCAGCCATGTGGCGTCACAGAATCCTTAGCTCCTCCCTGAAGTACCTAGATAACAGCATCTGAAGCACACTTCCTGAGTTGTTTTACAGATGCTAAAATCCCCACCAAAAGGAAGAAGTTAACTACTTGATGACCATGGGCACGTAGCCCCCAGGCCTACTGGAGCCTGACGATTGATTGATCACGTTAACCCCTGTGACACCACCGCACTCTACCGCACCTGACACCGCCCCACTACCTCACCGTCAGCCAAGCAGAGACTTGTGCGGGAGCCGGACCACTTCACACCCTGCAACTCCCCTCCCTCACCCTGCCTATAAAAAAACCTTCCCTGAAACCCAGCAGGGAGTTGCAGCCTTTTGAGCGTGAGCCAGCCGGTTCTTGCAAGAAACCCTCCTCTGTGCCGAGCTCCAACATTTCGGTTTGTCTGGCCTCCCTGTGGGTAGGGTACACAAACTTGGGATGGACAAGAGCAGCGGGCAGGGGGGCGGGCAGGGGCTGTCTTCTTTGCCCTCTGGAGCAGGGGTCCATCCTTGTTCACTCGAAGAGAAAGCGAACTCAGTAGCAATGTGAGTCTCGGTCCCCGGGTGGGAGAGCGCGCGGCGGGAGGTCTGGTAAGGCTCTGTGCGGAGGAGGGAGGGCGAGGGGAGCCTGAGGAACCCCACCCCAGGGCAGAGGCGTCGGGGGGCGGGGCGGGGCCCACCAGTCCTGACTCAGCAGGGCCGGCGAGAGAGGAGGCCTTGGGGGCTGGCTGGGCTGGCGGGCGCGATAGCACCAGGGAGACCCCCGGGAGGGGGCGGGGAACGGGTTGGGTCCCACGGGCCGGGCGGCCCCTCGCGGGCTTAGCACGCCCGACAGCACTAACGCGCCGGCCCAGCAAATCTTTTGTCGGGGCGGCGCTGAGCCAGCAGGGCGCCGCCCGCTATATCTGGGGCCCCCGAGGGCCGGTGGGACCGCGCACGAGGCGCACCATGGCGCAGCGCTCAGGGAAGGTGAGTGCCCACTCTAACCTCTTAAGTCCGTCCGCCGCCGCCCAGGGTGACCGCAGGGGCCCAGACACCCGCCCTCATTGCTCTTTGTGCTGAGGATGGGGGCCGGGGACAGGTGCGGCCAACCCGCTTGATGCCCTTTGCATCTGACAACCCCGAGCAGAGTGGGCTAAATTTCTGAACAAAACGGGGTGCCTGGCCCCGGCTGAGGGCCTCTGTGATGTGGGTGGGGAGTTCTTCCACCCAGTGTCTCCAGCACTGGCTCTGCGGCGCCAAGCCCCTGCCCCAGAGCCCGGCGCAGGGACGGTGCCCCAGAGCCCGGCGCAGGGACAGTGCTCAGACCTAAGGGGTGCTGGGGTTGGAGTGGGGATCCTCGACTTGCCCTGCAGCCCTTGGGCCCCGCTTCTTTGCCTGAGGCTGTTCGAACGTGGCTGCTCCTTCCTCAGGATCTGCTCAGGGGCACTTGGGGCAGGTTCTCTGCAAAATGTTGAAATTTGAGGGACCTTCGAATCCTGTGGGTGACCAGTTGTCCTTGAATATCTGGGGGCGGGGGGAGCCCTCCATCACACCTGCCTTGTGCAGGAAGAGTGGCAAGTTTGGATCTCTACCCCCTTCCCTGGCTCCCTGTTCTAGCTAAGCTGAGACTGCCTTTGGTTTCCAGGGGCTACATTCAAGGTTAGTGGGTGAGAGCATTACTGTATCTGTCTGCGGGGGCTGGGTTATGCCTCAGCGACAGCGCCGAGAGCTCACCTCCACTGTGGTCTGCACACCCTCCTCTGTGCTGCAGAGGGACACCTTGATATCAGCAGAGGGAAAGGGAGAGCGAGAAGTGGTGCGTGGTGTTCAAAGCTTCCACGTCCACACACATCCCTTTGGCCAAAGCATCTGGCCTCGCCTAACTCCGAGGGGCCCAGAGGAGCAGTTCTACCATCAGTAGAACAGTACACGTACATCATGACCACAGTTACTGGGCCCCAGGCAGCATTACTTTGCCAGGGCCCTTCTAGGAGCACAATTCTTGAAACCCAAAGAGTTATTGAGAGTTGGAATTTTCGGTTCCTCTGCAGAAAGTGAGTGAGTTTTGGGGTTGGTATGGTTCTTCTGTTTGTTTTTGTTTTGTTTTGTTTTTATTGAAGTACAATTGACTAACAAGACTTTATTAGTTTCAGGTGTATAACATTGTATATTTTTTTATACATTATCAAATTATCACCACAGCAAGTCCAGTTACCATCTGGTTCATGTTTAGTTTGGGAACAGGGACTACCCATCAGTGCTACCTCACCATAGGACACAGTGTCTGAACTGACCGCTGGGTTAGAAAGCTCCAGGTCTGACACATGCATGTCACCCAGAGGAGGGGCCTAGGACACAAAGGGACGGGGTTACATTGAAAAAGCCCTCTTTGGAGCCTTTAATCCCGTGCCAGGCCCTGACTTGGCTCGTTGGATTCAATATCTCCTGTTAAGGGGCCCAGTCTCGGAAACCTGACTTTCTGGAAAGTGAATATTCGGTTATAGGGTTGTAGGTGAAGTGTTTTCTTTTGAAACATTTCGTTGGATGTTATGTTTTAACAATAAACAAAAATTGAGTTTAAAAAATGCAGTGGGAGTTTGAAAAGACCCTGTTTTCAAACGGGCCCCTGGACAAAGGGGAAATCCCTGTCCCTCATATCTTCTGAGATCCGTCTGCTCAACCATGGCCTCCTGGGGTGGGGCGAGCCGGGTGCTGGGTCTGACCTCAACCCGCCATCCAGGCGTTCCCTCACCCAGGCAACAGGCAGTGTTGAGCGCCTACTGCATGCTGCAGGTCGGGGCTCCAGGGCCTGGGAATTGGGGTTCAGTGGTAGATGCTGGGCCACAGGAGAGAAGCCCCTGACTCCTGGGTCCTCTAACCTGGCCTTTCTAGATTACTCTCTACGAGGGCAAGCACTTCACGGGGCGGAAGCTGGAGGTCTTCGGGGACTGTGACAACTTCCAAGACCGAGGCTTTATGAACCGGGTGAACTCTGTCCGTGTGGAGAGTGGGGCCTGGGTCTGCTTCGATCACCCCGACTTCCGGGGCCAGCAGTTCGTCCTGGAGCACGGCGACTACCCCGACTTCTACCTCTGGAACAGACACAACGACCACATGGGCTCCTGTCGGCCTGTTGGAATGGTGAGTGGGCCTGGGCCACTCCACTTGGCCGGGGTGGGGGCGGTTCCTGCTGGAGTGACCCAGGGCCCAGTTAGGCCTGGTTAGACGTGGGATGAGTAATCGGGGGGTGGGGGTGGGGGGAGCAGGGCCCTCCCAGCTTTAGGAACGGATGAGACTGTGAGATCTTTAAGCCCGAGAGATGTCCCCACACAGACCCAGCCACTCCCGTGCGTGGGGACCCAATAGGAAAGCCCCTGGGAGTTTTCATTCCTGCATTTTCAGCCATGTATCAGGAAACCACTTTCAATTTCTGATGCCATAATCTTGCTGAGTTTTCCACTTAAAATGCTTTTGAAAACATGAGAAGTTTGGATCTGCAACCAGATAGGGGAACATTCAGCTAAAGTAAGGCTGATGTGGTCCTGGTGCGTCCGCCCAAGCGGGTCATCTTCTAGTGCTTTTCAGGAGCCTTCAATGGAGTGGCCGACGGAGGAAGCTTAGGTATCACTGGCCAGGCAGCGGGGATGGGGGGGCAGGAGCCAGCAGGTGGCTGCCTTTTCACAGGGCCGCCCAGTACATGGGAGAGCCAGTGAGAGGTGTCACTCCCCCATGGCGAAGTTGCCCTCAGGGTATAGGGTTTCAGACTGGGCATTCCCATTCCTTAGAATTTTTCCATCTTAAAGTCCTAACTGACCTTCTGTGAGCTCCGGAAGCTAGGGTGGGAAATGGCTGGTTCCTGAGACCAGGGGTGTACAACTTATCAGAGAGTCTCGGCCCTGTGACTGCGGGAGGACCCTCTCCTGGACGGACATCTGAGGACCCCCAGGGGAGGGGCCTCCTGTGTGGAAACCCCTCTCTTTTCTACATGGGTTGCAAAACCAGCTGGGTGTTGGCCTCTCAAATTGTAAGAATGCTTTCTTAAGATTTCCACCAGGTCACGGACATTTGGAAAAAAGAATTAACATGGCTGGCCCTGGATCTTGCATAATGCTATTTATATGAAAACTACCCTGGGTATCTTTCGAATGCTGTTCTCGGAAGAGCTGTCCTTGGGGCCAGCTGTGGCGCAGACCCAGCCCCCGCCGGCGCCAGAGCCCGTGGGGAGCTGGCCCACCTCAGTCTTTGGAAATACGGGGAATCTTATGGGGAGATGTATGTCCTCGTCCCAGGGAGCCAGCAGGGATTTCAGCAAATGAGATCCCTGTTATTTGTTTTAGATTTTTGGCTTCGTGTTTTAATAACCGTTCTATTACAGTTTGTAAAATATTATCATTTAAAGGCTGCCAGTGGCCTGTGGCCCAGGAAGGGGTGAAGGGCAGAGGAATGCGGTGGTATGTCTGGGGCAGGAGGAAGCCCAGTGGCCTGGGCCGGTCCGAGGGCGGCCGCTGTCCCAGGAGGTCTGGCCCTCTCTGGACCTTGGGTTCTGCAGTTGAAGAACGAAGCGACTGGACTGGTTCAGGGGCTCTGAATCTTTTTAAACTAATAGACCCCTTTCATCCAACCAAATCTCATACGCAAGAATGAGCGGCAGTTCTGGTCTGAGGGGCGTGCGTTGAGGTCGGGGTACTCACCGGCCCCCCAGCCCAGGAACTCACGGGTGCCCTGGGTGCTGGGTGGGTCCAAGCTCCTGCCCACACGGGCTCCTGTTTATGATGGGAAACGTCACCACTGTTCACCCTCTTTCCTTCCTCCACTTGTTGGGGCCCACAGCATGGGGAGCATTTCCGCCTAGAAATCTTCGAGGGCTGCAACTTCACGGGCCAGTGCCTGGAGTTCAAGGACGACTGTCCCTTCCTTCAGAGTAAGGGCTGGGCCAAGAACTGGGTCAACGCCATCAAGGTGTACGGGGACGGCGCGTGAGTAGAACCCGCGTGGCCGCTGACCACAGTTCCCCGTCTGCTGGGCTGGATCAGACCCCAGCAGGGGGGCAGCCTGTCCCCTGCCCAGAGACCTTTTCCCTCCCCCATCTGTCCCCCTGGCCCAGGAAGGCCATGGTGAGGGGACGCGGGGCCCCAAAGGCCCGCCTCGATGGCAGGAGGGCCCTTTGCAGCCCTAGCCGTTTTCTGTGACTAGGCTGAGCTCATGGACTGCGCTTTGGTTTTCTCGAGCTGGGAGAAGTCTGCTCTGGCAAGGGCGGCCCTGCCCACACGCTCACCCGTTATTTACTCCGAACTGGACCTCTCCTACCACACGCCCCGCCCTGCCACGCCGGCCTCCCGGGGAGCTGATGTCACAGTGGCTCACTTCTGGGGGATGGAGAGCGGCTGGGAGGCTTTTCCCCAGGCCCAGGGGGGCTCGTCCGCCCTAGCCCCAGAGAGCCGTCAGAACCCTGTGCTTCCGTCGACTCCTGCACACCTGGTTCCTTCCACCAGCCAAGGGCATCTGAACGCCCATTGTGCACACCCTTTGTGCCAGTTTCACAGCCCCTGCTCACACCCCATCTGCCCAGCTGAGTGGAGAGCGTTGCCCCATTTTACAGAGGAGCAAGCTGAGGCCCAGAAAGTTACCCCACCCCGCTGGGAGTGGCCCCACTGGGATTGCAGCCAGGCCTTTGGCTTCAAGTCAGACTGTCCCTGATCTAGAGCTGGGTGTCTCCCCAGATCTCAGCCCCATGTCCCAGGAGAAGAGCCCCGAAACGTGCGTCCCAGGAGCCTGGCTCTTCTCCCAGCAGCTACGGGAGCCCTTTGCTGTCTGTGTTTCTGAGGCACGGGATCAGGGTGCAAGCGAGTGGTCATGGGAGGGACTGAAGGAGGACGTGGCCGAGCTGGAGGAAGAACTCCCCACCTTCCCCTGCGAGGTCAGATGTTGGCTGCTGGGCCCTGGGCCCCTGACCCAAAGGCCTTTCAGAAATTCCAGGTTTGCCCTCAGTCAATGGCACCTGGCAATCCGGGGGTAGAATTCCAAAACGACCATTTGCTGGCTAAGTTGTGTCTTGTGAGGCCAGAGTCGTACCTTTGTGTAGAAGGTGTCCTGAGCCCCGAGGCCCAGTCCCCCTCCAGCCACCCCCGGGACTCCAGGGGCTTGTTTAGAGAAAAAGGCAGGAAGGTAGGAGCTAAGATTTGACTGTAGGGACTTCACCCCCCACTTCACCTAAGCGGAGATGGTGCTCAGAGGGGCGAGCACTCCGCCGGGCACTGCCTGCAGTGGGTCCCACGTCTGGACCCCGGCTCTGCTCCGCTCCCCATGGAGCCCTCGTCCTTGGCCTCCTGTGACTTTAACTTGTAAAAAAAAAAAAAAGTAAGCCCTTGGCAAGGAAAAGCTGCCCAGTGGTGCCCCCCAGGGTCCCCTAGTGTGGGCGTGACCTCCTTCGAGGGCTTTCCGGGCATCTGAGGTTGGGGGTGCAAGGTGGGTCTCCCCACACCTCCTACCTGCCAGGAGCCATTTTCTTTGGGTCCCAAGTCGCTCAGGAATGGCCTGTCCCCACAGACCCGTGTCCTGAAGGGCACCTGGAAGAGATATGCCAGCACCTCGAGGCCCACTTCCCAAGGGTGCAGTCCTGGTGCCGACGGCGGACGGCGCGCCCCTCCCTCCCACGGCAGGAAGCAGGGGAGGGTGAGGGGTTCCTGCGGAGGCCTAGCCGGTCCCTTCCTCTTCTTCCTTTTGGGGACGCCCATATGCTCCAGGGCAGCCCAGGACACTGTTGGGGGTCCTTCCCAGCTCCTCCAGGGAGGGAGGGAGGGGCTGACTCCCTTGGAGGTGCCTCAGGCCACGGCCTCAGCATGTGCGGGAGTGTGGGGAGGTCATGGACAGGGTGGGGGATGCGGTGGGCACGGAGAGGCCGGCGGGGCCAGGGGTGGGGAGAGGCCAGACTGGGCCCGGCCTGCCCAGTGCTCCCCACTCACTCCCACTCTCCACCTCTCTCTCATGCCCGACCCCTGACCCTCAGCGGACTGTGCCAGGCTCCGGATGTGGGGTTGGGATGGGGGAGGAGAGGGACGGTGGTGGCAGGTGAGTGGCAGCTGGCCTTGTGCTGGATGGGCTCACAGATTCTGAGGATGTGTCTCCTGGGGAGAAACCTCCTTCAGCACCAGAGTGCTTTGGGGTCCATGGACAAGAACCCTTAGGTCAGAGCACCCCATGGCCTGGGCCAGAAGGGACCCCAGCAGCCAGACCTGGGTGTGTAGCCCCTTTGTCGGGGGCCTGGAGACTGAGGCCTGCTTTGCTTCCCAAGGCCCCCAGCCCCTCTGTGACTGACAGAGAAAAACGCTGTGTTCTATCAGTGGTCAAAGAGAAAGAGGCCAGAGTGAGGTGGAGAGGGCCGCCCTGGACAGAGTGGGTGTGGACCAAGTTGGCTTTGAGGCCCGCCGTGCTCCCTGCCGCCTCCCCCTCGCCCCTCAGCACAGGCTCCAGAGCCCAGCTCAGTGGGGGGGGGGGTCCCCCTGGCCCTCCCAGCTGCCTGCTTGTCTCAGGGACAGTGGAGGGACGGGGCTGCGACAGCCACGCTCCCCACGTGTCCGGAGGCCTCTCCTCAGATCACACCCCCTGCCCTCTGGTCCGCAGGCAGAGATGACTTTCGGGGGGGCCCCATCCCCCCACCGCCCCTTCCAAGAGAGAAACCTTCCCAGTTACCTGCAGCCCCGTAGCCTCTGGTGATGAGCGGCCCTGTTCTCTCCTGCCCTGGCCCAGAGCCCAGCCATAGGTGCTCCTAGACCAGTCCGTGTCCTTGTCGCCAGTCTCTGCTCCCCGGCCTGTTAGCAGCTGCCCTGGAGCTGGGAGCTGCGATGGGGAGGGAAAGGATCCCTCATCCGTGCAGCTGCCTCCCTCACCCCTCACCCCACCGCAGGAACCTGTGGTCTGACTGATGTGAGACTCGCCAGGGCCTGAAGCAGGGCTGGGCGCACGCGTGGACCCAGGAACACATTTGCTGAACGATGGAACGAATGAATAGTAATCAGTTCCCATTCTGTGCCAGGCCCCCTGCCACGTGCTGAGTGCTGTCGGTGCAAACAGCCCTTTTCCGGAGCAGGAAGGAGTGGGGTGTGTGGGCGGGGGAGCGGGAGGATGAGAGTGGACGTGCGTCCTGGAACCACTCCTGGCCCTTGTGATGAACATTCTGGACTGGTCAGTTTCAAATGTCAACTGAGCACCCCTGGGTGCAAAGTGTCTCACCGAGCACTGGCCCGGACACACGGGACAGTGAAAGGACGGGCGGGAGGTGGGCGGAGAAATAAGCCAAGAACGGGGATGGGGTCACGGCGGGAAGGGCTGGCCCGGGGCGGAGGGGCGCGGGGCGGCGGCTGCGGGGAAGGAGGGCACGCGCGGCTGTGGTGCCAGGACAGGAGCGGCCGGGCCCTGCGCTGCTCAGCACCGGGCCCCTGACCTCCGCCGCCCTCTGGCCTAGGTGGGTCCTGTACGAGGAGCCCAACTACCGCGGCCGCATGTACCTGGTGGAGCGGGGCGACTTCCGCAGCTTCTCCGACTGGGAGGCCCAGAGCGCGCGCGTCCAGTCCCTCCGCCGGGTGGCCAACTTCTAACCGCCCGCCCGCCGGTGGCTGCGACCAGGAGCGGCCCGGAGAGAGGGACAGTCCCCCCAGCCCGCCCGGGACTCGGACCGTGGGAAATAAACGTCATAAAAGCCAAGCGCTGAGTGACTCCTCTGCCCTTCGTGACCAAGGGACAGCCGGGCGGGGGGCCCCCAGGCCCTGGGCAAGGGGCTGGCAGGACCCCCCGGCGTGGGAGGGACCGACCAGGAAGGGTAGAGGGGGACGTTGCGAGGCACCCACTGGGGGAGCATTAGGGCTGGAAGGGACCTATAGGTCATGGAGTTCAATCCTGTCACTTCACACGTGAAAAGCCAGCGTCCTACATGGGGAGTCACCACCTCGGGTCCCAGAGCAGCTCCCAGTGGAACCAGGATGGGGCCAGGGTGCTTCCCCTTCCAGGAACCCCACCCACAGGCCAGTTAGGGGAGAAAGGGGCAGCGGGGGAGGCGTGATGGGGGCAGGGCAAGGATGTGATGGGGATGGGGCGGGGCAGGGAACCGAGGGCGTCTGCTGCGAGTTGGGGGCTCCCTCTGGGCTCTAGTCTCCCTGATCAGGGACAGGGGCTGCCAGGCCGCGTGGTCTGGTCCACTCCACAGCCAGGCCTGACCCAGGGGTCCTGAGTCTGCATCTCTGGGGGATCTTGTAGTTTATAGGGGAGGATCTTCTGAAAGGAGTGGCTGGATCCCAGGGACACATCACTCCTTGTATCCTGTAAGGAGAGAGAAACTGGGGGAAGACGAGGGGGAGTTGCTTCCTGAACAGGTGGGCTCTGGGGGGACGGAGGGGTAGGAGACTTAGGAGGAAGCTGAAGGGGTGAAGCTTTCAGGGCTGAAGGGAGCAGAGAGCATCTGCTCACCCGCAGCTGCTTGCAGGGCTGCACCACCCAGGGCCCAGGCTCTCTCCATCCTGAGGGTGAATCCACGGCGCTTCTTTGTGGCCCAGGCCCTCGGCAGGACACTGGGCCCACCTTGCTGGGGTGGGTTTGATAGGGGTCACAGCCCCAGGAGAGAGGGAGGAAGGAGCCTGGCCTGGGAGGTAGTGGGATTTCCGGGAATAAGAGGCCCCCGACGCCTCCCCACCCATACTTCAGTGTCCAGCCTCCTGTCCCCAGTGAGAGAGGGCCTGCTGGATCCTGGGAGTGGCCCAGGTAACTCCGCGCTCCCCACCTACGGCTGCCCACCAGAATCCTGAGCAGCGGCGCTCACCGTCCCAACCAACAACTGAAAACCACCACAGAGCTGATGGAAAGCCGTAGTTTGGAGTAAAAATAGGCCTTTATCTGTCATATATTGCAATTACTTATCCCAATTTATCTTTATCTGTTATCGTATGCTTTACATATACACATTTTCAGTGCTAAGGAAAATGATTTATTGATTTTTCTTGACTTTTCTTTCTATTATTAGGAACCCTTTCCAATTGTATTCAAGTTATTATATGCTTTCCTTTTCTCCACATTTATCACTTGAATCCTTCTGAAACTTGCATCTAACTTGGACTGGCTTATCGTGTAAATGATAGAAGCATAACTGCCACCGCACACCAAGCAGAAAAAAAAGAAAGAAACCACCACAAAACTAACGGCAAACCAGTCAGATCTCTGAGCCCGGAGTACCTCGCCTCGTGTGAGTCGAGAAGAGGGTTTGTTGAAAACCATGCTCCTGTTTTCCCTTTCTCTGCCCGTTTGTTCGGGGATGTGGTGCTTTCCGTGTGACCTCAGCTACACTCGTCCCCACGTGTGGGAGGCCCTGCCCACAGCCATACCCTTGTCCCTGCTCAGCTGCTCTTTCCTGCAACTGTCTGACCCTCAGAGCTCCACATCAGGCCTGGGAGGGGAGGGGCCAGTGGGGAAGGGAGGGGCCAGCGGGTCTGGCTGGCCCCAGGCTTCCAGGATCTCACACCCCTTTCCCCACCCCCCACCCCCCCCCCCCCGTGTTGATGTTGATGATGGAGCTTTTCTTTTATGCTCTGACTTGATGCCAGGCTCTGTACTAGGGGAACCTGTGTAATTTTACTTACTGTGCAATAACACCAAGATGGTGATATGCTTGTTATCACCGCGATGAAGGAGAGCTAGACGCAGACAGGTTAAGCAACTTGCCCAAGGTCACACAACAGTCGGGATTCAAACCAGGTCTCGCTGATACCTTTGCTCCCAGCCACTCCGCTGCACACACATTTGCATATACAGGTGTATTTTATCGATACAATAGTTAAAATAACAGTAGTCCACCCAGTAGCAATCACATACTCAAAAGCATAGTCCCCTGCATCACCTCATTCAAACTCCCCATGGCCCATGAGGAAGGGAATCCAGACGTCCTTACCCTGGTCAGCAGGCATCACGGGGAGAAGCGGGGCCTGGTGTGAACTGGGTGCAAGGTGTATCAGTCAGCACGGGGCTTAGATGATGGAAATGTTTTCTCTCACGGTTCTGGAGGCCAGAAGTCCAAGATGAAGGTGCTGGCAAGTGTGGTTTCTCCTGAGGCCTCTCTCCCTGGCTTGCAGGGGGCCGTCTTCTCCCTGTGTCCTCATGCGGCCTTTCCCCTGTGCGTGTCTGTGTCCTCATCTCTTCTTGTAAGGATACCAGTCATATTGGATTAGAGTCCAACCTGACGACCTCATTTTAACTTAATCACCTCTTGAAAGACCCTGTGTCTCCTAATACAGTCACATTCTGAGGTTCTGAGGGTTAGGACTTCAACATACGAATTTGGGAGGGACACGTTTCAGCCTATAACATGAACCAAATGGTCTCTCCAGGCCTCAGTCTCCTGCTCTGTGAAATGAGTGTGATCGCGTCTGTTGTTCCAACTGTATACAGCTGTAAAGGCCGAACAAGTAACCCTGAGAAGGTGCCGTATGAATACTGGCTCTCAGTAGTAAGTGATGCTCTGGACGTCACCCAGAACGCGGGGGGAGCAGCGTTAAGGGCCAGCTCTGGGTCTCCGCCCCGATCCTGTCTCTGTTACTCACTAGGATGTGTCCTTGGACAAGTCACTGCCCCGTGCCTCAGTTTCCCAAGCTGTACAGTGAAGATAAGCCCCTCCTAGGGAATTAAGGAAGAATCCCCCTGGCTGAGGAGCTCGGTCCAGTCCCCGGTAGCCAGGGGAGGAGCCAGCCTCGCATGCAGCCCTTCCCTCGTTCCAGAGGTTTCTCTAAACTCATCCAGTTCCCCAGCACCTCACTAACTGGTGATTTAGTGCTTCACCAATAGGCTTGTGCTCCCAGGTGACCTCCCCCTCACCCCAGCCCTCTGCTCCGTAATCTGTCAGCAAATCTGCTTTTTGTCTCAAGAAGAAAAACAAGATTCCCAGCAAAGTGCTTGTGGGCAGACTTGTAATTTGTCTGATGTCTGTCCAGGGGGTCGGTGGACCGAGGGCCAGCGCCTTCGAAAGAGACTCACACATGCTTCACATACTTCTGTCTCAACTCTGCGGTTTGGAGAGCCGGGGCGCTCCCAGAGCCATCCTCGTGTCCTCAGCCATCAGTCCTCCCACCCACCGACCGCTCCACGCCCCCTCCACCCGGCCCGCGCCCCCTGCCGACCAGGAACGCGCATGCGCTGTTTATCAGGCCCGTCGGATCACAGGAAAAACATTCCCTTTGAAAACCCCACAGATGTTCCCACAACCTCGCTGCCGCTGCCCCACCCCCACCCCCGTGAGCCCGGGGTCCCCTGCGCCCCTGAGGACCCCCTATGTTCCCTGACACGGCCTCCTGTCTCCACCTCCAGAGACCTACAGATCTGTGTTCCCTCAAGAAACCACAGGGATGGCCTTCCCTGGTGGTGCAGTGGTTGAGAGTCCGCCTGGCAATGCAGGGGACACGGGTTTGAGCCCTGGTCCGGGAAGATCCCACATGCCGCGGAGCAACTAAGCCCGTGCGCCACAACTACTGAGCCTGCGCTCTAGAGCCTGCGAGCCACAACTACTGAGCCCGCACGCCTAGAGCCCGTGCTCTGCAACAAGAGAAGCCACCACAATGAGAACACAATGAGAAGCCCGCACACCTCAACGAAGAGTAGCCCCCGCTCGCTGCAACTAGAGAAAGCCCGCGCGCAGCAACAAAGACCCGATGCAGCCAAAATTAAATAAATAAATAAATTTATTTTAAGGAAAAGAAAGAAACCACAGGGATTTTCAATAAAAACCTGTTGAATGAGAGACCTTAAAAATGTAGCTCCAGAGTTTCCGTTTGGGAAGATGAGAAAGTTCTGGAGATGATGGTGGTGATGGTTGCCCAACGACGGAAGGTGTTTAATGAACTGTGCGCCGGAAAATGGTTCGGATGGTAAATCGTCTGTCCTGTGTATGTCACCACAATAAAGACAAAGTCTGGCTTCTCGTTGCTGGGGGGCTGAGGGCTGTCGAAGAGCCTCCCCAGATTCTGGAGGACAGCGTGGGTTCCACCTGCCCACAACTGACCGTACCTGGGGAATCTCTCACTCGCACCCCTCACCCCCCATCCAGTGCTGTGCGATGGCTGCCGAGGGAATGGAAAGTGCACAAGGGGTCGTTCCTCCCGCAGGGTGGCTCAGAGAGCCGGGGTGAGGACCTGGGCTGAGCCCTGACCTCCTGACCCCCAGTCCCTGCCCAGCCACACAAATGTCGGGGCGAGCCCGATGACACCGAGGGAGTGCCTTGCACTGGGGCCTGTGAGGCCTGGACCTGTAAAATGAGCTCTTTTGTAAATAGGCCCTTGGCTTCCCTGCTGCCGGAGGCTAAGCCCCTCTTTGGAATCAGTGGTTGAAAACATCCCTAAGAGTCCAGCGGACACTGTGCCCTGGCACGGCTCTGCCGGGAGGGGAGGGGGCTGGGCGGCGGCTGCCCTGGACGGGCCTGTGGGTTTGGAGCCAGCCTCGCTGGACGCCGAGACCAGCCCCTCGGTCAGCGTATGTGGCGGGGGCAGGTTGAGCGGTCAGAGGTGAGAACCCCGCTCCTGGCCATGCAGCCCTCAGGACTATGGACCCTGGGTGGGGGGCGGGGGCCAGGTGAGCTATCAGTCGTGTGGCAGGGTCCCACTTCAGCAAGAGGGGGAGGGCATTTGTGATGCTGCAGGCTGCCTGGCTTGGGGACCAAAGTCTGGGGAGTGGACAGGAAGACAAAGCCACCCCGTCTCTCCACGGACCCCAGAGTCCACAACAGCCAGGACAGAGACCCCAGCACTGGGACTGAGAAGGTTGTCTCCTGGGTCCCTTTCCCATCGAGGACTGGGGAGGCTGCCCCTGAGTGCCTGGCCTGGGGAGCAGGGCAGCGTGTCCACTTCACAGCTGGGCCCAGGCCACCCTGGGCCCCGGGGCTCCCGGCTCACGTGGACAGAGAAGCCAGCAGGAATGGGGCGCCCCCCAAACGGGGCGGCTGGTGGAAATCCTTTCCTGGGGCCTGCCAGAGAGGAGCCTCTGAGACGGCAGGGCCCTTCACACAGAGAGGCGTGGGGCTCAAGCGCCACGACACCACGTGGGGGCTGGCTGCCACGGCCAGGAGAGTGTCCACCTTCCTCAACAAATCAGATGGAAAAGGTATATGACGGAATCATTGGACTTTTGAAAAAGAAGAAAAAAGGTGAGGCCATGGTAAGGTTAGCTTCCACAATGCTCTATGTAGCAAGCAAACTCCAGATTCTTTGCTGGAGAGGGACCCCGGACTGGGCCAAAGCAAGCAGGGAAACAAGATCGATTCCATGAGGCCGAGTCCAAGAGATAAACCCATTTCCCCAGAGAAGCACAGAGATTCCTGGGACTCCGGCCAGAAATGAATTTCTTCCCTGGGTCCTCAGGACCCATGCTGATCATCACAAGCTGCGTCCTCAGCAGATCCCTCCCGCAAAGAAAAGAACAAGTTTCTTAGGAATTTTTTGCTAATCACATCCCATAGGGGTAGGCCAGTGGCATCATGCCAAAGTAAACTTTCTGTGGGGGAGAAGATTTTAACATCACTTGTTTACATAGGAACATTCAGCAAATTCTAAGCGAATCTAATCGGGCTGTTGAAGCAGGGCCTGGCCATACTTGGTTATCAGTAAATACTAGTAATGACAACACAGCGAACATTTATTGAGCAACTACTATGCCCAAAACACTGTGCTAAACTATTTTTTACTTATAATGAGGTGGGTATGTGGCTCTTGTCTCTTTTACAGCTAAAGAAGTAGACTTAACAAGGTAGCAGTAACTTGTCCAGAGCTGCACCAGAAGTGGCAACAGCAGCAAAGAGCTCCAGCCGGCCGACTCCAGAGCCCGTACCTAACTCCTGCCATCAACCACAGCAGAGGTTTTCCTAGATTTCAGACCCAGACACGCACATCTTAAAGATATTCTTCTCTTTGTTAAGTAGTGTAGGGTTTTGGTATCTGATTTATCATTTCGTCCATAGGTTATAGAAGATAAGACAGTATCTCAAAACAGAGTGACAGACTGAGAGAACGACCTTATGGTTTCCGGGGGGAAAGGTGGAGGGAAGGGATAGTTAGGGAGTTTGGGATTGACACGTACACACGGCTATCTTTAAAATGGATAACCAACAAGGACCTACTGTAGAGCACAGGGAACTCTGCTCAATGTTATGTGGCAGCCTGGATGGGAGGGGAGAATGGATACATGTGTATGGATGGCCGAGTCCCTTTGCTGTGCACCTGAAACTATCACAACATTGGTAATCGGCTCTACTCCAATATAAAATAAAAAGTTAAAAAAAAAAAAAAAAGACTATCTCGATGCGAGTGAACATGCCTCATGCTCTTGGACTCAGAGACCAGCCACCCTATCACACCACTTAGGGGCCTGGGAAGCTGGGTGGGCGGGGGCTCTTTGGACTGTCATCCGTTGGGAGTGGGGCGATGCATTGAGGTTCCCACAGGGCGGTCCCTGGGAGGCAGGGGCCTTTTTCATCAGCGACCATGGAGAGAAGGGTGTTTGTGTATGAGCAGTGGGCAGCAGTCACAGGGTCCTGCCAGAGGGTCGCCGGCAGGGAGCAACTTGGGTCTACTACAGCTGCTGTGATTCTGCTGAGGCAGCAGTCACAGGGTCCTGCTCCCAAACAGATGAAACTCGAGGTAGGGCAATTAATTCTCTCTCCTTGGAAATGAAATCTGGTACCAAATCACCCCAGGAGAGAGGAGGGCTGGGGCCAAGTAAACTCACAGCCACATCCCAGAGATGCATTCCTCAAGTTCTGGCTGCCGAGACGTTGGCTTTTCCCGAGTTCTTGACCTTCTTTAATCTGGGTGTTCATCTCTCCTTCACTCACTATCCTTCCAACAAATCCCCCTTTCTTGCTTAAACTCCCCAAACCCAGCTTCTTTCGTTTCAGCCAAAGAATGCTGACTGACACCCCTGGTCGACCACCCTTTCTGCTCCCAGCAAAATACAGGCAGGTGTGGAGTTAGGGGTGAGCTGGCCCTGGTCTCCACTCGAAAGAACCCGAAACTCATGTAAATACCCTTTGTAGGATTAGCAACCCCGGTACGAATTACACTTGGCTTCAGAATCCACACAGAGAGCAAGCAAACGCATGGTCTTGAGGGAAGCTAGAAATCGTCTGGAATGAGTGAAAACAGATGTTGCTACAGCAAGCTCCCTGACCTTCCCTCCGAGTCACACACAAACCCACATGCAGACATGCAGACACACACACACATGCAGACATGCAGACACACACACACATGCAGACATGCAGACACACACACACACATGCAGACATGCAGACACACACACACTCTGACCAGGCTGCCACAGTGTGTCAGATGAAGAGCACGGGGGCCCACGTGCAGAAGCTCTGAGGTCTCTGACGGCAAGTGTGTCCGCCCGGAAACTGACTGCCGCCTTGCTTATCTCATCCTCAGAGAAACGCTCTTAGGGCATCACCCACATCTGAATATTCGGGGAAAGGCACTCTTGCCAGATCTGTGCCCAAGATCTCTCTAGGAAAATTCAGCGGGACTGGAGCGAAAGGCAGGACCACGAGCCTTCTATGTGTTAGCACAGAGGGTGGGCCTGCTCCTTCCAAGCCACTGACTCTGTCATTTGGTGGACACGCCCTTAGACTTGGCGATAACAGATATGCAATCTCCACTCACCAGCTGAGCGACTTTGCTTAACCTCGCGAGGCTTCAGTTTCCTCATCAGTAAAATCAGGAAGATGATAATTATCCTGAGAAGTCGTTAGGGAAGCCAAAAGTTACTACCCAACGTGTAGTTGTGCCTGCCTTAGGACTGTCACTCAATTATAGTGGAATAAAATAAAGATTACAAAAGCACAGGAATTTTTGTTTGTTTAGTGCTGTTTGGGGGTGGGGTGGGGAATACGTCAGAAAGTTTCTACCCTTGTAAATCGTCACTTTCCCATTGGCCGGCGAATACAGAGACCTGGTTTTACCTCTTCGTAAGCTGATGCAAGCAGGATGCTGGTGAAGAGTATGAATGATGGGTTAGTTTCAGGTAATTACTTGCAAGGAGTTGGCAAAGTCGGTCTGAAACCATAAACCAAAGATGGCTGCCACCTGCGCGGGGGGGGGGGGGGGGGGGGAATCAGGATGCTTAGGAAAGTCTCTCTGTCTCAAACATTTCTCCTTCTGAGGCTGAAATCTGCAATGTAGGGGGAAGAGCTCCCTTGGCCCCCTTAACAGCAAATGGAAGCCTAGTAATTCCACTTCAAGAATAATTGTGCTATATTTAATTGTTGAGTAATGGGAGGGACCGTGGGCTGGGGCCGGAAAGGGTAGAAGGGATCAGACCAGGACACTGAGGGAAGGAGAGACGGGCCCCCTGGAACAGCAGGAAGGTCCCTGGAGGCCCCCCGGCCAAAAAAATGGAGGCTGAGGCAGCATTAGCTCAGCTAAACTCTTGCCTTGACATCTGGGGGTGTTTCCAGTTTTGACTATTGGAAATAAAGCTGCTATGAAAATTCATGTGCAAGTCTTCACATGGACAGATGCTTTCGCGCTCTTGGCGAAAGAGGAATGGATGAGTCATATGGTAGGTGTATGTTTAACTCTCTAGGAAATTGCCCAACTGTTTTCCGAAGTGGTTGTACTGTTTTATATTCTCATCAGATGTGCAGGCACGCCTCGGAGATGTGGGCTCTGAACCAGATCACTGCAATAAAGTAAATCTAACAATAAAGTGAGTCACATAAATTTTGGGGTTTGCTGGTGCATATAAAAGTTATGTTCACACTATATTGTCGTGTACTGTGTGCAATAGCATTATGTCTAAAAAAAGTACATACCTTAATTTTAAAATATTTTGTTGCTAAAAAATGCTAACCATCATCTGAGCCTTCAGCAAGTCATAGTAACATCAAAGGTCACTGATCACAGATCAGTGTAATAAATATAATAACAATGAAAAAGTCTGAAATATTTCAAGAATTACCAAAATGTGACACAGAGGCACAAAGTGAACAGATGCTGTTGGAAA
This sequence comes from Leucopleurus acutus, assembly GCF_964270905.1. Classification (NCBI taxonomy): domain Eukaryota; kingdom Metazoa; phylum Chordata; class Mammalia; order Artiodactyla; family Delphinidae; genus Leucopleurus; species Leucopleurus acutus. The sequence continues at coordinate 103,144,800 of NC_139144.1, read as the reverse complement.
AATGGTGCCGACAGACTTGCTTGACACAGGGTTGCCACAGACCTTCAGTTTGTAAAAGGCAATATCTGGGAAGTGCAATAGAACGAGGTGAGCCTGTATATGAAAGTTCCAGTCGTTTCGTATTCTTGCCAACAAGAATTCTTGAAATGATCAGACTTGTTCATTTTAATCATTCTAATAGGTGTAGTGGTATCTCATTGTGGTTTTAATTTGAATTTCTCTAATGACTAGTTTATGTTGAGCATCTTTTCATGCGTTCATTGGTTATTTTGTATTCTTCTTTGGAGAAATGTTATTCAAATCCTCTCCTCATTTTTAAATTGGGTTATTTGTGTTTTTATTGTTGAGTTGTACGATTTTTAAAAAATACATTCTGAATACCAAAGCCTTGTCAGAGATATGATTTGCAAATATTTTCTCCCATTCTGTAGACTGATTTTTCACTTTCTTGATAGTGTACTTTGAAGCACAATCGTTTTTTTTTTGGCTGCGTTTGGTCTTCCTTGCTGCGTGCGGGCTTTCTCTAGTTGCGGCAAGCAGGGGCTACTCTTCGTTGCAGCACGCAGGCTTCTCATTGCAGTGGCTTCTCTTGCTGCGGAGCATGGGGTCTAGGTTCATGGACTTCAGTAGTTGTGGCATGTGGGCTCAGTAGCTGTGGCTTGCAGGCTCTAGAGCACAGGGTCAGTAGTTGTGGCACATGGGCTTAGTTGCTCCGTGGCATGTGGGATCTTCCCAGGCCAGGGATTGAACCTGTGTCCCCTGCATTGGCAGGTGGATTCTTAACCACTGAGCCACCAGGGAAGCCCACATTGATTGATTTTTTAATGTTAAACCAACTTTGAATTCCTGGGGTAAATCTCACTTGGTCTTGATGTTTTATGTTTTTTATATAATTGTTGAATTCGATTGCTAAATTTTTGTTTAGAACTTTTGCATCTATGCTCATGATGGATAGTGGCATATAATTTTATTTCTTATAATGTCTTTGATTTTGATATCAGAGTAATACTTGCCTCACAGAATGAACTGAGAAGCATTCCCTCCTCTTCAATTTTCTAGAAGCATTTGTAGAGAATTGGTCTTATTTCTTCCTTAAATATTTGGTACAATTCCCCAGTGAAGCCATCTGGGCCTTAAGTTTTGTTTGTGGAAACCTTTTAACTACAAATTCAGTTTTAAAAATAGATACAGGGCTATCAGATTATATATTCTTCTTGATGAAGCTGTGTCTTTTGTGTTTCTTATGTTTGGGGTTTGGTGAGTTCCTTGGATCTGTGAATTTATAACTTTCATCAAATTTGGAAACTTTCAGCCCTTATTTTTTCATATATTTTTTTCTGTTCCCTCCTTTCTCCCCACTTCTTCAAGGACTCCAATTACTCACATATTAGGCTGAGTGAAGTTGTCCCACAGCTTACTGATACTTTTTCCGTTTTTAAAATTCTTTTTTTCTCTGCTTTTCGTTTTGGATAGTTTCTACTGCTATGGATAAAATATTTTTTTTCTGTTCCCTCCTTTCTCCCCACTTCTTCAAGGACTCCAATTACTCACATATTAGGCTGCGTGAAGTTGTCCCACAGCTTACTGATACTTTTTCCGTTTTTAAAATTCTTTTTTTCTCTGCTTTTCGTTTTGGATAGTTTCTACTGCTAATATTTTATTCTGAAATGCCTCATCTGCTGTTAATTCCATCCAGTGTTGCTGTTGTTTAATATCAGACATTGCTTTCATCTCTAGAAGTTCTGTTGGGACTCCTTGTTTCTACATCACCTTTTGAACACATGGAATACAGTTACAATAACTGTTTTCATGTCCTTGGTGCACTACTCTCGACCCTGTGTGGGGTTGGGCAGTAATCCTTTTCCCACCTTGGGTAGTTTCCTCCTGTGCACGTGTTAATCTGTCTCCAGCTGCATACTGGAGAGGGACCTTCCGTAGGTCTCCAGGGGTCTCCGCTCTCTGGTACTTTATCCAACCAACTCTAGGCACTTTGTTTGTCCTAGTTGTTCAGCTGTTTCTGAAACTCAGGGAGTCCACTGGGCTCCATCCAGCCTCCCCCTTCCTGCTCTGAGGTCTGGAAATTTTCTCAGGGCAGTAAGTTGGCCTCTCATAGGACTCACCTCATTTGTCCCTGTCTCTCAGGAACTGCTGTCCTTTGTTGCCAGATGCCCAGTGTCTTAAAAACCATTTCACATATTTTATGTGTCTGGTTTTTGGTTGTTTCAGGTAGGAAGCAGGAGGGTAAATCCAATCCCTATTACTTCACATTAGCCAGACTTGAAGTCAAAGCTGGTGAATTCTGAAAGCTGTTGAAAAACTGCCTTTCTTTGTCTCGTTAGCCTCTGATATTTCTCCAAAGCTGCCATGAAGAGTCTGTGGGGGAGATAAAATGAAATTTGGAGGGATGGGATGTTTACCAGCTGGCTTTAATACTACAGAATAGCCATGTCTTTACTAACACTGCCCTGGTCAGACACCCAGGAAAGGCCCAGACATTCCAGTGCCGGATGTGGGGTGAGCTTGGAGAGCCATGTGCGTGTTGAGTCTGTGAACCTTCCTCTGGTCCAGTCCCTGAGTGGCAACTCTCTTGTCCAGACAGCCTGACTCCTGACTTTGGGGGCCAGCAGTGAAACAGTGGCCAGTAAAAGAGATTTTCTTGTCATGAGAGGGAGATTTGGTTTTTGAAGCCTTCTTGTTTTTAAAACTTGACTCTTTTTAGAATGGACAGTGACTCCTTGGAGGAGATTGAGAGCATGTCATCCTGGGAATGAGGGGGGTGGGGAGTGGGGAGACCTGAGCCCAGTGGTCCAGCGCATTCTGGTTCAGGACCCTTGCTCAGAGACTAGGGGACTCTCTAATATCTAATGCTGGTCCCATCCTTCTCTGGACCCTGGCAACACTCATAGTGTGGGATGTGTATATACAGGGTGCTAAGGGTATATGGCCATGTATTATTCCCCAAACAATAATTTTAATTCTCTGATAATCGTCTTCCAAACATTAATTATAATAGTAATAATACTGAGGTTTCACAAAGCCCTCTTTTTTCTTCCAATAATACAATATGTTTTGTGTTTGTGTGTGGTAAAATACACATAACAAAGTTTATCATTGTAGCCACTTTAAATTGTACACTTCAGTGACAGTATGTACATTCACAGTGCTGTGCAACTATCACCACTATCTAGTCATACTTTCTTCATCACCCCAAATCAAAACCCAGTACCTGGGACTTCCCTGGTGGGCCAGTGGTTAAGACTCCGCGCTCCCAATGCGGGGCCCAGGTTCGATCCCTGGTCAGGGAACTGGATCCCACATGCAGGCCGCAACTACGAGTTTGCATGCCACAACTAAGGAGCCCGCCTGCCGCAACTAAGACCCAGCGAGGGCTTCCCTGGTGGCGCAGTGGTTGAGAGTCCGCCTGCCGATGCAGGGGACACGGGTTCGTGCCCCGGTCCGGGAAGATCCCACATGCCGCGGAGCGGCTGGGCCCGTGAGCCATGGCCGCTGAGCCTGCGCGTCCGGAGCCTGTGCTCCGCAACGGGAGAGGCCGCAACAGTGAGAGGCCCGCGTACCGCAAAAAAACAAAAAAAGCAAAAAAACCTGCATGCATGAGCTGTCGGGGCAAACTATGGGCAAAAGCTACAAAAGACCAAAAAAACCCACAGACTGCCACTTTTGAAGAGCCCGGAGCAGAAGATGGGAGTCAGGAGCAAAAGCAGGGTACTCTGCATGCCCCCTGCACACAACGCCACCAGAAGGGTGGGTAAAACACCTATGCCACCCCTCCAGCCTGACCCCCAGACCCCTACCCTCACCCCATATAAGGAGCAAGCTCACCCCCACACACAGGGAGCCAGAGAGCAGGGGAGCCTGTTGTGTGTCCCCCCTCCCCCCTGCTGCAGCAGGGGCCCCAACAAAGCCTTGCCTGAATTTCTTGTCTGGCCTCTAGTCAATTTCTGTTGACTGGGGAAGGCCAAGAACCCTGGTCTCGGTATCAGCTCCTCTCTGTGTAAACTCTTCCTATGTCTTCTCACTCTTCACTTCACCTTCACCAAGGGCAGCAGCTCCCAGGCATGCTCATGACTCCCACCCTCGCTGCCTGGCCTCAGCTGTAGGCCACACCTGTATGGCCAGATGCCCATCAGTCTTCACATCTGGACGTTGCAATGGCCCCTTTAAGTACACAGGTCCTGAAATGAACTCATGATCAGCCTGGAGAAGCATCCTCTGAACGGGTGTCATCAGCCACCATCTACCCAGTCTCTCGGCACAGTGGGGACTCCCAGAGTCCCTCCTTCCTCCCAGCAGGCATCTAGCTTCTGAAGAGTCCACCTCTGGAATATCCCTGCCCTTTCTGCCTTCCTCTCTCCTGCTGGATCCCAGCAGCCCCCTCCTGCCTCCTTTCAACCCACCTCCACCAGTCTTTTTCCAAACGTCTCCAAACGTCTAACCCCCCCCCCGCCCCCCCAAACCCTTCAGTGGCCCCCATCGCCTGCGAAGTTAAGTTCCCACTCCTTAAGCAGAGCTGCAAGGTGATTCACAAATTTGGGGAAAGAAAGAATGTGTTTCTCTAGTTTTGACCACTTGGAGAATAAATGGCCCAATGCCCCATGGGACCCCATTATGGGCTTTTCTTTCGGAGTCTGGACATGGTCAACCATTAGAAGGTCCGGTCGTCGTGATGAGGGCTAGCTTTCCAAAGCCACCCTGCTCCCCGCCCCCCAAAACACACAGATACAAATCCGATCTGAGATCGCCTGGCTAGCTTCTCTAAAGAGCCCTGGAGGGTTCGGGGAAATCCTGCTACCTTTAGGACCTGGAGGATCCGAGTAGGGGGGTCACCCCGCTCCCCCCGCCCCCACCCCCACCCCCACCCCCACCCCCCGCCCCCGGCCGCCGAGCCGGCACCGGAACTGCCTGATGGGAACACGCAGACCCGCGCTCCAGGAGGTCTCGCTGCCCGGGGCGTCGGATTCCTGCAGAGATCTCGGTGGACAGTCAGAGATGCGCGCCGAGCCTGGGAGCGCGGGGGGGGGGGTGGGGAGGGGGGGCTCCCCCTCCTCTTGCGGGATTTATTTAGGATTCGGGGTGTGCACGTGATTCCCCAGCGAGGGCGGACTAAGGGCGCTCTTCAACAAGCAGGGCCGACCCCAAGTCCCCCGAGAGCCCCTCTGGCAAGGGTCCTTAGGACTGGGAGCCTGGAAGGAGCTGACTTGCCTGGTGGTGGCGCGCAGCCGCGGGCCCGGGTGAGTTCCCGGCGTGAGCGTCTCCCCAGCCCAGACCCTGCAGTCCACCTCCTTCTCCTCCTCCTCGTCCCGGCCTTTGGTCCTGGCGGGGGTGGCAGGGGGCGGGAGCCCAGAGGCGCAGGCCGGGCAGCCGGAACCGCCGCACGCCGAGCGGTCCGCAGCGTCCCAGGGGCGGGCGCGGGGACCGCGGGCTGAGGTCTGTCCCGAGAGGGCGAGGGCGGGGGCGAGGGCGGGGGCGGGAGCGCAGGCCAGGAAAGTGGGAGGGACAGGTTGAGGGGTGGTCTCTGAGGAGGAGCCAGGCTGAACTGTATTGTTCGCCTCGGCCGCCCGGAGCGCGCGGAGCGGGCCGGGGAGCGTACGCGGGCGCTCCGCTTCCCGTGTTCTCCCCGTCCCCGGCGCCCCGAGAAGAGGTCCGGGCTTTCCCGCGCGCCCCGGGACGCCTCTGCTCAGGTGGGGTGCGGGTCTTCCCTGGGGGCGCGGGCAAGGGAGGCGTTCCGCGCCGGTGGGGCTGCGACTGCTGCACCCGGGGACCGGGAGTCCCGAGTGGGCCGCCCAGCGCAGCGCAGCCCCCGCCGCCTCCGCGGGCCGGGAGGCCGGGTGGGCGCACGGGAGCAAGCGTCCGGCGCTTCACCCGCGCCGCGTGCTTCCGCAGGAGCCGGGGGCCGGGGGCCCCGCGATGGCCGCGGGACGCAGCCACAGGGAGCCGCGGCGAGGATACCCGGGCGCCCCTCCCTAGCGGGGCGCAGCCTCCTCCTAAGTCCGCCGCCCGACCGGCGGGATGGGGGGCGGAGGGTCTGCCCTGAGGGTCTGCGCGGACCACCGCGGGGGCATCAACTGGCTCAGCCTGAGCCCCGACGGGCAGCGCCTGCTGACGGGCAGCGAGGACGGCACGGCCCGACTCTGGAGCACCGCGGACGGCCAGTGCTGCGCCCTCCTGCAAGGTAGACCCGCTTGGCCGCGTCCTCCGACCTCTCTCTCTGTCCTCCTCTCTGCCGCTCGCCTGCCTCAGACCTGGGCGCTTTTGTCCGCAGACCCCTTCCCCCAAGTCCAGCCCGCGCCCATCGCGCTGGGTGGGGTGGGAGTGCAGAGGGGGCTGCGATACGGGCCAGTGAGCCGAGGGGCGAGGCTGCGAGGGCGCAGATCACCTGTCAACCGCTGGGTGAAATCCCTTCCATCACGGCAGTTTTAACAAAAAGAAATCGCAGCTCTGCCCCTCTCAGCTTCCCTCGTCTCTCACTGGCCTTGTGACCTCTGGCTGAACATTTCCTCTCTCGGGGCCTTTGTAGTCACAACGGTGGCTTGTTAATCGGCCTGGGCACTGCGGAGTGCACTCCGCATGGTGTGGTACTGTTTTCCCACCACTCGTGCAGGCAGGGAAACTGAGGCACGGAGTTAGGTAGTTCGCCAGCGGTTTACACAGCCCATGGTGGGGCAGAGTCGAAAACCCCCTCCCTCATTCGACCCCCCTGCCCTGCTCTCTCACTGCCTCATTTCACCTGCAATTTGGCATGTTTGGAAAGTCCATGAAATAGCAGGAGGTACACATAGGCGTAAAAATTGTTTTACGAAAGAGCCCTGCCAGCCTACCCACACCGATTTATATTTGTGGCTTACTCAAGGGGAGGTGGACGTTTTTCTTACCTCGGGTCCCTGTCACATGCCTGCGGCACAGGAGTGTGAGGTCCGTCTGTCGTCTGAGTGGCTCCTACAGCCCCTTGTGGAAGCACCAGGCTGCCTGCACCGTGTGCACAGTTATTTTTCACTGTTGGTTTTTCCACCATAATCAGCAAATCCTGGGAGGCCTGCCCCAGGCCTCCTGGCTCATCTAGGCACAGGGAGTAAATTAGCTTCCGTATTGGCGGATCCTGACCCTGCTGGGTTTCTTTTTTTCATTTCATTTCATTTATTTATTTATTTATCTTTGGCTGGGCCATGAGGCTCGTGGGATCTTAGTTCCCCCCCGCCCCCCCGACCGAGGAGCGAACCTGTGACCCCTGCAGTGGAAGCGCAGAGTCTTAACCACTGGACCGCTAGGGAAGTCCCACCCTGTTGGTTTTATTTTTTGTTTATTTATTTTTTGGCTGCGTTGGGTCTTCACTGCTGTGCGCGGGCTTTCTCTAGTTGCGGCGAGCGGGCGCTACTCTTCGTTGCGGTGCGCGGGCTTCTCATTGCGATGGCTTCTCTTGTTGCGGAGCACGGGCTTTAGGTGTGCGGGCTTCAGTAGTTGTGGTGCGCGGGCTTAGTTGCTCCCCGTCATGTGGGATCTTCCCAGAACAGGGCTCGACCCCGTGTCCCCTACTTTGTCAGGCAGATCTTAACCACCGAACCGCTAGGGAAGTCGCACCCTGTTGGTTTTACGTCAAAACTCAGTAGGGATGCATCTTGGACTGCCTGCTGTTTGGGAGCTGGTGTAGGTAATGGGGAGTTGGCCACCACGCACAGAGAGTCACACACACTGCCAAGGTGCAGATCTGTTAGAAAATTTAAATCCAGTGTGTGTTGCTTTCCAAACATGAGAAGAGTGTCTGGAGGGCTTTCAGAGATGCAGGTTCCTAGGTCTGGGTTTCACTGAGCCTTTGGGGGTAGGCTGTGAGGTGACTCTGCTGATCGGCTGGCCCGGGGAGCCCTGGGCCTGGGACCCCTCGTGGGAGCCCCGTTTGTAGGCCAGTTTCTGCCTCAGGAAGCTCCAGTCCTTTCCAGGGTGGTTCTGGCCTCGTGGGCACCCGGCTCCGCCCCCAGGGCCCACAGTCCTGCCCAGCCCTGCCCTGCCATCCTCACCCGGCTCTGTGCCTGGCAAGTCCCCTTCACACCCACTTTAGTGACCCTCACAGCGGCTCGTCCCCTCAGGACACCAGAACCTGCTTCCTAGCAAGGCCACGCTGGACCCTCTGTTGCCCTAGTTGGAGGCCTTCCCACTCCATGGGAAAACGCTATCAAACGGAAAAACTGCTGACAGGGTCGTTTCTTTTATAAGGGTTTGCACTTTGAGAATTGTCAAGGACAGAGGGGACAAAAGTAACCTTTGCTTATCCTGAAATTGCACTAATAGACTTGTGAGAGAGTCATTTTGGGTGTGTGATAATCCTTGTGTGGCCCCCATGGTAAGCAAGGACCTGCCAACTGCTCCTCTGTGGGATTTTTTTTTTTGGCTGCGTTGGGCCTTTGTTGCTGCACGCGGGATTTCTCTAGTTGCGGCGAGCAGGGGCTACTCTTCATTGCGGTGCGCGGGCTTCTCATTGCGGTGGCTTCTCTCGTTGCAGAGCTCAGGCTCTAGGCGCGCAGGCTTCAGTAGCTGTGGCGCATGGGTTGAGTAGTTGTGGCACACAGGCTTAGTTGCTCTGTGGCGTGTGGGATCTTCCCGGACCAGGGATCAAACTCGTGTCCCCTGCATTGGCAGGTGGATTCTTAACCACTGCGCCACCAGGGAAGTCCATAGGATTTTTTTTGTATGAGTGAAATATTAATAAAAATGTCTTGACATTTTAGTGCCCTGTATTTTATAAATACCCTTCTAAGTACATATTTCTTATGGTATTAACCCTTGCAGCTGTGAGGTGGATAGAATTGACAGCAGTTTAGGGACTTCCCTGGCAGTCCAGTGGTTAGGACTCTGCGCTTTCACTGCTGAGGGTCTGGGTTCAGTCCCCGGTTGGGGAACTAAGACAAGCTGCGTGGCACGGCCAAAAAAAAAATAAAATAAAATAACAATTGACAGCAGTTTATTTATTTATTTTTAAAATTTTATTGAAGTCTAGTTGACTTACAATGTTGTGTTAATTTCTTCTGTACAGCAGAGTGGCTCAGTTATACATATATATTTATATATATTCTTTTCCATATTCTTTTCCATTAGGGTTTGTCACAGAATATTGAATATAGTTCCCTGTGCTATACAGTAGGACCTTGTTGTTTATCCATTCTATATATAATAGTTTGCCTCTGCGAATCCCAAGCTCCCATTCCTTCCCTCCCCACCCCTGGCAACCACAAGTCTGTTCTCTATGTCTGTGAGTCTGTTTTTGTTTTGTAGATATGTTGATTTGTATTGTATTTGAGATTCCACCTATAAGTGATATCATATGGTATTTGTCTTTCTCTTTCTGACTTACTTCGCTTAGTATGATAATCTCTAGGTCCATCCATGTTGCTGCAAATGGCATTATTTCATTCTTTTTGATGGCTGAGTAGTATTCTGGGGTGTGTGTGTGTGTGTGTGTGTGTGTGTGTGTGTGTGTGTGTGTGTGTGTGTGTATACACACCACATCTCCTTTATCCATTTATCTGTTGGTGGACATTCAGGTAGCTTCCGTGTCTTGGCTATTGTGAATAGTGCTGCTATGATAACACCAGTTTATAGATGAGAACAGGAGAACATGCAGCATATTCTAAGTGTCTCCTAGACACGCACACCGTGAGGCAGGTGCTGTTGTCAGCACGCCCCAAGCATAGTGTGGTTGCAGGGCTTGTCCAGGGTCTTGCGGCTGGTGGGTGGCAGAGAGGCTTCTCGCCCACCGTGTGGCCCCTGCTCTGGGCAGGACAGAGTTGCAGGGAAGCTGTGCTCCCCCGGGGCCACACGGCTGATCAGCAGCAGACCCTGCAGGCCTCCTGACTCCAAATCCAGGCTCTTTCCACTGCCATTGTAGACACTGCCACCTCGGGGTGAGTGTCCGCTCCTTGCATAGCTTAGGGCCCACAGAAGGCTTCAAAGGAGAGCCTGTTGGTGGGTCAGGCCTGGATTTCTCGGGCAGAGCGGCCTGGGTTGGCAGCTCCTGCCATGCGTTTTCCTTCTGCAGACGAGCTCACGGTGCAGAAGCAGTTGGGGGCCAGAGGATCTTCCCAGATCTTCCCGGACCAGGGCTCGAACCCATGTTCCCTGCATTGGCAGGTGGATTCTTGAACACTGCGCCACCAGGGAAGCCCTATTTATTTATTTATTTTGGCTGCGCCAAGTCTTAGTTGCGGCACACGGGATCTTCATTGCGGCACACGGGATCCTCAGTTGCAGCATGAGGGCTTCTTAGTTGCGGCATGCATGTGGGATTTAGTTCCCCGAGTAGGGATTGAACCCGGGTCCCCCACACTGGGAGCGTGGAGTCTTACCCACTGGACCACCGGGGAAGTCCCGTGCCTCAGTTTCTTTATCTGTGAATTGGGGGTGATGACAAGAGGAACCTAATCTCACAAGGTCATGGTGGGCATCAAGCCAGTTAATGAAGAGTTCCTAGCTCATGTATTTGCTGTCTTATCCTTCACGCCCGAAGTGAGTCACAGCACCCCTTGGCACTGTGCCATGCCAGCTCCAAAGCTCTTCCTCATTTGCCTCCCACAACTCTTTATCATCCCGTTTTGTAGATGAGGAAACTGAGGCTTGCCAGCCCTCTGCGCTCCTCCCTCTGGGTCCAGAGCCCTTTCCCCCTCACCTGCCTGTTGGCCTGACTGCGCTGGGTGCCTGTGTCGGATTCAAAGCTGCAAGAGTCTCGGATCCCGCCCCAGGGAATTTGCAGATTGGATTGAAAGAACGACTGCTTAACTAAGGGGCTGTGTGCACTTCAGAAGAGCAGGAACTTGGTGGGCTGGGGTAGTCAGGGTTCACCTCTTGGCCCAGGAGGACCTGGAACTGAGACAATTTTTAATTGTTATAAAGAACACACAGCATAATATTCACCATCTTAGCCGTTTTTAATATACAGTTCAGAGACATTAAACGCTCAAAATGTTGTGCAGCCATTCCCACCATCACCTCCGGGGTTTTCTCCTCTTGTAAAACTGAAACCGTCCCCTCTGAACAATAACCTAATTCCTCCCTCCCCCAGCCCCTGGCACCCACTGTTCTACTTTCTGCCTCTAGGAACCTGACTCCTCTGGGTGCCTTGTATAAGTGCAATCACATATTAGTTGTCTTTTGCGGACTGGCTCATTTCACTCAGCACAATGTCCCCAAGGTTGTAGCACGGGCCACCATGTCCTTCCTTTTGAAAGCCGAAGGCTGTTCTGCCGTGTGGATCTCATCTCTCTTCTTTATCCATCATCCGTCGGTGGACACGGGCTGCTTCCACTTCCTGACCATTGTGAGTGATGCTGCTGTGAACATGGGTGTGAAAATATCTCTTCCAGGCCCTGCTTTCCACTCTTTTGGGTATATACCCAGAAGTGGGATTGCTGAATCATCTCATACGTAGTTTTAAACGGGCAGGTGGGAGCACAGGGAAGGCTCTCAGACACAAACAAATCGTTATTAACTTTGTCCTGGTCAAGGAAAAATTCCATCAAAAAACAGTTTGTTTTGGGCTTCCCTGGTGGCGCAGTGGTTGGGAGTCCGCCTGCCGATGCAGGGGACACGGGTTCGTGCCCCGGTACGGGAATATCCCACATGCCGCGCAGCGGCTGGGCCCGTGAGCCATGGCCGCTAGGCCTGCACATCTGGAGCCTGTGCTCCGCAACGGGAGAGGCCACAGCAGTGAGAGGCCTGTGTACCGCAAAAAAAAAAAAAAAAAAAAAAAAAACAGTTTAAGTATGGATGTGAAGGAGGCCCATACTGGCAATTCACTCTAAAGTTCTGCGGAGACCACGGTCTGGGGCAGGTGAGCTCCCCTGTGGGTGCGGATTTAGGAGAATGGGGATGGAGGCCGGAGAGATTGGTCAAGGTTGTGGAGCGGGTGAAGCTGGGCTGAGGACAGGCCCTGCGGCGGCAGCAGTGAGCAGAGCATCAGCCCGGGCTGGGAGCTCGGGGGCGGGTGGCCCAAGCCTGCGTCCTCAGTGGCTTTGTCAGACCCCGTCCATTCCAGCCAGGGCTCCCGTGCTCAGACAACGGCAGGAAACAACTGGTACCTCAGAATGGTAACTCGAGGAGAGTCTAATAAAGGGACGCTTGTAAAATGTGGGCAGAGTGTGGGGAACCACTGTACTTACGGCGAGTACCAGAGGAGCTGTCATCATCCCCAGGCCTGAAGGAGGGAGGGTGGGAGCGGTCACTGCCGCCTGGAAACGGCTGGGGAGGGGGGCTCCCTCCGGGGAGGCGTGACCGTGGTTTGAGGGCCTCGGCCAGCGCATCCCGAGCTAGAGACCCCTCCTGGGGCTCCCGACTGTCTGAACCCTGCGGGCAGCGGAGGAGACCGGGAGCCCACAGCGGGTGGGGGGCGCTGCAGGGCGCAGGCTGGAGAAGACGAGGACCCACGGGGGCAGACGAAAGACGCCAGGGGCAGCAGGGTTTTCATGCTGAGTTGAAGACGTGTTCAGCTGGGCCGTGCCCACTCCAGGCCCCTCTGCCCCTGCAGACCCTGGTCTCCAGCGCGGCGAGCTGCTGCTGCATGGGGAGGGGGCACTTGGACTCTAACCCTCCGGCGAGTCCAGGGGCGTGCAAGCGGGGAGACAGGGCCGGCTACCTTGGCAGGAAACCCTGAGCCTCGGCATATTCTTTTGAACAGAATAACCGCATTTTATCTGCATTCTATATCCCTTCAAAAATATTTATTTTTAGTTTGGCTTTCTTGCTTATTCTGCACAATTCCAACAGCTTGTGGCCGAGGCGCTGTGGTCCCTGGAGACATGATGGGCCCTCCCTTCTCCGAGCCCTCACTCCTCCACCCCTGGTGATCCTGCTGGGGCGGTGGAGCCCTGTCGTTGGTCTCTGGATTATAGCCTGTGGATTATAGTCAGGGGCGCGCTCCGCAGCCCCCAGGGCCCCTGTGCTGCAAGGGCTCTGAGCCCGGATCGCTTTCTTGGGTTGTCAGATGTGAGATGGGCGTCTTGTGCTGGAGAAGGGGCTTGTGCGGGGGAGAGCCTTGAGCGATGCAGGGACCCCCGCCAGCTTGGCCAGTCCCCTGAGGGAGCAGAGGATCAGCCGGGCCCAGCTTCGGGGATGAGTTTTTTTACATTGAAAAACTTTTTATTATCACCTCTTTTCTTCAAGTCTGTTTATATTTCTGTTGATTTGCAATCAGTGTATACATCCGTTCTTTTACTTCTGCGTATCAGAAAAGCTGCCCCACTCCCACCGTCTTGGTTAATGGCTGCAGTGTCACCGAGTCTAGGTGCCACGCTTGGATTTTCAATGTTTTTCTTGGCCTGGTTGACGGGTTCACATGACGCTCTGCCTTCCTGCTGTCAGATGCTGCTGAGATGGGACGGAAGGAGCTGGCATGGGAGTGACACCCCGAGGGAGCCTCTCCTGGCCTTGGTTAGCACTGGGCACTCTTCATGGTGCTGCGTCCTCCCGACCCCTCCTGATGGCTGATCCGGTCTCGGGGGAAGCTCGTTGAGAATCCTCAGATATTTTATAAACATTTTGGGATTGGCAAAAAGCTGGGCTGTGTTTTGCCAAACACATTTGCCCTCGACTTTTTGTTTGTTTGTTTGTTTGCGGTACGTGGCCTCTCACTGTTGTGGCCTCTCCCGTTGTGGAGCACAGGCTCTGGACGCGCAGGCTGAGCGGCCATGGCTCACGGGCCCAGCCGCTCCGCGGCATGTGAGATCTTCCCGGACCGGGGCACGAACCTGTGTCCCCTGCATCGGCAGGCGGACTCTCAGCCACTGCGCCGCCAGGGAAGCCCTGCCCTCGACTTTTAAACTGATGTGCACTTTGAGGGAAACAGTCTGCAATCTCTTCCCGTGTTTACTTAATTTACGCAAATGTTGTTTTCCTAGAGGCCTGGTATGTGCTATCCAAGAAGACGGGAAAACGTTTCTTTCTTACTTTAAAAAAAAATTCTGTTTCTTAGAACTCAGGAAGTTGGGTCCTTCCAAGAGAAACTAAGCTTGACCCCAGGGCCAAAAAGAAAAAAAAGTAAGTGTGAATCAGCTTGAAACTACCCAGGAGATTCTAACTCCCCGTCTACAAGATACCAGACATCTAGATGAAATGTTATAATCTGATCGAAATCCTTAAAGTAATAAATATGACGCTCCCATGTGTTATTATTTGAATTCTTCAGTCTCCTCGTCTGTGAAGTGGCTCTTAGGTCTAACATTCCTTTGCTTCCGTTGATTTTCTGGTCCCTGAATTCTTCTCCAGTAGAGTCAGCTTCAGTTTGCTGTTGGAAGTGCTTATATCCGAGATGGAAACACTTTTACCTGAAAAACAGGCCCTACTGTGTCCAAGGATGGAGGATTCCTGGGCTGCTTAATAATGGTCGAGTGGTAAACATCGACCCCACAGCCAGGGTGAGAGTCAAAAGATCTGACAACTGCCCCGTAAGAGGATGACCAGGTGCACTTGGCCGAGACCCCATACTGCGGGGCCCTCCCTCCGTCCCAGACCTCCACCCTCACTGTGTCTACTTAATCCACCGTTTCTGCCAAATGCCTGAATTCTGGCCCCAGGGGCCCCTCCTGCTTTGGTGTGTGCTAGCTTCTCTCCCAGATGCTCTTCCTCTTCTGCCGACAGACACGGGTACTGCGTAGACCCTTCCTTGCCTGCCACACCCAGGCTTCTGCTCTGTCGACCCTCGTCACGCTCTGTCCCAGCACGTATCAAGCTCGACTGACTGTCCCTCCTTCTGGGCTGGCTGCTCTGTTTGAAGGCAGGGAATGTGTTTTAATTATGTCTGTTTCTGTATTTGTGTCCTGCAGCGGCTGTGACCGATGATCACACTGGGTTTCCTTAAAACAAGTTTATTCCGGCACAAGTCTGGAGGCCAAAAGTCCAAAATCAGTGTCACTGGGATGAAATCAAGGGGTTGGCAGGGCTGGGTTCCTTCTGCAACCTGTAGGGGAGAATGCCGTTGCCTTTCCAGCTTCTGATGGCTGCTGCACCCCTTGGCTTGTGGCCGCATCACTTCCATCTTCAGGGCCAGCACCTGCAAATCTCTGCTCTCTCTTCATGGTGCCTTCTCTGTGTCCTCAGATCTCCCTCTGCCTCCTCTATGTGTGTATTTATTTATTTATTTGGATGTGCCGGGCCTTAGGTGTGGCATGAGGGCTCTTTAGTTGCGGCATGCGGGATCTTTAGTTGCAGCATGTGGGCTCTTAGTTGCGACATGCAGGATCCAGTTCCCTGACCAGGGGTCGAACCTGGGCCCCCTGCAGTGGGAACATGGAGTCTTAACCACTGGACCACGAGGGAAGTCCCTCTGCCTCCTTCTTATAAGGATGCTTGTGATGGCGTGTAGGGCCCACCCTGATATCCAGGACAATCTCCCCGTCTCAAGATCCTTAATTAATTGCATCTATAAATGTGTCTTCTTCCAAGAAAGGTAACATTTCTAGGTTCCAGCAATTAGGACCTGCTCTCTTCGGGGCCAGAATTCTGCCTACCACAGTGTCTGTCCCCAAATGTAAGAACAGCTCACGCCTAGCGTTTACACAGCCGCACAGGAACACTGTGAGATAGGCATTGTCACTCTCCCCATTTCAGGTGAGGAAATCGAGGCACAGAGAGGTGAAATAAGTTGCCCATGGGCAGCCAGTAGCAGCACCAGGCTTCTAGCCCAGGCATTCTGGTTCCGAAGACCATGCCCTTGGCCTCTGTACTTCCTGCGTCTTAACATGGGGTTTGTTGAATGACGGAGTGAATACAAGTAGCTGAAAAGTTTGAAGAAGCCTAAAAGGAGACGACTAAGAAGGGGGAGGGAAGGAGAGGAGGGAGGAAGGATTCCAGGGCAGGCTAAGTGCCGCCTGAATTGCTCCTGGCCCCCACGATTCCTGAGATTCTCCCAGACTTAAAGCATCATTTCAACACGCTAGTCACTACTGGACTTGCTGCAAACACTCGCCGCCCCCTGCTTTCTTCCCTTCCTCCCCATCTCAAACATTCTCAAAGAAAAACGGGAGCTGGCATGCCCTGCTGTGCTCACATCTCCCCCGCTCACCTGCAGGGCACGAAAGCTATGTGACCTTCTGCCAGCTGGAGGACGAAGCCGCCTTCACGTGCAGTGCTGACTGCACCATCAGGAAGTGGGATGTGCTGACCGGGCAGTGTCTGCAGGTGTTCCGGGGACACACATCCATTGTAAACAGGTCGGTGTGCCTGCCAGGCGGGGAGGACTCGGCCTCTCCTCATGGTACCCGGCCGAGTCCCAGGGGACAGAGATGTAGGCTGTGGGGCCCCTGCCCTGGAGGAACTTAGCTTCCCTGGGGAACACGTGTGGACATGCGGGGAGGTAGTCCGGAGCAACAGCAGTGGAAGGACAGCAGTGTCCCCAGCGCAGCAAGCGCTAACTGCCCAGGGCTGCAGGTTGGGGGGGCTGGGAGGTGGGGGTGGGGCAGGGAGGCACCACCAACACTTAGACCAGAGCCTGAAAGCCCTCCCATGGCCCTGGCAGCACAGCTGCCCCCAGCTGGGTGCAGGGAAAGGGGTTGGAGGCTGCAGCTCCCACCGAGGGAACAAATTCCACAGGAAATGGCTTAATTGGTACCTGATGGTGGACTGGGGGCTCGGAGGAGGGGCAGAATGGGGATTGTTCTGAAGAGGGAGTCGAGGGTGTTTTTAAACCTCTCCTTTCCGTGTTGCTGTTGAAGATATCCCAGACCTTCCTTCTCATGGAGGTTTGAATTTTTGCAAAAATGTATTGAGTTTGGGTCTGAGCTGAGCCATGGAAATTCCTTGGTGATCAGATCAATTGGACACTATCTCTGCAACTTGGGGCCCGTTGCAAACTCCCGAGGGAGTGCCCGGTATGAGCAGGAGTCTGAGCACCGGGGCCCTCGTGACCTCACTGACCAGGAAGGGCAGCTGCCCGGGCAGCGAACTAAGCAGGGAAAGGGCCCAGTGCAGGCGGGCATTTGGCAGGGTGGGGGGCAGGGACGGAAGGATGTTCTCAGCCAGAGGGGATGCTGGCAGCGTGAGCTTTGTGGAGCCTGGGTCCAGGTGGGACCCGTGCGGCCTAATGTTCCAGCACACGGTGGGTGGAAGCGGTGGGTCAGCCCGATCATTAACTGCCCGGAGTACCAGCTGCCTGTAGACGGAACGGTGCTCCCACAGGGCGGGAACAGGGGAGCATCGCTGAGCAGAGAGGCACAAGGCTCGTGTTGGCTCGATGGTTCTGAGTGGGGAAGGACCCCACTGGGGACCTCATAGAGCTCTGCCCCAGCCCCCGCCTCCTGCAGCTGAGCTTTTATCTCACCTACACCCCTTAGATAGAGCAGGCGAGGCCCGGGGTCCTGGGAGACCAGCCAGCACCACGCAGGCCGGGGTGGAGGAGGGCTGGAACTGGGACCCGTATTTGAGCTCTTGCTGGCCTCTTCCACACTCTTTCTTGAGAAAGAAGTTTGTGACTGAGGAGAAGTGTGGGCCTGGGGCGCCTCCTCTAGTGAGGCTGTGAGTGGCTGGAAGGGCTGACAGAGGATGGGGTGGGTGGGAGAAAGCCACATCTCAGGTGACCAGCCGGCCCTCCGGTTGTACCTGGAAACGAATCAGTGGCTCCTCAAAAGGAAATCTGGACAATTAAGGCCGGGAATGACGCTCTGCCGGGTGTAGACGCTCCCGAGTGCACACATGTTCACACACACGTACACATATGCGCTCATGCACACACACACACACACACACACACACACACACTCTTTTGAGCAGTTGGCTGTTCTAAACATCTCTAGGTGCATATCTGCATTATTAAGTAACTGCTCACAAATGCGTGATGGCCCTGAGGTGAGAACATGGGCTACAGTTCTCATGTTTTCAGAGCCGGGCCAGGTGTGTGAGCTTCTGGGGGCACCGGCCCGGCCCGGCGTCCCTGCCGTCACAGGCCACACCCGGCAGGACTCGGGCCGCCAGAACATCACCCGAGGCACCGCGTCGTCACTTTCCTTTAGAAACACACATGTGGTGAAGACCGTACCTCCTGGCATTAGGGAAGAAGCCATCAATAGAAAGTGTGCTTTTCTTGTGCTGCATCCTTAATGACTTGTGGGAAGTGAGAACCGCCCAGAGGTGAGAGGCCGCGGATGGAAGGTCTGCTCTGTTCCGTGTCCATCTTTCCTCCTGCCCGTGCTAGGCTCCCAGGCAAGACCTTTTAAAAGAGGGGTGCCTCTGAGACTGAGATGGGGGTCCTGACCCCTCTGTGGCCACACAGATGACACGCCCCATTCCAGGTTCAGGCCGCAGCCCTTTGGGGGTGGTGTGTAAATTAGGGTCCACCCTCATGCCCTTTGAAGTTATACACAGAGTTCTATGCTAGAGACAGATGTGTATTTTCTGCAGAGAAAGTCTTAGCATACATCAAAATGAGAATAGGAGTCATGAATAGTTACTGTTTGGCAGGCTCTGCTCCCCCCCCCGCCCCCCCCCCCCCCCCCCCCCGTGGGCTCTCCTGGCTCCCTCACTGTTCCCCTGCTGCAGGGGGCCTCAGACTCCTCAGCCTTGAGATTTTCTCAGACTTGGGGCTCCCAGTCACTGGGACCATTCACTCTTCTCACCCATCACGTGGGCTCATTGAACACGTAAGACGCCAGCCTGCCGGGCAGCCCTGTGCGCTCTGACCCCTGACCCTTCCCCTCTTGCCACCAGGATCCTGGTCGCCAACAACCAGCTCTTCAGCAGCTCCTACGACCGGACAGCTCGAGCCTGGAGTGTGGACAAGGGGCAGGTGGCCCGGGAGTTCCGGGGCCACCGCAACTGTGTGCTGACTCTAGCCTACTCTGCCCCCCAGGACCTCCCTGGGGCTCCGTGCACGGAGGAGGCCGTGGCCAGGGGGCTCCTGGTGACAGGCAGCACGGATGGCACGGCTAAGGTCTGGCAGGTGGCCAGCGGCTGCTGCCACCAGACACTGCGGGGCCACACAGGTGCCGTGCTCTGCCTGGTGCTGGCCACGCCTGGCCACACGGCCTTCACTGGAAGCACAGATGCCACCGTCCGAGCCTGGGACATCCTGAGTGGGCAGCAGCTGCGTGTGTTCCAGGAGCACCAGGGCTCCGTCATCTGTCTGGAGGTGAGGCCGGCCTGGCTGCCAGGGAGGCCCCTGGCTCCTCCTCTGAGCTGCCGCCCCACCCAGGGTACCAGTCAGCTCAGGCTGTGGAACAAAGTACCACTGACTGGGCAGCTTAAACAGCAGAGATTGATTGGCTCACAGCTCTGGAGGCCGGAAGTCCGAGATCAAGGTGTCAGCAGGGTTGGTTTCCTCTGAGGCCTCTCCCCTCGGCTGGTAGACGGCCATTCCCCTGGTGTCCTCACACCGTCTTCCCTCTGCTTCCAGATTCCCTCTTCTCGTAAGGACACCAGTCATACTGGATGAGGTTCCACTCTAATGCCCTCATTTTAACTGAATTACGTCCTTAAAGGCCCTATTTCCAGATACAGTCACATTCACAGATACCAGGGGTAGGGCTGTTGCCAACACATGAATTTTGGTTTCCGTCCGTGTGAAGTGAGGATTACGTCTACGCACAAACTGTGGTCCATAATTCCTAAATCCAAAAGTTGAAAAAAAAGGAAGGTTTTTTCTTAGGCTTGGCATCAAAACTCATTTTGATATGAGGCTGGTTGTAGTTAAGTTTAATCTCACTTCCTGGGACTACGTGTACCTTTGCTGTGGAAACACGAGTGTGTTCCTCAAATCCAAAAACTCCCGAAACACGTCGGCCGAGGTTTGGATCAGGGATTACGGGCGTGGAGCTGTGCCCACCCCGGGTTGTCGTGAGGATTTAGTGAGTTGACAGCGGACGCAGTGCCTGCCACAGAGCCTGTTCTTGACGCCCGTCAGCCTGTGATACTGTTGCTATGAAGCCTGTGTTGCTATGAGGATGTGTGGCCTGCACTTGGCGGGCATGTCTGCAGCATACGGTCCCTCCCTCTATCTAGATATTAGGGTCTGGATGTTCCTGGCCCGGGTCGTGGCCACAGCCCTTTTCCTTCTCCAGGCCAGTTCCCACACCCGAGGTGAGCAGGTTGGGGTGCAGTGCTCAGAGGCACCGAGCCTCTGGGGAGCCACCGATGAAGCGATGGGGGTGGCCTCAAGGTGACAGGAAGCAGTGTGTGGCAGTCCCCTGGAGAGCCAGGCCAGGAGGCCCGTTTTGGGTTCTCGAGGTGAAGGGCAGCCCTAGGGCCCCAGGACCAGTGGAGTAGAGAAGGGCTCCACTTTGCTTGGACAGAATCATCTCTGGCCCCTGGTGAACGGCAGAGGGCCCATGTTTGGTTGGATAAATTGCATTTTTCTAGTGATGGGGGCAGGGCGGGGGGCTGGTTGTTACTGAGTTAAGAGTTGGCCACCTGTTTTCTTTTTCTTTTTTTTTTTAACTTTGATTTTTTTAAAAAAATTTTTATTGGAGTAGAGTTGATTTACAATATTGTGTTAGTTTCAGGTGTGCAGCAAAGTGAATCAGTTATGCATACACATATATCCACTCTCTTTTAGGTTCTTTTCCCATCTAGGCCATTACAGAGTACTGAGTAGAGTTACCTGTGCTCTACGGCAGGTCCCTAAGCCACCTGGTATCTGATCCTGGGATTTGGGGAGGCGAAGGGAGGACCGGCGGGCACCTGGGAGGCAGCACTGTGTGTGATGGGGAGAGGTGTGCAGGGGGCAGTGGGGATGCGTCCTGGGCGGGGCATGGAGGGACGGGCTCTGGGTTCCTGAGGGCGCGTGGGGTCTCTGGGCTCAGTCTTCTGGTACCGCCCAGGGGCAAGTCCGTCTCCCATGTTGGAGTCAGCCTGCAGGGCGTGGAGCCCAGCGTCGCGCACAGCAGTGGAAGTGAATGTGCCCGGGAACAGAGCTGGTGGGAGCCCTGCAGGCTCTGCAGGAGGGTACTCAGGAGACTGTGAGCAGCTCGAAGGCCAGGCCAGCTCGTAGTGTGGGGTGCCACTGGGGTGGGGTGGGGAGCTCCCAGAGTGAAGTCAGTGTTGTTCCCATGAGCACACACCGGGGTCTGTCCAGGATGGGTCCCAGGTGGGGGTGGGGGGTAGGGGGTGGGCATGGGGGGAGGGCCCTGCTGGGCGGTGGGTTGGGGTCAGGGCGGGGTGAGGGTGGGCACAGTGCAGTGTGTGGAGGCCCCTGGGGTCAGAGTTGGAAGGAGGCAGGGCCCGCGCTGTCGGCTTGGGCGGGGAGGGTCGCCCCCAGCGTCAGGAGCAGCGGGCCCCCTGTAGAGGCCGGTCCTAACGCAGAGCCTGAAGGGACGAGCACAAAGGCAGCACGCGCGCTGACGCCAGGGCAGCAGTGGCGCTTGCCTCAGGAAACACGCGGTTATTTGGTTTGTTGGTTAGTTACTTCATTAGCTGTTAAGTCACAGCCTGCTTCGCCCCACGGCGGGACTGAGGCAGAAAAGCCCCCGTTTTTCAGAGTAGTTGGGGGATAAGATTCTGCTCGATAAGGTCCAGGGCCACCATCTCCACAGCAGATGGCCTGGCGCCTTCCCGAGAAACGGAGGACCTGCTGACTCCCGGCCGTCCAGGCTTCCTTTGCTTTGATATGACATCCCCTCAGACGTCCCCTGTAGCTTGGATGCTGTATCGTCGCGTCTCCCTGCTGTGTTTCCCCGGTACAAACTCAGATCTAGGTTACCGCGACTTGGGAGACGCATGTGCGGGTGACCTTTGGGTGTGCTGGCCTTGCCCGCTTTCCAGGGTCCCTCCCTCTCCCCACCGTGGGGTCGGGGAAGACCCTTCCCCCCCATCTGCCTCTTTAATAGGAGGACTTCCCCACGTCCCCGCTGCCATCAGAAACTTGCAGGGCCACCTGTCAGTCTCGGCCCCAGCCCGTGAGACCCTGGCCACGTGGGGCCGTCCCTGGGACCCTGCTGTCACCGCTGGGCGCCACCCCCCGCCCCTGCTCACCTTACCTTCTCCAAATAGGTGATCCTCGGTTCACGTCTGCATGTCTGTTTCCTTCCTCTGTCCCTTTCCTGCACGTCCACATGCAGGTTGAGCCACCTAAGCCAGGGAAGGATCTCTCCTTGGGGACGTCCCAGAATTCCGACCCCCCCCCCAGCTCGGCGAGCGGTGGGCTGCCTTCCCAGATGCCCTGCAGAGGCAGGCAGGGTTCCCGGGGGTCTCCGGGATGGTTCTGTGAGCCCTGCGGCCTGGCCTCTGGCATTGTTTAGGAAGGAAGCGCTCGTGCCGGCAGGTGGAGAGCGAGGGAGTTGTCATCCGTGGTTTCCCGTTAGGCTGAGTGTGAGGTGTCCGCTGGGATCCCGGAGGGGCCTGTTGCATGGAGCTGTGGTGTTTACACCGTCCCTGGGAAACAGGTCAGGCCCTTTTGTGTGTTGAGATAAACTTGGGGGCCACCTTTTCAGAGGTTGGGGAGAAGAGAGGAAGCTCACAGAGCTATGCAGCCTCCTATGCCCATCTCTGAACCATCGGCCCGTGTGGATGAGGTACTCCCTGCAGCATCCTGCCTCCTCCTTGCAGGCCTGCGGCCCACTCTGAACTTTCCGGGAGCTGAGGCGAGGCCCAAGAAATCGGCCAAGCCCTGGGGGGCCTCTGCCTTTCCTCTTCACTGTGGGATGTGTATCCAGGGTCAAGCACGTGAACCCTAGAGGGTTCCAGAAGCCAGGTGGGGGCAGAGCAGGAGTGCACAGGCCTCCTACGGAGAAGGTGGGCCAGAGCAGAGGTGAGGGCTCACTTCCAAGTAACAAACTCAAGGTCAAGCCCGCTGACCGCCGAGGGGGACCGCTCCTTTACCCCTGCTCTTTGGAGGGGCTCCAGGGTCTAGGCTCAACCGGGGGGGTCCTTGTGAAGAAGGAGAAAGTGGAGACTCTTTCCTGTCCCTTCATATTTTTTAATTTTTAGTTATGAAACATTTCAAACAAAGTATAGCAAACGGTAAGAGGGACACCTATGTACCCACCTTTGAAATGAGATATTAAAATAAACATTTCCAGTACAGCCAGAGAGGAACAGGAAAGGCTCTGCCAGGTGTGGGGCCGCCCAAGGGCTCGGGGCACGCATCTGCCCATCTGCAGCGTCGTCAGGCCCTCCGTTCTTTTCCTACAAAACACTGTCCTGCCAAAGCCCGAGGGGCTGCCTTTTAGGGATGCGCACCGGCTCCCGGGTTAGATCAGGCTGTGTGCATTATTGAATTTAGCCTCACGGCCACCTGTAAGGGTGATTGTTTTCTCTCGTTTTGTACATGAGAAGACGGAGGCTCAGAGTGGGCAGCAATTTGCCCAAGGTCTCACAGCTGGTAAAGGGCAGAGACAGGATTTGAACCCAGGACTGAGCATGCAACCTGTGCTTTTAACAAGCAGTTTTCATAAGGTGTGTCTGGCCCCATACCGTGCTGGAGTCGGGGAGCCTCTTCCGACAGGAGGCTGAGTGCCCGGAGCCTGGCTGTGCTCTGCACCTGGCCCTCTGCTCACCACGTGGCCCAGCTGCTGCTTTCCCGCTGCCCTGTGCGTGGCCTGTCGTGAGCGGAGGGGAGGGCAAGGCCGCGCCCCTGGGGCCGCAGCAGCAGAGCCCCAGGCCTGCCCTCTGCTTGGGTGGATCGCACGCAGGCAGATGGCCCATAAGCCCCGTCCCGTCCTCTCGGAGCTGCCTTGGCTGCTGGGAGGGAGTTCCGCTGGACCGGCCTTTGTGACTCGCCCTGTCAGGGTCTGTCCTGCTTTCCCCATCTGCCTTGAGCCTCTCTGGTCTCCACGGGCTGCCCTGCTGCTCCCCGTGGGTGTCCTTTCGGGAAACCAGCCAAAGCACGCAGTGAGGCGTCTGCCCGCTTATCAGCCTCAGGGCTCAGGATCTGTGCTTTGAAAGTGTGCTGCTTTTTAAGCACGTGCGCCAGGCCCTGCGTCGTCGGGACACCCGCTATTCGCAGGAGGCGTCTTCCCTTTGTCTCGGCCGCTGTGGACGCTCGGTGCCTCCTTCACGGGGCGGGGCAGACAGAGCTGCAGAGGCCGAGGGGTCTAGATGTGCCACTGGGGTCTCCACCTCACAGGCTGCCCGTACCCACTCCCCTTATTATAGGTCTGGGGGCCTCAGTGGGTTGTTTGGAGAGTGTGGTCCCTGGAGGTCTGGGGCTGCCTCTGGGAGTGACACTTGGTGGGGGGACAGTCGAAACACTGGGAGCCAGTGGCAGTCGGCCTCGGGGGCAGGATGCAGACAGTGCTGGGCAGCATGAGGAGGGGTCCTGGAGGGTGGCTTTCCCCCAAAAGATGAGGGGGGATCAGCACAGAGAGGACTTTTAAAGGGGAGCACAGTGTGTGTGCAGGGATCTCAGGGCACAGCGAGGACACGTGTGCACCTGGGGAAGCCGGGCCACATTCAGGCTCCAGGCACAGGGCTGACGGGGGCGCCCCGAAGGCCGAGAGCAGGTGGGGATGCCAGGCAGGTCCCCCTGCCCTTCTCGACGGTGGTGCAGACGGAGGGAGGACTGGGCGATGTTCTGCAGGAGCCCTCGGGTGTGCGGACATCGCACGTGGCCCTGTCCTCGGGGAGTGGACCGCCAGCGGGAGAGGCCAGAAGCCAGGCTCCGTTGGCTGGGCCAGTCGTAACCCCAGTAGGACCGGAGGGCGGGGCCTGAGAGACGCAGGCCAGGCCTGTCGCCCACTTGGTCCGCCCTCAGTCTCTGCCTCCAAGAGGTATACGTGTCCCTCGAGATTCCACCCCCTCTGCCGTAGCGATTGGCCCAAGGCCAAGTCTGACCTGTGCTGTGGCTGTGGGGTGGAAAGATGCACTGGGCCACAGTCCTATTCTCCGGGATTTAAACTGGGAAGTAATATGGGGAAACTGAGTCAGCTGTGGGAATTGGAGTGGAAAGTGGCCAAGATGGGTAGGTAGTGTGTGCTCGAGCTAGGAGGACTGGGGATGAGTTAAGGATGCCCATTCCAGGGGCTTCCCTCGCGGTCCAGGGGTTAGGACTCTGCACTTCCACTGCAGGGGGCACGGGTTCGATCCCTGGTCGGGGAACTAAGATCCCGCAAAACAAACTAGGCCCGCCGCCTGCTGCCCCTGGGAGAAGGACCTCATCTTTCCTAAGCCTCCAGCGGCCCCTGGGCCCCAGCGGCGTCCTGGATGGCTGTCTCAGGGGCTTGTAGCCTGCCCTCCTCTTCCTGGGCCCTGCAAAGTGGGAGGAGGCCTGGTGCCGTCAGCCAGCTAACGGCAGCTGAGTACCCCACTCCGCCAGCCTTCGGTTCTCGTCCGTGTCTCCGATAACCAGAGGTGCTGTGCTGGTCGGGAGCTCTCTGGGCTGCGTGGTGTTTGCTGTAGGGAAATTTGCAGAATTATTTCAATTGTCTTTGGGCCTCCCTCACGCTAGTACCCTGTCCCTCTTGGCAGGGGTGCTCCTGGGAGGGAGACTTCCTCATGCCCTTCCTTTGTCTCCCAGCCCCTTTCCTAACCTCCTGCAACGCCAAGAAGGGGTGTGAATGCCACTCCAGCTGGCAGCGGCGAGCGGGAAGTGGGGGAACCTGTGTCCAGGGGCAGGGGGGAGGACCCCATGACGGCCCCTGGGTGTTCAGCTCCGGTCCCAGCAGAGGGCTACCTTACACACACCGCGGTCTGTCAGGTTACTTCTAGAGCTTTCTCCTATCTCCCTTCCCCAAGCAGAAGTCCAGTGTGAAAGCCCTGCCCTGGGTGCCCTTTTCTCAGCTGGAACAGTACCAGGGAACCGAAGTAGCTACAGGTGGAGTCACATTGACCTTCCCGGGGGCCAAGCTGTAGGAAACTGCTGAGGAGAGACACCTGGCAGGAGCAGCAGCAGTGCCGGCCGACACTTTCTGGTCCTTACTCTTAGGGTGCCGAGCGCTGTACGGTCGTGTCTGAGCAGCACGGAAGGGTCTGGCGTGATCCTTGTCTGCGGGTGAAGCCGCTGGAGAGCAGAGTGACTGACTTGGCCAAGGGCCAGTCAGGATCTGAAGCCGGGTCTGCCTGAGCTACACGGCCCTGAGGGGAAGAGAGGAGCATCGTGACCTTGGGTGCTGGAGTGGGTAGTGGTGGGGGGCGACCCAGGGGCAGGGGCATTTCTGGCTTGTCCACAGTGTCTCCACTGAGACCTGCACGTGCCCCTCTCCACGTTCCATAGAGAGAGGTTTGGAGGGGCTTCCGGGGTGCCCCCTACGGTCAGCGGTACCCGTGTCCGGTGCCGACCCTCCCTTCCGCCCCCCCCCCCCCCAGCTGGTGAACCGGCACGTGTACTCGGGCAGCGCCGACAGGACGGTCAAGTGCTGGCTGGCAGACACGGGCGAGCGTGTGCGCACGTTCGCGGCCCACAGACACAGCGTGAGCGCCCTCAAGTACCACGCGGGCACCTGTAAGTGACCCCGCCCTCCCCGTAGCCCCAGCCTGCCTGTCCCCTTCACGCCCCGCCCCCCAGCACATCCGCTCTTGCCCAGACCTCTCTGCACTCCTCCCTCTTTGAGCCTCAGCTGCCACTCAGTTTGGTCAGCGGCCAAGGGCGGCGGCTGTGGCCCCTCAGTGCACGTGTTTGTTCCTCCAGCAAAAGAAGTTCCAAATAAGGATGTAGGGGCTCCTTCCCACCTTCACCCCGCTAGGATGTGCAGCGACCTGCTTGTTCAGAGGACCTCAGGTCAACAGCAGGTCTCAGGGACACATTCTAACTCTCGAGACGGTGACACCACTTAACTCCAGTCAGACTTGAGGGCCGCATGGGTTTGGCTTCACTCGGCATTAGGTTTGACTACAGATAAGATAAAGTCCAGATGATGGATTTATATGAGATAGTGGTTTATTTTTCTCTGAGGTAGAAGAATTTCAGAGGCTGGCAGTCTAGGCTGGAACGGATGGCTCCACAAAGTTGTTAGACACCCAGGTTCCTTTTTTCACTTCACTTCATCATCCTTAGCATGTATCGGCCATCTTTAAGGGGGGGGCCTCATGGTTCAAGATAGCTGCTGGAGCTCCAGCCATCATAGGTTTTAGGCAGGCAGGAAGAAGAGGAGGGGAAGGGCAAAAGGTTGTGTCTCCTAGATGAGTAGGCCCCTTTAAAGATCCTTCCTGGAGACTCCACCCAAAGACTTCTGCATACATCTCTCTGACCACTGCCTGCAAAAGAGACAGAATAATAAAAACCCTTATCTGGGGATACTGCCACCAGGATTAATCAGGGTTATTTTGGAAAGAAAGAAGGGCAGTGTGGCTTACTGGGTAGTCAGCAAGCTCTCTGTCCCACAGGTCTCAAACTGTCACACATCTGGGCTTTCCTGGCTCTGTCCAACTAGCCAGTTGTTTACACCCCAGACACATGCAGAAGACAGGCACTGTTCTGGGGAAGCAAAACCCACAACCTCACCACACCTGCATGGGGCTCCCAGGTTCCTGGACATCTCTTTCCTAAAACGATCCCCAATGTTATATTTTGCCATCAGCGTCCTCTCTCTCTCTCTCTCTCTCTCTCTCTCTCTCTCTCTCTCTGTCACACACACACACACACACACACACACACACACACACACACCTGCAGCAGGAAGCCAGCCCCCCTAGGCGAAGCTGAGCCTGAGAACCATCTTCCTAGCACAGCAGTGAGGGAGCAGACTGGGGTGGGGGAGGAGCCACAGTGGAAAATTCAAGTTGACTTCACAGCACAGGTGTTAGATGAAGATAGAATGGATTTCCGAAAATAGAGCATGAGATGCCCTCAGGATTTAGGTGTCTGACGCAGAAAAATGATTTTTTTCCTGTTCCTGTGTCCAAGCCTGTAAGTGTGATTATGGCTCTGCTCCTGTCGGGGACCTCTAATTTAAAGAGAAGAACGTTGCCCAGAGCGCCTCCCGGTGGCAGAGGCTGGGATGAAACCTGCCGCTGCGGCAAATCCCACAGACCCTACCTGCTGCCCGCTGTTAAGGAACTTGGTCCTTGGTCTTTGTCAACAGGCTACAGGATGATCAGACCTAATTCTGGACCCTCTTCCCACCCTCAGGATGCCCAGTAACCACAGTGCATTGGTGGAGGGGAAGGCAGGAAAGGAGCTGAAGAGAACGAGAAATGAAACTTTCCCTCCAAGTCCACATTCACTAGTAGCTTTAGCAGCAAACCTGGGACTAGGCAGGTGACACAGGAAACGGGATAAGGAATAGACACCCCAAGGACAGGGAGCCCCCAGGGGGTGCTTACTGTGGCTCACTCAGGCTGCTGGGTGGCTGTAGCAGATGCTATGGGTACCACGCTCAGGGGCACTTCCTGCTGCAGCACCTGAGGTCCTCCGCCCGAGGGTGTTTTCCTGTGAGGCAGGTCATGGGAGGGCTGGGAGTTGATGGATAAGTAGCCCAGTGTCCTTGTCCCTGTGTAGAACAACTCTGAGACCCTGTCCGCCCCTTCTCCCAAGGGCCCCCAGCGGTCACCTGCTCCCTTAAACACCTGCATGGGAGTCCTTCCTTCCTGTTTCTCTCCCCACTTCCTGCAATGCCCTGCCAGATGAACTGTTTGCACTCGAAACCTAGTGTCAGGGTCAGCTTCTGGAAGAACCCGGGCTAAGATGATAAGTGGACCAGGGAGTTTCTCTGGCCAGTGCCGTCAGTGTGGTCCCTGACCAGCAGTATCAGCATTACTTGGAATTGGCTAGACATGCAGGTTCTCAGGCCCCACCCCAGACCTCCTTAAATCAGAAACTCAGGTGGGCCCAGCCTGCCCTCGGGAGTTTGAGAACTCTTGGACTAAGTTATAATGTAGGAAAAAGCCCAAGGGAGGCAGAATCGGGAGGTTCCCCCTGGGAGAGGTTGGGCAGGGGCCCTCTAGTGAACCCCGGAGGCGCTGGGTTGTGTTTGGAGGGCCAAGTTCATTACTGAGGAGGGGGAGAAATGAGTTTCTGGTTGGTCCTTGCCCCAAGAGGCTGCTCAGACGGTGGGGGGTGGGGGGAGGGATGACCCCCCGAGGCAGGGGCTTCAGAGCTGCTAGAAACACCCGGCAGGGAAGCTAAGCTTCACCAAAGGTTTCCACCAAATGGCCTGAGTAGGAAGCTGGGCCCAGGTGGTACTCGGGAGGGGTGGAAGCACCTGGAAGGACTTGGCAGGCTGACCTGACCCAAGGGCGATGGGGCAGCCGAAGTCCTGCAGAGCCGGCTGCAGCCCACAGAGGGCGCCTCCGGGACCCTGGGCGTCACCCTGAACTCACAGGAAAGTACTGAGATAGGGAAGGTGCCGCCTCCTTCCTTTAAAGGGGCTTCTGCTGTTTCCCATTTGCAATTATGACATCCCTGGGAGGCGAGCGGATGGGTCCCGGAGAGGGTTCCCGGCACTCTCCCCGCCCTGTCCATCCACGCCCCCCGCCCTGCGGAGTCCCGAGGGGACGAGGGCTCTCGGGCGGGAGGCAAGTGCCGCCGTGTGTTCACAGTGTTCACGGGGAGCGGGGACGCCCGCGCGCGCGCCTTCGACGCCCAGTCTGGAGCGCTGCGGAGGGTGTTCCGCGGCCACGCCTTCATCATCAACTGCATCCAGGTAGGCGCTCCAGCTCTCTCCGGGGGCCCGTGGCTGGTTGGCTGAGCGAGGGCGAACCCGCCTGCGCCTCTGCTTCGGAGGGGAAGTGGGGAGGGGGGGCCAGGCAGCAGCGCTCCCCCGCGGGCAGCGCCTCCCCGGGGCCGAGGCCCGCTGGGCTGAGCCTTTCCCATTAGGCGGCCTGGGCGTTCGCGGCTCACGCCGAGGCCCGGGCCGCCGCTGGCCCGAGGCAGGGCGGGGCCTGCACCTACGTGACCCCGTAGCTGCGGGGAGGCGCGGGGTTGGGGGCCGGTGGCGCACCCCCTCCAGCGCCGCCCACGCCCCGCGCCCGCAGGTGCACGGCCAGGTGCTCTACACGGCCTCGCACGACGGCGCGCTGCGCCTCTGGGACGTGCGCGGCCTGCCGCGCGCCCCGCCGCCGCGTCCCGCCGCTCCCAAGCGCAGCCTCTCGCGCCTCTTCAGCAACAAAGTGGGCTGCGCCGCCGCCGCTCCCCTGCAGCCGGCCTGAGACGCCCCGCCCGGCCGCCCACGGACCCGCGGAGGGAACGCGGCTGTCGGCACCGGGGGCTCCGAGGGCAAGGACCGGGGCGGCGGTGGTGCCTGTCCTCCGCGTCCGCTGACTTCCGAAGCCCTCGCCAGGCCGCCCGTGGGAAGGCCATGCCTGCCTGCCGCCGCGTCCCCAGCCCGCCTCTCGGTCCCACCCCCTTCGGCCAGAGCCCCTGCGGAGCCCAGCCCTCAGCCTGCTCTCCGGCCCTCCCGGGACCCTCCCGACTCTCAGGGTGTCCAGCCCCACGGTCCCGGCGCCCGAGGTACTCCGAGGACAAGCCTTGCCCGCGGAGCGAAGCGGACGCTTCAGAAAGCCACAGACCGGGCCTTCTTGGCGGTCCAGTGGTTAGGGCTTCGCGCTGTCACTGTCGAGGGTCCGGGTTCGATCCCTGGTCGGGGAACTAAGATCCCACAAGCCGCGCGGCGCGGCCAAAGAAAAAAGCCGCAGACTGTCGTTATTTTGGCAAATTGTCCATTTGTGAAGAACCAAAATACAGGTCCTTAACAGTGCTCTGCAACACGTCGTCTTTTGTTCTGCCCACGGTGTCCCAGCCCCATCTCAGAGGGAGAAGGGGTGCCGGGAAGCAGGGGCCTCACACTCGCCTGGGCCTGGCCCCCTGGGGTGAAATGAGGGGCTGTGGCCTCACAGCCCCTCCAGTGTCACAGCAGCGTCACTGGAGTGGGGAGTGGCATGGGAGAGGCCAGGGAGCAAGGAACCGGCTCCTCAGCTGCCTGGGTGACAGCGGGGACCCAGTGCTGCTCCCGCCGGAATCGAGGAGGCTCTGTCTCTCAGGTGTGGAGCAGAAGGGCACCCGCACAGGGGCAGCTTCGCGCCCCGCGTGGTGAAGGCCCTGGAGGTGTACACAGGAGGCAGCTGGAGTACCTGCCCGGAGGGGATGAAAGGGGAAGTGGGGCTCAGACCCTAAGAGGCCCTGAGGGGAGCCGCCCCCAGCAGCCCCTCTTACACCGGGAGGGGCCCATGTTCCGCAACCACAGGGCCCTCCATGCCAGGCCCTGGCTGGCTCCCCGCCCCGTGCAGGAAGAGGAAACGCTGCAGAGAACAGTGTCTGCCCTTGAGAGCTCAGCGTCTAGCCAAGGACAAGCCTCCACGGGCAGAGGCAGCCCTTGATGCAGAGGTGGGTGCGCCAGTGTCTTCATGCAAGATGCGCGGCAGGACGGGCTTCACCTGCTCGCTGGGGTGCCCAGGTCCATGCCTGATGGGTGGATCCCACCCCCTTGGGAACACGTACAGGGTATTGCCACCAGGGGCGGTAGAAAGGGTCGCATACCTCTGTGATGGGCTGTAGGCCCGACCCCCAAACCCTGGGAACCCAGGGGCCTCGCCAGGAAAACAGGCTGGCCTGTGAGAAGAACCTGCAGAAGCGGCATCACCCAGCCTTCTTTGGGTGGGGCTCAGCACAGAGTACAGGTGAGGGGTTCCACGTGCGCGGCCTGTGTCTGGGAGCGTTCACTTCCTAGCGGTTCTTCTTCTCCAGGGCCCGAGGCTGCGGTTACAACGGCAGGCCCACCCCGAGGGGCTTTCGGGGGAGCTGAAGCGCACTTCAGGGAGGGCAGGCAGAGAGAACCACCTTGAGTACCTGCGCCGATTTCGTCACCTTCTCAGTCGGCTGTGCTGACAGAGGCAGTCGGAGTAACCAGACTCTCTCGCTCCTTGGGGCCACAGCTCTCGCTAGCAGGGCAGGCAGCTTATCCAGCCACTGGGGGCAGATCCTAAAACGGCTGCTGCATTCGTTTTCTCCAGCGTGCCTCTCCCAGAGAAAGAGTAAGAAGTGAAAAACCGCTAATTTGCATTTATATAGCATGACATATTTGGGTAAATTTTATTTCAGTAATTTTCTTGTGTGCTATCTTTGGTTTTGGCATCAGGGTGATGGTGGCCTCATAGGATGAGTTTGGAAGTGTTCGTTTCTCTGCAATGTTTTGGAAGGGTTCCAGAAGGCTAGGTGTTAGCTCTGCTCTAAATGTTTGGTAGAATTCGCCTGTGAAGCCGTCTGGTCCTGGGCTTTGGTTTGTTGGAAGATTTGAAAATCACAGATTCAATTTCAGTGCTCGTAATTGCTCTGTTCATATTTTCCATTTCTTCCTGGTTCAGTCTTGGGAGATTGTACCTTTCTAAGAATTTGTCCATTTCTTCTAGGTTGTCCATTTTATGGCTGTGTAGTTGCTTGTGGCAGTCTCTTATGGTTCTTTGTATTTCTGCAGCTTTTCCTTTTTCATTTCTAATTTTACTGATTTGGGCCCTCTCCCTTTTTTTCTTGATGAATCTGGCTAAAGTTGTATCAATTTTGTTGGGTAATTTTTATTCCAGTAACACAGAGGGCTTTGCTAGATGTTGAGGATATAAAGACCAGATAACCACAAGATGTTTCTTTGCCTTTGATGATACAGTCTTGCCTCTGATAAATACCTTCAGTTGGGTAGGGGAAGGACAGGAAGTACTTATAGGACATATGGGCAGGAAGACAAGGACAGGACATGGCACTGTCACCAGAGTCAAGAGCAGACAGAAATTCATAAAAGCGATGGGCATCAGATCTGACCGAGTGCAGCACGTTCTCGCCGCAGCCTCCCGTCGTTGACCCCCTCGGCCTCACAGGCCTGTGCGTGCCATCCTGCTCGGAGCCCTCTCACGGCCCTGGTATTCACCACTCAAGTCTAGACCCCCGCCTGCCTTTCAGGGCGCTTTGTAGTTGGACTCGGCAATCCTCCCAGCCTCAGTCTCTTCCCCCAGCACACCCTCTCTGGGTCTAGAACAGCCCCTGCGACCCCATGAATGTGGCACACTCAGCTCCTATCTCATTTGTCCCAGGTCTGGAATGTCCTTTCCCTCTGACTCTCCAAGGAGAACCCCCCCAAACCCATCTCCCCTGTGACTTCAGGCTGAGCACACTCCCTCCTGTGTAACAGCATTTTCATCACAAATGTCCTTTGCTCCTTCTCTTGCATTCCAGAGCAGGGAGTGATTCCGGAGCAGGGAGTGACACTCAGTCGCCACCTGTCAAGTTTCATACGACCAGCTAGAGGCAGAGCCAGGACAGAAGCCCGTCTCCCAGTGCGTGGGGAGGGTATAGTCTGCACTGTCCCAAGCTCAAGAACTGGCTTCTCTGTGTCTCTTCATAGGAAAATGGAGCACTAGACCTGCTAGTGTGGCTTGAATTCCCTAGCCTTTTCCAAGATCATTAGGAAGCACTTTGGGAAGCTAGAAGCCACACCTGGCCCAAGCCCAGGGCAGTAACTTGTTAGCCAGAAGCTGCAACCTAGGCCCCCAATCCAAGTCTGACATGGTCTCAAATGAGGCTAGAAACCCCTCATCGCCTCGGCTCTCGGCCGCTTCCAACGCTGAGGAAGCAAACCCCGCCTCCCCGACTCAGTCTCCCCTCCCCCACATACACTTCATCTTTTAACAGCAGACATCGATGGTGCTTTTGAGGGCATACATTTGACTTCCTCACAGAAGTCAACGGAAGCAAACGTCTCGAACTAAGTGAAGCTCTAGACCACCCAGACATTTTCAACACTCACAACAGTTTAGGAGTTTGAGTAACTCATTGCAAAGTTAGGCTGACAATTTTTGAATATATTTTCCACCTTTTATTTCCATCTGTATCATCCATTTTAAAAGAATGACAAGAAAAGATCTCCACCCATTCAAACTGGACTGCTCTCCAAGCTTTGTTGAAAATGATTCCTGAAAAAGCTGGAGCATTTCGGCCAGCCCCCTGACGGCAACCACGTGGCCCACCTGCCCTGTCACAGGGGCTTCCGGTGACTCCCGGAGGCAGGGAGAGCCTTGGGAACACACCTGACACTTGATTCATCCAGCAACCGGCTGCTGCTGGCTGCGTCCTGGTGCTGGACAGGCTTTTCATGTAATACACGTTTATGGAGGGATGCAGGGTGCAATGAGAACGGTTATTTGAGCTGTTAAGAGGCTAACAACATACCTTTACAAACAGTCTTCCGTAATATACCCAAGAAACCCTACAAAGACTTGGAGAAAATATACCTAAATTTCTGACAGGTATCTTACCTTAGCCAGCAGTGAATTTAATAGGACAGAAATGCATCTAAAAATGCTAATTAAAAATAAGTTGCTTTGGTTAGCATTTAAGACTTTACCATTTAATAAAAGATTTTATTTTTGTAAAGAAGAACTTTGAATACATATATATTCTGAATTTCAGCCTGGAATTTCAAGTGCCTACTTTACTAAGCTAAGCACAAAACACAGACATTTCAGGCTGAGGGCGTCTGCCACCGTTTGGTGTGGCTGTGGGAGCCGATGCCTCATCATCAGGCCCCCCAGAGCACCTGCAGTGGTTGAGGATCTAAAGGACGTTTTCGGGACGGGGCAGAGAGGCTGAAGCAGGAAGGCAGAGCTGCATCACGGGAAGGAGGAGACGATCGAGCAGTGGGCTCAGGAGGGCAGGAGAGCAGGGCAGGATGAAGAGGAGGAGACAGGGCCCGCTTTCGCTCCCATGAGCTCCTCCTGGATCCCTTCCCTAGCAGCCACCCTATCCCAGTCCTTCCCATTTCTGGGTGGGGAAAAAACAGAGCAGGGAGGCTGGCATTAGGGTTGCAGAACCTGAAGGCAGCTGGGAACTGCAAGATCTGGCCAGAGGCAGCTCAGTTCCCAAGACGGACCCTGGGGACCGGCACCTGCCACCCCCCGCCGGACCCCACCAAGTCTCTGTTTACATCCCTGTTCCCCGCCTACCCCTCCCGCCCCCAGGTAGGAAGCACTCTGGAGCAAAATCAGATAAAGCGTAAGAAAAAAAAAAGACCTGCATTACACTCTTCATAATGATAGAATTTATGAGCAGAAACTTAGTGCTCACTTCTGTTCATCACTTAGTTTCTCTTTGCTGCTGTCTTTATACTTTCTACATAGGATAAGTACTCTGCAATAATAATTTCTTCGTCTTCCAGAGTTGAGTCAAGGTAATCTTCTTCATGTTCTGGAATATCTTCCAGGATTTCATTCACAGCCTCTGTCTCCATATCTTCATCTGTTGAGGCGCTAGAGGTCCCTGCAGTAAAGAAGTGCAGCAACAGGGGAGCTGAGGGAGGAGGACAGAAAGAGAAACCTCCACGGGGACCAAAGGGACCCACGTCAGCTCCAGCTCGGCCCTCCCGCGCCACAGCGCCCGAGCAGCCCGAAGCGTGCACGTCTGCGAACGCCCCTCGCCGCCCCCGCGAGCCTTTGCCGCCCCAAGCCCCGCCTGCCGGCTTCCGCTCGAGCAGACAGTCCCTCCCGTCGGTCTTCAGAGATCGCAGACCCACCTGCAGAATCGGATGGGGATGTGGGTGGCGTTGCTGAAGAATCTTCCGCCGAGAGCCGCAGGTCAGAAGGAAGACTTCCACCGTTGTGAGCGAGGGTCTGAGCCGCCAGCTGGACGTTTCCCCGGAACACCCTCAGGGCAGCCTCAGCCGCTGCCGCGTCGAAGCCCATGTACACCAGCTGGGAGAAGGCAGGACGGCACTGGCGAGGGCCCAGGCCACACGGCACAGCGCGCACCCGGCACTCCCGCCCCCACGCAGAGCCGGGAGAGCCAGGTCTCGGGGGCACACGTTCCCAAAACCCACCGCACGCATGTACCACCGGCCTTCCCGAGCTAACGTGCGCGTGAGGCAGCTTGGAAAGGAAGGAGGAAGACCTGAGGCGGCCACGTTGGTGCCCAGTCGCCTCAGAAAGGCAGCCGGCTCGCAAGCCAGAGGCAGCGCTGCGTGCACAGAGCTCGTTGTCGCCGGGACCCTTAGCTAGGTCTCTGCAGCACACTAGGCAGGCTAACGTGACGGGGGGCACACGTGGACATCCCTGCAGGTCACAGGCAGGGGAACGGGAGGCGACGCACCAAGAGGCGTGTGTAGGAAAGAGGAGAAAAGCCCGAAGAAAACCTTCCCACAGCTTCCCTGTTTCCTACTCTGAAGGAAATGCCTGTGCCCCGCGTCCACCCGCTGCAACTGCTGCACAGAGGCTGCACCCTCGGGCGGGCTGTTCACACCTGGAGCCCCGGGAGCCAAGGGCTCGGCCCTGCCTGGCCGCCAGCCTTGTCCCGCCAGCCAGTCCCACACGAGGCTGTGCGGGCGGAGAGGGGCACAAGGCGCTTGCACTCACTTGGTCAATGGTTTCCCGAGAAGGACTCTCCTGATGGCTGTTGGTTTCCGGACCAGAATCGTTTAACCACCACATCTGAGGCTGACTGAGCAGAATCTAAAAACGTACAGGGACACCCGTTACTCATCACTAACATCCGCTCGGTCACTCAGGCAGAGACTGAGCACCTGTCGCGCGCTAGGCAGGCACAGCCGTGGGACACACGAACAGGTGTAGAAACTGTGGTGGACGAGGCTCAGGGTGCTGTGGAAGCAGAGAACGGGGACCCCTGAACAGGCTGCGGCTGGAGAGGCGGCTGTTCAAAGGCGGCTCCCGCCAAAGGTCGTGTCTGAGTTGAGGTCTGGAGGATGAACAAGATTATTCAGGCAAAAAGATCGCATCTGAGGAAGCAGGAAAGGATTTGAGAGAGCAGGCGGAAGGATTCCAAGAAAACACAAGCTTGTTGCAGCTCAGCCTTAGGGGTGACAAGGTCATAAAGAGCTATAAACGGAAAGCTATAAGCAGTCCAGGGCTGCCCAATGTGACTTCTCTTTGGAAGGTGACATGCTCTAGGTTTACAATGTCAAGGAGAAGAGCAGAGTTCTTTGGACCCTTGATTTCTCTGTCACATGATACTTACTCTTAACCTTATAAAGCCCTTTTGGGGAACTTCCCTTTTAACACTGAATACTTCTATATCGATCAAATGCATTTATGTACTATTTGTATAATTAAAAACAAGTTTTGAGCCCCATCAGTCCCTTCACATATTCAGAATTTTTAAATTTCTCTAAGAAATCAAATTAGATATTCAAATAACATTTTGAATTAAAAAAATATATTAATACATATATTTGAAAATTCAGTCGACCCTTGCACAACGCAGGAGTTAGGGGCGCTGACCCTCATCGCAGTGGAAAACCCAAGTGTAACTTACTGTGGACCCTCGGTATCCACAGTTGCTCCGCATCTGCAGATCGTGAAGTACTATACATAGTATTTACTATTGAAAAAGGTCCACGCGTAAGTGGACCCACGCATTTCAGACCCATGCTGTCCAAGGGTTAACAGACCAACTAATGGGGACCTCTGAAGAACAGGACGGGAGGTCTTGAGAATAAGAGGCAAAGGCAGGGCAGGCTCCCCACTGCCTGCAGGATTCAGTGTGAACTCCTCAGCAGGGCAAACAAGGTGACGCGGCCCGCCTAGCCCCTGCCTACCTGTCCAGCCCCATCTTTGGCCATTCCCCACCCCGCCCCACCTCCAGCAGGTGTAACCCAGGCCTTGGCAACCCCGGGGCTCAACTCCTCCGGCCTCATGCTTCAGCCCTTAGCGCTGCCCCCGCTTCTCCTCCGTCTGCTGGGCCCCCTCCCGTGACCCGCCCCCCAGCTCAGCTTGCAGTTCCTGCCTCCCCACCCAGTGCTGCGCTCCCACATGGTAGCCCTTACGCCACTGTGCTCTCTGCGTCTGTCTCCCCACTAGCCTGTGGGCTCCCCCAGGGCAGGCGGCATCTCCACTGAGACTCAGCACAGCGCCTGCCTCATTAAGTATCCTGTCTGCTCCTTGAACAAAAATTGGAAGGACGTGGACCTGGGCAGAGTTACCACTAATTTGGATCCCAACCTGTTTAGTCACTTCTGAGGACTTCTTTAAAAAGCCCCTTTGCCAACATGTACTACTGACTAAATAATAAAACTAAATATTCAAAGAAAACATTTGAATTCAAAAAAATTACATTAAAACTTCAATCACCTTTCTTCCACCTTACTGTTAAACTCCCGCTGCAAACAGAAACCTCATCAAAGTTCCTGCCCTGCGAGCCCTGCGGCATCGTGGACAGGCACTGAGGTGGGTGGGGCTCGTCACGCTGGCTCTGCCACTGGGTTCGAGAACAAGAGAGTTCCGACCCTTAGATCCAAACCAGGAATGAAGAGGAAGGCCCGCAGCCGTGGGGCTCCTGGCGTCAGGAAGGACAAAAGAGCAGCTTCAATGAAGAAGTGGAGGGGTGGTGCCTGGGCCGGGAGCAGGGCTGCTCAGGGAGGCCAGAGGCTGGGGAGGGGTTACCTGCAGGGACTCCTCCAGGTTCCCGCTGGCCTGGTGGAGCGCCTGCTTGGCTGCACGAGCGGAGTAGCCCATTCCTTTCAAATAGTTTATGTTCTCCAGGCGGCGTCTTTTCTTCTCTTTTTCCTCCTTCCTTATTTGGTCCAATTTCTTTAGGAAAACAGCAGAGTTACCAAGTTAGGGATTGCGGTTTTGTAGAAAGCCTTCTCAATCCATGCTCTATAGGAGTCTCAGGGTCACCAGGCAAAGTGAAAACCACAAGGTGAGGTGACCTTCTCTCTCCCCGTCCCACCCAGCATGAGGGCCACTAGGGCAGAGACCAGGGGTGTGCTGCTCGCGGGGAAGCCCAGCGGGAGCCGGAGACGTCAGGCCAGGGAGGGAAGAGAGCACCTCGGGGACCACCACCTGGCACCAGAACAGGCCCCTGGGAACCAGCAGGCACATCCTGAGGACCCCCGGAGAGGTGGACGTGCCTTCTTCTAGGAAGCAGGGGGAGGAGCTTCCTGCATGGGTGGGAGGGCTTCTCAGCCTCTGCTGAGTCACCTGGGATCTTACCGAAATGTGACTCTGAACGTGGGGGCCGTGGAGGGGGTGGGTGGGTCCTAGATGGCGCCCAAGCTACCGATCCACCCACCACTCCCTGGGTAGTAAGAACTTAGTCCACTTAAAACCCCAAGAATGCTCAATGCCAGGTGACAAAGGTCACCTACCCCCGTGGTTCTCAACCCCGAGGCTCAGGTGCCGGGCGTTGCTCCAAGAGCCTGAGGAAGGCCACAGGTTCAGTCTCTTCTCCTCCTCCCACCCCAGCCCTCATCAGGAGAGTTCTGAGTTTGTTTTGAAAGCAAGTATCACTTTATTTTATTTCTATTTATTTATTTATTTTCTGGCTGAGCCGTGCAGCTTGTGGGATCTCAGTTCCCCGACCAGGGATCTCCCCGGCAGTGAAAGCGCCCAGACCTAACCACTGGACCGCCAGGGAATTCCCACAAGTATCATTTTAAAAGGATTTCTGCTGATTAAAACAATAAAACTAAAACAGGTTTGACAACCACTAACTGAATCCAACCTC
The DNA here is from genome assembly GCF_964270905.1 of Leucopleurus acutus. NCBI lineage: Eukaryota > Metazoa > Chordata > Mammalia > Artiodactyla > Delphinidae > Leucopleurus > Leucopleurus acutus. Next base: position 103,105,517 of record NC_139144.1, on the reverse strand, counting down.
ATTATTTTGCCAATGAGAAGACAGAAATCTCTCAAGACAGTTAGGTGCCCCAGTCAAGGTCATCACCGACAGCAGAGCAGAGAGACAGCTTCTGCACATTCTAGAAACGGTCCGCCCTCGGCCCAACACAGGGAGAACAGCAGAGAAAACAGCTTTTTCCTTTGATGTATCTCCTCCTACCTCCATGGTTCAGTCCAAGCAACAAGGGTCCCCTCTACATTCTTACAGCAAGAACACGGCCTCACCTCTTAGGAGAAGAAAGGAATCCTCACCACGGAACCAAATACTCCAAGCTGGTAGTAGGACTAGGCAGAAGGGGTGACTGCCCACAACATTTCCTGGGATGAAGACAACCTCAGCCTGTAATTTCCTGTTTACAACAGTGGAGAACCTACCTGTGGGCAAGCGGGGCTGACGACGGCTGGGCAGCTCTGCCATCCCGCTGCCCACCCCCTTCCCCGGGGCTGTGGTCCGCACCCCCACCGCGCCCTCTAACTGCCTCCTCTGGGCCAGTCTCCGAGACTCCGAACCCTTCTGCACAGGCCCGGCAGCTCAGGCACCTGCTCCAGTCCCGCAGCGGCCCCTCCCCACACCCAGTCAGGAGCCAGCGCTCCTGAGCTCCAGCTCCCAGGCCCCGGCTCTGCCTCCCAGCTGACCCTTCCCGCTTCACCACAAGACCCACGCGGGCCGGCGGAAGTAGTCCGTATCACTCACATTTCCACTTTGATTCACACACACACACCATGTAAAATGCCTCTACCCCGTCCCATCCTCTGCTTGCCATTCCAGCCTCTTCCACTTGTATTTCAAAAGGCTAATAAGAAGGACGATTAACATTCAAGCAGAGAAAGACCCTCCCAGCCAGCCAGCCAGCAGACGCGGGCCTCAGAGCTGACACAAAGTTGGGGCCTCAAAGAACACTTTTTCCTTATTACAAATGCCTAAGTCAGTTTTCTCTTAACCATGTAGATACACATGATATTTCTCTTTATACTAGCATTAGGAAAATAAAATAAACCAAGGAAATGACAATAAGCATTGCACTGCGAAGTCTTATCGACACAGTAGGGTCAAATGTTGTGAGAGAACTGGGTTCTAAAGTCACGGCTGTGTACAGGCAAAAAGACTGAACATCCCTTAGGAAGGCCGCCACGCTGCCTCTCACGGCCTCGGAACACTTCAGCACTGTCAAGTGACCTCAGTTTCATTAGTCTGTTTCTTTTGCCAGATGAGAAACTGGCCCGTACTCAGGGCCACGAGGTACAAAAAAGCAAACTTTTAGGAATCACCTATTACCCTCTACTCAGTGAGACATTCAAACCCGGAGCTTCAGAAACTGAGAGGACAGCAGATTCACGGGAGCTCACACGCGATGGGACTCGGAGCTGGTCTTCCCACCAGCCACCCCAGCTGTCCCTAGGGTGTGGGAAGCTGACTAGTTCCCCAAGTAGGCCCTGACCAGCCTAAGCTAAGCAGACAGGCTCAAGCCAGTCAGGTCTTGACACTCCCCTGGCCACGGCGACTGGCTCAAAGGTGGCCAATCAGTGAGCAGCTCAGAACGTCTCTGAGGATTCTGGGACCCGGACCATGCTCTTGGTGTGATGGGATGACCCCGGTAACACGGAGGAGGCAGAGAGACAGAAACTAGAACTCAGCGACAGGGCGAAGCCACTGAATCAACTAACCTGAGACCCAGCCCTCCTCTGGGCTCTTTACAATTAAGTAGGCCAGTGAATCCCTCCCTTACCCTCTTTATTGGGCGTTTAAGCCAATCTGAATTTGTTGCCTTCAACCAAAAGCATCCCAACTACACATCCACTGAGTGGAAGAGTGAGCACGGTCAATTGCCCTATATACTCTGTTGTTTTTTTATTTTCTCCAAGGGCTTATAGTTTAATTCATTAAATGCACATCTGATAGGACACTACTATTTTTTAAAAAAAACTTATTTTTGCTACTTATAAAAAGTTAGGAAGTGAAGTGGTAACGGTTACCATTTTATAGTATCTTTTGGCTTTTCAGAACCTTCTGTAAAAACTCAGAATGCTATTCTCAGATGGGAATTAGACAGTTCAGGAGAAAACCAGAGCCTTAGTTCAGGTTTTGCCACCAATTTGACCCATGACCCTGGAAAAGACAACCTCTGAGCCTGTTTTCCTCATTTGTAAAACTACCATGTTCGATATGGTAACATTCCTTCCAACTCTGAAATTCTAAAGTTTTTTTTTTTTACTGTACTTATCTCTAATTGTTTTAAATGATTATAGTTTTGAATCTTTGCTTTTATAACATAATGTTAGTTGTTCATATGATTTGACTCATGTTTCCAGGCAAGGATGACATCCTGAACTGTAACAATGGCTCCCTGGAAAACACAGACCCCTTTAAAATGGTTTCCAGAAATATACCGTGATTAAAAAAGAGAGAGAGAGAGAGAAGACTGCTTGGATAACTGTACTTACGAGCTACCTGCCACCATAGCAAGAATAAAATGAAGGAAACTGCACTGTCTGAAAACTGATGCAATTAAAAAAGACAAGTTTTTCTCCTGACTTCCGAGTCTGAAGCAATAAAGAGCTCCTTGTTAATAATACCTAGTACGGAATTTTCTTTTTCTGTTCTTTCATATCTGAGAGCTAAGGCACTTTGGAAATAATTTTGCTATTGCCTCAAGTTTCACACCTACTCAAAGGCAAAGGCCTCAACCAAGCGTTGCCAAGACCACATTAAGGTACCTCTCTGCGGTTGGTGATGTGGGCAGCTGCGTGGTCCACGTTCCCGTCACATGCCCTTAGGCCAAGCCGAGCTTCCTGGGCACTAAATCCCAGCTGCATCAAACTGTGAACTTTAGATGGATCAATATATAGCTCTTTAAAGAGCTGACATGCCTACAGACAAAGAAAAATATAAGAATCATGTAACCATAGTAACATTAAAGCTTAACACAAAGCTAAAACCTAAAGGAAATTGGATTGTACCCAGTGTGAATTAGGGTGTGTCAGATTTTAGATAAAACCTCTAAATGTGACCTATTATCAACCAGTGCAAATGAAAACAGACAACACCCTCTCTGCTCACGTGACTTATATGCAGTATAACATGAGAAAACAGGCTGAGGATTGTGGGAGGGGCTGGTATCCATTATCTCCTCCTTTTTGGTAATAAAGTCCCCTGAATTTGAGCTGAGTGTAGCCAGATGGTCTAGGCCAATGGCATGTAGCAGAAATGACAGGAGCACCTCCTGAGTCACCCCTCTAAAGAGGCTTGCCCCGGACTCTCTCCCTCCCTCTGCTGGCTGGAAGAGGCACTGACAGGACACCAGCTGCCCCACTGCCCTGGCTGCTCACCTCTACAGCCAGATGAGAGAAACGGAAACTTCTAGCCAATTAAAGCCACTGGCTTTCTGAGGTTTCCTTATTACAGCACCTTGCCTGTACTCTCGCAAATACAGATGTGTTTACGGTATATGTGAAGGAGGGACTGGGAGGGAGGTGCACTTTCCTCACCAGTCACACACCACTGAGTTCATGAAATACTTAACTTCTGGGGATTAAAAAACTAAGTAGGTGAAAATGGTCACAACTTTGGAGCATCCACTTTCTTACCTTGTTGAGATAGTCATAAGCCTCTTCACCATTTCCACTGTGATAATTTCGGATACCTTGAAGCAAGTAAAGTCTTAAAAACAAGACTTTCTCTTTTCCACAATTTCCCTAGAATTATTGGGGGGAAAAAAGATAAAACTGTCTTATTTCTCATTACAGGTCTGTAATACTGACATTTATAATTCCCTTCATCTCCACAGGGGCAAAATGGCATTACTAAAATGTTTCTAGCTTCACCATTGCTGATGGCAAAAGTAAGGATCCCAGGGTACAACGGCATCGCCAGTCCCAAACAGAACACCTATCTCCAGGTGCCCAGGACAGGGGGCCCCCCTCTGGTCAGGAGGGAAGTATGCAGAAGCCCAAACCAGGAATATCTCTTATGTTGCCCTGCAATTCCCAAGCAGAATTCTGATGACCTGTGGAAACTGCCTGAGAAAAATCCTTATTCAAAGCCCAGCTCTGGAGCTGTGACTCACTCGTGTGAACTGTCACTGTTCAAAATGTCTATTTTCTGCATTTAAACCTTTCATTAGACTCTAATGAATAGAGTCACCAGCTCTCTCGGTCACGCTGATCAATGGGTTTCTGTGACTAGAAAACTGTGTTCCTCTGGTCACAGGCTAACTTATAAGATGTTTAACAATCCCCTTAAAATATAGCTTAAAAAGAACACGTTGCATACTACTATCAAATAAATCACCTTCGGCAGCAGTCTAAACACTTTAACAGGAATAATCTCAAATTCTACAAATGGGCTCACTAATACCTAAAACTAATTACAGCAACATACTTTTATGTGGACCAGTCTCTGATGATTTTCTCCATAACAATTTTTAAAGCATCTCTGGGCCATGTTTAATTTCTTCTCTGCATCGTCCAGGCATTCCAGCTGTCCCAAGCGGAAGTAGCACCACGCTATGTCCAGCTGGAGTACTGCGTAGTTGTCCACAGTGTCCAGCAGTTCTCTGCAGCACTCGCTACCAAAGACAGGAAGTGACATCACTGACAAGAAGCAGTAAAAACCTTTTTGTGAATTACTGGAATTTTTTTTTTCCAGTTTTTGGTGTATTTCCAAAGACTACTCTAAGACAGAGATCGCAATGTTTATGAAGGGAACTATATTTATAATCTGAATCCTTCCAAGGGGAAAAAAAAAAAGGAGTTAGGGCTCAAGAAAAGAAGCTCAACACCACCTGCCCTGGTAGGGGGGGGAGACAGACAGACAAGACAGACGCACACACACACCCTTGCCATGTTGGGAAAGAGGCTTGGCAGGAAGCGGAAATCGGGGCCACTGTGTCAGAACCCTTCAGCAAACGTGGGGAGACAATGCTTTAAAGCAGTGGTTTCCAACCCTGACTGCAAATTAGAATCACCAGGATGTGAGGAATTTTTCTTTCCTTTTCTATTATTTTTTTTGTTTTTAAGAAATACTGATGCTGGGACCCCACTATATCAATTATAACAGAAACCTCTGGAGGTGGGGCCTGGATGTTGTATTTCTAAAATCCCCCTAGGTAATTCTAATGTACAGCCGAAGTTAGAACCCCAAAGCTTTAAAAGCACACTAAAAAAAAAAAATCCTTCCTTACTATGAACGCCTCAGTTGATGAAGACTCTGATGAGGCATTCACGTCCCATCACATTAAAGGAGGGGAAAAACCATCCAGACAAATGCCAGGCTCTGAATGCCTAGCTGACCTTGGGGCCCAGGTGCAGGTTAAATGCTACTCGGCAGCTGTCGCAGCAGGCTGAACCCAGATACAGAGGAAGGGAGAAGACAGCAAGGCAATGGAAGGTTGACAAAGATGGACATCGAGAATATTTATTTTGATTTTAAATTGTAATTGTTAGAAATTCATAATGCAAATCTAGATCTCAAGTTTGAACTCTCTTCAATAAGAAAGTAAAATTTGGAACATTCACAAACTTTAAAGATCTCATCTGTTTTTGTTTGTATTCTACTAAAAGTAAGACTGCTCTGGTATAAAACTACAAAACCTGCATGCCCTCAAGCTTCCCATCCTGCCCATCAAAATCTGCTTGGGGTGGGGGGCGGGGAAGAGCTCTGATTCTGTCATTTATGTTTGGTTTTTTTAAATACATTTTAGTTATTTTGGCTGCGTTGGCTCTTTGTTGCCGTGCGCCAGCTTTCTCTAGTTGCAGCGAGTGGGGGCTACTCTTCGTTGCGGTGCGCGGGCTTCTCATTGCAGTGGCTTCTCTTGTTGCGGAGCACGGGCTCTAGGCGCATGGGCTTCAGTAGTTGTGGCACGCAGGCTCAGTAGTTGTGGCTCGTGGGCTCTAGAGCGCAGGCTCAGTAGTTGTGGCGCACGGGCTTAGTTGCTCCGCAGTATGTGGGATCTTCCCAGACCAGGGATTGAACCCGTGTCCCCTGCACTGGCAGGTGGATTCTTAACCACTGCGCCATCAATGACAGGGAAGTCTCTGTCATTTATGCTTTAAAGCAGAAGTCTAAGTGGAGTGCCTGCACTCCAGGGTACGTACAAGACAATCCACTGGGGCGTAAGAACAATCTCTCAGAGCAGGATTTTCCTATTTATTTGCGGTTTCTTTCTTTGAACATTTCTATTCTTTGTGAACGTTTTGTAACATACACACCATATTTTACACACATGCACACACATCCAGATGTATGACCAGGTGAGGGGCACCTTCTCTGAATCTTCTGCTTGGCCTGAGAACTTGACATTGAGAGGAGAGGAAGAAGTTCATGGACCATGATCTGATCTTACACTCCAGGTGAGATTTACTGATCTACCTGTAGGCACCTTCGGTTTCTGGGAGAGAAGCCTACCCCACCATTCTCATGAAAGCAGCGGACATTTAGCCAGTTTTCAAAGTCTCACGCATGTGAACAGGCTTGTTTGTGTCTAAAGCATCAAGAGTGAGGACAGAAACTGCCTCCTTTCAGTTAAAAATAAAATCATGCGTATAAGTTTGACCCAGAATTGAGTATTTCTGCAGCCAAAACCAAACCCAAAACCAAAACGCAGCACAGGCCTCACATTAAAGACGTTCGTTTCATTCTTTTAGTTTAAACACATAACACTTTTTATTCCTATATAGGCTATAAAAGAGATCATGACATCACCTGTATATGATAATTTTGAAACTGTTAGGACTATATTTGAACCTGATCATGTCACTCAGAAAAAAATTTAAAGACTTGTATAAAATTGTCTTAGAGTATATTTTTATTGATTTTGCTTTAGTAGCCTGAATAGTCAATAGCCAATAAATTTTCATGTTAAAAACATTAATTAAAATCAATGTATAACGTTGATTTAAACAAAATATACTGAGCCTAGCTTTAGAAAAATTAAATCCCATTTGGGCTCAAGTCAGTTATTTAACAGAAACTTATTACACTTGCCTCATGAGTTTTATATTTTTTATATAAAATAAAGATATTAATTTCAAAAAAGGTAAGCTAAGCTTAGGTATCTGCTTTTTTTAAAAGGAAGGTTGGCTAAAAAGTCATTTTTAGTTTTATTACTGGCTGTAAGGAACTGGATTGTGTGTAGTTTTTTTGTGTGTTTCTCGATACATGGGTTCAATAAATACCATTAAGCGATGCTTGGGATGCAGTTAAAAACATGTTACTTGAAAAGAGTGGTGTGACCTTTTCAGGGCTTAGTTTTAAGCTTTGTTAGGTGGGACCAGAGCAGCCTGTAGGGCAGAATTAGCCCTTCTTCCCACACCCTACTGAATTCTCTAGCCAATGCCCCGTTTCCCACAGGTTATTATCCGCCCTCTGTGATCTCTCTGCTTCTCTGAGGTGGTGCTTTCCCAGCCTGGGGGCAGGGCGGGCATGACCTCACAGGCCTGTGCTGACCATCACTCAGCAGAAGACTCCAGGGGCGCCCTGTGCACTCTCCCGCAGGCAGCTCTCTCCTCCCACCACTGTGGCCTCCCTGGATTCCGAGCTCCATCTCTTCCGCTCAGGGGAGACCAGGAGGCTCTGCCTGGGTTTCTCCTCCGCACACTGAGGCCTGGGAACTCCAGGCAGTGAGCTGAAACAATTCACAGGGTTCCACTCGTTTGTTTCCCCGCCTCAGGGACCACTGTCCTGCATTGCCAGAAAACCACTGTTTTTACACATTTTGCCCAGTTTTTCAGTTGTTGCAGGGGAGAGGGTAAATCCGGTCCCTGTTACTCCATCTTGGCCAAAAGTATAACTTACATTTTTAGCTTTAAATAGGGGAAAGAAATTACTCTCAGTCATACTACATACCATACCACAAGATGTACAAAAGAAAGCTGTGATAGAACTTTGAGCCTACTTGGAGCAGGCACGAAAAACATCAAGGGGCAAAGGAAGAACAACTTAAGTTTCTTCCACCTCCACCGCTGACTTGCATTAGAGTTGATCTCTTTTACCAAGAGAGGGAAGGCGCACAAAAATTACGCTAATAAGTTGACCTGCATGAACAAATCCCCAGTAGAAAAAACCAGTATTTTCTACTTAAAAAGGCACTGACAATTATTATTGGATTATTATGTCTACTACTCACTGAGCATGTTAACGTACCATGAACTGAAGAGGGAGTTATTTTTTTACTCAGGGTCTCCCTGAGACCTGATAATGATTTCAAGGAGGTGTCCAAGGTGAAAAGACTGAGAAAGGCTCATACAGACAGATCAAGGTCAACCATGCCTCAATAACCGCTGAAGCTGGATTACAAGTATATGGGAACTCAGTATATTAGCTGCTATTTTTATATGTTTGAAATTTTCCATAATAAAAAGTTAGAAACAATTATGGAAGCGAATAAAAAATTTACCTGAATTTAAGGACCTAACTTACAGCCTGCACTGCTACCTGTAGCAGAAGAGAATAAAACTGACACTCAGAAAAAAGCAAAGACAAAGAGGCAGAGGAGGAAAACCAGAGAGGCACCAAGCCCTTGTTCTGGTTACTTTCAGCTTTGCCCCCTCCTCCCAAATATTTTAGACAATAAATCCCCCTTTTTGCTTAAATTTAAGTTTGTTCACTTAAGACACAAGGGTGCTGCCAGTACAGCTGGCAAACTATATATACTTACATTTATCCTCTTGAATGTACTGTATATATTGGGAGTTCCTCAAAACGGAAAAGAAAATAACACTGACGTTGTTACCTTTTGAATATTTCAAACATCAAGTCTATTTTTCAAATATTTCATCTGCCTGGATTATAGCTTCTCAGTACCGTTTCCCATTAAGAGGAACCAGGAGCCCTTGAGAAAGTGTTGGCTGTTGCTCTGGGGCAGGAAATATTCATGATGAGTCTGGACCAGCTCTGGCCACGAGAGAGCAGAGACTACAAAGATTACCCCAGGATCGGGTCAAAGGGATGCAGGACCACCTGCCAGCTGAAGACAGCCAATTTAAGCTCTGAGGTGTGAAGTGTATCAAATGTGTTAAAATCCATGAGCTCATACTGATACTTAAAAGAAAAAAAAGGGCTTCCCTGGTGGTGCAGTGGTTGAGAGTCCGCCTGCTGATGCAGGGGACGCGGGTTCGTGCCCCGGTCAAGGAAGATCCCACATGCCGCGGAGCAGCTAGGCCCATGAGCCATGGCCGCTGAGCCTGCGCGTCCGGAGCCTGTGCTCCACAACGGGAGAGGTCACAACAGTGAGAGGCCCACATACCGGAAAAAAAAAAAAAAAAAAAGCAAAAAAAAAAAAAGCAGGGAAACCTCACCGGTGATGTCATCTTTGGAAGATGCTAGGGAAGCAACTCATTTATTCTGAAAAGAAGAAAATAAAGAGAAAGAACCCAGCATTTTATTCTGTCTTTCTGTACAAATTGTACCTTAGGAGGACCAAACAGCGATAAGGAAAAATATTTTTCAAAAGAATTCCTGCAATAAATGCAGAAGGAATAATACGTTATCACCATCTTGGAGCGCCTAATGAAACAGTGGATTTGGGGAACGCTCATCAACATCTACACCAAAATCACTAAGTGAAAAGCTGACAGGGACCTTATAACGGACAGTGCAGGCTGACAACATGTCATAAGAAACAGACATGATACCCTACATGCTTGTTGTAAAAAAATAGTGCCTATGTTTATAAAATGCTTTACAGGGAAGAGAGATCAATTAGAAATGCGACGGGGAAACAGTTCACAAATCAGTCTACACCATAACTACTCTTTTATGTTAACCATCTTGGGTGAAAATCGGAGTGTGAAGTGCACGGGGTGGGGGAAGGGTGCTGTGTGTAACTGTCATCCTCCTTCAAACTTGCTTTCACCAGGTACAAAAGCACCTACCAGAAATATCTGTCAGCGTCCAACAGACACGGCAAGGCTATTCCATATTCTTTTCTTTTCAGGAAAGCTCTGCCTTTCTCATGATATCCCATAGCTAACATAAGGGCCTAGGAAAAAATAAGGATTTAAAAAAACATCACTTTAAACTATAATAAAACGAATTATATTAAAAGCATACTAAGCCTAAAGAAATCAAATATTGTGAAAACAAACAGACAAAAAACTCAAGATCACAACTAAATCTAAAAGCCAAAATTAAGGAAAACAGCATTAAACCTTCATTTCATTTAAACACTGAAACCAGGAACTCAATTTAACATGGCTGAAATGGTCAGAAACGGCACCTGTCCCTTCGTTTTCATCACTTTATTTTAGTATCGGCTGATCTAGATCTATTTCTAGTATCCATAAGACTAAACATATAAAAAACCAGCCAGTAATGACTGTATCTTTTCTAAAAAGAGCATTCATTTCACTCTCTATTCTTAATCAGGTTTTTTTCTGAAGTATCTGTCAACTGTACCATTTCTAAAACAATTTTTGCAAGGTGATCCAAATTTCTTTAAAGTTCATTAATATTTTTAGATTTGAATTTGTATATAATTCCATTTTGTAAAGGTTTCCTCTAAAGATCTAAATATCATCATTTAATATACGAACGTAGTATCTGCAGTGGGCAAACAGTTGCCAAAAAAAATCAATTCAATGAGATTACAAAGCTCTCTTATTAAAACGTAACTTTAATCCTTAATTTTAAATCCATAATTCATATAGTGAAACCAACTCGAAAGTGTCCTTTAAAGACCAAAAAATTAAAATTAACTTGACCCACAGTCACTAAAGCTTTTCATATAAGAAGCTACTGGACTCCAGCTCAGAGACTGATCTCATGGGCCAAGTTGTAGATGCTGCTAGAAAGACCCCCTTGGAGATGTTCAAAGGTAAAACCACTTCACCCTTACTCCAAATTAGAGGACGGGGCTGTGGAGAGACAGGGGAAGGGGTGGCAGAATCATCTGTCACACTTCCCCCAAACTACCTAGCGCCCCAGCCTCCCCTTCTGATCCGCCCCTTAGGGAATGAGGCCCCCGAGTAAAATAAACCACAGCAAAACAAACACTGCCACAGGAAGCCACTGCTCCAGGCCAGTGAGGTCCTGCCCTTCTGTACTCAGGCACTGAAACTCACAGGGTGAGCCGGCCAGATGCAGTGCTCATCATACGGTCATGTTCTCTGTTTATGAGCTGGAGACTGAAAGCTGCTTCTAATCCTTTATAATAACATTCCAAGATAAAACAAATAGAAAACCACTTCTGCTCTGACAGCAGATCAAAGAACAAGCCATAAATTTCTTACAGTACTTACTTTTCTTTCTGATGGAGGGATTCTGATTGATCTGCCCGTCTGGTTAGCTATGTCTAAGTATGGTGTGGTTTCTGGATCCACCACCATCTCAGCTGCAACAAAACCAAAAGGAACTCCATTAGTTCAATGTTAAAAAGCAATGATGGTGACATTAAAAATGTTAGACTGTAGGGGAAGAAAGGCCAACAAGAAATGTGATACTCCCCTCCCACGCATGCTCCCGCCCATTTGCTGCGTGATTTGCTGCCACCTTTGAGGACTTGAGCGAAAGTCTGAAGCTCTGTGTACCTCTCTCTGCCAGTATCTCCAGGCCTCTCTTAGTCCTCTGAATTCTTTTTTCTTTTAGTCTGGCTTCATTCTGCTCTTCTTCTTCAACCTGGGAGTTTTTCCTCACATCCTCTTCAGACTGTTTTAGTTCGAGCACCATAGCTTTTACATTGTGGGTCACTCCCTGTTCCTCAAGTGTTTTCCCTGTCAAAATCAGAAATGCACGTTATAAAAAGAGTCATTAAATTTACTGGGTAATAGGCCATCTTCTATGTTAAATGGAATCCTTAAGCCTGCGTCAGCACTTGCAAACCACCATGCCACATGATTGGTAAGAAGATGTTTAAATTTGGCTGTTTACCTATGTTATTGTTAAGCACTGGTTAAAATCAGCCAGGGAAAATGAGGTGACTAAATTAATCCTTAGTAATTTTCTTTATTCTCATCATAAGATCAAACTAAAGCAATCAACTGTTTGAGAATCTACTACAGAGAGAGACGTGATATCTCCCACCCTCTAGCTGGAGATATAATCCAGTTCTCAGCAATGGACTGGAGGCCAGAGTGCAGCGGCGCACTGTGAGAGGTAATTTACTGAAGTGGGTAAAAACAAACACCTTGGGTTCCATCCCTTCTTAACTCTATAGCCCTGAGTGAACCACTTACTGTCCACGTCCTCATATAAAAAATGGGAATAAAGACAGAGGTAGAAGTTAATGGAACAGAATGAAAGAGAATATGAACAAAATCAAAAGCTGGCTCTATGAAAAAAATTAATCAAATATACAAACCTAACAAAAATTAAGTCAAAGATGCAAAAAAACAACAAACAAAACGAAAAAGGGTAAATACAGATAGCAAACATTATAAAATACCAAAATAATATTAGGAACTATGAGCATATAAATTTGAACACATTTCTGAAAACTCTAGTTGGACACACATTCATATGCATACGTACATATACATACACATATATATATTTAGGAACTCGACAACCATTCTAACATTTATATTGAAAAATAGAGGACTTCCTTGGTGGCACAGTGGTTTAAGAGTCCACCTGCCAACGCAGGGGACATGGGTTCGAGCCCTGGTCCGGGAAGATCCCACATGACACAGAGCAACTAAGCCCGTGCACCACAACTACTGAGCCTGCGCTCTAGAGCCCGCGAGCCACAACTATGGAAGCCTGCATGCCTAGAGCCCATGCTCCGCAATGAGAAGCCACCGCAATGAGAAGCCTGCGCACCTCAACGAAGAGTAGCCCCCGCTCGCCGCAACTAGAGAAAACCCGTGCACAGCAACAAAGACCCAATGCAGCCAAAAATAAATAATGAAAAAAAAAAAAGAAAAAGAAAGATCCATCAATGGCCAAGTTACCATGATAAAGAAGAGCCAAGAGGGAGACTCATCTTACTAGATTTTTTTTTTTTTTTTTTTTTTTTTTGCGGTACGCAGGCCTCTCACTGTTGTGGCCTCTCCTGTTGCAGAGCACAGGCTCCGGATGTGCAGGCCCAGCGGCCATGGCTCATGGGCCCAGCCGCTCCGCGGCATGTGGGATCCTCCCGGACCAGGGCACGAACCCACGTCCCCTGCATCGGCAGGTGGACTCTCAACCAGTGCGCCACCAGGGAAGCCCATCTTACTAGATTTTAAAGCCACAACAACAAACAAACAAACAAACAAACAAAAACCTCTGGTGAGACTATCCATGCAGCCCTGGGCTTGAGGAAAGAACTTCTTAAAACACAAACAATAAGGTGAAAAACTGATGGATCTGATAACATCAAAATCAAGGATTTCTGCCCAATGAAGGATACCACAAACTAATTAACATAGAGATGCGATGACAAACAGTTCAAAGATATCTAAAACAGGTAACAGGAAATGGCTAGAGGTGATGCTGGAAAGGACGACTAGGGCTAGGCTGTGAAGGCTGCATTACATCAGGCTGGGATGTGAACCTGACTCTCCGTAGGCCATAGGAACCTAATGGAAACCAAACAGACTACAGTGCTTGCCCAAACTGCTGCAATAGCTAACTGGTCTCCCAAGGCCATTCGTGTCTCCTTCGCATCCATTCCCCTACTGCAGCCAAAGTGATCTTTGAAACACAAATATAATTGTGTCTGCTCCCCAGCATCAATGGCTTCCCACCTCTCTAGAGAGAAGCCCTCTAATACTGAGTAAGGCTCAAGTCCAGGGTTCCTCAGCAGCACTACTGGCATCGTGAGCTGCATTAAGTCTCTGTTGTGGGGACCGTTCAGTGCCTTGATGTTCAGCACCATTGCTGGTCTCTTCCCATTAACTGTTATGAGCACAACCTCCCCTGGCCCCCTGCTACCAAGTCATGACAACCCAAAATGTCTCCGGACATCGCCAAATGTCCCCTGGGTGGCAAAATCACCCTTGGTTAAGGAGCACCACTATAATCTTTACAGTGTGGCCTCACTGCCTGGCCCTCCATCCTGAAGAAGCACTACCCTCCGCTCACCTACTACACTCGGCCATATTAGACCTTTTCAATCCCTCGAATTCACACGATGGAGCTTTAACACGAGGCTCTCTGGAGCGCTCCCCACCACAGCCTCCTCCCCGTCTTCACTCAGCTTTAGCTCTTCTCCCTCAGGGAGAATTTACTAGAAACTCTATTTTACTTTGAGCACGCCTAGACTTCCATTCTGTAACATTTCACCAGACCTGTACTGAGTATCTTTGGAAAAGTTGCTTCCTGCTTTACATTTTTATTTTAGTAAACTCTAAAATAATTGGTTTTGCATTATATACGTGATAAAGCCACCCAAAATTTTTGAACAGAGGAAGAGTGAGAAAAAAAGATACAAAGTCATTATTTCTCTATTGACTTGATTTAAAAATTCTGCATACTTTGCCATAACATACCTAGTTGAAGTTGTTTCTTATTTATGACAATTTTGATATAATTTTCTTGAAATCCAAAGGTTTCAGCTATCCTGTAAAATAAACCCGAAAACTATAGGTAACCAAATTTGTTATTTATTATCCATTAAATAGATTTTAATCATGATAGCTATTTTATACATTCTTCTCAGAAACACCGAGTAGTCCAATTTACTGACTCACAACATTACTTCAGATAAAGTCAGCTTACTAGATGGTTATTTGAAACTGTGTCAGAGACAGTGTCCTTTTGTAAACTATCTGTTTTACTATTTGGTTCCTTGTGAAGTAGAGACCACTGGTGCTGTGTATCTGTTTGAACAGGAGGGCCCTAGCTGCATGTCAGGAGAAAAGCCATCCTCTATACCTTCTGCGGTCTCCTTGGAGGAGCCCATAATAGGGGGAGTTGTTCCATATAATCTTCTGCTCATTGTGTGTTGAATGAATGATGCTTCCTGAATCCATCCCTAACAGCCCTCATGTAGACCAAAGAAGAAAATGAGAAAAATCACTTTAAGAAACACTGACTGGCTATCCCTGGAGGTATTCAAAATACTTACCAGTTAAAAATACACAAGTAGATGAAGTAATTGACCAGGTCTCAAAAGTTAGGTTTTCACTGGTATGTGACAGGCAGGTATTTTTTTTCTTTTTACAAATGGGCAAACAGCCTGAAACTGGCTGAAATACTTCACTGAACACCACAGCAAGCTATTAGTGCACTAAGGAATAAAATTCAAAACTAATGATCTGGCCAATATCAGGCTGTCTCCTATTTCTATCACTCATTCATTGATTCAAACACGTATCAAGTACATGCATCCAGAGTTCCCACCTGATCTCAAGTTACACCAGGAAGTGAAGAGATTGCTGCAAGTCCCGAGTTCTCACTTTGCCCTTAAATGCCAGTGTGAGCCTGAATAAGTCCTTCAGCCTCAAAGCCTCAATTTTCCCTTCCATTCAGTGACGATAATCAAACCTGCCCCATCTCTCTTACAGGATGGCCAGGGAGGATCAAATGAGCGGGTGTAAAAGAGCTGAGAGCACCTGGGGCACAGGGCACACAGATACTTACTTAGACCTCAGTTCTCTGCCAGTGACATGCAGTCGGGTCTCCAACAAGTTTTTCCTATCCTATTTAAAAATAAGACAAATAGAATGCACTTGAATTTGACACTTTTTGGAGCTGTTATTCTGCCTATAAAACCAGACAGGTTGATATCAGATGATGTAAATACTCGCATGCCTAGCATGAAGCTATTGAACAAAACCTGACGTGTGCTGACCCTGTGACCTGGAAGTCCTCAAGGGGGCAGCAGTGTGGCACCACAGGCAGGGCTTCAGTCTCTGGGGGAAGGTCAGCTGCTCACTGGGGTTTGTCCCCTGTCTACTCAAGGGAGCTGGGCTCTGCTCCACAGGACCCATCCCACAACCTCTGGCACTAGGGCCACCTCAGTGAGCAAAAGAGATAGTCCCTTCGGCGCTCCCAGTGAGGAGGGAGCAGCAAGACATGTTCCTGGAACCTTTCCTTCTCGGATGGCTGGGCTTCAGAGGAAAATACAGGACCACCAGCGACACCTATGAGACCATGCAAATCATCTGCTCTGATTCCATACTCACCAATCAGCTTTCTGACTGGTGGTCTGGTTTCCCAGGTACTTGATTCTAGCAATGAAGAGTCCTGTACATACATACTGCCCTTTAAATTCCCAAACTGGCATTCTGAGATAGATACATATATAATTTCCTTCTTCTAATAAAGCTCTTTGTTTTTCCTAGAAATTTTTAACAGCTTTATAGAGAGGTAACTTACATACCTTAAAGTTCCCTGTCTAAAGTATAAGAGTCAATGGTTTCTAGTATATTTACAGAGTTAGACAACCGTTATCATAATCAAATTTCAGAACATTTTCACCATCTCCCCAACCAAACATGTGCCATACCTCCTATTCCCTCCCCTGCCCCCACCACAGACAACCATGAATATATTTTCTGTCTCTACAGATTCACCTACTCTAGATATTTCCTATCAATGGAACAACACAATATGTGGCTTTTTGTGTCTGGCTGCTTTCATAATGTTTTTGAGGTTCATTCATGTTGTAGAGTATCGGTACTTCGTTCCTTTTTATGGCTGAATAATATTCATTGTATGCGTGCACTCCATTTATCCACCAACAGACATCTGGGTTGTTTCCACCTTTTGGCTATTGTGAATTGAGCTGCTACAAACGTTCATGTACAAGTTTTTGTGTAGACATAGTTTTCATTCCTCTTGGAGTAAAATAGCTGGGTCATATGGTAACTCTTATACACACTTATTTTCATTTCTTCTGAGAATAATTAACATTGATCAGTCTGAAGAGGCACCCTTGGGTGCCCTGCCTCAGTAACATTTCTGGACTTCAACTACTGAGGACGCGGCCCTGACACAGGTGGCCCAGGTTACGGTGGCCCTGCTTGGGCACTCAGCTCTGCCTCTGGCTTCCACTGGCATAGAAAAAAAAAGACGAATTCCTTTGTGATGTGTCCTATACAGTTTTAGAAAATCTGAAGTAATCTTTTATTCCCCATTTTTGCTAAATGTTCATTCAAACTCTAGAAAATGTAAGAATGTTGAAGCCTGCAGGCCAGACTACTTTGTAAACGTTCCAGCTTAAGAATCCATAAAATTGACTTTTAAGTTTGTAAATGTTCAACATGTAAAGTAACTGAAAAGAATTTTATCTTTGGATTGTATCTTCAAAAAGAACTCATCATTTATTTAATCACATCATTAAGTTAACTAAGTATTAGTAACTATGTAAATTTGGGGAAACTACGCACTTTTTTTACCCGTGGAGGTAAGAAGACTTCGATTGTAGCAATTCCTGTTGCTTTATAGTGCTCATTGCCTGTGCCACGCTCCACTGCTTTGCAACGTATTTCTTCTATTATCTTTTCTACTTCATTTTCACAACATTCTAGCTTGTCAGAGTACTTCTTAGCAAGGTCCTATAAAGAAAAATTTAAAAACACAGATCAATACAGTACCAACTCAAAAAAAAAAGTATAATACAGAACAGTGCACGTGGGACTCTAAGGCAAAATAACTAATGAGTGGTGGTCACCCCTGTTATAGTGAAATCCAGACTGTGGCTGGACATCTTGAGAGGTGTAGAGTTTAGAGAGGACCCAGGGAAACATCAAAACCAGGAAAGGACAGGAAAATAGGCCCAAGAGAGAAAGTAAGACCAGTTGGGATTACACTAGGGGGGAAAAGCAAGGTGGGCTGTGACTTATGTAACTGTAGTATATACACAATTATTTTAAGGAATAATGAACTGTTCAATACCACTAAAGGGTGGGGACAAAAAAACCAAAAACACAAACAGAGAACATTCTAATTTTCCTAACTTGTGAGAACAAGTCAGGTTATACGACGGTGTAAGTATATATTTATAATAGGGGAGATGTTCATGATACACATAAGTTACAAAACAGATCAGAGGACTTCCCTGGTGGCGCAGTGGTTAAGAATCTGCCTGCCAATGCAGGGGACACGAGTTTGAGCCCTGGTCCGGGAAGATCCCACATGCCACGGAGCAACTAAGCCTGTGCGTCACAACTACTGAGCCTGCGCTCTAGAGCCCGTGGGCCACAACTACTGAGGCCCGTGCACCTAGAGCCCGTGCTCCGCAACAAGAGAAGCCACCACAGTGAGAAGCCGGTGCACCACAAAGAAGAGTGGCCCCCGCTCACTGCAATTAGAGAAAGCCCGTGCGTAGCAACTAAGACCCAACACAGCCAAAAATAAATAAATAAAATAAATTTAAAACACCCCGAAACTTTCTGTAATTCTCTAGAAAACATAAACATAATTACTCAGTGAGGGTTTTTTTTCCCCCTCCTGACACCAACTGGATGTCCTACAATTCAATTCAATTCTGTCATTAACGATCTGGAGTTAGAGGCAGACTCCACAGGCTAAGGGCTCAATCCCACAAGTCTGCCTTCATTTCAGGCACCAGGTTACCCACACTTCTGTCTGACTTGGCTACAAAGTCAAGGGTCCCTACAACCCCTACCCCTTCAGGCTTGGTAATTTGCTAGAACAACTCCACAGAACTCAGGAAAATGCTCTACTTATTATTACAGTTTATTATAAAGAGTACAAATGAACATCTAGATGGAGATGTACATGTGGCAAAGTCTGGAAGGGTGCAGAGAGCAGGAGCTTCTGTTCCTGTGGAGCTGGAGTGTGCTACTCTCTGGCGCAGGGACGTGTCTGCCAATCTGGAAGCTCCCCAAATCCATCATTTAAGGGTTTTTATGAAGGCTCCATTATGTAGCCACGATTGATAAAATCACTGGCCGCTGGTGAGTAGCTTGATCTCCAGCCCTCTGCCCTCACCAGAGGCTGGAGGGTAGGGCTGCAAGTTCCAAGCTTCTAATCAAAGTCTGGTCTTTTAGGCGAGCAGGCCCACCCTGAAGCTCTCTCCAAAGAGCTGCCTCTTAGAACAAAAGATGCCCCTGTCACCCTTACCACTCGGGAATTTCCAAGGGTTTTAGGAGCTCCGTGCCAGGAACTGGGGACAGAAAGCAGCTTTCTTATTATGCCACACCTAGTTTCTAAGCCAAGAAATTATAACAAGCAAATTCAAAAGAAAGATCAGAAGGTTTGCAAAAACTAAAAAGTGAGTCCTGTCAGGAACAAGAGAGACAGGAAAACCCTAAGACCCTGACACAGCTATCACTATCACCTCCCAAGCACGTCATTGTGTCACAACACAGGACAATTTGATGCCCTCCTGACAATTCTTAGTCCTTGATAAATGTTACACTGTTTATCTCAATATACTCAGACTGAGAAAACAGAGAAGTACATTCTAGGATATTCCAATATAATAGATTTCTATCAAAAATGATTAATGTTCCTCAGCTTCGAAAGGCAGGCAAACTTCAATTTCTAGAAGTTTCACTTATGTAAAATGATGCCATTTCTGATGATACCATAAAAAAACCAAGGCATAATTATTAGGAAAATATATTTTGGAAAAATGAACAGATAGCCATAGTGTAAACAAAGCTGGGGGAGGGAAGCATTGTTTTACAGCAGACCACAGTAGCAAGGAGGGCTGAGAACCCACCAGGACACTAACGCTGAACAGGTCACACACTAAGCTTCTGGCACTGGAACTGCCCTGCTAGCAGGAACACGCAGATTAATAAACTTAGGTAACATCGTGAAGGTATTAGAAATGATATATGCCAAAATAATTAGATACCATTCTCATATAAATAAAATCTTTTTAAATAAAAATAAGCTTGCCAACTGCTAATAAAATGTGGGACCTGCTTTTCACTCATGTTTTTGGTTATGCCAAAGGTTTACCTGGTTGTGCCTGGCAATTTCTGGTGACTTCAGAATCTTACTTACCAAGGAGACTTACAACACTACTAATTATTAATGTCTTAAAAGGAAAATACCTTCAATGCCAAACCAACTTTTTTATTTTCATCTGTATATGGAGGTTTCCAGAGTTGAATTCTGTCTTCTCTTAAAAACTGGGTCAATTTTGCTTGGAGATATTTCTTTTGTGCCATCCTTGAAAGCAAAACAGTACATCACTGATACCCCATGCCACATTTCAAAGTGTTTTATAACTTACCTAATACACTGATGGGTTTTCTAGAGTAAGCAGAGGTCTCCTCCACTCCTCCTCCAGTTTAGTCTAAATTACTTTTAGACTAGGTTTTAACTAGCTCCAGGCTTCTCTAAAAGATATATATATTATATACAGACTGAAATATGTATTACATATGCAATTATATATATTACATAAAAATACATATTTCAAAGTTGCTAATATGTAGCAACGTTTATTACACTTTTCTATTTCTTAACCTGCTATTATTCTCTAAGAGAAAAGATAAGATAAATCCCTAAAGTAGTGAACTTAAACAATTCGATGCAGAGCTTATCAATTCTCCTGTATATTGGCTATTTCAACACAAAAGACCAATCACCTTGGCAGGGAAACATGAAGAAAAGCCAGCTTGAACCATGAACTATCCATAACAAATATCTTCTATATCTGAATTTTTTAAAATAAAAATTTAGTGTTTACAATACTAGAAAGTTATGCATGCTATTTTGTGATAAAGCATAAAAGCAAATCTACATATACTATTCAAATCAATACTGGCTGGGTCATCATTTTACAGATGAGAAAACCAAGGCCCAAGTTTGTAAAATGACTCAATCAAGGATGCAAAATTAGGCAGCAGCATAACTAGCACTGGGACTTCTGCCTACAACACTGGACCACTGGATTCTGCCTTCTATCGCGAAATCCCTTGCTGCTTCTCTGTCCTGTGCATGTAACTACTCTCTCCCAAAGAATCACACACAGCAATGGAGCTGCCTACTCAACCTTCACTAGCACACCAATTCAAAGGGGTGAGTGAGGCGGCTAGAGGATCAAACAGCTGACAGGGGCAGTACAGCCAAAACAGATAAGCAGTAAGAAAAGTCAAAAGTTATTACTCTTGAAGGATGAAGACACATTCTAGAGAGTGAAAAAATATGTAAGAGTTAATGTAACCTAGATAAGTAACTTTCTTTTTTTTATTCAGGGCCTGTATTCCACACTCCCCAAAACTCAATTCACCCGATTTTTAAATCAAGTTTGAGAACTTAAGTGTATTCCATAAACAAGTGTTTTAAAAGAAAGTTCAAATCTATTTTATATCAATTTGGAGGCAAGAAACAGGGTAATCAGGATAGCGGGGAGAAAAGGGATAAAGAAAAAAAACACATCAAAGAGGGGGCTGTGTGCATCCAGGTAACCTACAAAAGAACCCCAGATTTTCAAGCACTAATAAACTGCTTCTCACACAGAAAAGCATATTAGCACTTACAAGCATTAGCTTTCCAAACACAAATAACTTACAGGACCACTACACAAAGTTAGTTCTCTACTGATAAATGTTCAGAAATTGCCACGAAAGTATCACTTGTGGGGAGAGGGCCATTTACTGGAGCCAAGCTATCTGTAAGGCTGAATGCACAGCCCTCTGCCATCCAAGTAGCTACATGACCAAAGTCTCAAGGGATTTCCTAAACCTAGTGTGCAGCCCACACTCCACCCAACCAGCAAATAAACAGCAAGGAGGGTCTATGAACCACCACTTATGTTTGAGAAAAGATTACACCACTGTCTTGAAACTTACAAAACTTCACTTCCAGACAACCGAATAAACGAGGATACATATTTTAAATCAAAAGGGAAAAAGGTTTAATAAATCAGTTTCCGATTTTAACTGGAGAACTGAACGTTTCATGGATGCCATACAATGTTCGGCAACACAGCCCCCCACCAAAAGCAGAAATTCATTAACACTACTGCTCTAAACTGAAAGCGAAAAGGTATAAAACGTTCCTTTAAAATTTCACTTTCACTTTTGTAATAAATCGATCAACGCTACCTTTCCCCAAAGCTTTTCAAATATATATCTATATATATATTCATTCAAAATACATTAATTTTTCTCTTAGGCAGACTATTACAAGAATCTTGTATTAAAAAATAAGAGTATGGGAAAGAGTTGAGAAATACAGAATCAGATCGTCAAGGCTGGAGAAAATAAAGTGTTTTCTCATTAAACAGTAAAGAAAATCTGTCTTTGCAAATAAATCCCAAATGGCATATCTGGAATTACAGTGTTATGACTCAAGCTTTTTGTATGGCTAATTAATTTTAATATATACATATATTTCTCTTTCTCCCTCCAAAGACACTATTCAATCTTTTTAAGTACCCAGCACCTCAGCCCAGCCCAGAGCAAACCTAGGGCGCGGCGAAAAGCCGGCGCAACCTGAAACCCCGGCCCGCCGACCCCAGTCCCGGCCGAGCCTCCGCGCAGGGCGCCCACCTCCCGCCGCTGCGGTCGCGCCCGACCCACACGGGGTTGGCGTCGGGGTCGCGCCGGGGGAGCGGGGGCGCCAGGCGGCGCGGCTGAGACCCGGGTCTGGGACTCGACGCTCGGCCGCCGTCTCCTCACCTGCGCCACCGCCGCGCCAACCGTAACCCGCCGAATGCCCGGATGCGCCGGCGGCCGCCGTTTGTTTTCATTCCGGGTGAGGCCGGCCCCGCCCCCGCAGCCTCTGTCGCCGGGCCGCCCCGCCCCCACGCGGCGGAGAAGCAGGATTGTGGGCGGGGCTAATGTGGGGCGGGGTTGTGGGTAGGCTGTGGGCGGGGATAAGACGGACCGGGGTGGTGGGAGTGCGGAACAAGGGTGGGGCGGGGTTGGGACGAGGACGCTGGCTGGAGGCTGGGGGAAGATGTGGGCGGGCAGAGGGAAGAGCGAGAAGGAGCTGGGGCGAAGACCCCACCCCGGACTTCCTGGGGGGCGGGGGCGGGGCTGGCGGGAAGACTCGGACGGCTAGCTGCTGCTGGCCTCAGCCGGGAGCTGGGGAAACCGCCGGCCTAGCCTCTGAGGGTTGAGGAACTGTCAGGGCGGGACTGCTGGCCCGGCCCGGTTTGCCTGACTTCAGAGGAAATGGAGCCTGGCTTCGTTTCTCCAGAAACCTCGAAAGAGGCCAGAGCACCTGGCAGGAAGTCCCTTTTTCCCCCCCGAGGGAGAGTCTGGACCTTCTGCAGCCGGGTCCGCCCCCCCCCCACCCCGCCAGGCTGGGCCAGATGTGATGTTCCCCCTAAAGTCTGGCTTTTCATCCCGCCGTCCATCACCCCGCCGGGGCCTCCCCTGGGTGAACTTCCCAGTCCCTTGCCCTCGCGCCTCTCCGCTCATTGCTGGCCCTCCTGACCCGGTCCCCACACGCTGTCGGCGACGAGATCTGTGGAGATCCGCCTGCTGCCGAAGTGCTCTGCCGTCGGATGTGGCAATACACGTAAACCTCTGCGCGGCCGATGTCGGATGTCTAGGTGAGGAAATAAGACCAGGGTGCACAGGGGCTTCCCTGGCGGTCCAGGGGTTAGGACTCTGCGCTTCCAGTGCAGGGGGTGCGGGTTCCATCCCTGGTCGGGGAACTAAGATCCCACGTGGTGCGGCCAAAAAACAAAAATACAAGAGTGCATGAAATCTTGAGGGCATTGTGTGAAATGCTCAGAGGTCGAGAGCAGAGCCTGGGTGGTTGAGCACAGGTCCTGGCCGAGCTTTGAGAGATGGTTACACCCGCCCTTGGCAGGACCCGGGAATGGAAGCTAGAATCCGCCTCAGACCCCAGAAAGTTTACCCCGGTGAGGCTGTTGGCCCTTCCATTGCGAATCCCAAGGCCCTTCCTTGGACCCGCTCTAGCACTGCCGAGGGCTGGGGCTTGAGAGCTTGGGCCCGGCACCCGGCAGCCGGTTCCAGCCCTGGGTACCTGGGCAAGCTACCTGGCCCCCACCTCACCCGGGACGACAGTACCGCTGCCCGCTGGGGCACCGTGGAGAAACTGTGCGCTAGGACCTGGTCCTCTCACTACACCGGGACAATCCCCAGGACACGAGTAGCCCCTGCATCACCTTTCCCAAAATGGATGTGTTGGGTCTAGAATCACACCAGGAGCCGCGGATGGTCTGAAAGAGGCTTTGCACACGCTCTGACACCCTCCACCAGGAGAGGGAAACACGACCCCCCCGTCCTGGTGCCCTCCCACTCTCTGGGGGAAGCCTCGGGTGGGATGTGCGCCTAAATCCATCTTCGGGCAGAGAAACGTGTTCCCAAAGGTGCCCTGTGTGCCAGTGTTCCTGGGCCCCACCGGGAGGACTCTGCACACACCATGCAAGCAACATCCGTTCCCTTTTTTCCTCTGCTGACCTGCAGGCGTTGCCCACGGGCCTGACAGGGCATAGGAAGCAGGCAGGTGGCTGTGTCTTTCCAAACAAGAGTGTCCTACCTCCGTAGCCTCCTTTGAGTACACAAACACTTAGGACAGCTTTGAAATTAAAGTTCTTTACCTTGGGCCAAATCAACTTCTTAGTCAAGGCGAAAGACAAATGGCAAAACGGGGGAAAATATTGCCAGTTCACATCAGAGACAAATCTCTTTAGTACATAAAGAACTCTCACAATTTGATAAGAAAAAGACCAAAATAGAAAACTGGGCAAAAGCTACTAAAATATGATTCACTGAAAAGGAAATACAAATGGTTTGTAAGCATACAAAAAATTACTCATCTCATTCATGATGAGATACTAAATATAAAATTACACCAAAATACCACTTTTTACCTCTCAGACTGAAAAAAAATTGGATACCATGCTATGATAACAAGGCTATGTGGAAATAGGCACCCTCATACCTTACTTGTGGAAGGTTAAATTGGTCCAACTCTTAAGAGGGCGATATAGCAGTATCTATCAAGATGAAAGCGCATAATTCAACTTTTATGGTTCTTACTGTATTTTATTAATCTGCCTCTTTTCTGTTGTTCTTACATTTAGTGGCTTCAACTGCAATTTCTTGAGATGAAGAATTCTTCTTAATTTGTGTATGTGTTTTGGTTGCTGTGGGTTTTGTGGTGATAGAGAATCAGGGGACTTCTGCATAATTGATCCTACTTCCCGTGGAGTAAAACCAGAAAATCCTTAAACATCCTTTGCATGACAGTGAAATTTAATGCTAAATGTTACCAATTCTTGCTAGAAAAAATGAAAAGAAATAGGAAGTTTTGGCAGTGCAGCTTTATTTGTAGTTGCTTGGATCAGAACAATATACATGCAGTGGCTTAAGTTGTGTGGTAAACTAATTTTTTTATAGATGGAGAAATGGATTTAAGAAGAAAATAACTTCATTCTTGATTTTTCTATTCATAAATGGGAATTTCCAAGGAGTGGTTATAAACTAGAATTTTGGGGGGAATTTGAATGATGATTCATACTTTCAGTCTGATAAGTTTTCAGTCTCACTGATATTAGGAGATATGGTCATTTTATTCAGCATCTTGGCTGGATGAGAGGAATGTAGAAGGAACAGAGAAAACAAGCAGGTGGAGAGGGAGGTTTGTTCCCATCTGATTGGGAATACATAATTTCATTCACCCTTGAAAATGACAGAAGCTGAAAGAAGTTATGAAAATATCAGATGAGAGTTACTCCGAGGCTCAGGAAACATGGGCTGGGAGGATAGATCTCAGGTACTCTCAGAAAGGACCCGACCTGCTCACCTGTGACTCGGGTAGAATCATTCTAGAAGCATTTAGCCCTTATGTTCTGTGTCCTGGTTTTGAATCTCTGACATATCCTGGCCCCAGATGTTTAACACAAGTACTCCATTCATCTGTCTCCCAAAAGATGCGTACGTAGGCAATGTACTAACTTTGAAAAATAAAATAAAATACGGGCAGAGATGATGAAGTAAATTAAACCATGGTATCAATACTATTGAATTAAGTTCTGGGTAATCTATCTGTGTTCTACTGTTTAATCCATTTTTAAAGTTAAAAAGAATTCTATATACAACATTTGTTTTGTGATTTAAATTTAGGGATGAATTAAAACTAAGGTGACTATGGAGGCAAGAAAGTAGCTGATCATTGCTGTAGGCTTACAGTTTGAGAAACTTCTGTGGAATGCTAGAATACTTTTTTTTTAAATTTAACTCCTTATAAATCACATATTATGCAAGAAAATTAAAAATAAAGTCAGAGGGGGACTTCCCTGGCGGTCCAGTGGTTAAAACCACTGGTCTTCTGTTGTGTCTAATATACTGAATTCATAATTTTATTTAATGTACTTTTTAGCTCTAGGGCTTCCATTTGATTTATTTTTCCAGATTTCAATACTCAAGTAAAATTCTCCATCTTTTCCTCTATTTTCTTGAACATGTTAACCGTAGTAATTTTAAAGTCAGGTAACTTCAGTATCTGGATTAACTGTGGATCTGCTTCTATTGTCTGTTCTCTCTGGTTTTTCATATATCCAGTAATTTTTTATTAGATGCCAAATTTTTTTTTTAATAAATGTATTTTATTTGTTTTTGGCTGTGTTGGGTCTTCGTTCCTCTGTGTGGGCTTTCTCTAGTTGCAGCGAGCGGGGGCTACTCTTCGTTGCGGTGCGCGGGCTTCTCATTGCGGTGGCTTCTCTTGTTGCAGAGCACGGGCTCTAGGCATGCGGCCTCAGTAGCTGTGGCTTGCGGGCTCTACAGCGCAGGCTCAGTAGCTGTGGCGCACGGGCTTAGTTGCTCCGCGGCATGTGGGATCTTCCTGGACCAGGGCTCAAACACGTGTCCCCTGCATTGGCAGGCAGATTCTTAACCACTGCGCCACCAGGGAAGTCCCTAGATGCCAAATTTTGCTTGTAAAAAGTTGTAGAGGCTTCAAATGTTATTATCCTCCAGGGAGGGTTTACCCCTTCCTCCACGAGACCAATGAGAAGAGTAGCCAATCTGGTACTGAGTCACAGCTGCATTGAGATCCTGGTAGGGCTCAGTCTACCTCTGTGTCTCCAACTTCCACCTGGGAGCCTGGAGTTTGCTCTGCAGCGACCCACCCCACCAGCACCCCAGAAGGTCTCAAATGCAAATCTTCACCTTGCAAGTCTATCAAAAGCTTCCTCTGCTTTTCAGAGGCTTTCCACTTAAATTTCAGTTTCTTGAACTACAGAGTTGCCCAGAATCTGGCACATGTCCTTGGAATTCCCCACTCGGTCTCTGCCCAAATCTCTGCTGTTTGCCTGTCCCCAGCAGTGGCCCTCTGCGGATTCAAAGTCTGGATCCTCAGCCTCATGCCTGTGTCCAGAATTGGCAGATGCCCTCAGGGTAAATAAAAGTGGCTACAGACATTTGCTCACCCTCTGGGTTTCTCTGCTCCCTGGAGTCTTTTTGTTTTGTTTTGTTTTTATTTTTGGCTGCGTTGGGTCTTTGTTGCTGCACGTGGGCTTTCTCTAGTTGTGGCGAGCGGAGGCTACTCTTTGTTGAGGTGCGCAGGCTTCTCATTGCGGTGGCTTCTCTTGTTGAGGAGCATGGGCTCTAGGTGCGCGGGCTTCAGTAGTTGTGGCACGCATGTTCAGTAGTTGTGGCTCGTGGGCTCTAGAGCGCAGGCTCAGTAGTCATGGCGCATGGGCTTTGTTGCTCTGCGGCATGTGAGATCTTCCCAGAGCAGGGATCGAACCCGTGTCCCCTGCATTGGCAGGCGGATTCTTAACCACTGCGCCACCAGGGAAGCCCCTGCTTTCTGGAGTCTTAACTCCTCCAGTTCTTGTCTCTTCAGCAGCTCTTCATTGCCTTCAAAGAGATGGATTCTGATGTTTCTTTCTGGCTTTTCTAGTTGTTGTTAGTGGGAACGTTGGTCTGCTGCAAGCTGCTTTATAACCCCTGAGAGTGGACATTCAATTTATTGATGGACCACTGTGTAAATTAAAAAGTAAAAGTGATGGGACTTCCCTGGTGCGTTTAGCAGAAACCAACAATTATTACTTAAGAAAATAGGGGTTTATTTTTCTCCCTTCAAAGGAGTCCAGAGGTCTGTAGTCCAGAGCTGATACCATCACTGAAGGTTCTTTTAATCTTCCTTTTGGAGAAAAACATTTGTACTTTGATGGAGAAGTACCCATTATCTGTTAACACACCCTTCCACCTGATCAGACCCAGGAAGCTATTTCACAACTCTAACTAACTGTAGGTAACTAATAGCAATGCAGAATTCCTGTCTGTAAATAAGCAGATTCTGCCCTTTCAGGTAAAGGTTCAAGTGTCTTCCCTCCTACCTTGTGGAAAGCCAGTTTTACCTCCATTTTCCATTCATTTCAACATTCCTTTACTCCATATGAATTTGTGCTTCTTGGCACCTTATAACATCTGCCTAAGTTCCCTCATAAGTTCAATAAAATCTTTAACATACGTTCTTTTTTTTTTTTTTTGCGTTACGCGGGCCTCTCACCGCTGTGGCCTCTCCCATTGCGGAGCACAGGCTCTGGACGCGCAGGCTCAGCGGCCATGGCTCACGGGCCGGTGCCCAGGTTCGATCCCTGGTCAGAGATCCTGCAAGCCATGTGGCGTGGCCAACAAACAAACAAAGGGAAATTTGAATTTACAGTTTTCTTATCGGAACAGACCAGCTCTAGTATGGTGGCTCCACAGTGCAGACAGAGAGACTTTTTCCATCTCCTTGCTCTGCCATCCCCAGGTGCTGCCCACATCAGCACAGTCCCAGGTGGCTCACGACTACATCCACATTCTAGGCAGAGAGTAGGGCAGCCTCAGTCAGAAGCCATATCCTCACTTTTGCTTGTATCTCCATTGGCCAGCACTTAGTCACATGGTCACCTGGGTGCAAGGGAGGCTGGGAAATGTAGTCATAAATTTTGACAGCCATGTGCTGACCTAGGTCAGGGATTCCATCATAATTACAGAGCAAGGGAACTGGACATTGATTGCAGACAACTAGTTGCGAGGTTGTTTCTAATGATTCACTATTTACAGTGGTGAAGGTCATCTTTGATGTAAAGCTTTTTCTATAATTAGGGTTTTTGTTGTGGTTGTTGGTTGCTCTATTTTGTTTTGTTTTGTTCGGTGACATTCCCAGAAGTAGAATGAGTAGATAAAAGGGTACAGATCTTAGACTCTCCATACTTACTGATACATTCTCTTTACTCCCTCACCAGAATTGGATACTATAATTTTTTGTTGAATAAATTTGACATATAACATTGTGCACAGGATGTTACATTGACATTTATATATTGTAATATGATTGCCATTGTCACAATATTCATCACATTACATAGTTATCGTACAATACTCTTGTCTGTATTCACTATACTGTGCGTTAGATCCCTGTGACTTATTTACTACTCGTTGAAAGTTTATAAGATACTATAATATTTTTTTAATCTGCCTTTTTCAAGGGAAAAAGAAGGAGCAGGGAGAGGAGGAGAGCTGAAGAGGAGGAAGGAGATATTTTGGGGCTCTTGTGATGTTAGTATGTGTTTCATACTAGCACGGCCAACACCTTCTGGTGTTTGCTTACTGGCTGTATTTTCTTTTTTTTTTCTTTTTCTGGGGCCTCTCACTGTCGTGGCCTCTCCCGTTGCAGAGCACAGGCTCCGGGCGCGCAGGCCCAGCGGCCATGACTCACGGGCCCAGCCGCTCCGCAACATGTGGGATCCTCCCGGACCGGGGCACGAACCCGTGTCCCCTGCATCGGCAGGCAGACTCTCAACCACTGCGCCACCAGGGAAGCCCTATATTTTCTTTTTTATGAAACCATTTGCTAGTGTCTGAGTTAGACCCTGTGAGGTCAAAGATCAGACTCACTCAGGAGCCTCAGATAACGGAGGATTTACTGTAATGGTTCACGTGGGAGTGTAGGAAGAGCCGAAGCTTCAGCCTCATTGGGCCTCGTGGTAACACAGTTGGACTCCGTGGAAACTAGATTATAATTCTTGACCAGAAGGATCTGGGGCAGCCCCAAGATTTACAGGATTGATTGATTTACTGCCTTCTTAGCAACAGGAGTTTGTTTACCTGTTCAGGTGTGTCTCTGCTTCTCCTGGTTGTGCCATCCACCGGCTTCCTCACCCTTGCTGGGAAGCCCCCCCCCCCACCTGCTGCATTAGCAGGTGCAAGTCTGGTATAATCAGCACTGTTACTGGGGAGACCCAAAGCACAAGGCAGGCTCAGCCCTCTGTCTCTGGGTTTATTAAAACACATCCATAAAGGTATCTTTAAGTTTTGTTATATCACAATTCACACTACAGAGACTATTCAGATTATCTATAATTGTACCATTGCTGGTTCAAAAGCTAAGTGAAAAAGAAAAGGGAACAAGACCTTACTTGGACTTATTCTACCAAACTTTGCAGTGTCCCTCGAGCTGCAGACCAGGGAAGGTAGGTACACCCCACCACTTTCTTTTAGCCAAAATAATTTTGAAGTAATGTTAACCAATTCATAAATGTTAGCCATATTTAATAAAACTTCTTCTATACCTTCTACTCTGTAAATAATTAATAATAATAATAGAATGATAGTTAACATTTATTTAGTACTCCCTATGCACCAGGAACTATTCTAAACGCATTGCATGTGTTAATCATTTAATCCTCGTAAGAGCTCGATGAGATAAGCACCATCATTACCTCCGTTTTCCAGATAAGGAAGTGAGGCACAGAGATCTTAGGTAACTTGGCCAAGATCACCCAGCTACTAAGAGGCAGAGAAGGATTTGAATCCAGTAGTCTGGCTCCAGAACCCGTGTTCTTCACCACGCATGCTTACTCATTGTTTTCACTGCTTCCTTGTTCCTCTGTTTGTTTTTACTGTTTGCTGAACACATATGGTTGAATTTATACAAGTTAATTTCTTATGCGTGTGACTCTGATAAGGAAAAACTGGAAGTAAACTAAATGTCCATCAATACACAACGTTAAATGAATGATAGCATGTCCTTATTATAAACACGATGCAGCCACTAAGAAGAATGAGGTAGACCTATATGCACGTAGAACATGGGAAGGTGTAAAACTTAAGAAGCAAGTTACAGAACAATGTGTCCAGCATAGTCCCATTAAAAACCCGGTGTATGTGTGTATGTGCATTCACAGATGCATGTATATTTACCTCTAAGAACACTGAAAACAGCTTGGAAATATCTCACCAAGAGGGATTGAGAAGGGAGCGAATAGGGCCTTTCACTTTTACTCTTTGTACCTCAGAACTGTTTTAATTTTGACAAAAAGCGCATATTACTTCTTTGAGGGAAGAGAGACTTGATCTTAAATTTCTATTTCTCCCATCAGTGCCTAGCACAGCAGATGCCTAGTAAATATATACTAATTTATAATAATTCCCTAGGAACACTTATTAGAAGTTTCTGTTCTCTGATTACTCCATAAATTTCAAGATGAATCTATTTTGGACACATTACACGACCATAGACATACCCATTGTCTTTGCTAGGAACCATACATGCCCTTCCCATAATATGAAGAGAGTGTCAGACCAGAAGGGACCGCCTCTCTTGGAGCGGGTCTGACCAAGAGGGACACCCCCTTAGTCCAAAGAGGCTGCAGTGTGGGAGGTGAGCCAGGCAGGAGAGGCAACCAGACTGGAGAGGCTGCTGGAAGAAGGCAGGTCCCGGGATGCTCATAGCACAGAGCACAGGGGCTTTTGTACTAGGGAAGGTCCTGCAGGGTCCTGCTTGGCTTCAGTCACCCCTTTTCTTTGATACTCCTCAGTCCTGAAAGGGAAGAAGGGTGGGACAACAAAGGGAATAAAGTTTCGGATAGAGATTAGTCATAAACTTAGTAAGGGCACTCGGTTTTAGGGGCACTCAGTTTCAACAAGGGGATTAGCCTGTGGCAGGAGGAAGCCCCCCAAGTAAGACAGTGCGGTTAGAGGAGAGAGAGAACAAAGGAAACATGATGTCAGACAAGGTTGGAGGGATGAGCCAGCCTCGTGGGGCCCAGCATGACTGCCCCTTGGGGGCAAGAATCCACTGAAATGGTGAGAACCAGTGTGCATGGTAGGACTGCAGAAGAGCGGCCCAAACCAAGACATAGCTAGAGATTGGACCTTCCAGGGGTTGTAAGGGATGGGCTGCAGGAAGTGGGCAGGACAGAGGGGTCAAGGTCACTCCCACGTTTCTGGCTGGGTGGACAGCAGTACCAGTCACTGAATGGGAATGGGAGGCCCTGGAAGAGAACTGGCCTGTTTCATTTCTGTTTTTTGTTTTTAGGAGGGAGAGGTTTGGAAGGACTCAAAAGTTCAGTTTTGGAGATATTAAATTTAAGTTTGGAAACGTCTTTGAGATGGGCAAGAGGGATGTCTGGGAAGAATATGACTAAAAGAGGAGAGATCTTGGCTAGAGATATAACTATGAGACATCTGTGCTCATGCACAGAAATCGAAGGCATAGGCGTGGATGCGTAAGAAAGCACAAGGCTCAGAGCACAGAGATGAAACGTGGTGCAGGGGACTTGTCAGAGGCTCAGAGCTCTGACAACGATGGGTCCACCTTCTGCAGATATAAGGAGAATGAGTTTTGAGAAACTCCTCCAGCAAATGTGCCAGCCTGAGTGGTCACCAAGAAGAAAACTCCAGTGAGTGCGGAGCAGGAGCTGATTTTTGCAGTGAGGATGTGTAGAGGAAGCACAGGTGTCAAAACAGAAATGAGATTCGGGCAAAAGCTAGATACCTGCACAGACATCCCAGGAACCAACAGGCAGAAGGTGCTTTGGTGGCCACTGAGCTAAACCTTACCCAGAAAGGTGGGTTTGAGCATTTTGTCAGTTTTTTTCTTTGCACACCGTGAAATTACTGAGTGCAGCACGCACTGACTGTACGGTGGGAAGTATCAATATCTCCTCTTCACGTCGGAGGAGTGCCACAGGCTGACAGCATAAGTGCCCAGGGAAGATGATGCTGACACCACAGGAGCACGCAGAACCAAGGAAGAACGCAAGAACTGATTGTATCATCAGCTGGTAGACCATAAAAAAGAATTGCTAATGATGGATCATGGCATGATTTCTTTTTTTTTTAATTAATTTTTATTGGAGTATAGTTGCTTTACAATGTCATGTTAGTTTCTTGCTGATCACTGCATGATTTCTGGCTTATAACTCGAGTCCAAAAACTTTTGTGGCATTGATGTAAAAAAAACCCTTCCTTTCTCTTGTACTTATCTATGTGGAAGTTTCTCAGCACCAGCACCTATAACAATTAAAAAAAGGAACTGATCTGATGTTAATGTATCTTATTCCAGTAGAGAGATAAATAAACTGATTGGGAGAGAAAAACAACCTCATTCACCTTATTAAGAGATGCATTTCCAATAAAAATTTACTTTTTTATGTTTAACAATTATTTACCAAAATTAGCAACCCATATATATTGCTTTAATCAAATACATGTTACTAATAATGGCAATGATAACCCTAACCAGAAGAAACTTTTCAGTACTTAAAGACTTCTGATCATAGGATATAAACTTTCCTTAAATTTTAATTTATATTTATGTTGCTGAGAAACCTGATAGGAATAATTCATAAAAGACTTCCAAACATAGCATGTATTATACTAGGATAAAGTTAGATGTGGGAAGTGGTTGGAAAGACAAGTTTAGGAAGAAAAAGGAACAGTTAAAGAAGAACTTATATATTTTTATTTTATTTATTTATTTATTTTTCTTTTTCTAAATCCCAAGCTCCTAATTTATCCCTCACCCTTTTCCCCTCTGATAACCGTAAGTTTGTTGTCTATGTCTATGAGTCTGTTTCTTCTGTTTTGTAAATATGTTCATTTGTATCATTTTTTACATTCCACATTTAAGTGATATCATGTGATATTTGTCTTTCTCTGACTTACTTCACTTAGTATGATAATGTCTAGATCCATCCATGTTGCTGCAAATGGCATCATTTCATTCTTTTTAATGGCTGAGTAATATTCCATTGTGTATATATACCACATCTTCTTTATCCATTCATCTGTTGGTGGACATTTAGGTTGCTTCCACGTCTTGGCTATTGTAAATAGTCCTGCTATGAACATTGGGGTGCATGTATCTTTTCAAATTAGAGTTTTCATCTTTTCTAGATATTTGCCCAGGAGTGGGATTGCTGGATTATATGGTAAGCCTATTTTTAGTTTTTTAAGGAACCCCTATAATGTTCCCCACAGTGGCTGCACCAATTTACATTCCCACCAACAGTGTAGGAAGGTTCCCTTTTCTCCACACCCTCTCCAGCATTTATTATTTGTAGACTTTTTGGTGATGGTCATTC
This sequence comes from Leucopleurus acutus, assembly GCF_964270905.1. Taxonomy (NCBI): domain Eukaryota; kingdom Metazoa; phylum Chordata; class Mammalia; order Artiodactyla; family Delphinidae; genus Leucopleurus; species Leucopleurus acutus. Next base: position 103,071,361 of record NC_139144.1, on the reverse strand, counting down.
TGACTGGTGTGAGGTGATACTTCAATGTAGTTTTGATTTGCATTTCTCTAATAATTAGCAATGTTGAGCATATTTTCATGTGCCTGTTGACCATCTGGAGGTCTTCTTTAGAGAAAAGTCTATTTAGGTCTTATGTCCATTGGGTAGTTTGCATTTCTTGATGTTGAGCTGTATGAGCTGTTTGTATATTTTGAAAATTAAGCCCTTGTCTGTCACATCATTTGTAAGTATTTTCTCCCATTCCATTGGTTGTCTTTTTGTTTTGTTGATGGTTTCCTTTGCTGTGCAAAAGCTTGTAAGTTTGATTAGGTCCCATTTACTTATTTTTGCTTTTATTTCTTTTGTCCTGGGACACTGATGATTTATGTCAGAGAATGTTTTGTCTATGCTCTCTTCTGTGAGTTTTATGGTGTCATGTCTTATATTTAAGTCTTTAAGCTATTTTGGTTTTATTTTTGAGTGTGATGTGAGGGAGTGTTCTAACTTCATTGATTTACATGCAGCTGTCCAGCTTTCCCACTGCCACTTACTGAAGACACTGTCTTTTCTCCATTGTATATTCTTGCCTCCTTTGTCAAAGATGAATTGACCAAAGATGTGTGTTTATGTATTTTTAAGTGGTGGGTATCAAATTGCTATGGTATTTAGATATCACTGCATGTATAGCCAAGAGTCACATAAGTCTTATTTTAAAATATGTTAATAACTGCACTAAATTTGGAGTTGCATCCTTTTAAGCTTGTGATGGAAAATTTTAGGTGGAAGATTGAAAATTGTGAGGGGTAACTTTGAAGACAGCACCTTGCCACATTTTGGAATCATCCCGAGTTTAGGGCTCTCTCTGTGGCGAGATTCAGAACTTGAGTCTGTCATCAAGCAAGAACTAAAAGTGCCATGTTCTGAAAGCCACACCCTCCCTGGTGTATTTTCTGGGATCATCTCTATAAATCATGAGCCAAGTAGGATTCAGTCCACCTGTTCGTACTGGACCATCACATCCTATCTCCACCTTGGCTCCCCTCCCCTCAAAAGCAGGAAAAGATTTCACTCCTCTACCCAAGCTCGGAATCAATCAGGAGGGCAAAAAAGAAGGACAGAATAGTGCCCTACACACCTCACCAAGCAGGTTGCTTGATGATCTTTCATTAATTTGCCACAGGTTTATTGAGTACCTACTATGTGCAGGCGTGATACTCAGTGATCTACTGTTAGGCTGCCGTCCACTAGTAGAATCTGCCCTCTACTTCTCTTTTAAATAGCTTAAAGAAGCACTTAAATAAAAGAGGAACCCAGCAATAACTAACAACCATAGGTTTTCACCAAAAAAAAAAGAACAATTAAAATGATCCACGAACTTTTAAAAAGATGTTCAACCCCTCTAGTAATTAAACACAAATTAACCACAATGAGAAATCACTTGCCTGCTATTAGACTGACATAGGTTGATAATATCCAAGGTTGACAAGGGTGAGGGGGCTGGGAAATACACTTCTACATAATTTGTTGGTGAAGACATAAATCGGTACAAAAATTTGAGCGAAAGTGAAGGGTATTAAGCTTTTTTAAAGTTCATACCTTTTGATGTGTTGATTTCCCATTTAAGACGACCGTCATGACCCTGGCCCAGCCTGCTGCTGGGATTGTCGGGACCTTTGTAAAACTTTGATTACATGTCCCCAACCACTCCCATTTTTGAAGAACAGCCTCTTGGGGCTCTGCTCCCAACACACTTTTCAGTGCCGAGAATGGGGAGGGGAGTGGACGGGTGCCCGACTCAGCCACCCGGGGATGCAGGGGCTCAGGCAGCACTTCTCTCTCTATCCCTGTCCTCTTTCCCCACCACACACACACACACACACACACACACACAGGGAAGGATAGTAAGAGCACTGGGCTCATTTTCCTTCCTGTCCATAGGAGATTAGATTGGATGACCTCTCTGAGTTCCCCATCCAATTAGATCGGATGTTCCTTTCTGAGTTTAACCCTACTTCTGCCCTCAAGGAATCTATAATGTAGTAAAAGGAGCAGGAGATATATCTTAATTCATGCAAACATTTATTGAATGCTGCTAGGCAATAAAGTTTAAAGTATATATAATTTTTAATTTTATTTTTTTGGCCACGCTGTGTGGCTTGCATGATCTCAGTTCCTCGACCAGGAATTGAACCGGGGCCCTGGCAGTGAAAGCCTGGAATCCTAACCACTAGGCCACCAGGGAACTCTAAAATATATAATTTTAAAACATCATTTTTTCATAGAGAAAAATGACACAATAACTAAATACAATATTAGGAATGGAAGTAAATATTTAGAATGAGAAAAATATGTTACAAATTTTTTTAAGTTGAAAAATACCACAAACATTATAAAATCCAGAAAAATAAAATAGAATTATTAATTATCTGCTACACCTTTATAACATTTTTTCTTTATAGTTTCTGGCTACAATTTCTTTGGCGAACTCTTTAAAGGACAATAATCTTGTCAGAGAAATTAAAAAGATGGTCTTCCCTAAAAAAAAAAAAAAAAGATGGTCTTCCCTCCACCATGGTGGATAAAAAGTTAGTGATTTAGTAATTTAGAAAAGTTTCCTTCACCTTCTGTGCCAGTTGTCAATGTATTGCTTCTCAGCTCCCAATATCTCTTCGTTGTTCTAGAATTAATTAAGCTGGACCCTGGAAATATTTGTTTGCCAGCTGCTATGTGTTAAGTTTCGCCAGCAGAGGGCACTGTAGGGACACTGGAGGAGAAAGGGGTTTCTCTTCCTGGTTCAGGTGCGTTCCTGGTGGCCATCTCCTGTAGCACAGGGGGATCCGCCAGCATCTGACTCCTGCAAGACACAGGGTTTCCAGCAGTACGTGCGGCTTCCGCAGCACTTAGCTCCAATGATTCCCAGCAGCCAGTAGCTCCCTTGGCACCCCCGGGGCAGCTTCACGGGGGGTTGTGGCCCGTAAGGCACTGTCCTGTGAATAGATTCCCCTGGCATTTTCTCCCATGGCTTTGGGGCAGGTTCTAAAGCATGACACCTCCCCGTGGATGGTCCTTCTGGCACCACAGGGGCAGATTTCCAGCAAGTTCTGTCAACCTGGCACCTCAGTGACTTCTCTGCCTTGCAGCGAACCAAGCCCTCTCCAAGAAGTTCTGGATCTCAGCCCTGCAGAGGGACCGCTTCCGTGGGAGCTCTGTCTCACCCGGGGTGATGGCCACTCCCTGCATCTGCTGTGCCTGCGTTCTTTAAGTAAGCATCTTTACTTCTTTCTAGCCAATCCTTTATTACTCTGATCCCATGTTAATGTTAATTCTTTAAAAAATTTTTTTTAAAAATTGAAGTAAGTGGATGTACAGTATAGTGAGTCACAGGTTTTAAAGGTTATGCTCCATTTATAGTTATTATAAAATATTGGCTATACTTCCTGTGTCCTACAATATATCCTTACAGCTTATTTTATACCTAACAGTTTGTACCTCTTAATTCCCTACCCCTGCGTTGCCCCTCCCCCTTCCCTCTCCCCACTGGTAACCGATAGTTTGTTCTCTATATCTGTGAGTCTGTTTCTTTTTTGTTATATTCATTAGTGTGTTGTATTTTTTAGGTTCCACATATAAGTGATATACAGTATTTGTCTTTCTCTGTATGACTTATTTCATTTAGCATAATACCCTCCAAGTCCACCCATGTTGCTGCAAACGGCATTATTTCATTCTTTCTTATTGCTGAGTAGTATTCCCTTGTATATATGTACCACATCTTCTTAATCCATTCATCTGTTGATGGACACTTAGGTTGCTTCCATATCTTGGCAACCGTAAAAATGCTGCTATGAACATTGGGGTGCATGTATCTTTTCGAATTCGTTTTTTGTTTTTTTGGATATATACCCAGGAATGGAATTTGGGGGTCATATGGTAGTTCTATTTTTAGTGTTTTGAGAAACCGCCATACTGTTTTCCACAGCGCCTGCACCAATGTACATTCTGCCAATAGTGTATGTGGGTTCCCTTTTCTCCACACCCTCGCCAACATTTGTTATTTGTGTTGTTTCTGATGACAGCCATTCTGACAGGTGTGAGGTGATATCTCATTGTGGTTTGCATTTCCCTGATAATAAGCGATGTTGAGCATCGTTTCATGTGACTGTTGGCCATCGGCACGTCCTCTTTGGAGAAATGTCTAAAGTCTTCTGCCCATTTTTTAAATAAGGTTGTTTGTTTTTTTCATGTTGAGTTGTATGAGCTGTGTTTTTATCTTGGATATTAACCCCTTATCCATCACATCATTTGCAAATATTTTCTCCCATTCAGTAGGTTGTCTTTTTTTAAATAGTTATCAGTGGTTTTTTTTTTAAGGTTAACAAAGCCTTTTTATTTATTTTTAATATTTCTTTATATTCTTTATTTTTTTGCTGCGTCAGGTCTTAGTTGTGGCACGTGGGGTCTTCATTGAGGCACGTGGGATCTTTCGTTGCAGTGCGGGCTCTTCGTTGTGACGCGTGGGCTTCTCTCTGGTTGTGGCGTGCGGCTCCAGGGCACGTGGTCTCTGTAGGTTTGCGGCATGCAGGCTTAGTTGCCCCACGGCATGTGGGATCTTGGTTCCCCAAACCAGGGATCAAGCCCGCATCCCCTGCATTAGAAGGCGGATTCTTTACCACTGGGCAACCAGGGAAGTTCCCCAATAGGTTGTCTTTCCATTTTGTTGATGGTTTCATTTGCTTTTGCTAGGCAAGAGCTTTTTAGTTTAATTAAGTCCCATTTGTTTATTTTTGCCTTTATTTCCTTTGCTTTAGGAGACAGATCCAAAAAAATATTGATTATGTCAAAGAATGTTCTGCCTATGTTTTCTTCTAGGAGTTTTACGGTTTCTGGTCTTAAATTTAGGTCTTTAATCCATTTTGAGATTATTTTTGTATACAGTGTTAAAGTTAATTCTTTATCTTAAACTTTCTTGTTCAAGTTGCTGTGAGGTTTCTATCTCCTGACTGGACCCTGACTAATAACATCTTTACAACCCATTGTTGGTAAATTTTAAGGATTACTTTTGCATTTAAGGAAATCTCTATCAAATTTCACATATGAGTGGTAAGGTTTCAGGGCATTTTGAGTTATTTTGCTCAGTGACTAATCTTAAAAACCCTTTGAATTAATGACGTTTATTAACGTCATGGGAGTGTCATGGATGACCTCCCTGAAGTGGCAGTCTATGAGTTTTATTTTGTCGTTGTCAATGTCAGCATTTCATGTCAAATTAGCAAAGAAATTACATTCTTTTCCAATGTGTTCATGCGATTCATTAACTGGGTCATCAAACAATTCCAAAATCTATTCATTTCTTCTATTGAAAATTTACATTTTCCCCTGAATCAATTACTGCTTTTTTTTTTTTTTTTTTTTTTTTTGCCGTATGCGGGCCTGTCACTGTTGTGGCCTCTCCCGCTGCGGAGCACAGGCTCCAGACGCGCAGGCTCAGCAGCCATGGCTCACAGGCCCAGCCGCTCCGCGGCATGTGGGATCCTCCTGGACCGGGGCACGAACCCGCGTCCCCTGCATCGGCAGGCGGACTCCCAACCACTGCGCCACCAGGGAAGCCCTCAATTACTGCTTTTTATGTGATCTGAAAGTTGTTATAATTTGCTTCTCAATGTCAGAATAATTTATATTGAATTTCTTTTTCATCTTCACTGCTTTTGTAGAACCTACTGATTTTAAGTTGAATTTAAAGATGCCAAAAGAAGATATCCTATAACCGCAATCTAGAGTCTATAATTTCTCACTCATTTTATTAAAATGTTCCGAAACAGTTTTTGAAATTGCAGTTAAAAGACGGTATCCCAGTTTTTCTCAGACATACCATTCCCATCGATAAAAAGGGGGAAATGTACACTGTACTTAATTTATACTCTGCCCAAGGGGCGAGCAGAGGGCACATCCCAACAACACCTGTTACAGACAAGTCAGAACTTACAATCTTCTCTGGGCTGCAGAGCTGAACCTCCCTTCTTTGGACTCAGTACTCCCTCCCCCACCCCAGCATCTGAAGTTCTTCACCTCTTTTAATATATTTGTATTCATGTGTCTACAGAGACCCTTTTATCAGACAAAAATCACCTCCCCCACCCCAAGCAGAAAATGCCAGGCACCTCACCCTTTCAGCCTCCCTGGCAACTACAGGGCAAGCACATATAAAAGCTTCCACCAATCAGCCACATCCCTCCCAGACCTCAGATGGGAAGCTAGTGACTAAACGAGGTCGGTCTATGCAGACTCATTTAGCCCTGGTACAGCTACATCCGGTGTCCAGAGGCAGCGGCGGTGGCAGCTCTAGCTGCCTGGAGCAGTAGAGTATGGGGGAGGTAACACTGGGGGACTCGTGAGGTGAGATCATAAGATGCCATGGACCTCACTGTGCTCCCCAGGACGCTCCTTCCCGGGACCCAGCCGCCATGCCGTGAGGAAGCCCAAGCCAGCTCGTGTAGAGCGACCACACCAAGAGGCTTGTGTAGGAGCTCTGGCTGACAGCCGGTCTCAACTGTCAGACCTGCAGTGAGCGAGGAAGCCTCCGCAGGATTCCAGCCCCAGCTGTCGAGTTGCCCTAGCCTTCCGGTCTTCCCAGCTGAGGTCTTGGACACCGTGGAGCAGAGACTACTTTCCTGTCTTTGCCTCTTCTGGGTTCCCAACCCACAGAACCCAGGTGCATAAAAAAAACCCAATCATTTATGACACTCAGTTTTGGGGAGGTTGGTTCTGCAACAAGCAGACAGAAGTGGACGGCAGACCTATGGGCAGGGTTAAGGCAACGAGCCGCCCCAAGAAGGGACCTACCTGGACAGCAACCACGCCCAGGCCTGACCTAGACAGTCGTGTTAGCAGAGCCCATGAAGGCTGGAGGTGGGCGAGGGGCCGCCCGAAGGGGCAGTCGTCCTGAGGCACCAGAAGGCCCGGCCTCCTCGGTCCACCCCTGAGCACCTGGGGGCACAGCCCCAAGACCCAGCCAGACAGGAAGGGTGGAGAATGAGTCTGGGGGCGCAGTGGTGGTACAAGGGGGACACCCTGCGGGGCTGGAAGTTGAGAAGTGTGGACGTGGGATTTCCCTGGTGGCACAGTGGTTCAGAATCTGCCTGCCAATGCAGGGGACACGGGTTCGAGCCCTGGTCTGGGAAGATCCCACATGCCGCGGAGCAACTAAGCCCGTGCGCCACAACTACTGAGCCCGTGTGCTGCAACTACTGAGCCTGCGAGCCACAACTACTGAAGCCCACATGCCTAGAGCCTGTGCTCTGCAACAAGAGAAGCCACTGCAGTGAGAAGCCCGCGCACCACAACGAAGAGTAGCCCCCGCTCACCACCACTAGAGAAAGCCCGTGCGCAGCAACAAAGACCCAATGCGGCCAAAATAAATATATAAATAAATTTATTAAAAAACACAGAAGTGTGGACATGTATAATCTCCCATGAGTGACCAAGATGTGGGGTGGTAAGTGCTTCCATGAGGTGGGGTTTCACCAGCTGGTGAGGAGCTGCACGTTACAGACACTCCTTGGGTGCGGCCGAGTGCAGTGACAACCACTTCCTGCAGCTCATTTGTCTCAGAGCCCCTGTACAAGCAACGGCGGTAGATCCCGCTGCCCCGAGGCCTTCCTGGCTGCCCTGATGACAGCGCCCATATATCTCGGACGGAGGTGCACAGAATACTAAAAAATTTAAATGCTGCAATCGGGACTCTGAAAGTAATGTTGCTGGAATTATTGAGGGAAATTTACAAGTGAAATAACCTAAAAGGCTGCAAACACAAATGACATTAAATTAGCAGGGACTCCAGGGAGCACAAGAATGACTTGTCCTTCCTGGAAAAAGAAAGTGGTCAGAGATCAAATCACAAGCCAGGAAGGACAGGGGACACCACCCCCAAACCCCATATTCCCGACACGGTGTCCTTGGACCCCAGCCTTTAAGGAGCTGACCCCAACCTCAGAGGGTAAGTACCGCCAGACCTTGCTTACCAGCAACCTGGACGCCAACCTGAGCACCTGGGTCATTTCTGAACGGAACCCGTGTTTCATCTGGCTCTGGTTCCCTGTGAGGGCTGGCTGCTCGGGACCCTCTGACAGGGGCCATCCTGAGGACCCTGACCTGGGGAATATGGCGGTGACACGCAGAGCAATGGGATGTTATGTTGGGACACGTGCAGAGTGGACGTAACTGCCCTTAGCACTTACATCCTCAACATGAGCTTAAAATGCAGATCCTCACGTCAAATTTTGCCAACAGCACCCCCTCTGCTCTGGCCCACTGTCCCCTCCTTCCCCAGCGGGACACCCCATGATGCCCCCAAGGCTGAGCAGCTGAGTGCAGGTGACCTTCAGATGAAAGGCTGCCTCTCCCGATGTGAGCACCTGAGCACAGGCAGGGAGGAGAAAGCCCAGGGCGGGGGGCTCCAGAGATGGGGTTCTAAACTCAGCTCTGTGTCTAATGAACAGTGTGACCTCGGGCAAATCCTGTGCCCTGTCTGGCCTCTGCTCAGTGTCTGGGTGGCTCTAAGATCCCTCCTGGTGCCGAGACTCTGACTCGGTGGGGAGAGAAGGGAGAGTCGTGGAGAGTCCTCCCAGGGTGACTTACATGAGCAGAACCCACTGCCCTTCCGTTCCAAGAGGAACCTCTACCTGCTTGTCGGCCTCAGCTGCCCGGGTCCTCTCTGGTGTGACTGGGCTTGGGTTGAACGCAGCAAGGCCATTGTTTTCTCCGTGGAAAATAAGGAGCAGGGCTCCGCTACTGCCAGATCAGACTAGCCTCCATGATAGGGTCCCACCTCCCCTTCCCTTGATATCCCAGCCAGCCTGGCCTCCTGACCCCAGCGCACAGTCACCTGTGCACGCACACACGCACACCCTGCCGGTTCAGTACAAGCTCAGTGTTTCCCTGATGTGGAACATCTAGCTTTCCTCTCTGTCCACCCATCCGGTATAATCTAGCTCAAGTTTCACCTCCTCTGCGAAACCTTCCTGGATACATCTTCATGCAGCCAAACAGCATCAATTCTCCCCCATTTCAGCCGTAGCACTTAGTGCCCAAACTGTAGACTAAGGTCTAAATAATTTCTGTGCAATATTTAAATGCAGCTTCAAAATACAAGCCAAGAAATGTCACCAGCACATGCCTTGCGTGGTCTTTTTTCATTCATCACATTGAATACTTCCAAGGACTTTTGTTTTTGTTTTTTTTTTGGCTGCGTTGGGTCTTCGTTGCTGCACGCAGGCTTTTTCTAGTTGTGGTGAGCGTAGTTGCTCCGCGGCATGTGGGATCTTCCTGGACCAGGGCTCGAACCCGTGTTCCCTGCATTGGCAGGCAGATTCTTAACCACTGCACCACCAGGGAAGCCCCTTCCAAGGGCTTTTCATCTGCAGACTTAACGATACTCAGTTCGGGGAAATGTTCATGTATTTTTACAAATTAATTTCTTTCCTATATTTTTTGTTCCCTGTTTCCAAAACTGCAATTTGGGTGTTCTGGATTTATCTTCTAATTTTATTTTCTCTCCTAAATTCCCAGAAGCGAAGGTCATGAAATACATATTGAAAGAGTACCCTAAATGCCCCATACAATGTAAAGTTAGACCCCCCTCAAAAGCACATCATCATGAATTTTCAGGATACTAAGGATAAAGAGAAAACTCTAAAAGTTTCCAAAAAGAAAAAGAATAGATTTGATAGGAAAGATCATGGATCAGAATGGCCTCAGACTTTTTTTTTTTTTAATGTATTTATTTATTTATTTTGGGCTGCTTTGGGTCTTCGTTGCGGTGCGCAGGCTTCTCATCGCGGTGGCTTCTCGTGTTGCTGAGCACGGGCTCTAGGGGCGTGGGTTTCAGTAGTTGTGGCACGTGGGCTCAGTAGTTGTGGCTCGCGGGCTTAGTTGCTCCATGACACGTGGGATCTTCCTGGACCAGGGATCGAACCCATATCCCCTGCATTGGCAGGTGGATTCTTAACCACTGCACCAACAGGAAAGCCTGGCCTCAGACTTCTTATCAACACTAGGCAGTAGCAGTGCCCTCAAAACTCTGAGGGAAGGTCATTCCCAAACAACATTTATAAACCCAGCTCAGCTGCAGAGGGTTAGGATGAAATAGACACGTTCACAGGTGTGTGGTCTCAAGACTTCATCTCTCACACACCCTTTCTCAGAAAGCTACTGAAGGATGTGCTCAGTCAAAATGGGAGGATAAAGCAAGAAATCAGAAGAAAGAGGATCCAGGAAATGGGCTGCCACCCAAGTGAGAGGAGGGTAAGTCCAGGATACCAGCTGGGCCCCAGACGAAAATACCAGCCCATTTACATCAGAGCAGGGCAGACGGCCCCAGGAAAGAGCTCTTCAACACACTGAAGTTAACAGAATATCTAATATAGCTGAGTTTATACAACTTGTAAATTGGTTAGAATTTGGTGATAAAATAGTGATACACCTACAGAGCATGAAGCAAAAGCCCACGCAAGACAATTAATAAAATCCACAGCAAATGAAACATGGCAGAGAGGAAAGAATAACCATGGCTCATCTGTGAGTAGCAGTTACCTAACCTGTTAAAGGGGAAATGGATCTAACCCCAAATAAGATGTAACTGGGAGGTGAGGAGACAGGAAGTGTAAGGGGGTGAAGAAGAGCTAAATCTTCATCCTCCATCCTTAGCAGAAAACACCTCAAATGAAAAGCGGAGATTATAAATCTGTTGTTTTGTGACGTGGAGGTAAAGCATAAAAGAATCAGCTAAAAGCACAGAGAGCTGCCCCCGCGAATAGGAAGTGGAGAGGAGGGAACTGCTGCTTTTCTTACCAGCTTCCTGTAACTATTTGACTTTAGTCTGTGTAATTTTGGTAAAATTACAAAAAGCGAGACCCTAAGGAGTTGAGTGGATGTGCCGCGTGCGTGGGCCGGGCCTACTGGCCACCCTCGGGAGGTCCCCCGGTGTGTTGCGTCACTCACACCCCAGAACTGCCCCTCCAGGGGACTCGACGGGGAGTGGGGAGTGAGGGTCAGAGTGGGGACTGGGAGGGCGCGGCTGGGTGGGGTGTTGAAAGGGCTTCCGGAGGTCAGGACAGCACCGGGTGGGCCCGAGCCTGGCGTGGCGTGGGCGGCCGGCTCCGGTTTGGAGCGCTCCATTTGCCCGCGCCCGGGAAGCAACGCAGGGTGTCGGTCCCGCGAGGGCCGCCAGGTGGCGCCAGAGCCCGAGCGTCCCCGCCGCGCCCTCCCTGGGCGCCGAGGTCAAACCCAGCGCGGGGGAGGCAGCCGGGTCTCAAGGGTGCATCTTAGGATTCCCGCCTCGGCAGCCTCAGGGGAAAATAGTTTTCAGTGGAAATTTTAAAATTTTCAAATATATACCAAAGCAGAGCGAAGGCTAATCCAGTTTCTCCTATCCGTCCACCCATGCCTCCCCACCCATTTTATTTTTAAAGGCAACTCCCAGACATCCAATCATTTCATGTAAATTTCTCTGTTGGTAACTCTATAAAATAAGCACACTTTAAAAAATCGTAGTCACAATGTCATTACCATAAACGTTGAACAACTGCAGGTCCTGGATCAGGAATCTGAGGCACGGAGGGTTGGAACCTCCAGGATCTGGTAGAGAGCCGGCCCTCCACACAGGGCGTGGGGTGGTGGGCATATTGGGGGAGAGGGAACCCCCCCGCATTTCCTCGTGTGGACTCCTGCAGAGCTGGGTCACGTGGATAGTGAGGGGCAGGCTGGGGAGCCCTGGTCCTGCCCACACCCTCCCCACCCTGGACCACTCTGTCCCGCCCCAAAACAAATCCAGGTCAGCTGGACGGTGAAGGAGCAGAATGGACGACTAGTGCCTTCCAGGGCTGTCCTGTCTGGTCCCATGAATTCAGTGCAGTTTGTAAGGCTTAAATCTTGGGCCCCTTTCTCTGCCCAGCTGGTCCCATGTGCGCAAGGAACTGAGCAACGCATCTCTCCTCCGAGCTGCCCTTCTGCCTCCGTCCCGGGGCTGCTCCTCTCCTGCGCTGACTGCAGTGGAGGGCAGGCCTGCTCTGCTCCTTCCTTGTGTCCCGCCCTCTCACATGTCCCCCATTTCAGGGCCAGTCCCTCCAAGGAAACGGGGGGGGGGGTGACAGTAAGCACGTGCAGGCGGGTGTCAAGGGTGGTATTTGTCCCTGATCTCCACTGGCAGGCTGCTCCGGGCTCCAAAGCCGGGCTGGGGGGTCAAGGCCCGGCTCTGCCTGGCAAGCCGGCTGGCCTTGGGCAGGCTACCTCACCTTTCCTGGGCACAAATCTTCATTGATGCGGTGGGAACGATGGCAAGAATAGCTCTGAAGCTTCGAGGGGACTATCCTGAATGCTGAACTCAATGTGTCCCTTGGTGATGTTCTCGTTAAATTGGCCTCTTCCAGACCCCATCTTAGGCCGGCCCCTTTCATTCGTCCTCTCGACAAGTGCCTGCTGTGTGCTGGGTGCCAGGGAGCTGCAGCGAGGAAGGCAGAGCCCACCTCTGCTCTGGCCGAGCTGGGGTTCTCGAGAGGACACAGTCCAACAAGGACCGGGCAGGTTGTGGGCCGGCAGAGCAGGGAGTTCTGGGTACCAGGGTGCCGGCTTCAGGATGAGCAGGGCTTTCCCAGGTGAGATGAGCTGGCAGGTGGCCCCAAGGTGGGCTCACTTGATCTGCTCAGTGCTGTTCATCCCGACAGGACACCCTGCCCAGTACCCCTTCCTCTGCTCTCAGCTCCTCTCTCCCCTTGGCTTTAGCTACTCTCTCCTTCTAGGCTTCCTCCCAGCCTCTGGCCCACGTGGCGGGAAACGGAGGCCCTGGGAGCTGGAGGAGGCTTGTTGCAGCCCAGCCAGAGGGGGAGACACCAAGTAGATCAGAAGGACCCGGGTCTGCTGACCTGGATCATCTCTGGCCAGTTGGGTCACATAGTACTGGGGCCCACAGGGCTGACCTGCACCTGTGCGGTGCAGGGGAGAGGAGGGGGGCCGAGTGGGGTGGGCGGGGCCCTGGGGAGTGAGTCCCCGCTGCAGCCTCCTGGGAGTGTCTCTTCTCCCACCCAAAGGGGCCCCCTACGTGTTTTGTAGATGAGGAAACCGAGGCTTAGGAAGGTAGTTTTGTTTCTTGTGGCTTCTGTGACGCATCACCACAAACTTGGTGGCATACGCAACAGAAACGTATTCTCTCTACAGTTTCATGAGGAACTCCCTACGCCTACGCAACAGAGGAGGGAGAATCAGTCTGTTGTTCACAGGGGGCTTTGTGCGATAGCTGCCGTCAAATGGAGGTGCGACCACTGCCTCAAGTCCCACTCAAGGATGGTCCTGAAAGACAGTAGTGAAGGGAGAGCCTCCCGGTGGTCCCCTTTCGGCCAGTCTGATCGTCTGCTTTGCTTTGGAAGAGAGGTGGCCGGGGCTCTGGATCTACACCGACTAATGAGCGACGGGCAACAGACTGGCTGGCTGGTCAGGCACCTCTAATGGTCAAGACTAGGAAGTCTGGGAAAGAGGCCCATGGACAGAAGTCCCAGAAGGAGCACCAGGTGAAGACACAGAGATGTCGTGTAAGTTCCCATCAGGGGCAGAAGAGGATCTGGGTCATCAGGCTGATGAAATGAGCAGTCTGTCCTGTGAATGTCTGCCAGCCTCTCTGCCCCTCCCGCCACTGCTTTTTCAGTAGGTACTCCTCACCAGGGCCAGTATGCATATCATCTCCATTCAGGTCCCGAACTGATAAATACTAACAAAGAGCAATGCTGGATCCCCGACATGGCGGACCAGCCTAATAATCTGTATTTTTCCTTCATGGAGGGAGCTAGTCATTTGTTCCCTTAGGAATGGAGTCCTGTTCCAGATACAGACTTTCTATCCCTACTTGCAGAGCTTCTGCCGGCACCAGATTTTCAGAATGCCCTATTCGTTGTCGTGGTAACCCACACAACATCCTCTCCAACCAAGGAACTCATTATAGAGCAAAAGATGTGTGGCACTGAGTTCATGCCCAAGGAATTCACTGGTCTGTGCACAGTTACCGAAATACTCAGTTGCAGCTGTTTAGATGAACTGGGGAATGGACTCCTGAAGGCTCAGCTTTGGCACCCACTGCAGGCCAGCACCCTGCAAGGCTAGGTGCCCTCCTCGAGGGTGTGGTGTCTCCTCTGGGAGAAACCACCTATATAGGGTGCTATTTCCCCCATAGCCAGAATACACAGGGCCTCTTCTTTTTTTTTTTTTTTTTTTTTGCGGTACGTGGGCCTCTCACTGTTGTGGACTCTCCCGTTGCGGAGCACAGGCTCTGGACACGCAGGCTCAGCGGCCATGGCTCACGGGCCCAGCCACTCCGCAGCATGTGGGATCTTCCCGAACCGGGGCATGAACCCGTGTCCCCTGCATCGGCAGGCGGACTCTCAACCACTGCACCACCAGGGAAGCCCAGGGCCTGTTCTTTGACAGGTACCCCCAGAGATGCGAGTTGGTCTCCAGTGTAACCTGGAGAGATTCAAGAAGAGAGGAGAGGCATGAAGTAATCATTAGGTGTGTGGATCTGCAGAAGGACTAGGGTGGACGAAGAAATGCCTCTCTCGCTATTGCATCATACAGCCCTCTTACAGAACGTTTGCTTCTCCCCCATAACCTTGGGCTCAGTAGGTTTGGAGGTCCTAGTGCACAAGAAGGAACACTCTCCCCAGAGAACACAATCTTGATCCCATTAAATTGGAAGCCCATTAAATTAGCCACTTCGGGGCTTCTCGCGCTGCTGAACCAACTGTACTGGTCGGGTTGACTTGTCGCAGTTACCAGGGGAAATTGGATTGCGGGGACAGAATAGGCCACGGAGAACAGTATCTGAACCAGAGGGTTTGCTGGAGTGCCTCACAAGTCTCCTCAGTCCAAAAATAATGGCCCGTGGGAAACTGGTGACTCAAGAAAGATAAGACAACTAAGAAGTTGAATCTTATGGGAATGAATACGGGGGCCACCCCTGTCAAAAGGCAAGGGAAATACAGACGGGGCAGTGGAAGAAGGAAGCTAAGAGCAGCTGCTTAGGTCTTGTGACCAGCAACAAGTGGACTTTCTCTTTCTTCCTTTCTTCCTGTTACCTTCTGTGCAGAGCAGTGTCGGTCACTAACGCTATTCCTATTGGAATGATGACTGACTGACAGCACCTCACTGTGATCAGTGGCTGTTGGGACCTGGTGTTTCCCCTGGGTGGGACCACAAGATTTATTCCTCTAAGCGAAGGACAAAAAGTCTCTCCTGATCCGTTCTCTGTCCTTCTCCTGGCTGCTGTGAGTCCCAGGAGGCTGACCTTGACAGACTGCATCATCCGGACTCCCTCACCTTCCGGCTTCTAGTTGGATGTGGCCAGTGGAAGCACTGCAGGACATCAAAGGTAGGTCAGGGGATTTATCATGGTTTCGACAGTGGCTGCGTGTCCCTACAGTCCCTGCTGCGCAGACCCTCTTCCACAGCCTTGACCCCGTGTGGTCCTGAGGGCGCCATCCCCTCTCCTTGCCCCCTTGGTCTCCGTCTAATGCTAGTGTCTGGACGCTGCATCGTCATTATTGGTTCCTTTGGCCCTGCCCACATTGCGCAAAGAGGCCCTTCATTAACTTTCTTCAATTAAACCTTCTTTCTGTGCTATAGACTTCCTGCTGGGAGCCTGACTGATCTTCGGACCTTTAAGTAATTCAGCTTTACTGAAGCATAAAGTTTGAGGTGGGAGGAAATGGTAAGAAAGGAAGCTGTACAGAGAGGGTGACCAGTTATGAGAGGCGTTGTGTACTATGATAATGTCAGTTCTACACGCACGGGACAAGCTCCCTAACCTCTCTGTGCCTTAGTTCCGTCCCCTATAAAATAAGGATAGTGATAGCACACACCTTTGCAGTGACTGTGAGGATTAGATTAAAGAGCAGGGCTTGGCACAGCAAGTGATAGCATTGTTAGGAGCAGTGAGTGGTTGCAGGGTTTCAAACAAGGAAGTGACCAGGCCAGATTGGTGGTTCAGAAAGTTACTCTGGAGGAAATGTGGAGAAGGCATGGGGTTTGTCAGTGGGCAAGTGGAATGAAATGAGACTAGAGGCAGGAACACCAGGAAGGGGACTACTGCAATAGTCTTAGCAATAATAATAATAATAACTTATAAAGAACTACCATCCAAACAAGGAATTAAAGAAAGAGGATGATACGGGTTACAAGAAACAGGAATTCCAACACAATATCTGGGATCTTTAGGAATTTCAATTTTGCTGAAGCCTAAATAGCAAGGCGGGGGTGAAGGAAGAGCTGCCCCTCCCCCAGCCCCACACCTACACTGTCTGGGGTCCAGAGAGAATCCTTCTAGCTCGCTGTCACTCTCTCCACCATTGCTTCCATCTTAATTCCTGATAAGCGGACCATCCACATAGAGGATCCTTCCAGAATCTTGGCCTCTCAGTTTCTTAAACTCCTCTCCCGCTCTGATCCTGATTCTCCGCCCTCCCTCAGCCACTCGCTTCCACAGTCTCACCCTAGACCTTGTCATTAACATGACTGCAATCTTCCCACGCCCAGGTCATCACCCCAAGCTTCCAAAATCTCCTCCGGCCTCACACTCAGTAGTGAGTTTTCTCCCATTTTACCAAGGAAGCAGCAGTAGTCGGAAGAGAGCTTCTTCCACAATCACTCTGCCTGCCCACCAGCCTCTGTGCCCCCAAACTCTCCCCTCCTGCCTGTTCTCTGCTAAGTCATCCCAGAGACCCTGAGTTAATGGGTTAGGGGTGTGGCCTGGGCTGGAGATCTTTAAGTGCTCCCAGATGACTTTAACGTCCACCCAAGGTTGAAAACTGCTGTCGTAGATGAATGACCTGTGCTCTCCCCTCTTACCTACACAAGGACGTTGTTCCAGAAATCGTTCCCTCCCTCCCAGCATCATTTATCTGTCCCTCCACTGGCTCTTTCTTATCAGCTACGAACATGCTCTTAATTCTCCCAATTTAAAGAAAGCTTTTCCACCCCATTTCTCCCTCCAGCTACTGCTTCACTGCAAAACCTCTCTGAAGGGTACTTGTGTCTGTAACTCCTCTTCTTCCCTTTGCCCCATGGACCCACCAAGGCTGTTGCTATCACGTTCACCAACGGTCTCCTCAGGGCTATAGCCTGTGGCCGCTGCTCGGTCTTCGACTTCAGTGACAATCGGCAAAATTTGTCACAGTGACCACTGCCTTCTCCCTAGAATGCGTCCTCAAACTGCCTTCCAGGATGCTACATTCTTCTGGTTTTCCTCCTAATTTGTGACGGACCCTTCTCATCCTTTCTTGGTTTCTCCTGTTATCTGACCCCTTAACACTGGACTGCCCCAAGGCTCAGGCTTTGGACCTCTTCCCTAACTATGTTCATTCTCTTGGGACCCTCATCCAGTCTTGTGGCATTAATACTTCCTAACCATTGACTGCTATATGTGCATTTCCAGCCTAAATGCCCAATGCCTACATCCAAGTGCCAACTGGACATCTCTTCTTGAATGTCTAGCAAGCATCTCACATGCATCACGTGCAGAATGGAGCCCTGACCTCTTCTCAAACACGCTCCTCCCGGCATTTGCTCCATGCCGTGAGTGCGCGGCAGCTCCGTCCTCTTGGGGGGCGGGGGGGCTCGGGCTCAGTCCTTGTAACCTGCAGGACTGCCACACCCAGGGTCAACCTGAGAGCAAATCCCAGTGGCTCTGCTTTCCAAATATACTCAGAATGCAACTATTTCTCACCATCTCTATTACTACCTTTTATTCAAATCCGGTCTCTGTATCACCTGAGTGATTGGACAGCCTCCCGTCTGGCGTCCTCGCTCTTGCCTTGCCCCCTACCGTGACGGCTCAGCATGGCAGCCGTATTGGTCCAGTTCCACATAAGTCAGATCATGTCTGTCCTGCTCAGACCTCCAACATTTTCCCATCTCATTCACAGTAAAAGGCAAGGCTCTCAAAATAGCCTACAGAGCCCTGCATGGTCCCTTCTCCCTGCCCCCCATCCACACACAGGCTATTATCTCTCTGACCTCAGAGCTTCCAGCTATACATAGGCCCGTAAACCCAGGGCCTTTGCACTGGGTGTTCCCTCCTGACCCCACTCCCATAGCGAACTTTTCATCTCCCTTCCCTAGTTTTTATAAATTGAACTTTTTATTTGGGGATAGTTGTCAATTCACATACAGCTGTAAGAAATAATACAGAGAGGCCCTGTTTATCCTTCAGTTTCTCCCAGTGGTGACCTCTTGCAAAACTATTGTATAATATACAGTGAATATGTTGGTCATCTGTGGCTACTGTAAAAATTACCACCAACTAGGTGACTTAAAGCAATAGAAATTCATTCTCTCACAATTCTGCAGGCGAGAAGTCCCAAACCAAGGTGTAGGCAGCACTGTCTCCCCTTCCGGGGGCTCTAGGAGAGAATCTGCTCCTTGCTTTTTCCAGCGTCAGGTGGCTGGTCCGCTGCACCTTCCTCTCCTCTGTCTTCACATCACCTTCTCTTGTGCGTGCGTGCCCACGCATGTGTAATCTCCTTCTGCCTCTCTCTTATAAGGACACTTGTAATGACATTTGAAGCCCACACAGATAATCCAGGATAATCTCCTGATCTCAAGATCCTTGATTTAATTACATCTGCAAAGGCCTTTTCTCCAAAGAAGGCAGCATTTACAGGTTCTGGGCACTAGGTTTGGACCCACCTCTAGGAGCCATTACCAACTTCGCATAGCAGTGAAGACAGGACCATTTCCATCACCACAGAATTCCTCAAGTTGCCCTTTATAGCCACACCCACTTCCCTCCCATCCCCACTCCCTCCTTAACACCTGGCAACCACTAATCTGTTCTCCATCGCTATAATTTTGTCATTTCAAGAATGTTATATAAATGGAATCACACAGTATGTAACATTCTGAAACTAGCTTTTTTCACTCAGCATACTTATTTTGAGTGTCACCTGTGTAGCTGTACGTATCAATAGCTTATTCCTTTTCATTGCTTAGTGGGAGCCCATGGTATGGATATGCAAGTTTGTTTAACCCACCATTCACCCACCAAAGGACGCTTGGGTGGCTTCCAGGTTGGGGCTGTTATGAATAAAGCTGCTATGAACATTCATAGGCAGATTTTGGGGTGAACATAAGTTTTCATTTCTCTGGGACAAATGCCCAAGAGTGCAGTTACTGTGTTAAGTGAGTGTTTAGTTTTATAAGAAAATGCCAACCTGTTCCAGAGGACCAGTTTGCATTCCCACCAGTAATGTATGGGTGAGTTGTTCAGATTCTCTACATCTTCACTAGCATTAGGTATTGTCACTAGTTTTTATTTTAGCCATTCTGATAGTTTCTAGTCTAATGGTTAGAGGTAGTGAACAGCCTTCTATGGGCTTATTTACCACGCTTATGTCCTCTTTGGTGAAGTGTCTGTTCATGTCTTTTGCTCATTTTCTGATTGGATTGTATGGAGTTTCAAGCATTCTTTGTATAGTCTAAATACTAGTCATTTGTCTGATATGTGTTTTATACATCTTCTCTCCTATCCTTTAGCTTTTATTGTCATCTTCTTAGCAGAGTCATTCAAGAGCAATTTTTTAAAATATTTATCAGTTTTTCCTTTTATGGATGGTGCATTTGGTGTCAAGTCAAAGAACTGTTCACCTTGCCCTAGATCCCAAAGATTTTCTCTGATATTTTTTCTAAGGGTTTTATAGTTTTATCTTTGACATTTAAATCTGTGATCCATTTTGAGTTAATGCTGTATAAGGTGTGAGAGTTAAGTGGCGTTCATTTTTGTGTCTTTGGAGGTCCAGTTGTTCCCACACCATTTGGTGAAAGGTTATCTTTTCTCCACTGAATTGCTTTTGCACTTCTGTCAAAAATCAGTTGAGCATATTTGTGTGAGTTTATTTCTGGGTTCTCTGTTCTGTTCTATTGATCTACGTATCTATCCCTCTGCCGATATTCCATTGTCTTGATTACTGTAGCTATAGAATAAGCCTCAACATGGGGGAGAGTGATTCTTCCACTTTATTCTTCTTTTTCAAAAATGTGTTAGGTACTCTAGTTCCTTTGCCTTTTTATATAAATTTTAAAATAATCTTCTCTTTATCTACAAAAACTCTTGCTGGGATTTTGATAGGAATTGAGTTAACCTGAATATCAATTTTGAAAGAACTGATGTCTTTACTAGGTCAGATCTTCCAAACCATCTACATGCTATGTCTCTCCATTTATTTCGGTTTTCTTTGATTTCTTTCATCATCATTGGGTAGTTTCAGCATATAAATCCTGCACATGTTATATTTACACTAAATAGTTCCATCTTTTGAGTAATTGTAAATGGTATTTTTTTTTAAATTTCAGTGTCCACATGGTCATTGCTAGTACATAGAATGCTATTGATTTTTGTGTCCTTTTATAATCTGTGGCCTTGCAGAACTCACTTATTAGTTCTAGGAGGTTTGTTTGTTTGTTTGTGGGCTTTTTTTTTTAAAGATTTATTGGGATTCTCTGTGTAGACAGTCACGTCATCTTCAAATAGGGATACTTTTATTTCTTCTTTAGGATTTCTATGTCTTTTCTTTCCTTTTTTTTGCCTTTTTACTCTGGCTAGAACTTCCAGCAATGTGTTGAATAAGAGTAACGAGAGTGGACATTTTTGCCTTTTTCTGGATCTTAGGGGAAAAGCATTCAGTTTTTCACAGTTAAGTGTAGTGTTAGCTCAAGGTGTTCTGTAGTTGCCCTTTACCAAGTTGAGGAAGTTCCCTCTATTGCACTTTTTCTGAGAATTCTCATCATGAATGGGTGTTGAATTTTGTCAAATGCTTTCTCTGCATTGATTGATGTGATCATTTGATTTTACTTCTTTAGCTTGTTAACATGGTAGGTTACATTGATAGATTTTTTAAAAAATATTTATTTAGTTATTTATTTTGGCTGCTCCGGGTCTTAGTTGAGACACGCGGGGTCTTTGTTGCAGCATGTGGACTTCTTAGTTGCGGCATGCAAACTCTTAGTTGCAGCATGCATGCAGGACCTAGTTCCCCGACCAGGGATCGAACCCGGGCCCCCTGCATTGGGAGGGCAGAGTCTTACCCACTGGACCACCAGGGAAGTCCCAACATTCATAGATTTTTTTTTTTTTTTTTTTTTTTTGCGGTATGTGGGCCTCTCACCGCTGTGGCCTCTCCCGTTGCGGAGCACAGGCTCCGGACGTGCAGGCTCAGCGGCCATGGCTCACGGGCCCAGCCGCTCCGCGGCATGTGGGATCTTCCCGGACCGGGGTACAAACCCGCGTCCCCTGCACCGGCAGGGGGACCCTCAACCACTGCGCCACCAGGGAAGCCCGATAGATTTTTTAACATTGAAGCAGGCTTGCATGCCTGGAATGAACATCTCACATAGTTTTCTTACTTGGTGTCTATCTTTCCCATTTGAAGTCAAGTTCCGAGCAGGAAGAAACTTTTTGGTTCATTTTATTCATTGCTGTATCCTAGTCCCCAGAACACCACCAGGCATACAGTAAGCTCTCAACACCGACCGACTCGTCGAATGAATGAAAGAACAGTAGAGCTGTGAAGAGAATTCCCCAGATTAACGTGAAGGGGGATCCCAGGATGACAGCTGTGGGCAGCCAGTCCAGGTGGAACAGGTCAGAAGGCCCCAGAAGAGCCTATGGAGCCTGAATGCCCTGAGAAGAGGTCTGGTTAGTCTGCAGAGCTTTGGGGTTGATTTGATAAGTACATAGAAAACTAAGCAAACAAACAAACAAGCATTTTTTAAAAAAAGGTAATTATTATTGTGGTACATGCACACAATGGAATATTATTCTAAAAAGAAATGAGCCCTCAAGCCACAAGGAGACATGGAAGGAGGAGCCTTAAGTGCACATTTCGAAGTGAAAGAAGCCAATCTGAAAAAACTACATCCTGTATGATTCTAACTATATGACATTCTGAAAAAGGCAAAGCTATAGAAACAGTTAAAGATCAGTGGTGGCCAGGGCTTAGGAGAGGGAAAGATGAACAGACAGCACGGAGGATTTCAGGCAGTGAAACTACTCTGGATGGCACTATAATGCTGGATACGTGTCCTTATACGTTTATCCAAACCCAGAGAATGTACAACACCAAGAGCGAACCCTCACGTAAACTATGGACTTTGGGCGATTGTGATGTGTCAGTGTATGTTCATCAGTAGTTACAAGTGTACCCTTCTGCTGGGGGATGTTGATGATGGGGGAGGCCGTGTGTTGGGGTGGGGGGGCTCGGGGGTGTATGGGAACCTTTCTACTCCATTTTGCTGTGAATCTAAAATTGCTCTAAAAAATAAAGTATTTTTTAAGCTAATTATGAACTCCAGAGAAAACAAAAGTTGCCCAGGAGAAGAAGAGAACTCACAGTTCGCTCTATGGGTTCAGTCAGGACCACGTCCAGGTATTTGTGGCGCCTGAAGTTTATACAATTGAGGGAGGACTCTTTAAGAAAAGAAAAGCACTGGGCTTCCCTGGTGGCGCAGTGGTTGAGAGCCCGCCTGCCGATGCAGGGGACACTGGTTCGTGCCCCGGTCCGGGAAGATCCCACATGCCGCGGAGCGGCTGGGCCCGTGAGCCATGGCCGCTGAGCCTGCGCGTCCAGAGCTTGTGCTCCGCAACGGGAGAGGCCACAACAGTGAGAGGCCCGCGTACCGCAAAAAAAAAAAAAGAAAAGAAAAGCACTAAATCAGAAAAAATCTGATTACCTCTTAGAGCATTTTCTGGAATCTTTGTACCTTCCCTGTCCTGGTCTGTGGGTATGTTTGGGGTACAATGAAGCAGGGAGGGGGCTGACGAGTCCTGAAAACCCAAGGAAAGCCCAGAACTCCAGAAGGTACAGCAGCCCCTTGCTGGTGCCCACCAGCCCGGGACAAAGCACAGACTCCTGGGCGAGCACCCTGGACCCCCGCACCGGGCAGGCTCCTTCGCCTGCCCCTTCAGTTCACCAGGCCGGTGCCCGGCTTCTCAAGACTCCGCTCCATCAGAACCATTTTTCTTAGATTCCATATATATGTGTTAGCATATGGTATT
Source organism: Leucopleurus acutus (assembly GCF_964270905.1). Classification (NCBI taxonomy): domain Eukaryota; kingdom Metazoa; phylum Chordata; class Mammalia; order Artiodactyla; family Delphinidae; genus Leucopleurus; species Leucopleurus acutus. The sequence continues at coordinate 103,048,299 of NC_139144.1, read as the reverse complement.
TGTTTTTCTCTTTCTGACTTATTTCACTCTGTATGACAGACTCTAGGTCCATCCACCTCACTACAAATAACTCAATTTCGTGTCTTTTTAGGGCTGAGAATACAGATGCAGATGTAGAGAATGGACTTGAGGACCCGGCGGGGTGGGGAGGGTAAGCTGGGACGAGGTGAGAGGGCAGCATGGACATATATACACTACCAAACGTAAAATAGATAGCTAGTGGGAAGCAGCCGCATAGCACAGGGAGATCAGCTCTGTGCTTTGTGACCACCTAGAGGGGTGGGGTAGGGAGGGTGGGAGGGAGACGCAAGAGGGAGGGGATATGGGGATATATGTATACTATACGTATAGCTGATTCACTTTGTTATACAGTAGAAACTAACACACCATTGTAAAGCAATTACACTCCAATAAAGATGTTAAAAAAAAAAAAAGACTCAGCACCAAGGCTGCCTCTTCCATGAACGAACTCCCCACCCTCTTCCCCAGAGTTGCCTGCAGGGGGCATGGGAAGAAGCCCAACGGACATGGATTTGAACCCCTGCTCTGCCACGTGTGAGTTACATGGCCTCGGACGTGTTACTTGACCTCCCAGGACTTCGTGTTTTATCTTCTGTAAATGCAAATAATAATGTCCGTCCTGCAGGGCTGTTGGCAAGAACAAACACCTGATATAATGCTGGACACGTGGTGAGGGTGAAGAAACACGTCTTTCTTACTTTTTTTTGGCGGGGGGTGGGGCACGCGGCGTGTGGGATCTTAGTTCCCTGACCAGGGCTTGAACCCGTGCCCCTCTGCAATGGAAGCGTGGAGTCTTAACCACTGGACCACCAGGGACATCTCACATCTTTCTTCCTTTCTAGCAGCATTAAAAAAATTTTTTTAATTGTGGTAAAATACAAATAAAAGAAAATTTACCATCTTAACCAGGTTTTAAGTGTACAGTTCTGTGGCGTTAACTACGTTCACACTGTTAATCACCACCGTCCATCCACAGAACTGTTTTCATCTAGCAACACAAATTCTGTCCCCATTAACACTAACTCCCCATTCCTGCTTCCCCACAGTCCCTGGCACCCTCCGTTCTACGTGCCATACCCCCCCCAGCATTGGGGCTGGCCTCTGTGACTGGACTCCTTCCTTCTACCTGGTGTAGTGAGCTATTTACCTATATTAATCCCCCACCTGGTCCAGCGGCGTCTCATATCCCTGCCCCACAGAGCCTAGTACAGGGCCAGGCCCACAGTAATACCAGCTCCAGGAAGAAGTGCAGAATGCCTGAGGGAGATGAACAGACAAAGGGTCCCGTGTGGGTTCATGGGTTTGGGGTCTGATTTTACATAGTGGGTGCTCAGAAAATATTGAAAGTCTAAAAGATGATATAAACGATTTTTGTAAACTACCTATTTTTTGAATGGGTAAAGTATTCTAAATTCAAAAGCTACAAAAGAAAACACAGTGGAAAGTAAAGGTCCCTCCATCTCTGTCCTCCAGCCCCTCACCAGAGGCAGCTGCTGTGACCAGTTTCTCCTGTATCTGTCCAGAGGCCTGTGTGTGTGTGTGTGTTCATGCACTTACACACACACACACACCAGCACGCTTTACACACTGTTCTGCACATTTTCCTTTTATTCTCTTGTCTTATCTTTGAGATTCGTCTCTGTCCTTCTCTATCAGTACATAGAGGGTTTCCCTACTGGTCTTTTTGCCTTGTTTTGTTTTGTCTTTTGTTTTTGTCCACACTGCACAGCCTGTAGGATCTTAGTTCCCCCACCAGAGATCGAACCCGGGCCCTTCAGCAATGAAAGCACAGAATCCTAACCACGGGACCACCAGGGAATTCCCTCCCTACTCTGATAGAGTCATTGAGTGGTGTATTTATCTTGTCACCTGTTTACACTGGTCACGTGATTTGTTTACTATGTCACCTGTTGATGAACCTTCAGACGTTTCCAAGTTCTTGCTGTTCAAGCAGTAGTACAGTGAACAACCCCAGGTCTCACTCACGAATGATTGAATTTTGTATATAGTTGTGCGTATGTGTTAATCCCAAACTCCTAATTTATCCCTCCCCCCTCCCGTTTGGTAACCATGTTTGTTCTCTATGTCTGTGAGTCTGTTTCTGTTTCGTAAATCAGTTCATTTGTACCATTTTTTTAGATTCCACATCGAAGTGATTTTCATATGATGTTTGTCTTTCTCTGTTGCAGGCAACAGAATCATATTCAGCCTTAGAAGGAAAGAAATTCTGACCCATGCTACAGCATGGATAAACCTTGAGGACTTTACACTAAGTGAAATCAGCCAGTAACATAAGGGCAAATACTGTATGATATCATTGATATGAGGTATTCAGAGTACTCAGATTCACAGAGACAGAGAGCCCGTGGGGCGACCAGAGCGGCCTATCTAGCTGGACGTCCAGAAAGGGCTTCTCTTGGCCGCCAGAGTCCCCGCAGAGACAGGAGTAAAGCTGGGAGGAACCCAGATTAGACCATGGGTGTCAAGTGCATAATGGGGTGGGGGGCATGGGTCAGAGCCTGTTCCTGAACCTGGAGTGGAACCGAAGCCCCCTCCCCGCCCCACAGGGTGTGTGTGTGTGTGTGTGTGTGTGTGTGCGCGCGCGCGTGTGTGCGTGTGTATGGTCCTAGAGTAGGTAACGCCTGCGGTCACATCAGACGCTCTGACGGTCTATGTGAATCCACGGGCGCGTAGGTGCATCCACAGACCCGAAGGCACATCTGTGCACAGACTGCAGATCACAATGGGCCCGGCAAGGGCGCGCCGCGGTGCTCCAAGCCTGGCGATCACATATTCGGATGGATGGGGCGACGCTGCCTGCTCTGATCCCTAACTCATTATTAAGCTCCTCGCTCTTTGCAGACGCTCCCTGCGCCTCCCCCGCTCAGGGCTGCAGCGGCGCAGGCGCCGGGGCCGAGCCGAGCGCCGAGCTGGGAGCGAGCAGCCGCGCTCCGGGCCAGGGTCCCGGGGGAGCAGGTGAGCGACCCGCGCCGCGCGGTCCCCAGGCCGTTGGAGGAGACGCCGCGCCGCCGCGCCGCGCCGGCAGCCCGGCCTTCCCTGCTTGGCAGTACCCGTCTTGCTTCTGTTGGCATCACCCCTCCTTCCCTTGCCTGGCATCCCTCCGCCCCCCTGCCTGGTATCTCCTCTCCTCCCGTCTGCCTGGCGTCCCTCCCCCCACCCCGTCTGGCATCTACCCCCTCCTCCCCTTCCTGGCACCTTCCTCTTACCTGGCACCCCCTTCGCCCTGCCTGGCTTCCTCCTCCCCTTCTCCTTTCCTGATACCCCCCCTCCACTACTGACTCTCACCTCCCCCCACTCCCTTTCTTGCCCCTCTTCCCGCCTCCTCTCTGGTTCTCCCCTTCCTCCCCCCTGCCTGGCATCTCTGCCTCCTCCCCCTACCTGGTACCTTCCCCTCCTCCCTCCCCTGCATTTGCCCTCCTCCCCACGCCTGTCACCTCCTCACTGCCTAGCACTTTCCCATCCCTCTGACTGGCATCCTCTCCCTCCCCTCCTCCCCCGCTGCTTGGTATCTGCCCTCCTCCCCTCTGCCTCGCACCTCCCTTCCTCCCTTGTGTCTGGCACCTCCCCTCCTTCCCCTCCCCTCCTCCCCACCGCCTGGCACCTGCCCTGTCTCCACTTGGCATCCTCTTGCCTGGACACCTCGCTCCCTTCAGATTGTCCCTCTGTCTCCCACCTTCCTGCAGGGCACGTCCTCCCAGCCCTGGGCTGCTAACATCTCCCCTGCTGGCATCTTCCTCCTCTCCTTGCCTCCCCTTCCTCCTCACCTTCTCACAGTGGCCCTCTGGCCAACACCAACTACACGTGACCCTGAACTGCTCTCAAGCCCCGCCCCCCTAGGTACAGCGCTGTCCCCCCATCCCCCACTCCCCATCATCTGCCCAGGGGCTCCAGCTCACAAGTTGGGCTCTGACCCCAGCCCACAGTCGTCCTGCTCTTGCATGGGGGTGAAACCAGGCTGTGCACACAGGGAGGGTTCCACGTGAGCTGAGCAGAGTACAGAGCAGGTCGGCTCTACCTGCCGGCCACCCCTAGACTCCCTTGGGATGTCCCTGAGCTCCAGAAGTCGTCCAGGTCCCAAGCTGGCTGGTGGTCCTCCTCCAGCTATTGCCAAGGCCCCCAGGTTTGCCTGCTCCGCCAGGGCCTGGGCTCTGCCTGGATCCTCTGCTCTTGTCCATCTGACTCTGTCCTGCAGGACCCGCCTCTGACGGCTTCCGGCGCTCACACTGCTCCCACCCCACACTCCTCCTCGTGCCACCCAGCCGGGCTGGCCCTCGCCTGCCCCCGCGTCCCTTCCTGCACACCTCCTGCCTTCCTCAGACCGTGCCAGGGAGTGGGTCCACGCAGCAGGCCCCTCAGCGTCCTCAGGCCCATTGTGAGTCTGCCTCTGGGGCTTGGGGTCTGGCCCGCCCCTCCCACTGCCCTCTCCTTTCAGATCCTCCTCAGAATGGCCCTTGGTGCTGCAGGCACGGTAGGCTCTGGGCCCGGGCACCGAGGGGGCACTGGATGACTCCCCCACTGCAGGACGCAGCCACCTATGACTCCAGGCCTTCAGCACCCACCCGCCGTGGCACAGGTAGGCGCTGTTTCCCCCACCAGCCCAGCAGCAGGAGCCCTGGGGCTCCACTGAGAGCTGGTGGCTCTCAGCCTCTGGTCACACTCCATGGCCCCCTCGTGGCGCTTCTGCCCCCATCTGGACCCGTGGCGGTGCCTCTTCTCATCCCCTGTGACAGCTGGAGCCTCTGCCCAGACCCTGCTGCCGGCTCCCGCCACCGTCGCCCTCCCTCTTGCTTAGTGCGCTCTTACCTCCCGCCGTCCCTGGGCCCTGCCTCTCAAAGCCATTGCAGACAGGGACGAGTGAGCCTGAGCCAAGGTTTTGGTTCATGTGAAAATGGGCTAGTGCTCTGGCTTGTTCCACTTCCTCCCCAACCCCAGACCCCCAGACACACCTCCTTGCCCTCATGTGTGAGTGAGTGCACCCATGTGCCCAACACCCCCCACACACGTGTGCACACATGCTTTCTGCCAGTCGGGAGGAACAGGAACTTGCTGAGCCCTGGCACAACTTGGGCTCCAGAAACCTACCCCCAAACATGTATGGCGAACACCTGAAAGCCTTCCAGGCCGCAGGCAGGGCTTTGTTCGGGTCAGGAGGGGTGCTGGTGGCATCCCGATTCAGGGCCTCCGGGGCAGCCAGCCCTGCACTGGCTCAGAGGCACTCTCAGGCCCATTGCATGTCAGCTGGACCCTCCTGCGCCTCCTCCGGGCAGCGTGAGAGGAGGACAGCCTAGCTAGTCCCACGTTGGGTGCCCCTGGTCCAGGAGGAAGGGCTGAGTCCCCACGTGAAAGGCCACCTGCCCCAGAGCCCCATCCGTCTGTGGGGAGGGAGGGGTTGGAGCTGGGTCTGAAGCCTGCAGTCTGGTCTGAGCTCTGCCTGTCCAGCCCCACCCGTCAATTTGGCCACCTCACCGGTGGGAGTCACCTGGCAACATATGGGATGCTCTCAGGGCCCTGGAGGTGTGAGGGACCCAGTCCCCGCCCTCAGGCCGGCAGTCCAGGATGGGGAGCAGACTTGGCCACCCCACAGGAGGTGCCGGAGTGGATGACTCAGGCCTCCGGGCCCTGACAGGGGAGACGTCAGGAAAGCCCTTCGTAGGGGCAATTTGAAGTTGGCTTTCAGAGAACAGGAAGGTGGGGTAGGCTGGTGACTCGGGGGCAGGGGGTGGGCTGAATGAGAGTGCTTTTCTCAGCTTCTCCTCCCTGAGAAGGGGCAGAGGAACTTGCTTTCCTGCCTGGGCCGCTCTGAAGGCCAGGGCAGCCCTGTCGCCTCTCTACCCCACACCCCTCTGGCCGGTTGGCCCAGGGCGGAATGCTGCAGGGCACTGGCTGCAGGGGGAGCCTGGCTGGCCCAGAGCTGGGAAAGCACTGGATGGCAGAGAGACCATAACCGGGTGCTGGGCCCCACGGACACACGTGCAGTTCATCAGGGCCCCCAGACGAAGGTCCGACCCACTGGCCCACAACCTAACCACTGCCCTAGGTTAAGTGCAAAAGTGTTCCTTAGCTCGTGGGGTTGGTTTTTAAATGCAGGCTCCTAGAGAAAAGGTGTGAGCTAGTATACTAAATACATTCTTCCCGGGCAGCTCTAAAGTTCTGGGGTGTCTGAAGGTGGAGGCCAGGTCGAATGGGGGGGCTGGCTGATGGGGAGGTGGCTCGGGTCCCTGGGAGGTGCAGCAGAGCCAGGTCCTCACGTAGTGAATCCTTGTGAATTGCAGCTGATTTGGGGTGCACTGAGATAAGCCCTCAGGGGCTCCCCAGCCACAGTAGGTGGGTGCCCTGGGCTGTTTCTGTCCTTGCCCAAGGGGGATGATCTACCTGAAGGGATGGGCGGTGGGGGAGGGGAGGCTCTGGGAGCAGTGAGTACATCGTAGTGACACCTGGTCCCCGAGTGGCCCCAATCACGAGGTTCAGTCTAGGATTCCTGGGGAGTCAAGGAGCCCCGACCTCCCCATGTGATGAAGGTGGTGAGGGGTGAGGTGCTGGGGGAAGTTTCTGGCATTTTCTTTTGGAGTCACGTTGACGTAAACTTGGCCTTCATTCCGCGCATGGGTCGCAGGCGGGGAGCCGACTTTGGCGCCCGGTGGCCTGGGCACGTGCTGTCATTTGGATGCTCACAGCCCCATGCTAGTGTCTAGACAGCACGGGCGGGCGGCGTGGGCCAGGCGTGCCGCAGCTGGAGGCTGTGTTCGCCCCGAGTGCCTGCGATGTGATTGCAAGTGAGAGCTCATTGTTAGTGAGCGTTAAGTGGCAGAGGTAATGAGCTGGGGTGGCACCAGGGGGAGGTGTCACCGGAGGACGCAGAGCCGCAGACACGCAGGATGAGCAAATGGCTCTCCTCTTTGGTTGGACTCTGAGCCCTCTTGAATCGCTGCTCCAGGGGGTCCATGGGGGGCATTCGGCTGAGGGAGACTTTGGGGGCAGGGCTGAGGCTCTTTGGGATGTGCAGACCCTTGGTAACTCGTAGGGACCCTACGGGGGAGTATTTGGGCCCCCGTAGGACACCTCAGCCTGGCCCACCTCTCGGTTTGCTTCCTAAGCTGTGAAACCCATTCCTCTGTGCCCCGAACTCACTTCCAGGAAATTTGAGAAACTGTCTCATGAGCATGCGGCCACTCATGCCTTTACTGGAATTTACAAACTTGGATCATCTCCCATGTCAACCTTCTTTCCAGACTGAAGAACGTTCTGGGGCTTGGAGTGAGGAACAGTATGCTGTGAGGGGGGCGGGGGAGAAAAGATGCAGGAAGATGTACTCGCCTCATTCCAAAAGAGCTTGAGGTAGTTTGCAAAGACACACATAGTGAGGAAATCAGGACAGAGGAGCGCAGGGTAGGGAAAGGATGTTGTAGCCAAGGATGAGGTGAGCAGACAACACTCAAACCATGAGGCCCAGAGCCCCCTCCCACAGCGGGGACACATGAGGGGTTACACTGCCTGTGGGACAAAAGTCGAACCATTTGCCCCAAACGACTGTGATTTCTGGCCATGAGACCCCGAGAAGTGTCTCCTGTGTGATGACATGCAGGGGATTCTGTGTGACAAGTTAAGCGATATCCTCAACAATTCCACAGCAGTTTCCTCGGGCTAAGCCCAGGGCTGACAGAACATCACACGGCAGTGCAAATACTGCTGACCGTGCTGGATCCAAAGATAAAATGTAGAACAGCTAGAAGAATGCATCGCCTGTTAACATTTACAACAAAGTTTCCAGTGAATATCAGGCAGCAGGCAAGTTTTTTTAAAATTGGGAATCAAGTACAGAGTTATCAATACATTCTTGGGGTAAGGGGACTCTCCTCATAGGAAAATAAAGACCTTGATCAGCACGTGTGCCCAACAGGTGAGCTTGGGTACAGGGAGGGACCAGTCACACACCTTACCCCCAGGTCCTGAACCCACTGAGAACTAGACACAGATGGCAGGCATTTATCAACTTTATGGCAGGGAAAGCTGGACTGAAGAAAGAAGCCTGAACCTGAAGCCCTGATGTAGAAGGTGGACCTGACACCCTAACCTTGGGTTTGCTTACCTGGCGCAGGTTAACAGGAGGAGATGGGCAGCCTCCTGTCAGCAGACCCCCCTAAAGGGGAAGGCAGGCCACGGGGGACAGCCGTGACTTCTCCTCCCCCCTGACGCAGGAGAGGAACTTGTCCAGAAGGTGTCAGACCCTCACCACCTCATTAGACAGCCCCTCCCAAAGGGAAGAGAGGTGGGGCGAGGTGGCAGAGGATTATTCCAGAGTCTTGACTCCTGAAGAATAGATTAGAAGCCTCCTCGTGAACACATGATGACAAGAGAGCAGGGTCCCCTTTGCAAGGTGGGGGGGGGGGGCATCCACGTTGCTGGACAGTGACATCAAAGCTCAAGTTCAGACTTGGGAGTGACCTTTGACCCTACCCCTTCCTTCTCTCTCCATTGGGACAATCGTTTTATTTGAGTTTATTTCCTAGACACATCTCACTTCCATCCACTTCTTATTCCCCACGTCACCATGCCGTCCATGCTGCTGTTGTCTTCTGCCTGGATGACAACTGGTGCCCCGCACAGGGTCTGGCCCCCTCCCCGCAGCCCCAACCCATCAGAGTAGCCAAATGGGCTTCTTGTAACACAGGCCTGATCCATCGCGTCTTCCGTTTCCTTGAGGGCTTCACATATGCTGTTCCCTTTGCCTGCAACACCCTTCCAGCTCCCTTCACCTGCCGAAGTACGTGCATCATTCAAGTCTTGACTTAAATACCACTTCTTCCAGGGACACTTTCTCCCACTCCAGGCTGTAAAGTTCCACCTTCTTTTGTCTTGTAGCATGTACCAAAAATGTGCTCCTTAAAGGCACAGACTGCATTTGTCTTGTTCAACACAGTGCTGAAAAAAATATATATGTATTTTTTTGGCCGTGCGGCTTGGGGAACCTTGGTTCAACGACGTGTTGAACCCAGGCCATGGCAGTGAAAGTGCGGAGTCCTCACCACTGGACCGCCAGGGAACTCCCTGTTTCTTGAATGAATGAGCGGATGAATGAGGCAGTGTGGGGAGAGGAGGTGGCCCTGACAGCTGATGCTAAAAGGAGCCTGAGATCCCTCTGTACCGTTGGCCCCGCCCTCTCTACACCCCGACGACCCAAGGGTGGGCCATTCTTGCGTGCCCACCTTGGCCTGCTGACACCTGAGCTGCCCTGTGCAGGTGCTCTTGGCCCACGCCCCGGCAGTCCCTCTCCGATAGGACCTGTTCACCATGATCAGGGAAGCCCATCCCCTCTTCAGTTGTTCTTGTGGTGAGGGAGGTTCTTCCTTCCTGTGACCTCGGTCTTGGCCCTTGGAGTTACAGAGAATGAACCCCTTTCTGCTTCCGCGACATTTGCCCGCCTCCGGACATCCTTGGAGTTACAGAGAATGAACCCCTTTCTGCTTCCGTGACATTTGCCCGCCTCCCGACTCCCACACGCCCTGCGTCTGCTCTCGGGAACATCCAGCTCTGGCGTCTTCAGATGTGCCTTACCTGGGGGCCTGTGCCGGCTGCTCAGACCTTGGCGCCCACTGGGAGAGCTGGACGGTGGCGGGGCTGTCTAGATAGGCTTCAGAGCCCCCAGGCCTCCTTAGAGGCTGAGCTGTGCCCTTTACCTGCTAGGCAGACTTGGGCAGAGACACTTAGCTCCCTGGGTCTCAGTGTCTCCTTGTAGGACAGGACTTAATCCCCTGCCTATAAAGGCTCCGGGGGAAGCTGAGTACCAAGCACTCTGCCCAAGGCCCGCACGCCATGGATGCGGGGGCCGCCCCTCATCGCCGCTGGGGTAAAATGTGGTGCTGGGCGCTGTCCCGGCTCCAGGTGTCAGCTGTAGACCCCAGGGCACTGGCTCTGGTGACCGACCTGCGACCGGCGTCTCCCTGGTTTCCAGCCCAGCCCGCTGTCCTCACTGACACCGTTGCCTCCTAAAGGCTAGAGTCAGCGAGAAGCCCCAGGCTTTCCGCCCACCAGTGAGAAGGTTGTCTCTGATCCTGGTTCTGAGAGCTCAGATGCAGAGTTACCCTGAGAGCGTTCGCCATCTTTCCAGACAGCAACTCGCTGTCCAGCCTGATGCAATCGGTGTCTTTGCGAGGCCTGCCTTCTCGGCCTTTAATGACGTTTTTAGCTGGAGAGGAAAAAAAAAAAAAAAAAAAAAAGTGAGCCAGAGAGAGCCCTGTGGTCCTCGGTCTCTCCTGGGCTGTGAACAGACTCCTTCTGGTCCCAGCAGCTGAATCAACAGCAGGGGCCCAGGTGGGTGGGCTTGGGGGAGGTGCTGCAGGAGTGGGGGAGGGTCCTGCTGGTGTGGGCAGGGCCTGAGTAGGGGGAGGGGAAGCTGAGCTCCAGCTCTGTCCATAAATCCCACTCCACCCCTCCCCCACCAGCGGGAAGCATCATCGTGCTTTTGCTTCTTCTTGCCTCAGTTTCCGCTCTGAGCCCCGACTTTACCACCCCTTGCCCCATTTTCCCCAGGCCTCTTCCTTCAGGAGAAAATCCAGTCTTAGAAACCCTGTCGAAAATATGCCCGCTGGGTGGTCGACACCCCATCTGTCAGGACTGCCCCCCAGCAGCCCTCACTTCCTCCGCAGCACCCAAGACTCCACAGCAGCGACTTCAGGAAGGGGAAGGGAAGGGAAGCAGGCCGGGGTCAGTATACTCGCAGCCGGTGTTGACCGAGGGCTTACTGCGGTTTTAAGAGTTTTACACGGTTTAACTGATTTGCCCTCACCACAACACTGTGAGGTAAATGTTATTATTGTCACCACTTCTAAGATGAGAAACTGAGGTGCAGAGAGGTTAAGCAGCTTCCCAGTGGTTGGGGAAGAGTCCCAGCTGGGGTCTGTCCACCGCATCTTCTGAGATGCCATGACCCAAACCTTGGCCCTCAAAGGGCGAAGCAGCCAGGCCTCTATACGGACCAGCACCCCCTGTTCACCCCAGCTCTGAGGCCCAGGTCAAAGGCTAGTTGTCATTGTGCACGAGGCCCACACCATTTCTTCCCATTAATTGCTGGGTCCCTAGGGGCGTGAGAGATTCAACCCCTAAATAGGGAATGGGGGCGCGGTGGATTGCAGAGCTTGCACCCCTTCAGAAACAGGCAGCCCCTCAACTCCATCTGTGTTGCCAGATTTCCGGCGTTTTAAGAGATTCTGGGAATCTGGCTTTTTATATGAAATCTTTCCATTTTTAAGATTTTTTAAAGTGTTTAAGACGCACTGTGGGCTAAGCGAAACCTGTCTGGCTTTCCCAGTTTGCAGCATCCACGGTGAGCTTTCCTTACCCCATGACCTGTCACCTGTCATCTCTTCTAGCCTTCAGGCCCTGAACCCCAAATCAGTGTTTCTCAGTGGGCCCCAGTTGAGACACACTGTGTGAAGAGTTGCTGTCACTTTGGGTGGCCTCCTGCCGTCAATGAATTATAAACGAAATGCAGAGTCTTGTCAAACACTTGAGGACCCTCTGCGAAGTAGAGAAGCGTTACTCGTCAGTCCTCAGGGATGTGCTGCTAATGAGAAGGGCCAAGGCTTTTGGAGATTCTCCCTCTCAACTTGTCCATGTTGTGAACCCAGAGCAGTGGCTGCTGAGGGAATTCAGGGTACTTTTGACAGCCAGCGTGAGAGCAGGCAGAGGGTGAGCGGAGAAGAACGCTGGCCTTGAGATCAGAACATGGGAGTTTGAGCCCCTTTGACACTAGTTGGGGGTCTGGCCCTGAGTCCGTCATTAACCTCGTGTTCCTCATCTTTAAAATGGGTATACTGATAATCTCCAGCCCTTTCACTTCCTGGGATGTTGAAAGAACCAAATTAAATCATGACTATTGAACTGTTTTGTAGGCTATTAAGCTCCATAAAGATATATGTGTTAATTTGGAGGCGTTTGACAAAGTCTCTCCCAGTGTCTTGAGTATGACACATACAGCCGGCCTCAATGCAGTGGTGTGCTGCTAAATACTTAACAACTGGCTCTTGACAGGGTGGGAAGGAGGAGATGAACTACGATTTGTATCATTTGCTAATGTCTGTGGTATAAATACTCCTACCGTAGCTGGTTTTAAACTACCACCATGACACTGCAGCACATCACTGGGTATTACTGTGACTGAGTAAGATTGCTACCAATTGAAGACTAATTCCGAAGGGTGCAGATCATTTGGAGAGAGGGCTCTGTCCTGGTGCCTTTTTCAATACGTTCAGTAAAGACTTGGACGAAGAGAGAAGGTCAGGCTCACTGGATTTATGAACGATGCACAGCTGGAAAGGCTGGTAAATATATTGGATAAGGGAATTGAGATCCAAAAGCTCTCAAGCTGGAATAACGAGTTAATTCTTACAAGAGGAATATTCTTGAGTCCAAAAAAAGGCAACTTTACAAGTATGGGATGGAGAGACATGTTTGGGCACAAAGTAGAAAGAGAATCACGTTTTTAATTGACAGGAAGTTCAGTACAAGTCCGAAGTGGGATGGGTGCTTACCAAAGAGTAATACATTAGTAACAGTGAGGACTTCATTCAGTCCTCTATGACTTAGGGACAAATTTTCACATATGCCCTCTCGTTTCTATTTTGCTGCTCACCATAATGCAGTGAGAGAGGTGCGATGATGCTATACCCATTTTAGAGATGAAGAGACTGAGGCTCAGAGAGGTTGGCACTTTTGTCCTCCTGTCAGTAGGTGGTGGAATAAAGACTCAAACTCAGGTCTTCTGGCCCCAGATTCTGCCCTGTGTTGTGCTCATGAGCACATCGTTGTTTTGTTTGTTTTATTGGCATATAGTTGATTTACAATGTTGTGTTAATTTCTGCTGTCCAGCAAAGTGATTCAGTTATACATATATACACATTCTTTTTCATATATATATATATATATATATATATATATTTTTTTTTTTTTTTTTTTTTTTTTTGCCACACCACACAGCTTGTGGGATCTTAATTCTCCGACCAGGGATTGAACCCGGGCCCTCAGCGGTGAAAGTGCGGCGTCCTAACCACTGGACCACCAGGGAATTCCCATCTTTTTCATATTCTTTTCCATTGTGACTTATCACAGGATATTGAATATAGTTCCCTGACTCTCCAGTAGGACCTTGTTTATTTAAGTCCATTGTTCTGAGTGCCCTGCGCTCTGTGGCTTCAGGCAAACCAGAGGATGTGAGGGGAGGGACCGGGTGGGGTATGGACCAGCAAGGACTAGTGAGGAGCAGTGCTGGGGGAGGATTAGTTCTCTAGACCTGCTGTAACCAAGTGCCAGGCTGGGCAGCTTTAACAGTGGAAATGTATTTTCTCACAATTCCAGAGGCTGAAGCCGGAGATCAAGGTGTGGGCAGGGCTGGCTCCCTCTGAGGGCTGTGCGGGAAGGCTGTGCTCCAGGCCTCCCTCTGTGGCTTATAGACAGCTGTCTTCTGCCTGTGTCTCCTCACATTGTCTTCCCTTCGTGTGTGTCTGTCTCTGTCCTAACTTCCCCAGTTTTATGACACCAGTCATATTGGTCTGGGGTCACCCTAGGGACCCACCTCATTTTAACTTGATTACCTCCTTAAAGACCCGCCGAATAAGATCGCATTCTGAGGTACTGGGGGTTAGGACTCCAACAAATGAATTGGGGATGATGGGGGCTGGAGGGGACACACCATTCTCCCATGACAGAGGGACTTTGAGAGCTGCCTTCAGAATTTGGAGTCACGTCTTATGAGGAGGGAGAAGACTGCACTCTAGGTGGCCGGAACCTCCAGGAGGTGACCCCGGGTCACACCCACCACAGGAAGAGCCAAGGCCCCGAGGGACAATTTGACTTACTGCCACCGCGGACTCCCTTGGGCCCCTTGGCTGCCGGGACACCAGCTCCACACCTGGCTGTAGTTTTCCACACGTGGGAACGCGTGGAGCCGGAGGGAGGCCTCCAGCACCTCTGTTCCCACAGATACGCAGTCAGGCAGTGCGCCCTGGCGCGGCGGCCGGCACACAGCCGACCAGGGGAAGCTCTGCGGCTGTGCTCAGCCCTGGCGCCCCGCCGCCTCCGCCACGGTTTGGGCGCAGCTCCCGGAAACTCACCGATCCCACCGTCACCCTGGGGCGTGGCTGCAGCTGCTGGTCCCCCCACCGACCCACAGCCCCTCGGAGGAGGTAGCCGTCAGGGGTGTTGGCCTCGCTTTCCCGCAAGGAAGCCCGGAGCTCTGGCGGGGGGCACGCTGGTCCTCTACTCTTCCACCTCGGGCCGCGGCTGTGGCCATCCCGGGGCAGGAGCTGACGTGAGCTGCTCAGCCTCCCACCCCGTCCAGGCCCTGAGCCCCGTCAGTCCCCATTCGGTCCTCAGACCCAGAGTCCCAAGGGCTGTGACTGTGTCCGCTGTGTGAACCAGCGGCACTTCGTACAAGACGGCCGCGCAGGAGGGGACGGGCGCGGGGAGGAGGCCCTGCTTTTCCTTCAGGCGCCTCGATCGGCAGCTCCCAAACCTCGGCTTCCCTGGGCCCAGCGAGCGGTCTTATGAAGTCTTCCTGGATTTCCCTCCAGTTGACTCGCTACTCGTGGTGGCTTCTCGATGTCGCCCCTCCCCTCCTTTCCTGCAGCCCCTCCCCTCGCCTAGTTGCTACACGGGTTTCTCATGTAAGACCCACGCTGGGTACTAATGGCCGTTCTCTGCTCAAGGAAGCTTCCAGTGATTTGGGTAGAACCCAGGCTCCCCTTTGGCTCCCTGAGCATCCATGATTGGCCACTATGAATAACCACCTGGCCAACCCCTCAAGGGTACCCTCCATGGCATTTGGGACAGCCCGCAGGTGAAGGGCTCTGAGGGCTCCCGTATTCACTAGGCCCCTAGCTGGGGGTTGGTGGGCGGCGGGGCCCAGAGGTAAGGCAGAGCAGCGGCGGCCGAGGCCCCCCGGGCCTGGCAGGCTTAGCAGCGAAAGCTAGTAATAGCAGACGATTCATTAAGTGTTTACTCTGCGCCAGACGCTGTGCTGAAGTCTGCACATACACGACTGCTTTTTTCTTTTAATTTTTTGGCCGCGCCTTGTGGCATGCAGGATCTCAGTTCCCCCACCAGGGATCGAACCCGTGCCCTCTGCAGTGGAAGCGCGGAGTCGTAACCACTGGACCGCCAGGGAAGTCCTTATACGACCTCACTTTAATCCTCACATCCACCTGTGAGTCAGGTGGATGCGACCACCCCACTCCGTCTCCTTCCCCCTCCCGCTCCATGGTGAGTCTTCACGGGGCCTCCTGTTGTCACCACAGCTGTTTGAGCCCCAGAGACTTCCAGGGTGTGCTGTGTGGGGACATGGGGGGCGCTGAGCCGGGCTATGACCGTGAAACGCTTGATCACAGGCAGCCCTCACAGCCTCTCCTCTCAACAAGAAGCCTGGGGCCCACTTTTGCCTTCTGCTTGGATCATTTCTCCTACCCTCTTAGGCCAGGGCGGGCCGTCTGAGTTCTCCAGACCTATGGCCATCGCGTGGCGCCAGGAAGGCAGGACGAGGTGGCACTGGGGCTGCCCGTGGCCTGTGGGCAGGTAACCACGTGTTCCCAAAGGAAGTACCTGCGGTGGCTCCTGGAGGACAGGGCGGCGTGCCAACCCGTGTGCGTGGATCCTACCCAGGAGTTCCACGGACACACACGTGTGTGTCCATCTGTCCAGCCAGGAGAAGCCCACGAACGGCCCGCTGATCCGCCCACAGGAGCGAGGAACCAGGGGCTTGTTCAGAGTTTAACTGGGTTTCATTTGTTTGGCTAAAAGGTAATTCTTACATAGGAAATGATGCAACTTCCTCCAACGCATTGACATTTATTTTAGACACCTCGATGGCAAATTTTCTAGAATTTATATTCCCATGTTTGAAACAATCTGAGAATTTTGGGGAGTGTATTTTAAAAGATAATTGAGGGTAATTCAGCTTAAATGCGCAGGCCTCTGGGGATATTGATTTCCTTCTTTAAAAAGCAGGTGTTTGGGGAAGGTGGCGGGGCACACATGCGTGCGTGCGTGCGTGCGTGTGTGTGTGTGTGTGTGTGTGTGTGTGTGTCTATCCCCAGCAGGTAGGCACTCCGTGAGGGGCCATCAGAGAGGCAGACTGAGATGAAGGAGAGAAGCCAGGGACCTTGAGGTTGGGAGACCCGTTCTGCAGCCCCAGCCCCAGCCTGTAACAGCACAGTGACTTCTGGCAGGTCCCACGGGTCCTTAGAGCCTCCTCTTCCTTATCTTTAGAAGGGGGATCCCAGCCCCCACCCGGCAGGGTCTCTGTCAGTTGGACAGGTTGATGTGTGCGAAAGTGCTTGTTCAACAGCAGACTCCCACATCTGAGATGATGTTGTTATTAATCCTATGAAACACGAGCCCGGGTTGTAACATCACCCAGCGTTTGGAAGCACGCTGGCAATCCTGAGTAGACTGGGGGTGGGTTCTCTTTACCCACACCTTTGAGATATTGGGGTCTCTCCTTGGGATTTACCCATGAACAAGGCATAAAGATCCCTGCCTTTGGGGCGCTTACATTCTAACGGGGGAGAGAGAAGTGAACGCTAAACGTCATAAGTAGGTAGGTTATAAAGGATGGAGGAAGGTGTGCAGGATGGGAAGGAAACCCAGCAGAATGAAAGAGACAAAGAGCTGGCAGGGGAGGGGCAGGTGGTGACTTCTAATAGGGTGGACGGAGAGTGCCCCGCTGAGAAGGGGACATGGGAACAAAGACTTCAGGGAGGCGACAGTTAGCTGGAGGAAGAGCATTCCTGGCAGAGGGAACAGCAGGCTCCAAGCCCTAAAGGCTGGAGCAGAGAGAAGAGTGACGGAGATGTAGCAGGTGAGGACGCAGAGGGAGCAGAGAGTGGCATGGGGCTGGGTCCGGGGACCTGCACGACCTGACCCTCACTGGCAATGAGATGGGGGGGGGGGGCTTGGGAAGGTTTCAAGCAGAAGTGACGCCATCTGACTCCCCTTCCTAAAAGGGGACTGTTCTGGTTGCGTGTTGAGAAGAGAGGGTCGCGGGCCAGGTTGGAAGCAAAGCTGTTCATTATTGATGGATTGGACCAGGGTGGTAGCAGTGGAGAAGTGAGAAGGGGTTGGATGCTGGATCCAGAGCCAACAGGACTTGCTTTCTGATGGGATGTGGGATGTGAGAAAAAGACAGGATTCCAGGATGGTGCCAAGGTCACAGGCCTGAGTGTTTGGAAGGAGAGCGGGTGGTGAGCCAGGTTTGAGGTGGGAGAGCAGGAGTTTCATTGTGGGCATATCTATTCAGGGTCCAGGTGGAATCGACAGTATGTGAGCAGACCACTGGATACATGAGTCCAAGGACTGGGAGAGAAAATGGGCTGGAGGAAAATGGGAGTTGTCAACATATAGAAGGCATTTAAAACTCTGAGATTGGGGGATGGATGAAATCTCCAAAGAATGATTGTAGAGCAGTGAAGAGGACCAAGGACTGGCCCTGGGGCACCCCACCCTGAGAGGGAAAGAGGTCCAGACAGCCAAGGAGACTGAGGAGGAACAGCCAGGGAGGCAGGAGGAAAACCAGGAGAGGGCAGTGTCTTACGAGTGAAGGGAAGAGAGTATTTAAAAGAGGAGAGGGTGATCAACTGTGTGGGATGCTGAGGCTGGAGAAGCAAGGTGATGCCCGAGGACTGACGGCTGCACTTGGCGACGTGGGATCATCGGCGGTGGCCAGACGGCAGCGTTTTCAGTGGGGCCGTGAGATGTGCGCCTGGAGGGACTGGAATTCGAGGAGAACCGAGGCAGCAAACGTAGACAACACTTTTGAGAAATTTTATTGCAGCTGGGCAGTAACCAATGGGATAAGCAGGTTATGTGAGCGTTTCTCAGACAGGGAAGGTGACAGTGCTTTAGCATGCTGATGGGAGCAATGCAATAGAGAGAGCTAAGCTGTTGATGTGATGGTGTGGGGGAGGTTTGCTGGAGTAACGCCCTCAAGTGTGCTGGGGGGGACAGGAGCTCACATGCGCGGGGATGGCCGGCTTTCGATCGGAGCACAGATAACTCAGCTGTAGGAACCAGGCGAGAGAGTTGCCAGGAGGTGGAGAACTCTGGAAGTTCTTCAGAAGCTTCTGTTTTCTCAGGGAAGTGGGAAGCAAGGGCATCAGCTGGGAGTGAGGCGGGGGAGGAGTTGGAGGTTGGAGGAGGGAGAAGATGTGGAAAACTCACATAGGGGAGTGGGAGCAGGAAAGGACCTGAATGGTCTAGGGAAAGAGGGGGACGGCAGGGCAGGATGAGGCCAGTTGAAGTCCAAGCTCTGGAAATGACAGTGAGACCAGGTTAGGGCAGTGGTGCGTCTCTCCAGCCACGTTTACGTCCTGGGGTGCAGGGGAGGAGTTGGTGAAGCCGAGTTTAACTCTTAAGTAAGAGAGTCAAGAGTATATGCAAAGGAGGTTAAAATGGTAAATTTTACGTTATGTATGTTTTACCATAACTAAAAATGAAAAAGAGTATATGTCAGGGCGGTGTGGTTGTGATGAGGGGTGCAGGTCAAAGAGACAGACCAGGGCTTCCCTGGTGGCGCAGTGGTTGAGAGTCCACTGCCGATGCAGGGGACGCGGGTTCGTGCCCCGGTCCGGGAAGATCCCACATGCCGCGGAGCGGCTGGGCCCGTGAGCCGTGGCCGCTGAGCCTGCGCGTCCGGAGCCTGTGCTCCGCAATGGGAGAGGCCGCAACAGTGACAAGCCCGCGTACCGCAAAAAAAAAAAAGACAGACCAGCGGTTCCAGTGGCGTCACAGGCTTTGGGGGTCAGGGGGCTAGACAAAAAGGAGATGGTGGTCTGAGAGTGGGGAGCTTAGGACTGAGATTGGGGGGGCGCAGGTCCTGGAATGACAGGGTCCAAGAGGTGACGCTGGCGTGAGTGACTGAGGGAGGGTAGAGGGTCGCTGGAGGAGAGGCAGCCAAGGAACCCAGAGCCCTGGGGTATGGGAAGGGCTGCCCGTGAGGATCCAGGAGAGCAGCGGGAAGAGGTCAGGGGTGACAGAGGAGTGACTGTGAGCCAGGAGCTAGAAGCCTCCAGAAAAGAAGGCGCCGTACGTACATGGGGGTAAGATGCAAAGCCAGGGGTCTGGAAGCAGCAGGGAGGGGCAAGGAGGGTCCCTACCCCGCCTCGAGGCCAGTGGCAGTGGGGTCTCTGGGAAGACCACTGTCCCCCACATGGAGGGTTTGGGGGGGTTACTCAGTGGGGAGCCCAGCTACATCACAAGAAGGCAAAAGGGATGTGCACCGAGTGTATTGGAGATTCTCCTTCTGACAGACCACACAGGGAAGGGCTCGGTGGGAGATGGCAGCGGAAGAGGGCGCCCAGAGCCCTGTGGGGCTGGGGGTGCAGGAGTTGAGGGGAGTCTGGGGCTTTCCATGGCTCCTGATGCAGTGGGAACAAGGGCATGGGGACAGGAAGGCAGGCGCCCCCAGGGGCCGCCAGGGCAGAGAGGCAGCGTTGCGTCAGGAGGGGAGGGGACAGAGTAGAAAGTGCCCTTTCAGACCCTGTGAGCAGGGCTCGCCCTTGCCTCCTAATGAAGTTTAAGACATGGGGAGACCAGGCCCGCGTGTGGCTTCCATGAATGTTTCATCTGTACGTTCTGCTTCCCACTTCCACTTGGCTTAATTCCCCCCAGAAAATCTTTAAGGCAGTGCAGATGAATCTTTTTTTTTTAACATCGTTATTGGAGAATAATTGCTGTACATTGTTGTGTTAGTTTCTGCTGTGTAACAAAGTGAATCAGCTATACATATACATATGTCCCCATATCCCCTCCGTCTTGCGTCTCCCTCCCTCCCACCCTCCCTATCCCACCCCTCTGGGTGGTCCCAAAGTACCGAGCTGATCTCCCTGTGCTATGTGGCTGCTTCCCACTAGCTATCTGTTTTACATTTGGTAGTGTGTATATGAATCTTTTTTGCGTATTCAGTTTTCTTCACTCAAGTGACATCCCAGACCTCAGAATGCAGTGGTTCCCAGAAATCCCTCTGGCCACCTGGTCAGAGCAGTAGCAGAGGCCTCAGAAGCTTCCTGGCGGGAGGACAGGGGCGCTGACCACCAGGAGGTTATCCTGGCACTGGTCAGGAGGGAGCACTGAGCTGCGGGAGAAAGAGGAGAGGAATCGCAGGCACTGGGATGGGGCTCCTGTCTGCCAGGAAAGAGGATGGCTGGGGTCTGGGAGCCCCGGGGCACAAGCAGGGCAGGAGGGATGGCTGCAGCCCCACAGCGGGTGTATGGGGATGGGTGGGTCTCCCCAGGCCGGTGGAGCGAGGGAGGCACCTACGCTGCCAGAAGAGAGGAAGAGGCTCGCCTCTGCGTGGAGTCCTGAGGATTCTGAGGCCTCGGATCCCTCTTGCTTTTGCCCCGAATCTAGCCAGACAGGCCAGTGTTGGTCCAGAGGAAGATGGGTGGGGAGCAAGGATAGTTCTGTGGGACACCTACCTGCCGCCCCCCTCCAGGTGGAGCCCCACCCTATGTTCCAGCCCCTAGGCTGTGGCAGCCAGCTGGGGCAGTTATAGCACCCATCAGTATTCCATATAAACACCCCCCCTCAGACCGACCCCCTCCTCACCAGAAGGGGGTCCAAGCTAGTGTGGCTCGTGTTTTGCTACATGGGACCACCTGATTAATGGTGGCCCTGAGGGGAGTGAGAGAAAACCGGCTGTGAATGCAAAATGGGCCTTCCCTCTGGGCCCCAGAGGCCCAGCGCTTCACTCCCTGAGGGACACGGAGGTACAGTGACTTGCCCAAGGTCACACGATGGTTTTGGCATCCTACTTTTTCTTTTTCTTTCTTATTTATTTATTTATTTTTTGCTTCTTTCTAGCATATTTGTCTCTCTTGTTTGTGTTTGCAAAACTGACACAGAAAGATGAAGTGACACAGAGACAGACAAACCCCTTAATAGTAGCAGAGGATGTCCTGGGCACAGAAACATTCTCACACAAGGAGGGAGGTGACCAGCACTGCTCTGGCCTGAGAAGAGCAGTGGGGGCAGCCAGGAGGAGGCGAGGACTGTGCCACAACGCCGCGGTCCTGTCTGCGGATGTCCTGTCTGCTGGCTGGAGGAAGCCCCTCGCTGGAGGTGGGCCTGAGGTGCAGACTCCCCTTCACCCAGCCCTGGGGGCTGGGCCTGGCCCTGAGGTCTAGCCAGGGCTCTCTGGAGGCCTGGGACTTGGACCAGGCAGGTAGGCTGGATCAGAGCTGCCTCTGGGCCTCCTGGCATGCCCTGGGGTTTAGTGACCAGAGAAGTGGGGGCTGGCTGGGTTTAGGGATGGACCAGACACAGAAATCAGAGGTCCTCAGCCTGAAAGCTCCAGGTGGTCTCACTTCATATTCTCTCTCTCTCTCTCTCTCTCTCTCTCTCACACACACACACACACACACACACACACACACACACACACACACACGCGCGCCCCAGTGTAGGACGGTAATTTCATGTAACTAAGGAAAGCTTCATTGCTGGGGATATAGGCGGCGGAAAGAGGTCTCTCCCTTCAGTCTGGTTTCCTTTGTTCCTCCCTCGCCTTCCTCCCTCTCCCCTTCCCGGCTTCCCTCCTCTTCTAGCCTCCTTCTTTCCATTCTCCCGCCCCCCCGCCCCCCCCCGCGCTTCCCCCTCCTTCCCTCCTCCCCCCTCCCCCTGAGCTGTGTGCCCGCCGCGGGACCTCCGCAGAAGGCGGGAGGGTGGGACTCCAGGCTCCGGCCCCAGCCTTGGTGGCCATCCTCCTGCGGGGAAGGAGTTAAGTCTCTCCGCTGCATCCCTCCTCCCTCCTCCGCCTCACGCCCACCCACCCCCACCCCGCCCCGCCGCCTTTGAGTCCTGCAGCTAGGCCCTGGGCTGACCTTCACCGGGAGGGAGGCCGCAGTGCGCATGCCCGGGCCCGGCTCCCGCCGCTGCCCGGTTACCGGGCGGGTGAGGGCGAGGGAGGGCGGCCGCGGTCCCGGACGAGTCCCCCAGCCTCTGGCCGCCGCCCGCTCGGGCGTCGTGGGGGGGCCGCCGAGCCCGTCCCGCCGGCCGCGGCGCATCTCTCCCTGCGCGGGGAGCGGCGCTTTGCCATTTGGTGCTGGTGGTGCTTCGGCGAGGGAAGGAGAGATGGGGGGACGGCAGGGGGGACTCCGGCTCCGGGCGGCCGCCCTCTGCCCGGACACGCGCACGGCCTGCCCGGAGCGCGGCCTGGGCCGGTCGGCCGAGCCTAAGGGCCGGGTTGAGCCGGGAGGAAGGGCCCCTGCCCGTTGGAATCGGGGCTTGCCCCGGGCCTCCTTCCCACCCGGCAGGACGCAGGAGCCGGCGGGCGGCGTGGCACTGCTGAGCGCCCTTCTGGGGCAGAGCCGTTGGGGAGCCTGGCCTTTGTGAGGTGGGAGTCCTGGCCCGGGACACCCTCACTGGCGCCTCTGCTTTCTGGTCTTAAGGCTCCCCGGTGTCCGCACACCTAGGGTCGCCCCTGCAAAAGCAGCATGCACACGTGTCTGCTGGCTGAGGCCTTGCGAGCGGGCTGCATTGGTGATCACGTTGTGCCTGTGTGTGCAAATCCATGTGTCTCCTTGTTCCTCTGGTGTTTGCATTGGTGTGTGTGCCTGGGGGCAGGTATGCCCTATATATCTGTTGCCTGTATATGCGTAAGGATGTCTCCCAGAGAGGGGGCTGCAGGGCGAGGCGCTCATCCTGGGGTGGCCCAGGAGGCTGTTATCTATGGACCCGAGCGATACTCACCTCCGTTGGCCTAACCACCTCCTGCAAACTCCTCCACCACCAAGACCAGCCCCCTCACAGTTGCTTGGTGTTCCCACTGTGCTGATGCACCTCCTCTGCTGTCTTCTTTTCCCAAAAGGCCTCTCCAAGAGTTGAGACCTCGGAGCTTTACAGAAAGCCTAGAGGTGTCTGCCCCTGCCCCTGTCCGCCAGAACCTCCAAGGTGTCACATGTCCATGCTAGAAGCACCCACAGGGGGGCAGGGTGCTTCAGGTAAGCGGCAGAGTATGAGCTCTGTCCACTGGGCCACTGAGCTTTGGGTGGTTGCAAGTGTTAGCAGGCATTGGTCACGTCCGGTCCCTGTGTGCAGGCACGGAGGGAGAGTGGCACTTAAGACCAGCCTCAGACTTCAGGGGGCGGCAGCCTATTTGGAAAGCCAAACATAACACACATGAAACGCAGGGAACGTGAGACATTAGTCAGTAGAGTGCCAGTTCATGGCCATGGTAGATGGCAGTGGGCATTCAGAGAACAGAAAGATCTGTGCACAGGAGTGGGACCAGGGAAGGCTTCCTGGAGGAGGTGGGGCCCAAGCTGGGCTTTAAAGAATGAATGTGATTAGGACAGGCGGAGGAGCAGCATGGGGATTCCAGGCCAAAGAACAGGAGCAGAGGCTTGGGAACGGGAACGAGCAAGGGGTTTTGGAAGTTAGCGGAGAGACTGGAGAGGTTAGCTCGCCAGGTTACCAGCAGCCACCTTCATGGCCTATGGCAAACACCCACCCCTTCCCACCCCAGCAGGGCCCAGTCTCTGAGAGTGTGGGTCTGGCGCGGGGGCGGGGGGGGGGGGGGGGCGGTGGGTAAGCCTGGGTAAAGATGTAGTAGGAAGGGGATCTCTAGGTCCCCTGCTAAGCTGGTGGTAGAGGAGGGGCATCGTGGACCACAGGCCCTCTCTAGCCTTTCAGGGGATTGACAGTGGGCACTTAAATGGACGGTGACAACCAGAAGCACAAGGGGGCCCAAGGAAATCAGGCTGCAGGCAAAAAAGGCTCCGTAGCCAGAACACTCCCTCGGTTCTTTGTCCTGACCTCTGAAGGCGTTCTGAAGGTTTGAGGGTCAGGACCACCCCACTGCACCCCGCCCCAGGGTAATGCTGGGTCTTCAGTATCTAACTTCAGATAAATTTCCCAACGAAGTCCCCCAGGCACTGCCCCATCCTCACCTGGATACTGACAGTACAACCCCAGGAGGCCCATAAACTTGACCCACTCTGTCCCAAAGCCCTGGGGCTCTTCCTCCAGAAGGAGGAGAGAGGGGTGTGGCCTTGGGGGCATGGGCGGGGCCAGGGCTCCTGGCCTGGGGAAGCTCAGGATTTGCCCCTCCTGTATCCTGTCCCTCCTTCGTCCCAGCGACTGCCAGCTCCCTCCACGCCACCCCTTCTGGGGCTCCCTTGTAGCCCCACCGCTACCCCTGCTTTCTCTGGGGTCTTGAGGCTGGCCCTCCCACACCCAGCGCCCCAGCTCCTCAGGGTCCCCTACCCCACCCCCGACTCCAGAGCCGTCGGGTCCTGCTCATCTCCCTCTGCCCCCGCCCCCCCGCCGTCCACGCCGGCTCCTGGCCTGCCCCCACAGCTTCTCTTCCTGTTCTCACGAGCCTGATCCACCTCCCTGTTTCCGAAATACCTCCCCTACTGCCCTCACTCTCTCACATAAAGACAAAGACTCACATGCCCCGAAATAGACTCACACAGGGCTGGGAGGCACAGACCGTGTCCCGCCACACACGCACACGCACGCACGCGCGCGCACCGGAGGCTCTCGTGGAGAGAGGCACACAGAGGAGGCATTTGTGTGTGCACGCACATAAACACCCACACCCACAGCCCCGAGCCGTGCCCACACGAGGGTGCAGACACACACGGCGGGTGAGACAAGGGCGCACACATCTGTGGACGCAGGGGCACCCCGCGTCCCGGGGCACACCCACGCCTGCCGCCCCGGTGCAGGAGAAAGGCCTCCTCCGGGCTCCGGCTCCCCCCGGATTCCTTCCAGCGAATGTTTCCCTACTTGGCCTGCCAGGTCTCTGGGGAAAGGGCCTCAGAAATGCAGCAGGAGCCACTTGGGGGCAAAGTTGGAACTGACTGTTCCCTGCCTGGCCCTGCCGGCGAATTCCCTAACCGAGAAACTATTTGCGGCGAGAGGCCGGGGGGCCGGCGAGCCCCTCGCCACCTCCCCTCGCGTCCCCTCCCCGCGCCGCCTCCCCGCGGCCCTCGGGCGGCCTCGGGCTGCAGTGCCGCTGCCCAGCGCCCGGGAGCCGGGCTGGCCGGCGTGCCTCGCCGCTTATCTGCGCTGTTTGGCCAGCGAGGGTTGGAAAGGCAGGCTTTTCTGTCCCCGCCGAGTCAACAGGCAGACCCCGGGCCGCCGGACTATTTCTGTCTTATCAGTGCAGGAATGCTGCAGCCGCGGCGGCGGCGGCGGCGGCGGCGGCGGCGGCGGCGGCGGGCGGGCGGCGGCGGCGTGGGCCGTGGGCCGTCAGGGCAGCCCTGAAGGGGCCCCCTCCCCACTCCGCTCGAGTAGAAGTGTGAGAGAGCCCAGCAGGACTCAGAGGGGAGAGTTGGAGGAAAAAAAAAAAGGCAGAAAAGGGAAAGAAAGAGGAAGAGAGAGAGAGAGAGTGAGAGGAGCCGCTGAGCCCACCCCGATGGCCGCGGACGAAGTTGCCGGAGGGGCGCGCAAAGCCACGAAAAGCAAACTTTTTGAGTTTCTGGTCCATGGGGTGGTGAGTGGGGGAAAGTTAGCGGGGGAGGGAGAGCGAGCTGGCTCGGGCTGAATGGAGGGATGGTCGGGAGGGGCCGGGAGGGGGGCTCCCGCTCTCCCACCCCTCTAGCGGGAGCGCCACGGCCCGCGGCCCAGCCCCAGGACTGTGCCGGCGCCCTGGCACCCGAACACGTCGTCAGGCGGTTGGCCGGGGATGGGTGCCCGGGCGGGGAAGGGAGGCGTTTGCAGGGGTTCCTGTCAGGGGCTGGGGATGGGACTTGGGGACTGTACCCCCCAAGTGGGGGCTCCCCTAGGTACCCGACGTGTTGTCTTCCGTTCTTTTCCTTGTGGGCCCAGGTGTTACCCCTGCCCTGGGGGTGGGGGTGGGGGACATGGCATCGCTGGGCTGGGCTGTCTGTTAATCCGTTGGGACAGTGTTTCTCTGTGTCTCAGGAGCAAGGAGCAGGTGACCCTGTAGGCACTGTGAGCCGGAAGCCCTAGGGCTGAACAACCTCTGCATCCCGCAGGAAGACTCTGGGGCTTTGCTGACGGCCTCTGCCATGAAGGCCAGAGAGAGGCCCTCTCTAGGGACAGACCCCAAGTTAAGGGGTCTGAGGATCCCTCGGCAGACTCAGCCACCAGAAGCTGATGTCCCTAATGCCTCAAAGGTGTGAAGGAAGGGCTGGAGTCAGGGACGCGAGGCCTAGAGACCAAAGGGGCCGGGCAGCACCGTCCTGCCACAAGCAAGCTTGGAAGGTCCACCGGGAGCCTGAGGGAGCCCAGGGGACCTGAGAGGATGGGAGTAGGTTGGAAGGGCTGTGGAATAGGAGAGGCAGGGGCTCCAGGACTTGGGATGGGTGCTGGTGCTGGAGCCCGATATAGAGGAGGCAGTCAGGTTTACAGTGGCCACATTTGGTTGTGACCCCAAGGAAGGCATGTTCTCAGCAAAAGAGGCCAGAGTCCCTAGAATTTTGGCCCTTCCTGTGGGTCGCCGATCCCTGGTGGCTGGCACAGCCCTCTGGGGGCTCTGGAAGTCTCCCTCTCAGGGCCTCTTCAGCAGATCAGTGAGTACCACTGGCCTTGTTAAGTGGGAGAGCATCTGATGGGGAAAGGGGCTTCCCCGGGGCAGCTGTCCTCCAGCCACTGGGCTCTCTGGGCTAACTTCCATGTCAGTCAGCCTAGTGACCAGTCCTAATGTTGCTGCCTGGGGAGTCCCTTTTAAAAGGCCCATCTGGGAGGGAGAGGGACTATACACGTGGATTTTTTATTTGGCCAACTTAGAGCTTCAGTTCTTGGGTGGCTGGGAGCCCCACTCCCAGTGGCCCATCTGTGCTGGTGGGGAATGGCCGGCGTGGGCTCCATTCTGGGCTGCCACCCTGGAGGTGTGAGTGACAGGGTCAGGTGGGGCAGGGGGGGCAGACACATGGACAGGCAGGTTTCACCGCAGAGGCGATGGGCAGAGACAGCTGGCTGGCTGGGGGTTAGGGTTAGACATAGCGCAGGCAGGAGGGACCGGAGGGAGAGTCGGCAGTTAGAAGGGATTCACCAAGCTCAGGATTAGGGCTCTGCTCCCTGTTCCTGGGAGCAGCTGCACTCCTGGGGGTGAAGTGGGTGGTGCTCGAATGGTATCAGGGGCACAGGGTCTGCAACCATCACTCGCTAAATCTCCTCCTGCTCTCCAGCCCCCATCCCACCCAGCCTCCACTTGACAGCCCCTCAGACCCTCCCAACCCCTCTTCTGAAATCTGGACAAGTGAGGTTTTAAAAGTCTGTGGGCCATTTCACTCAATACATTTGATGTCATCTACATCCCAGCTGAGCACCGGGGTAGCGGCAAAGGAATACACCTGCCTCATCTCCCTCTCCGTGGCCCCCTGTGAACCCAGACTTCTGACCTCACTGGGGCAGGGTGGGGAGTAGAGGCGGTCTGGAGGATAGGACCATCTCTGGTGATTCGGGTGGACGGGCAGGGAGAGATGGATATAAGAGGAAATGCTGCTACTTTTGACCTACCCAAGCCCTCTGGACCTCCCATCTCCAGTTAAGCCTCCCCCCACCCCCCATCGGAGAATCCTGGTGAGGTCTGACCTCGGTCCCTCAGGTTGCCTCCAGCCTTCACCTTGAGAGCAAATTATGGGGATGGGCTACGTCAGCAAAGCCCCTGCCTGGGGAGGCTTGGAATCAGAGGAAGGGGGTGGGGATCGGGGCTGAGGCGTCAAAGGCAGGGGCCCAGAGAGAAGAGTGGGTTGAAATGGGAAGGGTGAGTTCAAGGCAGGACAGCCCAGGAAATGGACTGGGAAGCAGGGAATGGGAAGAGGGGCAGCAGAAGTCCGAGCAGGGAGCCCAGCCCCTAAACTAAACGAAGCAGCAGAGAGCAAAAAGCCCCTCAGGAAACGGCCGCTCAGCGCTGCCTTCGCCGGGAGGAGCTGCATGACCTTGGCTAGGTTGCTTTTCTCCTTGAGCCGCGGTTGCCTCATCTGTCAAGTGGGGAGAGAAGGACCCGCTCCGACTGTCTTGCAGAGGAGCATGTGGATGTGAACATCCTTTAAAAAGGTTGAAAGGCGCCATTAATATTCATTTTCGCGGCACCTTCCGCAAATCCGAGGCTGGCAGTGCCCTGTGCAGTTGCCTGGCTTCAGTTAGCTTCCTGCAGCGAGACGCAAAGCCCCCCTCCGCCAAAGCTGCGCGGTTCCGGCGCCCCCGCCCACCCCTCGCTCGAGCCGTCGGCAGCAGGGTCACGGGCCGGGGGCTCGGGGTGGGAGAGACGCAGCTCACCGCGCCTGGAACAGGGGCCCTGGTCTGACCGGCGGACGCCTGTGTCTGCTTCACCCCCGCCTCCCCAGCGCCCCGGGATGCCGTCTGGAGCCCGGATGCCCCACCAGGGGGCGCCCATGGGCCCCCCGGGCTCCCCGTACATGGGCAGCCCCGCCGTGCGACCCGGCCTGGCCCCCGCGGGCATGGAGCCCGCCCGCAAGCGAGCAGCGCCCCCGCCCGGCCAGAGCCAGGCCCAGAGCCAGGGCCAGCCGGTGCCCACCGCCCCCGCGCGGAGCCGCAGGTAAGAGGGGCCCAGAGCAGAGGGGGCGGACGCAGGACCCGCAGGGACGGGGTGGGCGAGGACCGGGATTGGAAGCGGGAGGAGAGCGATCGGCAGGGAACAGGCGTCCTGGGTGGGATGCCCTCCCGGGAGGCGGGCTGAGGGGGCACTGGTCTGGTTCCTTTGTGTGCCCACCGTAGAGACAGGCTGCGGCCGTCGCGCCCTTCTCCTTGTCACCTGCTCTGTCCCTCTCTCCACCCCAGTCCCCAGGTTCTGGGAGATGCTTCAGTCTTTGGGGTGCGGGCGGGCTGGCACTGGGACTGAGGGCAGAGCTTTAGACTGTGTTTCTTAGTGTGGTTGTCCAGGGCGCCTTCCTCAGAACCCGCGGGCTTGGCTGTTCAAAAGCCCCACTCCAGATCTTCTTCATCTGAATCTGGCCAGGGGGGTGGAGCCTGGGGATGTGCCCCGTGGGTGGCCAGTCGCTGCCGCATTGTGCTCTCAGGTGATTCTTTATCAATCAAATGTTGAAGAGTTGCCACGATCTGTCCTCTGGATCAGGTCTGCCCCCAAACCATCAAGGGCCAGCCTATTTACTTGTCTGAGCCAGCTGGTGGCACCCCAAAAGCCCCTGCGCGTGCCTGGCAAGAGAGATACCCCTCTGGGTTTCACTATTTAGCCAAACACACATGCTTCCCTTTGCACACCAGATGGAGTCTTATAAAAGGTGCAATACGGATTTTACCGCATTATTAAATATTTTTTACATAGCAAGGAAAATTCACCATTTATAGGAATCCCATGATGAATTCTTTTGCAAAGTGAGTCATTCTTTTATACAGTAAAGAGTCCCTGATTTAGCTTGTATAAATGGAGAGTTTCACATAGATAATTTCTTCAAAACAAATCAGACCTTTAATGAAAACTGCTTGCCTAGCCTTAGAACAGATTTTTGGACAGAGAGGGGGCAGTGGTTGAGAACACCACAAGGGGGCAGTATGCAGCCATCCTCTAGGCTGGGTTCTAATTTCTACTTGCCAAGGATTTTCTGGGGTGCTTTTGGGAGTCAGAAGCAGCTAGTGGATCGAGTCCAAGTCCCAGCTGCTACCCCAGGTCCAGCCACAGCCACACCCCTCAGGAGAACGTCCTATCCACTCTCTCTGGATACCTATGGGTGTGTCCCTGGACCCTGCTGGCAGGTGGCCCAAGGGCATGAGCACCCCCTGCCCATCAGTGACCCCTTCCAAGCCCAGGGTGGCAGGGGTGCAAGTCCTCACCAGCTTCACACCATCATTTCCTGCTCCAGGGATGGGCCAGGGGTGTCAGCTCCCCTCCCTTTGAGCTCAGGCCACCTTGGACCGTGCACCCCTGCTTAGCAGAGAAAGCGAGTCCTCAGAATCCATCCTCCCTCTCCTCTGTCCTCCCCTCTTCCCAGCTTTCCTCAAAGGCTTCTGCAGCTCCCCTACCCCCAGCCCCTTCTAAGTCTCATTTCGGTGGCCCTGAGGATGTGGTGGAGCAGAAAGGGGCTCCCAGGCTGGAGAAAGGACGGGGTCACCTCTGCTCCCCCCTGAGAGGACAGAGCGCCAGTGCCACACACCAGCATCATAGCCCCTTGGGCAGGCAGACGAGCGGGCTGTGGGAACCCCAGCCAGGCGGGCTGAGATGTCGGGATAATTTAGCAGGTGGCCTCGTTACTCCCAGATCTGTCGCCATGGTAACCTGGTTTTTTCTTTAAAAAATGTACAGTGCCAAGAGGAGGAAGATGGCTGACAAAATCCTCCCTCAAAGGGTGAGTGCCTTTCACAGCAGCCCCCAGCCCACCCCCCACCCTTTGCTGCTCCGCCCTCCTTCCCCCCTCCCCGCCACCCCGTGCCTCTTCCCCTCCCCCCTCAGGAGCTGCGCTTCAGCA
Organism: Leucopleurus acutus; assembly: GCF_964270905.1. NCBI lineage: Eukaryota > Metazoa > Chordata > Mammalia > Artiodactyla > Delphinidae > Leucopleurus > Leucopleurus acutus. Next base: position 103,017,856 of record NC_139144.1, on the reverse strand, counting down.
TCACAGTCACTTTCACTTTTTGTTCAAAAAGCTAATTAAGAAGTGAGGCTCCCCAGGCCAGAGGGAGGGGGTGGGGCGGAGGGAACAGGCGGAGCCATAGGGTTAGGATACTGGGTCTGGGGTGCAGTAGGTTGAATTCCAGCGGTATGAAGACATAAAGGCGTGGGACAAAGAGGAGAGGAGAGCTCGGGGATCACAGGCTGGCAGGGGGAGTGAAGGGCGCAGGCATCGTAAGAGGACCCAGGCCGAGCTAGCTAAGGAGTAGCATGGTTGAGCAGCCATGAGCCAGGGTAGAGGCAGGCGGCGACATCACCTGTCCCAGGGACGCCAGGGTCCGTCCTCTCCACTTTGCAGACACCCAAGAGAAACCCAGAGGCCGTGTGACAGGGGAGAGGACAAGACGAGGAGGTGAAGCCCTCGCGCTTGCTGGGCTCCCTGGGTGCTCTGGCCGCCCCTAGTGATGAGATGCACTGTGGGAGAAGCAGTTTTTATCCCTACACGTCAAGGCCTTTATTGCTGGATTCGGAGTCCTGGGGAGAGCTCTCACTCCTGCTCTCAAAGTTCCACGCCCTGAACCTCCTGGCCAGCTCCCCACCACGCCCTTTGTGTCCTGGGACCACATGACGCACGCACATTCCACCTGCAAGGCTGGCTGAGCTCCTGGTTCCCGGCCTTGTTCCTCCTCTTCCAGATCCGGGAGCTGGTCCCAGAGTCCCAGGCTTACATGGACCTCCTGGCCTTTGAGAGGAAACTGGATCAAACCATCATGCGGAAGCGGGTGGACATCCAGGAGGCTCTGAAGAGGCCAATGAAGGTGCCTTGGCTTGGGGGCAGGAAGAGGGGGCTAAGTCCTATTCCCAGAATGGAGAAGCGGGCTCGCGCTGGGGCTTGGCTCTGTGCTACACTCTTTATTTCTACAGCAAAAGCGGAAGCTGCGTCTTTATATCTCCAACACTTTTAACCCTGCGAAGCCCGATGCTGAGGATTCTGATGGCAGCATTGCCTCCTGGGAGCTGCGGGTGGAGGGGAAGCTCCTGGATGACGTACGTCCTGGCCCAGGTCTCTCCAGGTGTCCTGGGGTGGGTATGGGGCTGAGCCCAGGACAGTACCAGAGTGCCAGCACTCAGGGCTAGGAAGTCGGTCCTGGCCGGGGTGTGGGGGGGCGGGGGGGTCTAGAGAGACGTCTGGCTGGAGGCCTGCTTCTGACTGTGCCGCCCTGCCCAACCAGCCCCCCCACCACACCCCGCTCCCAACTCATTCTGCCCCGACGGTCCCTGTTCCGCCCCCACGGTCCGCTCCTCTCCCACAGCCCAGCAAGCAGAAGCGGAAGTTTTCTTCCTTCTTCAAGAGTTTGGTCATTGAGCTGGACAAAGACCTTTACGGCCCTGACAACCACCTAGTGGAGGTAAGACCCAGACCCCCTCTGCCCTTGAACCTGCCCCCCTTCCACACACCACAGTCCCGTCAGCTGCACAGGTTTGGATGAGGGAGCCCCCGCCACCAGGGCTCTAGCCCCACCAGCTCGGTTGGGCCTGTGAGGTGAGCCGGCTCTTATCCCCTGGACAGTGGCACCGGACGCCCACCACGCAGGAGACGGATGGGTTCCAGGTGAAGAGGCCGGGGGACCTGAGCGTGCGCTGCACGCTGCTCCTCATGCTGGACTACCAGGTGTGTACCCCACCCCCCAGACACCACATGAGGCCCTCAGCCCCCCACGCCCTTTCTCCTAGATGGGGCGGGCCTCGGCCTCAAAGATGCACATCCTGAGAGGCCCCGTTCTCCTCCCTACCCCGCCCTCTCCAGAGCACGTTTCTGAGCCCAGGCACCGCATCCGCGCTGAGTCCCAAGCCGCCTGGCCCTGCGCGCTTTCCACTCTCTCTCTTTTACCTCATTTTCATGGTCACCTTTTCCCAGCCTCCCCAGTTCAAACTGGATCCCCGCCTGGCCCGCCTGCTGGGGCTGCACACACAGAGCCGCTCAGCCATCGTCCAGGCCCTGTGGCAGTACGTGAAGACCAACAGGCTGCAGGACTCGCACGACAAGGAATACATCAACGGGGACAAGTATTTCCAGCAGGTACCCTCTCCCCTGAGCCCGGGGCCCCGGGGAGCAGGCAGAGTTACCGGTAGGGGAAGTGCCCCTACTAAGGTGACACCCCCGACTCCCTTCTCGACTCCGTCGGAAACGGTCTCGGAGCCAGAGACCAGGGTTCTAGTCCAGGCTCTGCCGTGGCACAGCTCTGTGCGGTGGCCCACCCATCGCAGCCACCCCAGGTGAGGAAGACCTGGAACCCCAGGAGGCCAACAGCTTTGGGGAACACACTCTTGTCACTTGGAATTAGGATCCCCGAGTTCTAGTCCTGGGTCTAGACTCTGGGTAGATTACTTAGCTATTTTGAGCCTTGTTCCTTATCTTTACAACAGGGTGGTAACAATACCTGTCCCATCTAGCCCACCGGGCAGTTAGGAGAATCAAATTGCTGTGGAAGTGATTTGACAAGAGTTCTACCAAACTAGACATTATTAATAATATTTTTAATAATAATTTTTAAATAAATACAACAGATAGACTTTAGTAAAAATAACAGTTGATGTTTATTGAGTACTTAACCACGTGCCGAGCACTGTTCCAAGCACTTTATGTGTAACGGACTCATTTAATTCTTACAACCCCTTGAGATAGATACCATTGCCATCCCCTTTCCAGAGATGAAGAAACTGAGGAGGAGATGTTAAGTAAGTTGCTCAGGGTTGCACAGTGAGCGGTGGAAGCAGGACTTTCACCCGGGCCGGACGACCCAAGGCCTGTGCTCTCACCCACGCGCTGCACACCCCTCCCGGTCAGCGCTCCTCTGGTCGCAGCCCACCTGGCCCCAGCCCCGTGAGCACTGGCTTCTCGTGGCCTTTTCAGAATGGAAACTATGCTCTTTCAAGCACAGAAGAGCGATCTCTCTCTCCCACTTCAGATTTTTGATTGTCCCCGGCTGAAGTTTTCTGAGATTCCCCAGCGCCTCACAGCTCTGCTATTGCCCCCTGACCCAATTGTCATCAACCACGTCATCAGGTGAGGCCCCCCGGCTGCTCCTCAGAACAGGGAATCTCTGTGGTGGTCCTGCCCTCCCTGCCCCTCCTTCTGCCTCCCCCCCCCACACCGCCCCTCCCCTCTGCTTCGGGCCCCAGCGCCCTTGGCCTCTGTGGGGGCGGCATGGACGCCAAGGGTTGGACTCCCCTGGCAGCGTGGACCCATCAGACCAGAAGAAGACGGCGTGCTATGACATTGATGTGGAGGTAGAGGAGCCACTGAAGGGACAGATGAGCAGCTTCCTCCTGTCCACGGCCAACCAGCAGGAGATCAGCGCCCTGGACAGTAAGGTGGGGCCAGAGCCCAGAGCTGGAGTGGGACGTTAACCCAAAAGTGACAGAAGTACAGACAAAACAGACAAGAACGTGGGTCTATGGAGAGAGGAAGGGGAGGTGGCCCTTCCCTCGCTACTTGGAGCTCCGCCCATCCCCCTTTCCCTGGGACTGCCTGGGCATCAGGGACCTGAGGGATTGCCCTTCAAAGGCACAACAGCAAACCCCTTCCCCCCCCCCGTACCGCCCCCCCCCCGCCCGTTTCCCTTCCTCTCACACATCAGCACGGCCAGGTGAAAGCCTCTGTCTTTCTACCTGTAGATCCATGAGACGATTGAGTCCATAAACCAGCTCAAGATCCAGAGGGACTTCATGCTAAGCTTCTCCAGAGACCCCAAAGGCTACATCCAAGACCTCCTCCGCTCCCAGAGCCGGGACCTCAAGGTGAAGGGGACTCAGGGAGCACTGGATGGAAGACAAGCACATCGGGAAGACAGTAAACGTTGTTCACAGGGGCTGGAGGGGGTCCGGGCTCGGGGCTGACCCCACTGCTCCCTCCCAGGTGATGACAGATGTGGCAGGCAACCCTGAGGAGGAGCGCCGGGCTGAGTTCTACCACCAGCCCTGGTCCCAGGAAGCCGTCAGCCGCTACTTCTACTGCAAGGTGTGAAGGGCCCCGCAGGCCTCCGCCACCGCTTCCGGATGCTCCTCCAGGGCGGGTGGGGTCCTGTCACTCACCAGCAGCAGGTAACCTGCTCCTGCTCTCACTCCGCTACAGATCCAGCAGCGCAGGCAGGAGCTGGAGCAGTCCCTGGTTGTGCGCAACACCTAGGAGCCCTGTCCGAGCACCAAACACCGCTGGGGCCTCAGGCCCTGCCCTGTGCCCTAGGGCTCTGCCATCACTCGGACAGACGCCTCGCCTCACCTCTCTCGCCTCTCGCCTCACCTCTCTCGCCTCTCGGGTGAGGCAGGGACTGGATTAAAGGTGTTCACCTGATAACAGCCGTGTGGTCATTGGTAACTGGGGAGGGAGGAGGCAGGGGAGGGCAGTGGGTCCCTCTGGGAAACTCCCCACCCCCTCCCTCAGAGTCTTCTTACTCCATTTTCCCTAGACCTAAAACCAGTTCGGCAGAAGACACTTTTAATGACATTTTCTTATTCGGAAATACAGCAACAAGCCCTCCATCTGTCCATCCGTGTTGCCCCGCCTTGCCGGGGCCAAGGCCGAAGGGCCCTAAGTGGGGGCGCGGGGCCCCGGGCCGCGCTACGTGCTATTGGCCTGCTCCTGCTCGAACAGAGCCACGGCGAGCTGCGCGCGGGCCCCCAGCCCCTCCAGGGTACTCAGGCGGCAGCGGTGGTAGAGCTCCTCGCTGAGCCGAGGGCTGCAGTCACGCACGGAGAACTTCTGCACCAGCCCTGGCTCCACGGCCCGGAAAAGGTGGAGCCCTGAGAACCGGAGGAAAACATCCATCACCTCCAGCCCCTCCAGGGCTTCCTCCTCTTCCTGGCCCGCCAGCTCACCAGCCAGCCGGGCTCGGGCCGCCAGGTAGTCAGCGTTGTAGAAGCAGCCCTCTGCGGAAGCCTGTCGGTCAAACCTGCCCCCAACGGGAGCCCCCCGGGCAGGCTCAGCACCAGGAGGGGACGGGGGGTCGGGGCCGGCCCCCGGGGGCCCTTGGGGAGATCTCTGTGGTGCCAGGGCGGGGCTGAACTCCTGGAAGTGGACCGGGAAGAAGGCCTGCCAGCCGGAGATGGCGTTCATGCGGCAGCGGTTGAGGACCTCGGGCCCGGGCCTGGTCCACACGGTGGCGAGGAAGAAGAGCGTGTCCACGGGGTGCTTCTTAGAGACCACGTCCAGGAGCCGCACCTGGGAAGGGGCCTCCGCGCGCACAGCGAGCCAGGCCAGCCTCGTCCCAGGGTACCGTCGTTCCAACTCAGCCGCTGCAGCCTTCACCCCAAGAAACGGGTCTGGGGCCCCTCGGCCCCCTTCCCGCGGCCCATAGACCAGCAACAGGGTGAGTAGGGCATGCTCTCGCGGCTCCAGGACACCGGCTGCAAAGGCCTCCAGGAAGGCAGGGGCCGCGGCGGCTTCGGCCACCAGCAGCGGCAGCACCAGCTGCACGCGGGTGGCCTCGGTGACGTAGGGCATGGGGAGGATCTCCACCCGGCTCAGGGGCCGCAGCAGGCTGACCCTGCGGGCCAGGGCCCGCCGGTGCCCGCGCTGCGTCACGGCTTCCAGCAGCAGGTCCAGGGTGTACTCCATGCCCCGCGCTGGGTCAAAGCGCCGGTAGCCGTTGAGAAGCCTCTGCTTCTGGAAGCGCAGGCGGGGCTGATAGCGCCGATTCAGCTGCTCCAAAGCAGTCTCCACGGCGTCGCCCACATCTGCCCTGCTAGCCCCTTGCAGTGGGCACTTGGGGGCCCCGTCTGCACAGGAGAAGGTGTGCTGCTCTGTGAAGTAGTCCCAGCCCAGCACCTCAAAACGAGAGTGCGGTGTAAAAGGGGCCGGGAGCCCAATGGGCCAGCTCAGGCCTGCCTCCCCCTCAGGGGTCAGCACGGTCAGGTTCCGGATCTGAGCCTGGGTGGGAGGGACGCCCAGTTAGTGCCCCGCTAGGCAGTCAGGACCCTACCCCGCTCCGGCGTCCCGGGGCCTGAGGTCTGCCCTGGCCCCAGTAGCACTCAGTGAGGCTCATCGCTTAATTCCCTGTACTCCACATTCTTTAATCGGGAAGGTGCAGAGGGCATTCGAGTCACAGCCGCCTTTCACAACTGCTGTGAGGAGGCGGCGGTGGGAAACGTGCTTTCCTGGAGGTTAAAGCACCCTGAAATCTAAAGCTGGGCAGTCTATCTCTTCCATACTCAAAGCACTCGCGCTCTCTTCACAAAGAGCCCTTTGTTTTCACCTGTACCCCACCTCAGACAACCCCCGCGGTCAAGCAGAGAGTTCCTCTACCTTCTGCCCTTGGACCGTCTAAGGGCGGTGCTGGAGGTTCAGGGACTTCTAGGTTTTTGCCTCCTTGCTGGAGAGGAATTAAAACTATTCTGTCAGGACTTCCCTGGTGGTTAAGACTCCGAGCTGCCACTGCAGGGGGCACGGGTTTGGTCCCTGCTCGGGGAACTAGGATCCTGCGAGCTGCGCAGGGGGGCCAAAAAATTCAAAAATTAAAAAAACACTATTCTTAGACTCCAATAAAGATGTTAAAAACAAACATTAATTCACTTAACTTATATAAAACTCAAAAAACAAAAACCCCAAACCACCCCCCCCTAAAAAAAAAAAACACAAACCACTCTTCTGTCTAAGCACTCTACCAAGCCCGATCCTCAGAGCTCACCTGCAAACCCTTTTAAGTGCATCCAAGTCATGCCAGGAGCTTTGATTATCTCATGACTGACCTGGACCCCCCAGGGCCCCTTCTCCCTGAGTCGTTTTAAATCGGGGTATGGTCAGCCTCCTTCTACCTCGCCCAGCCTCCCCTCCCACGCATCATGAGCCTGGACGCCTGAAGCTCCCTGTGACCTCCAACCCTGGTCCCAGGCTCACCTGCAGCTGTTCTATTTCACTGTACGCTCGTTCCAGCTCCAGAGCACTGAAGCGCTTGTGGAGCCGGTACATGAGGGTTCCCTCGGAGACAGGGTGCACCGCAAAAGCACTCAGGAAAGCCGAGCTCCCCTCCTTCTCGGGGTCCCTATTTTTGGCCAGTTCAAACGAGCGATACTGCTGCCCCTAGAGGACCAATGAGACCAATCAGTGCCACACAGGGAGGGCTGCCCGGCCTGACCACCCTCAGCATTCACACCTATTACCGCCACTGCCGCAGAAGCGGGGAAGGCACAGGAGCTCATTCTGGTGTCCCCTCAACCTCAGCCTTACTCTCACCAACGGATTTTGGAAAAGAGAGTGCTAGCTAGGCAACTAAGGATGCCCTAGCCCCCGCCCCGCCCCAGCAAAGAACCCCACTGTTCCTCAGAAGAATGAAAGCCGAAAGCCAGCAAATACTCCCAATACTCTGGTCTGGGAGGAGGGGCCCCTCTGGCATTGTCCCCTCTTCACCAACCAAAAGGGAGGTTCCTGGGCTACCTTACCCCTCCAGGAGAGTGGCCATCTCTAGGACACTCCCAGATCATTGGTGACTGTGCAAGTGTCAGGGAAGGGGCGGAAGGCAAGGGGCCAGGTGGGAGGAAAGGTAAGGGGCACCTTTCTGGCTTGCTCGGAGGGTCCCTGACAAGATGCCACTTTTGACGGCCCTAGGGATCTAAGACTGTCAGAGGTGAGCAAGGGAGAGCTAGAGGGGTGATCGGGGCTGGAAAAGGCACAACGACAGCCCCGAGGTGCCGCTGGGAAAGCGCCAGCAGCACCAAGCCTCGAGGCCAATCGCTCGGTCGCTACTAACTTGTCGGGGGCCGGGATTAACTCAAAAGGGCTGTCACCTGGTGCTGTGAGACACAGCCGATGCCCAGAGAGTCAATGAGGCAGCGGCCAAGCCACTCATCAGGACGGGCACTGAGGATGTCTCCTCGGCAGCCATCCAGATGTGGCCACAATCGAAGCAGGAGGCTCCGTGACAACAGGTAGCCGAAGCCCCCGTGGCAGTATCGGGCCTGCTCGCCTGCGCCAATGAACTCCTCCGTCCGGCCCAGGTACAGGTCTTGGTTGATACTGAGGTGGCCAGCCAGGGCTGCCAGGCGGGGGGCCTGCACATACGTGTCATCCTGCATGACGAAGAACCAGTCGTAGTCGGCCCCAAAGTGTGTGTGAAGATGGCGCAGGGTCTCGGACATGAGCCAGGCTGGCCGTTCGTCCCCGTGAGATACCACCTGCATCCCTGCCGGAGTCCGGGCCCCTCGCTGCCCAGTGAAGTAGAGTAACCGAGGGAAGTGGTGAGCCACCGTGCGGTTCACAGCCACAGCCAGAGTGGACAGTGTGGCCCGGGAGGTCAGGACAGCCACCAGCAACCGCTCGCGAGAGCCCAGCTCTGTCTGGATGTACCGAGTCCTGTAGGGAGACCAGCATGCCAAGGGTCAACTCCCTAGTCTTTAGGAACACTCAGTGTGTCCAGCATATACATCCCCCTAGGAATTAGTGAGTTGGAGTCGAGAAAAGAGGAGGGACAGACCTCCTCATCCATATTAATGAGCTACTGGAGTGAGCATCCACTGAGTAGCCGACGCTGGGACTGATCTGGGGAGAGGTCAACCAAGGCTGGATGGGATGGGTGAGATGCAATTCCTGCCCTGTTGAAGAACATCAACCACTAATTTAACACCAGTGGGTGAGGCTTTCTCAGACCTGAGAAGGAGGAAGAAACTGGACCAAACCCTGATGGATAACAAGGCAAAGAATTGCTTCAAGGAGCCTACGATGATTACCAGTGAAGGCAGAGGCAAGGGCTTGGAGCAGCCCTAAACCGGGGTCTGGGAACTACGCGCACACACAACTCTCACCTGAGCACCTTCTTGTAGGGCTTGTTGGGATCCCTGTAGTAGGGGACAATCCGGGGTTTGAAGTCTTCATCACTTTGGTCAAGCTGAGCTCCTGAGTCTAGATTCTGTGGCCCTCCTGGTTCCCCCACAGCCACTACACAGGGATCTTCTCCCTCACCCTGGATCCAGGAAACCCGCAAGAGGCTCAGGCTGCACCCCAGAGACAGCCCTAGGATGAGGGGCAGTGCTGGTTGCAGCAGAGCCAACACTGAGCTCAGTCGCATGGCGGTGGGCCCTGCCATGTGCGTGCCCCAGAGGGCACGGCCTCAAGGATCGATCAGTGGGTAAATGGGCACCTGGCCGGGAGTAGGTCTGCCGTTTTAACAAGGGAACCTGGGGTCAATGAGGCCAACAAGAGAACAAGGCGTGTTTGCTTCCAGGCCCAGTATCCCCGGGAAATGTCTGCCTGGCCTTCCGTTGTCAAGGTGCTGGATCTAACCCTCAATCCAAATAGTACCTATTCGAATCAATTTCACCCACTAATGGTGAGGCTTCCAGTAAAAGCGAGAGGAAATAAAACTCAATCCTGTCAAACCTAACCCCAAAAGGACTACATACATCTGAAGACTGGATCTAAGCCAAGAGATGGCAGCAACCGATAAAGATGGGCTTGGGGAAACGCACATACTCCATCAACACAACAGCCCTCCGCTGGAGGAACCTAACTCCACAGGCCTTTCCCAAGAAGCGCCCGGCGGGGGCACGTCTCACTCAGTTTACTGCAGGGGCTGCCGACTGGCTGCTGAAGGCCAGCGCCGGGATGGGGTCGGGGCCTTTCCACTCTATTCCCGAGTGTTAAGCAGACATCTGGCTAGGGTACCCACCCCTCCCGGCAGTCAGGAGCCACTGGCACCGCGCACAGAAGTTCTGCCCACCTAATGAGGTGGACGGAGGATATGGTGACTCAGCACGAAGAGCCTCTCAGAGGAGCACGATGGCTGATGGAGCCACCGTGCAGGGCGTCCTTCTCTGAATCCCCGCTGCTGAGAGGCTGGTGCTGCCTGACAGTAACCCCGGCCGCGTAAGAGCGATTCGGTGTTTGGTTTTCCCAGAGCCCCGGGTACCCAAACCGAACCAAACCAAACCGAGAAGAGAAGCCGCTAGCGACAACGCAGGGATCCTGAGAAGGCACACGGAGGCTCGGCTGGCTTCCGGTGCGCCCGTTGTCAGGCCCGGCGCCCCTGTCTACCTCTCAGCAATCTCGAGTCCTAGAAAGAAGGCCCAAAGCGAGCGTTAGCCGCTAGTCTCACAACAGAAATAAAACTGGCTGCGTCACGGGGCTGCAGAGGAGGGGCAGGGAGACCCCGTTCGTTCTGGCGACGGGAATGGAGGTCGCGGCGGGGAGAGGAGGGCAAAGACTCCGTTCTCAGGCCCGTCAGCGGGGGCAAAAGCCCTGCCTGCGCCACTGGGCGAAGGACAACGAGGGACACCGCGAGGCCCACAGGGGGAGTCCCCTGCAGCCGGGCCAGGGGCGGCGGCGTGCGGATAACGAGCGGCCGGGGTATGGCGGCCGCGGCCAGCCGCGTCCCGGGGAGTCGGGGTGAGGGCGTGGGGCTGGGACGTGCTCCTGTCCTCCGGAGCGGTGCCCCCGACGCCCCTTGCAGGGGTAGGGCGGGGAAGGGGGAACAGACCCCAGGGCCCGAAGCGCCGGCTCCACCGCTGCAGCCGCTGCCACCTCACAGCCTGGCCCGTTCCTTCCTCTTCCGCTCGCTGTCAGTCCCCGTCTCTATGGTGACCGCATCCGGCCGCTCGCGCCGCCGCCGCCCTCTCTGTGGTCGTCCCGCCCCCTCTCTGCGCCGCGTACCCGCTGTGGGGTGACGTGGTCGTCCCGCCAGCCCCCCGCCCCCCAGCAACAGGCGTGCGCTCCGCAGACGCTAATGCGAGTGAACCCAGCACGGACCCAAAGGTGACGCAAGCTTCAACCTCAACTCCCTTCTGCCCTAGAAAAAATTACTCTCCCTCAGTGAGCGCGCTTCTGCCTCCTTGGACGACTGTTCCCAATGGGCTTCCCGAACCCCATCACCCACTCAGTTATTTCAGAAATGTTTGTTTGCCTACTAAGTTCCAGGTCGTCGTAAAGGAGTGGTAGACGAGATGGGCATGGTCCCTGCCCTCAGGTAGCTGAGAGTTGCGGGAGACAGGCATTAAAGACACATTGACAAAAAAAGTATAAATTTAGGTGGAAGTCACAAACTGTCATAAGAACCATTGCAGAAAAGTAGACTCCAGTGGAGAAACAGGGCAGGAAGAATTAGACTGAGAATTTGGGAATCCTGAGATCCAAAGGTTCAGTAAATTACCCAGACAAAAAGTGAAGAGGAGTTTTCCAGGCAAAGAGAACACAGAAGGCCCTGAACAAGGAAGAGATTGGCCCAGAGAACTGGGAAGGCCAAAGCCGCTAAAGCCTGGTGAGTGAGGGGAAAACAGGTCAAGGGAGGCTGGAAGGCAGGCGGGGCCTTCAAACAAGTATGGTGGGTTCCCACCCAGGACGGCACATCCCTAGGGAGCAATCTGGAAGTGCAGTTTTGTTGTCAGATGGTTGAGGGGAGAAGCAAGCATGCTAGATGTCTTATACGTTGCAAGATCGTATCACACTAGAAAGAATTACCTGTCCTACATAGCTTTCTTTGGTTTTTGTTTTTGCTTTTTCTTCCAGCCGCGCCGTGGGGCATGCAGGGTCTTAGTTCCCCAACCAGGGATTCAACCTGCGCCCCCTGCAGTGGAAGCCCAGAGTCTTAACCTCTGGACCCTCCAGGGAAGTCCCTGTCCTACGTAGCTTTCAAATATGTCCTACTGAACAATCTTGTTAGTGAAAAAAAAAAAAAAAAAGCTTCCAATCATCTAATCCTTGAGCCTGTGTTTTATATATAAAAATTAAGTAATTTTGCAGGGTTGTAATATGTGCAGAATTTTCAAGGAATGGAACTGTCATGAAAATGGAAGGAACATTGTACTTTCATTTTGTCCAGGAATGTACTTGTTAACATTTTGGAGAACTGTATCATGCACAGCAATGTCATTCATAGTGTTGTGTCTGCATTTGTCCTGTCACATTCAAGCTGGTACTACATTAGGTACAAGCGTCTGACTAATGATGTTTTCTAGCATACTGAAATAACATTATTCTTTTATTATAAAGGATTTCCTTTTCTTCTTGCTGTTGTCATCGCACTGTAATTTTTTGAAATTTATGTGTGTAGTTATGTGACATACGAACTTTATTTCAAAACAGGAAGGGGGGTGTTCCTTGAAAAGTTTGTTATTAAAAGGGAACACTGGGGTTGGTAGAGTCAAGAACCCATATAGGAGGCACATGAGATGGAATGCACCAGCCCCTTTACCCTTTACTGTGTTTTGGTCTTATCCTCAGATAGACAGCAATTTGATCTCCCCTCAGCAACTGGCACATAATAGGTGGTAAATGAATGGCTTGTTAGAAGACTCTGGGAAGCATAGTAGAAACACTCATCTAGAGGTTGAAAGATACAGTTTCCAGACCAGCATTGTCCAATGGAAATACAATGTGAGGGACTTCCCTGGTGGTCCAGTGGCTGAGACTCCGAGCTCCCAATGCAGGGGGGCCCGGGTTTGATCCCCGATTAGGGAACTAGATCCCACGTGCCACAGCTAAGACCTGATGCAGCCAAATAAATAAATAAAAATATTAAAAAAAAAAGAAATATAACGTGGGCCGCATATGTAAATTTTAAATATTCTGGTGGCCACATTTTAAAGTATTTATTTAATTGAAGTATACGAAGTTGATTTACAATGTTGTGTTAGTTTCAGGCGTACAGCAAAGTGATTCATTTAGATATAGATATATTCTTTTTCAGATTCTTTCCCATTATAGGTTATTACAAGATGATGAATATAGTTCCCTGTGCTCTACTGTAGGTCCTTGTTGTTTATCTATTTTATATACAGTGGTGTGTATCCCAAATTCCTAATTTATCCCTCCCACCCTTTTCCCCTTTGGTAACCATAAATTTGTTTTCTATGTTTGTGAGCCTGTTTCTGTTTTGTAAATAAATTCATTTGTATCATTTTGTTATTCCACATATAACTGATATCATACGATATTTGTCTTTCTCTGACTTCATTTAGTATAATAATCTCTAGGTGTATCCATGTTGCTGCAAATGGCAATATTTTTAAAAAATTTATTTTATTGAAGTATAGTTGATTTACAGTGTTGTGTTAATTTCTGCTGTACAGAAAAGTGATTCAGTTTTATATATATATGTATATACATTCTTTTCATAGTCCTTTTCATTAGGGTTTATCACAGGAGATTGAGTATAGTTCCCTGTGCTATACAGTTGGACCTTGTTGTTTTTTCAGTCTATATATATGGGTTTGCATCTGCTAATCCTAAACTCCCAATCCATGCCTCCCCCACCCACCCTCCCCCTTGGCAACCACAAGTCTGTTTTCTATGTCTGTGAATCTGTTTCTGTTTTATAGATAAGTTCATTTGTGTCATATTTTAGGTTCCACATATAAGTGATATAATATGGTATTTGTCTTTCTGACTTACTTCTCTTAGTGTGATAATCTGTAGGTCCATCCATGTTGCTACAAATGGCATTATTTCATTCTTTTTTATGGCTGAGTAGTATTCCATTGTATATATGTACCCCATTTTTTTATCCTGCAAATGGCAATATTTCATTTTTTATGGCTGAGTAATATTCATATATATATACCCCACATCTTTTTTATCCATTCATCTGTTGATGGACACTTAGGTTGCTTCCATGTCTTGGCTATTGTAAATAGTGCTGCTATGAACATTGGGGTGCACGTATCTTTTCAAATTAGAGTTGTCATCTTTTCTGGATATGTACCCAGGAGTGGGATTGCTGGATCATATGGTAATTCCATTTTTAGTTTTTTAAGGAACCTCCATACTGTTCTCCATAGTGGCTGCACCAATTTACATTCCTACCAGCAGTGTAGGAGGGCTCCCTTTTCTCCACACCTCTCCAGCATTTCTTATTTGTAGATTTTTTGATGGTGGCCATTCCAACTGGTGTGAAGTGATACCTCATAGTAGTTTTGACTTGCATTTCTCTAATAATTAGCGATGTTAAGCATCTTTTCATGTGGCCACAGTTTTTTAAAAAGCAAAATGAAACAGGTGAAATTAATTTTAATAATATATTTTATAGTATCAAATATATCCCAAATGTTAACACTTCAACGTGTAATCAATATAAAAAATTGAGATATTTTTCATTCTTTTTCTTTTCCACATGCAATCTTTGAAATCCAATGCCTATTTCACACAGCGTATCTCAGTTCAGACTAGCCACATTTCAAGTGTTCTGTAGCCACATCTAGCTAGAGGCTACCACATTGAACAGCAAAGTTCTAGACCTTTCTCAGTTACTAAGTTTCTAGGTAATTCTGGATGAGACATTTCCTCCCTTGGGTCTCAGTTTCTTCATATTTTAAATGAAGAGTCTGGACTCTTCATTTCCTGCTTCCAGCACTGATCTTCTGTAATTGTTCATATTTAGCCTGTCCTTTTCTCCTTCCTCTCTCCCTCTTATTTCCCCGTTTCTTCTCCCTTCATGCCCAGGTCTGTTCCCTGCAAGAGACCTAAACCCTGGATGAGAATGGCAGAACTTCTTACTTTTCTAGGCCACTCTTGATGTGCTGAAGGAGACTTTGCCCAGCAATGGTCAATTCATGGGAAATCATGGATGTGATAGGTGGAGTCAGAGAAGGAACTGGTTAGCCCTTGCCGTCCCAAGTCACTTTACAGAGCTGGAGTCCCAGAACTGGAAGATTTGAGCTTCAAGCCTGGCCATGTTTCCTCTCAGCAGTGCTGTTTTATTAACAGCGCCGTGCCTGTATTTCCAATCTGTAAAATGCTATTAATACCCACCTTAGCGTCTGTTGGGGGGATTAAATGTGATGGCATAAATGAAAGAGTATAATTAATTTTAGGTCTCTGTAACCTGAAACCTGCCTGTGACCACGCATTTTAATGAGGCTGGGAGAGGCAGGCATGTTGTAGACCTCCCAGGAGGCTAGATGCTTGGATAAGCAATTTTATGTGATCCACAATCATATATAACTTCCTTGTTTCGAAGGGCTTTGCAGGCAGTTGACTATTGTCTGTATATCTCTTTACCTAAAACAATGCTTTTGCCCCTATGGCACTTATCACCTGAATGTCATGATCTGTGTCCTTTTAAAATTTTCCATCTTGTCGGCTGAAAAAAAAATGCACAACATGAGAGTTGTGAGTTAAGTTTTATTTGGGGCCTAATGAGGACTATAGCCTAGGAGCCTCTCAGATAGCTCTGAGAAACTGCTCTGAAGAGGTGGAGGACGTCAGTATATATATGATTTTACTGAAGGGGGGCTATTTGTAATCAAGCACACATTTTGGCAGGTTACTGCTAGTCACAAGGAGCAAATGCCTCCATTAATGATTTTAGTGTTTTTCTAGATATGAGGAGTTGCAAGAAATTGGGCTCATAAAGTCTTCTCCAGAAAATATCTGAAGGCCTGTTCTGCCAGTTTTTCCCAGAGCACAGAGTGCCTCATTCCTGATCTCGGCCCTGAACTCCTTTCAGGGTGTGTGGAAGGTCAGTGACTGCAGTGGCTAGTGACTTCATTATTCTAGAACCAGATGGTGAGTGACAATTTTTTGGCATTCTTAATTGTAAGCTCCGTGAGGTCCGGGAATGACTTACCACCACTGAAACTCTAGCATCTAGCTCTGAGTCGGACAGAGTAGGCACTTAATTCATGGAGGGTATTCTAGGAAAAGGCATGCTCAAAGGCGTGTGGTGTAAAATGGCATGGCTTATTTCTGAAATGCAAGTAAGTAGGGTCTACTGGAGCATCAACTTTGAGGAGGAAAACTAGGTCTGTGGGGGGGGGGGCATGGAGCGAGCTCACTTTAAAAAAAAATTTTTTTTTTAATTTATTTATTTAGGGTGCGCAGGGTCTTAGTTGCGCATGCGTATGGGATCTAGTTCCCCGACCAGAAGGCGAACCTGGGCCCCCTGCATTTGGAGAGCAGAGTCTTACCCACTGGACCACCAGGGAAGTCCCTGGGCTCACTTTTGTAAAGGGTCAGGGGGGGCTACTTTTGGAGGATGTGCTCAGAGGGAGTAACAGCTTCCTTTGCTTCCCTCCAGCCGTCTCACTGCTGGAGGCACTGCTGGTCAGAAGCCTGGTCAGAAGCCTGGAGAGGTATTTGAGACTACACATTTGGTATTTGCACTGTAGGCTATGAGAAGTCTGTGATGGATTTTAAACAGTGAAAAGTTAACGGGCAAGGAAAAGTAACGGGCAAGATCGCGTTGGTAAATGACGATAAAGCTAAATTCAGAAAAGAAGTCTTGTTTTTTACTTCAGGGCTCTTCCCATCAAACTTACATGGCTTGGATGGAAACCTAACAATTCTAGAGTGGGTAGGCTGAGCAGCCACGGTTCAGGAACAACGTTCCGCACCTTCTAAAGTTTGGTTAACACTGGACCAGCCTCTAAAACCTCAGTTTCATGGAACGAGGACACCTTTCTTTCATGAAGGAATTCTGTTCTTCGCATCATCTTCGTAGTGATGAGCGTCTTCCCGTCCCTCTCACCAGCCGGCTCACGCTTCCTCCTTCTCCCTCCTCTTCGTTCCCCCATTGTTTCGACCCATTCCTGCCTGATGCCTGCCGGGAAGTGTAGTCGCTCGCCCTGTTGTCTGAGCTGGTTGGGCGGCCCTATAAACCCCGTATCTCCGCATAATTCCTCAGCTATTCCCGGGGTAGGGTAGCCTGGGAGGTCCAGCCGCTTATCCGAGGAGCCAGCTGGGATTTGCAGTTTCCAGTTCCCGCAGCAAGCCGCTGGCAGAAGGTTCTTGGACTCCAATCTCCCCAGCCTCGCGCATCCTGATGACGTCGCGCCGGCCCGCGAGGCCCCTGGAATCCGCGGTAGTTCTCGAGGAGGGTCTCAGGCTCGGCAGCCACGGCTGGAGGACGACACTTCCCAGGAGCCTACGCGGCGGCGCGACGAGAGCCGCGCGAGGCCGTGATTGGGTAGTGAGCCGGCCGCACGCGGAGGAGCTCAAGGAGCTGCTCTGTTGCGACAGAGGCCGAGCGGCGAGGCCCAGTGAGTTGGGGGAAGGGGCGCTGGGGGGGAGGGTGCTGGCCGGTGAGGGGGAGGGGGGAACGAGAAGAGGGAGGAAGGACCGGGCTGGGATGGAGGCGGCTGCGCGGGAGAAGAAGGGGCCAAGGGAGAGACGGTGACGGGCGGGGGCTGGGGAGGTTCGCGGGTTGGCGAGTGAGGAGACCCCGAGGAGACTCACGGGGCGGGGGGGGCACGAGGGCTCCCCGGGAAGAAGCTGGACCCGGCGGCCAGCTGGTGTGGAGGGGGACGACGGGGAGGAGGCCGGAGGGAAACAGGAGGAGGAAGCCCGGGAAAGTGAGGCGGCCGGCTGGAGCGCGGAGCGCCAAGTTGTGGGGAAACTGGGGACCGGGACCTGTGCCGAGGGCCCGAACCCGGGCCCTAACTGGAGGCCCCGAAAGGAGGAGCATTTCCAGAGTGAGGCAGTCCGTGGGGATTGGTGGACAAAGCCCGAGGGAAGAGCTGTTGAGATTAGAAGAGCGGCCGAGGATCAGAATTGGCTTGAGAGATCCTGACAGAGTTGGGAGCGACTAGTCTGGGACGGAGCTGGGATCACAGGCTCGCTAGGCAGTTCCTGAGAGGGATGGAGCCAGGCCCAGGCATTCTGCGGAAGTTTAGAACCTGGGGGTGTTTGCCTTTCTTCAGGCTTCCTGAAAGAACAGTAACGTGCCCTTGTGGTTCATCACCATGCCTTCCGACCTGGCCAAGAAGAAGGCGGCCAAAAAGAAGGAAGCTGCCAAAGCACGACAGCGGCCCAGAAAAGGCCATGAAGAAAACGGAGATGCTGTCACAGAGCCACAGGTGGCAGAGGAGAAAAATGAGGAGGCCAATGGCCAAGAGACCACAGGTGAATTGAGGGAGAGGTGGGTCCCTGGGATGGTTGCTCGGACGTAAAGGACGCCCCGGCTGGAGTCACAGTCCGGATGCTGGGGGCGCTGGAGAGTATATCTGGGGCCATGAAACTTTTCATGATGAACCAAACCAGTAGAGTTGGCGCTTGATCAAGGAAACTGAACACAGAGTTCTCACATACTCAGTGGCAAGCAAACATGGGAGTGGTGGTGCTGCCTTGCTGCTCTGTCTTCTAGACTTGGAGAAGAAGGTCAGTTCCCTGCCCCTTTCTTAATTTCCATTTCTACACATGAAGGTCAGTGTGCCAGGCTCCTCACCACATAATACCCTTGTCCTCCCAGCGGTAGTGGCTGTACCAACAAGACGGAAACACATGAGTTGTTTTATGGGTTTTTTCTGGGAGAGAGATGCCTTTCGGTTGCGAGCACTTCTCAAGTGTTAGACACTGTGCTGGAAACTCAGGCACTATAAGAGCGCCCTGCTGTCTGATATCTTGCAGTCTAGATGGGGAAACAGGGCAGTGTGTGATAAAGAATATCCCAGGCCCTTGGCAGTCTATCCCAGCCTTCCTCCTTGCCCCCCTGAAGACACTCTAAACAGGTCGTCTCCATCGACTATTGTTGTCCCTTGAATAGTCACCACATTTGTCCATTTACACACTGAGGTTCTAATACCACAACTTTTGTACTAGCTACATTTGACATTTCTCTCAGGGCCCAGCTCAGGATGGTAACATCTTTCCCAACCAAACCTGACCTCAATAATATTGCCATTCACTATACCCCTGTACTATCTATAGTGTTCCTTTTTTTTTTTTTTTTGGCCGAGCTGCACGGTATGTAGGATCCTAGTTCCCCAACCAGGGGATGGAACCCACACCCCCTGCGGTGGAAGCGTGGAGTCCCAACCACTGGACCGCCAGGGAAGTCCCAGTGTTACCTTTTTATGTTGTGCCTTCTGTTTCTTCGTCTAAATTGCTTGATCTTTGAGTGCAGAGACCATGTCTTGTGTAATATATCTTTTTTGCCTGATCAGCCTTGCAGATAGAGATACTAGGTAGATGTTTGAAGAGGAGAGGAGAATTACTAATGCAAGTTACAACAGACAGATAGGAATTCAGAAAAGGGAGAGTTAAAAATGATTGAGAGCAGAGAGTTGAATGGTAGGAATTGTCTCCAAAATAAGAATTATGAGAGAAAGCTAGTGCAGTAAAGTCAGGCCATGGGGAAGTTTTCTTCCTGGCCAGAGTGGTGGAGGGATGGGAAGTTAAGAATGATAGGAGTGAACGAGCAGGCTGAATTGTGATCTGTAAAGTAGACAGGGTTCCCCCTAGGTCCTCAGGAACAATGGTCAAGAAGTATCTATCATCAGCTCTGTAGGTACTTTCTGGATGAATTGGAAAAATAGAAAACTGAATCCCACTCTGAGACTATTGTCCACTGTTCCCATTACAAATTTCTTCTTCACCTTTCTCCTTAGGAAACCAGAATTTCTCAGGGGGAACCCAGCTATAATACCCCTATCTCAGTAATAAGGGAGCTTTGGTTTTCACCCTGCTTCCTCAGGGAGCTACTCTTCTGAAATATGAAATCTGGTTTTCTTTCCAGCTCTCTCAAAACATTTCTTATTACCAGGGACCCAGCGTCATTTCTGCTTTCATAATTAATGGGTCATCTGTTCCCTCTCCCAAGACTGGGTCCTCTCTCTTCTCTGAGTTTGGAATTACTTAATGCTGCAGGTCACTGTTCTCCAGCCTTTACCTGTTACCATTGCCACATGGCCTTCTTTAGGTAGTGAGGTACGGAAAGATTAAGATAAATATCAAAGAAAGCGACTTCTGGCAGACAGTTCAACCTTCTTTAGAAAGTGAGACTCTTCAAGACAGGTACTGGAGTTCAGCTGGTCCCCTTGTTTGGGGAATGAAAGGAAGGGGCTGCTTGTGAAGCCTGCAGTATTCTCTCTGATGAAGTTTATTCCAGAATCCCTTCTGCATTTATTCAGTGCTATTCACTTACTTTTTGAGTCTGTTTTGTGGGATGCTGTAGGCTAGGACAGTGAGGTCTAAGTCTTACTTTTTTTTTCTGTGGTACACGGGCCTCTCACTGTTGTGGCCTCTCCCGCCCCTGAGCACAGGCTCCGGACGCACAGGCCCAGTGGCCGTGGGTCATGGGCCCAGCCGCTCTGCGGCATGTGGGATCTTCCCGGACCGGGGCACTAACCCGTGTCCCTGCATCGGCAGGCGGACTCTCAACCACTGCGCCACTAGGGAAGCCCCATCTAAGTCTTATTTTTAAAGCTCAGGAGATGACTTAGGTCATAGATGCTGTAAAGTGGAAGAGATCAAGAGAAAATGGTATACAGTAGTGCCTCGGTATCTGCTGGTGATTGGTACCAGGACCCCTGTGAATACCAAAATCCACAGAAACTCAAGTCCCTTACAGAGAATGGTGTATGTAGTATCTGCATATAACCTAGCACATCTCTAGATTACTTGTAATACCTAATACATTGTAAATGCTATGATATAACGGCCATTGTGTGGCAAATTTTGGAACTTCCTGGAACTCTTTTTTTTAATCTTCAGTTGGTTGAATTTGTGGACGCAGAACTGTGGATGTAGAGGGTTGGCTGTATAGCTTTCCCTTAATTTTGATCTTCTTGCCCGAGCAGATAGAGATATAGACCAAGGACTGGCAAACTTTTTCTGTAAAGATCCAGATAGTAAATATTTGTAACTTTGTGGTCCATATGGTCTCTGATACAGCTGTTCAACTTCGCCATTGTAGTGGAAAGCAGCCAGTAGACAATATGTAAATGATGTGTGTAGCTATGTCCCAATAAAACTTTATTTACAGAAACAGGCAGTTGGCCAAATCTGGCCAGCCTCTTTTTAAGCCACCCCCCCCTCCCAGGCTAAGAATGGTTTACATTTTTTAAGTGGTTACGTTTCAAATGGTAATGTGTATACCTACATAATAGTTTTGATTTTTGCCACTTGGGCTGTAAACCCTAAAATATTTACCACCTGGCCCTTTAAGAAAAAGTTTACGAACTCCTAATCTAGAGCATCAACTTCTCCCTGTACATCTTCTTCTCAACATCTAGAACATAGAACAAGGATTGGCACAAAGCAGGGCTGTGGGAAGCCTGGTAACTCAACTGTGTAGGAAAGAGACTTTTTAAATTCTTCTCATCAGTCAAAACAAAAAATTTGTCCTCCATTTGAAAAGTACAGGCATACCTTGGAGATATTGTGGGTTCAGTTCCAGACCACCATAATAAAGTAAATATCAATATTGTGGTATCAGTAAAGTGAGTCACATGAATTTGGGGGTTTTCCAGTGCATATAAAAGCTATGTTTACGCTATACTGTAGTTTAGTAAGTATGCAATAGCATTATGTCTAAAAAAAAACAATGTATGGGGACTTTCCTGGCGGTCCAGTGGTTAAGACTCCGCGCTTCCACTGCAAGGAGCACGGGTTTGATCCTTGGTTGGGGAACTAAGATCCCACATGCTGTACGGCATGGCCAAAAAAATAAAAAACAAAAAACCAAACGAAAAAAAACCACTATGGAATTCCCTGGTGGTCCAGTGGTTAGGACTCTGTGCGTTCACTGCTGAGAGCCCAGGTTCAGTCTCTGGTTGGGGAACTAAGATCCTGCAAGCCATGTGGTGCGGCCAAATAAATAAATAAATAAAACTAAACAATGTACGTACCTTAATTTAAAAATACCTTATTGCTAAAAAAATGTTGGCCATCATCTAAGCCTTCAGTGTGTCGTAGTAGTAATATCAAAGATCACAGATCACTGTAACAGATATAATAATAATGAAAAAGTTTGAAATCGTGACACAGACAGGATGTGAGCAGATGCTGTTGGAAAAATGGTGCTGATAGACTTGCTTGACGTAGGGTTTCCACAGACCTGCAGTTTGTAAAAATTGCAGTATCTGTGAAGCACAGTAAAGCGAAGTGCAATAAAATGAGGTAGGCCTGCATTCATCAAGCAGTTACGTATAACACACTGTACTGGAAGCTGAGGTAGACATAGAGTGACTGCCAGCTTTCTGGCAGGACAGTCCCTGCCCTCAGTTCTGACTCCTTGCAGGCAGAGCAGGTTCAGCAGCAGGGTGGGTATAGCACCAGCAGTGGTATCTCCCGACAGGATGGGGTCTTCGGAGAGTGACCTAAGACTAACCATCACACTCTTGAAGTTGCTCTCCCCATGCCTGCCTGTCTGAGGACGGCACCGAGCTCTCTTCCCCCTTCTACTCCATCTTTACTCTTGCTAAGGACAAGCATGTGGGCTTTCTCATTTCAGGTGTTCTACTGTAAGGTTACCATGGGAAAACGGGTAAGGGTAACAAAGACTATAAAATTAGAAGATTGTCACGGTAGCGGATCCTCATGTAGTTTTTGACTCCTTCCTGAAAAGGTTAATAGATCACCTTACTCTCTTTTGGAAGAAGCTTACCAAGACTCCCTGTACCCCCATTTCTGTCCCACTTGCAATAATACTTTGTGGGCGCTTGTCTTTTATGGAGAGGTAGTATAGTGAGATAGCTAAGGTCATGGCTTTGGGGTCAGACAAAGCCTGGTTCAAACTCTGGGTCACTAGCCTTTTTGACCTTGGCTATATTATTTAACCTCTTCATCTATAAAAGGAGGGTCCTAAGTGTTATCCTATAAGGGTTATGGGGATTAAATTAGATGGGGAATGATAATGTAGTACAGTCCCAGGCACAGAGTAAACTCAACAGCTATTAGCCAGTTAACGTTAGCCATATATTAATAGTTCTTCCCAGCCTGAAAATGTAGTCATGCCTGCAGAGCTACAAAGGCAGAACAGCTAGTCTCTTGTCTCATGTCAGTTTGTGTCTCTGACACCCTCCAGACTTGGAACCTCTGGTCTTCCCAGCCTTGGCTCTGCCTGCCATTGACCCCTCTGTGCATTTCCTTATACTGGTCCCTTTTGGGCAGCATAGCGTCTTGGAAGCACCATCTGGAAGCTCTAGGTCGTGGAGTAGGAGCATTGCACCTCTATAGCATCTGCTTTATTTTGGGCATTGGGACTAATTCTTTAACACATACTCATGGAGGACAGTTTGGAGTTCTAGCCATTCCTACCATGCATTATATCATCTTAGAACAAGGAAAGTTAGAATTAAAAGGACAAGTTACGAAGTAAAAAATGTCCGTGGAAGCAGGATACCAGGGCAGATCTGTATGCAGTGTACACCCTGTTTAAAGCTTGTGAAACATCTGAGTCATCTCAACCTGATCTGAGCCCAGGTCCTTCAGGGCATGCCTTTTTCAGCCTTTGGATCTTTGTATGGTAATATTTGGTAACTTAAGGAAGGGCAAAAGCCACAAATGCCCAGACAGTGGCCTGAACCCTGGACCCTCCGATTAAAAGTCTGATGCTCTACTGACTGAGCCATCCAGATGCTCTAAGACATGCCTTTCTGTGTAAGAGCTCAGTCTGTCTTACAGCCCTCTTCCCAAACTGCTTTGTTTCTGTCCCCAGAAGTGGACTTGCTGACCAAGGAGCTGGAGGACTTTGAGATGAGGAAAGCTGCTGCTCGAGCTGTCACGGGCGTGCTCGCCTCCCACCCCAACAGCACCGATGCCCACGTCATCAACCTCTCCCTCACCTTCCATGGCCAAGAGCTGCTCAGTGACACCAAACTGGAGTTAAACTCAGGCCGTCGTTACGGCCTCATTGGCTTAAATGGAATTGGTGAGGCCCTTGGAAAGTGAGGCGGGAGGTATCTCTCCTTGGCTCATATGTCACTCAGCAAGTATTTACTTAGCACAGCTATTACAAAGCAAGGAGTTTATAGTATGGGTGGGAGACCAGGTATGCCCAGGGAAGAGGAACTAGCAATACAGAGCAGTCATGTGATAAGCACCACGTGAGTAGTTGTAGACAGTAGGTGCCGGAGAAGTGGGTGGAAGGGGCGGGAGTAGCGGTGCGTGAGGCGGCTGTAGATGAACAGACTTCACAGAGGAGGGCTGGGACAAGGACTGGAGGAAAGGTGTCCCGAGGATGCGGGCAGGGGTGGGGGAGTCATAGGATTTGAATGAATGAAAGGAAGGAAAGTACGCAAACAATGATGAGGTCGTGGTTTGGCTGGAGTGGAGGGGCTGAAGTAGGAGAATGACAGGCAGAACTGTGCTGAGCGTCCACTTCTCTTCCTGTGCTTTGCCTGCCCCTCCCAGGGAAGTCCATGCTGCTGTCTGCTATTGGGAAACGCGAAGTGCCCATCCCTGAGCACATCGACATCTACCATCTGACTCGGGAGATGCCCCCTAGTGACAAGACGCCCCTGCAGTGCGTGATGGAAGTCGACACAGAGCGGGCCATGCTGGAGAGGGAGGCTGAACGGCTGGCTCACGAGGATGGTAGGGCTCCAGACCCAGGGCCCTGGGGGTGGGCTTCCTCCCGGGAAAGGCCCAGGAGCCTCACGGGCCTTGCACTGTCCGCAGCGGAGTGTGAGAAGCTCTTAGAGCTCTATGAGCGACTGGAGGAGCTGGACGCTGACAAGGCGGAGATGAGAGCCTCACGGATCTTGCACGGACTGGGTTTCACACCTGCCATGCAACGCAAGAAGCTAAAAGACTTCAGTGGGGGCTGGAGGATGAGGGTTGCCCTCGCCAGGTGAGTCTCTCCCTCCTCGACCCTCTGTAGCACCCCATCTCTCTCAGCGTTTAGAACAGGGTTCTAAACCAGTGGAACTGTTTAGAACAGGGTTGATGGTCAGTAAGTGCCAAATATTGACAGTGTGGAGGGGCGGGGGTGCTATACCTGAGCTAAGGAGTGCGCTTCCTGACTGAAGTGGTCATTGCTGGACTTCCTGCACAGGGTTTAGGAATCTGGGACCAGCCCTAGGTGAATGGTAGAAGAGGTCTGTTTCTTCCTTTCCTCTTGACTCCTCTACCACCGTTGTTTGTGCTTCAGTCCTTCTAATTCTTGCTGTTTAAAGATAAAATGTTAGACAGCTGTTAGGATATCTGTCCTTTTTACCCTCTTGTGACCTGGACCCAAAATGAGTATCTGTAGATCATCATTCCCCCACCAAACCCCCAGAAAGTCCCCAGTTAAAGAGGTGGTTGCTTACCCCACCAGCCTCTGCCAAGGGCATTGGTGAGGCTTGATAACTGCTTTAGCAAAGCTGCTTGTGTGCCTTAGAACGTAAGAGCCGTGGTTTCACGTGCCAGCAAGGATTAGCTGCCTCACATTCACCTGGGGAGCTTTTAAAACTACAGATTTCCTACCCTCTTCTGTCTGTGCTGGAGTCAGAATGCCGGAGATGGATGTCCAGAAATCTTTCTAACAAGCGCTGCGGAGGTGGTGACCGCGTGCGGACCCAGCGCTCTCCCCTTGTTTCTCCTGTCTTGAGATGCCACCTCAGAAAAGAACATTCTTTGGCCTCCTTGCTGGAGTCTGGCAACCCCACCAGTTCGGTTTAACCTGAATACTTTGTAGTTCAGCATCTTCCCTCTGCTTTTCAGCTGTTTCCTGCCCTTTAACCCCCACTCTTCGTCTCTGGTTTCTCCTAGTTCTCACCTTTCCCCTGAGGTCTAGAGCCTAGAGTTGATTTCAGGACTCCGTGCAGGCCTGACCAGAACTGCAGGTAGCAGGCAGGCTGTCCCCTCCTGCGTAGCACCCATCACACTGAAGTGGCTCTGTCTCCTTCCTGTTCTTCAGAGCCCTCTTCATCCGGCCCTTCATGCTACTCCTGGACGAGCCCACCAACCACCTGGACCTCGACGCTTGTGTGTGGTTGGAAGAAGAGCTAAAGACGTAAGGGGGCGGGGCTGGGGTGGAAGTGGGCGGGTCCTGGAGGGGGAGTTGAGCAGAGTCCCAGGGAGATGGATGCCCAGGACCCACAGTGATATTAGAGCAGTGAGAAGTGGACTGAAGTGGGGCCAGAGTGAAGGCCGGATTGAGAAGGTGGTAAGCATCTTTAAGGCAAGCCTTTTTGTTTAGTCTGAAATATGTGGATTGGTTTGTTTGTTTTACTTTTTTTGGTTTTTCCCATTATTTAAAATACAATGTCTTTATTAAAGACAATATTTTTTCTTAAGTGTATTTATATATATGTCATATAAACGGGGATTCCCATCTAAGATCATGATGCAGTGACAAAGAGAAAAATAGCGCATACAGCAGTGGTCCTATGGCTGGAGAGCCAGATAACCTGGCATACTGCCCCAGTTCTGGAATAAGGCTTTCCATGGTCTCTGCAATGACTTGGCACCTTCTTTAAAAAGCCGAGCTGGTGACTTTCACTGTGCCCATTGCTTCTTCCCACCCGTGATTTTAGATGCGTTCACGGGGGTCTGTGTGCACACACTTGATGTTACCGTCACTGTTGCTGCCACCTCCACTCCATTCTTCTGAAAATTAGAACAGGCTGCTCTCGCCTTCTGAGACGGCCCACACTCTTGTCTGTGGAGTATGTTTCTCTCTAAATAAATCCACTTCTTACCTATCAAGAAAAAAGAAAAGGAAAATTAGAACAAAAGTCTGAGGAAACTCAGACTGTCTCACCATACTTTGAAAGGCATCAAAGTGTTCTTACGGGTCGATTGTGCACTGGTGGCTTAGGTGCTAAGAGCTGGGAATTGGAGAATAAATCTAAAGGATGCCTAGGCGTAAGGATGGGAGAGGATGAAGGTTTTCTGGGCCTGACATTCAGCCCACCTGTTGTGAACCATCTACCGTTCTGAGCACCGCCCTGACTGGTTCTCTGGCTTTGCAGTTTTAAGCGCATCTTGGTCCTCGTCTCCCATTCCCAGGACTTTCTGAATGGTGTCTGTACCAACATCATTCACATGCACAACAAGAAACTGAAGTATTATACGGTGAGTGGGCCCCAGCTTCTCCACAGTAACCTTTGTGCTTACCAATTCCCTGAAGTTCTCCTTTAAAACAAAATAGACTTAGCAGTCCTTTTCTACCTGTTGCTATAAAAAGACGTGGACAGGGAGTTCTGCACCCTGTTTTATTTTGGTCCCAAAGTAATTGCTTTCAGGCCATAGGCCACGGATTGGCAGCGTGTGCATATGGTGTATGTTTGCCTTATGCAAAGAGGTTGACTTTTCGTGGTGCCCAGGCAGGCCTTGCTGCTCTCTGCCTTCTGCAGTGGCAGCCAGCACAGTACCCCTCCTTCTCTTCTTCCATGAAGAAGGGGAGCCAGGATCTCAACAGCCCACTTTTCTGCCTTGCCTTTACACTTTTTCTGTTTCAGAAAACATATCAAAAAATGAAAACCAGAAGTTCTCTTTATTCATGGTTGTACTCACCATGGGAGTATTAATAGGTTTCTTACATAGTCTTTCAGAAATTTCACATGTACTTGCAAGTAGCATTTGTAGAAAATTTCACGTATACTTACCACAGTTGTAATCTTAATCATTCTCTTCTGTAGGTTGCGTTTAAATTTTAATTTGTCTTGGACTGCTTTCCGTATGAGTATATATAAATCATGCTCATTTTTTCCAGTGACTGCATAGTATTTCATTGTGTGGCTATCGTGTAAGTCATTTGTCAGACCCTTTTCGATGTATGTTTAGGTTGAGTCTAGTTTTTTGCAGATAGAAACCATGGCAGCCCATAGTGCAGGGTTTGCCAGGTCCTAAATCTGATGGGTCTGATGTCTTCCCACCTGGAGGAAGTTCTTGTAGTCTGCCTGGGGGCTTCAGTCTCTAGGGATGGGGAGTAGAAAGAGGTGCTCTTGGAAGGCTGTGAGCCTCTAGATATCTGTTTGACAGTGGTTTTCAGGGCTATTGCCAACGCTGTGGGTGTTTTTATGGCCAACCTGAGGATTTGATCCGGAGCCCTGCTGTGGCTAAGCTAAGAAAGAGAGGCACACAATTCAGAAGACCTCAGGTTCTAGATTAGGATATGCTTCTTTAATGCACTTCCTCTTTCCCTACTGCACAATCCTTTTTTTTTTTTTAAAGTTATTTATTTATTTTTGGCTGCATTGGGTCTTCGTTGCTACGCGCGGGCTTTCTCTAGTTGGAGTGAGCAGGGGCCGCTCTTCGTTGCGGTGCGCGGACTTCTTATTGCGGAGGCTTCTTTTGTTGCAGAGCACGGGCTCTAGGCGCGTGAGCTTCAGTAGTTGTGGTGCGTGGGCTTCAGTAGTTGTGGCTCGTGGGCTCTAGAGCGCAGGCTCAGTAGTTGTGGCGCACAGGCTTAGTTGCTCCGCGACATGTGGGATCTTCCCGGAACAGGGCTCGAACCCGTGTTCCCTGCATTAGCAGGCGGATTCTTAACCACTGCGCCAGCAGGGAAGTCCCCTTACTGCACAGTCTTACAACCAGGGCCAAATGAGATGCCATCTCACATCCCCCTGAACCCTGAGTGAGAACCCAGGACCGAGGCTAAAGCTGCCCGTCTCGCCTGGTGCACTTTCCTGCAGGGTAATTATGATCAGTATGTGAAGACACGGCTGGAGCTGGAAGAGAATCAGATGAAGAGGTTTCACTGGGAACAGGATCAGATTGCACACATGAAGGTAGGGCGATCGTAGAGCCGAGTTCGCATTCTCCGGGCCAGTTGGGTGAGGGTGTGTGGGGATTGGGGGCTGCTGGAGGAGACGTTGTCAGCAGTTTTTACCGTGCAGTTAAGATGAGTTGTTTGGTGCCTGCCCATACTCCTGGCCCCCTCTGTGGTCTCTTTCAGAACTACATTGCTAGGTTTGGTCATGGCAGTGCCAAGCTGGCCCGGCAGGCCCAGAGCAAGGAGAAGACGCTACAGAAAATGATGGCATCAGGACTGACAGAGAGGGTCGTGAGTGACAAGGTAGGTTCTGACTGGGTGGAATTTGGCGGCCTAAGGTGAGGTGGATAAGAAAGGGCCTGACTTGATAAATGCCCTCTCTTTTTCCTAGACACTGTCATTTTATTTCCCACCATGTGGCAAGATCCCTCCCCCCGTTATTATGGTGCAAAATGTCAGCTTCAAGTATACAAAAGATGGGGTGAGTACTTGGGTGTAGTTGGGAAGCTGGGGTGCATTTTCCAAGGTAAGTGTCAGCTGCTGAGAAGAGTCTCCTGTTCTTTGCTGAGCACGCCTGCTAACCCATGCGGTGCTGGGGAATTTTCAGGTGTGGCAGCCTGGGGCGCCTAATTGAGGGACTTAGAGTAGAAGCCCCCCCGCAAGTACTTGGAGGGAATACTGCTCAGCTGGGTTGGTGGGTGGAGGCTGTGGGTTGGGGTCTGCCGTGAGAGCTGCCGCCCTCCTCACTCCCACCTCCTCCAGCGGTGACTGGGGACTCAGCGGGGTGAGTCTGCCAGTCAGACTGATCAGCACCCTAGCCCCGTATCCCTTTCTCTCTCACACCCACCTCAGCCTTGCATCTACAACAATCTAGAATTTGGTATCGATCTCGACACACGAGTGGCTCTGGTGGGGCCCAATGGAGCAGGGAAGTCAACTCTTCTGAAGCTGCTAACTGGAGAGGTATGGTGCCACGCTGGGGCGTGGGACTTCCAGGATTGGATGCTGGTGCGTCTGCGG
The DNA here is from genome assembly GCF_964270905.1 of Leucopleurus acutus. Classification (NCBI taxonomy): domain Eukaryota; kingdom Metazoa; phylum Chordata; class Mammalia; order Artiodactyla; family Delphinidae; genus Leucopleurus; species Leucopleurus acutus. Next base: position 102,988,497 of record NC_139144.1, on the reverse strand, counting down.
GAGAGGGAGGGGAGGCAGGGGCCACTGCTCTTAGAGGGCCTGAGCGAGCCGTCCTCTGGGGCGTGTGGTCTCACTGGGTAGTGCTGAAGTTTGGGGCAGTTTTTTCAGAGAAACCTGACGGGGGGAGTCTGTGTGTGTGAGAGCGTGGGTGAGAGGGAGAACACATGCATGCTCTCAGCATCTTTCTGTGGTTTCATTCAGAGCAGTTAGAACACAGAAACGCCTGTGCGTTGAGAAGTATGCTCTTGCTGTAGAAAATGTATGTCGGACCTGTACCCGAGCCCCTTGTTACACAGTCGGTGCGCCGTACAGTAATCCAGCGGCTACTCAGTAGATGGTGTGGCGTGTGTCTGTGCCTCCCTTGAAAGCACCTGTTTCAGTACCTTCCTAGGTATTTTTGGAGTGGCCAGAATAGCAGTTCGTGAGGTGGTGGCGTACATTCAGTTCAGGAAGTTGTATGAGTCTCGTTCAGTGCGAACATGTGTTTGTTCCCCTCTCTGCCTATGTCTGCTTCTGACCGGGGTTCCTTTTCTGTGCGCTTATCTTTCCACTTTCTACTCTGTGTTTTTTTGTTTTTGTTTTTTGTTTTTGTTTTTGTTTTTTTTTTAGCTACTTCCCACAGACGGAATGATCCGAAAACACTCTCATGTCAAGATAGGGCGTTACCATCAGGTATAGTCCTGGCGGGGAGTGGGGAGCGGGGAGTTACCCAGGGTGTGGGAATGGGGCTGCATGTGACCAAGTCAGCTCCTAGTAGCCTCTGGAGTCTTGAACAGGTCCCTAGGTAGAGGTAGAGAGGTACTCGGCAGGAAACCCAGCAGGCTTCCTTTGGAAGTGGGACACCAGCCACATCTGGGTGGGTCCCTTTTTTCCTGTAGCATTTACAAGAGCAGCTGGACTTAGACCTCTCGCCTTTGGAGTACATGATGAAATGCTACCCAGAGATCAAGGAGAAGGAAGAAATGAGGAAGATCATTGGGCGATATGGTCTCACCGGGAAACAGCAGGTCAGTGGAGGGGGTGTGGGAAGAACCCCAGGTAACTGGGAGGCTATGGCCGGATGGTCTGCCTTTCCTCTGCTCTGGGTTATTATGCATTGGAGCACTTAGGTCTCGGGGGAGGGGCGAGGATAGCATGCCAGTCTCTGACGTGCCCTTGCCCCCCTGACTAGCAGGTTGAGCCATAGTGCTTAAAGGCAAGGGAAACTGAAACCTAGCACACAGGTTCCTGGATTCAGATCCCAACTGTGGGTCCCCTGGATTGCTCCACTTTATTAAGATTCTGTGTCAAGACAGGGCTTCAGGCTTCTAGATGTATCCCTTTTGGGTCTTGAGAGACAGGCAGCTATGCCACCGTCTTGCTGTGTGACCTTGGGTCTTCCTGAGCCCCGCTTTCCGTGAAACGGTGACGACAGAGGAGCCATGGGGAGAGGTGAGTTGCGATGTGTGGTGAGGGCGACACCAGCTTTTATAACTGGCCGGTTGCACTCAGGTGAGCCCGATCCGGAACCTGTCTGATGGGCAGAAGTGCCGAGTGTGTCTGGCCTGGCTGGCGTGGCAGAACCCTCACATGCTCTTCTTGGACGAGCCCACCAACCACCTGGATATCGAGACCATCGACGCCCTGGCAGACGCCATCAATGACTTTGAGGGTGGTATGATGCTGGTCAGCCATGATTTCAGACTCATTCAGCAGGTGAGGCTCCTGGCTGGGTGGGAGGCATAGCAGAGGGCATCTCAGAGGCAGTTGGGTAGAGCACCGTCGTGGCACGTGGAGGGCACGTAATTCACGTTGACTGTATTTGGAAAGTGGGCTCAGGACATAGACAAGGTGGACAGGGCCAGATCTTACGGTTCTTTGGGAAACTTAGAAAGCCTTAGTGGAAATACTTGAATTCTTCAGCAGCTATTTGGGGCTGTTAGCCTACTTGGCATTGTTGGCCAAAATGGGCAAGGGAGTTGGGTAGAGAACAGGGTGCTGCTTCTGTGGTTCCAAGATTCTTCAGCCTAGAAGTAGTATCATACTAGGGAGACTGGGTTAGACAGAGGGTTACTGCTAGTCATCAGTGACAAAGCTGCTGGTCGTTTCGCTGAAGCTTTCAGGAAGATGGGGTGGAGAAAAGGAAACTCAGAGTGAAGCGTTCCTGCTAGGGAACTGGAACTAGGGGTGACACGGCAGGTCCTGGCTTGGAAGGCTCCAAAACCTGCTGGTTACGGTGCCCTTGGGTTAGGCCAGACCTAAGTAGCGAAACAGCTGGCTGTGGGCCTGCACGGGGGGGTTATGGGGTTTTCTTCCCAGAATCCCCTGGGGACAGTCTCCTGGGCAGGGATGGGAAGGATACTGGTCAGGATTATTAAGTCTAGGATTTGCTTTCTAGGTTGCACAAGAAATCTGGGTCTGTGAGAAGCAGACAATCACCAAGTGGCCTGGAGACATCCTGGCCTACAAGGAGCACCTCAAGTCCAAGCTAGTGGGCGAGGAGCCCCAGCTCACCAGGAGGACCCACAACGTGTGAGCCCTTGCCGGCTGGCCGGCTGGGCCAAGCCCCTGGGGCCACACTCCTGCATTGCTGCAATACTGCTCCCCAGCCCCTCCCCCACCTGCCTTAGCTGCACTCTGTGATCTTATCTACAGCTGGACAGTACCTGTCCGTCTCCTGTCCTTCCAGTTACTTTTGTCCATGTCTGGACTCGGCTGGCTGTTCCTGCCAGCTCCTTGCTGGTTCTGACCCTGATAGTGATGCAGCCAGAGGCATCTGAGTGTTAACCCAAGGGCCCGTGCCCTGGGTTGGCCTGTGAAAGAGCTTAGGATCCTCGTTTTCTGGGTTTGGGGATGTTGGAGGAACACCTCCCAGCCCACCTCCCCTGTTCCTTTCTGCTTCTGGTTTGGAGCTCTGGACCAGGGTCTTAATCCTGGCCGGTTTTTAAATAATTATTTAATGGTGTAACTTTTAGACCTGTGTGACATCTACAAAGCGTCCAATAAAGAGAGAAGCAGCCATGGTCCCTGTCTTCCTTCATGGGTCTCTAGGCCCTTCTCCCACTCCTTGCTGCAGTGCCAACATTCACTTTCCCTCAGCATGAGCTAGGGCAGGAGTCAGTGGGCTGGGTGCAGCCTGAGGACTAGCCCATAGGCACTGGAAGAACTCTCTTCCCTTCTGATCTGAAATTGTGCCTTTTCAGGGACTTCCCTGGCGGTCCAGTGGTTAGGACTCTGCACTTCCACTGCAGGGGGCACAGGTTCGATCCTAGGTTGGGGAAGTAAGATCCTGCATGCCGTGCGGTGCGGCCAAAAAAAAAAAGAAAGGTGAAATTGTGCCTTTTCTTAGGCCAGTGGTTCACAAACATTAACATGCATCAGAATCACCTGTAAGTCTCGTTCAATCACAGATTGCTGGGCCTTGCCTCAGAGTTTCTGGTTCAGTAGGTCTGGGGTGAGACCAAGAATTAACAATGCTAAGAAGTTCCCAAGTGATGCTGCTGCTGCTGGTCTGGGGGCCACACTTGGAGAACTGCTCTCCCGGAGCATGTTTTTCAGAGCGGTCTGAGGCTTTGCTGCTGCTGCCTGTACAACACTTGGGACATTGGTTAAAAACGCAGATTCCTGGGCTTCAGGCCTATTGATTTCGGTTGGTGGGATGGGAGAGATGCAGAAATGGTCAGGAGTCTGCATTTTCACACTGATGTTTGTGAACTACCGTTCCTGGTGGGATATAGGAAGTTTTATCATTTTATCTGTCCACAACCTTAATTTTCATTAGTGCTATATCTGTTTTATTTCCAAGCCAGGACTTTGCATAGCCCGTCTGAGTTTTAATAGCACTTCCAGCCTCTGTGCCACCCGGCTTCTAGCCTTACCGATGTGGATTCATCACACCATCTCTGAAACCTCAGCAGCCATCCCTGTGGGGAAACCTACGCAGCCATGATTTTTCAGTGCCCATCATGGAACATCTAAGACTTTGTAAAACAGACCAAAAAAAGTCCCAGGTGGTGTCTGAATCCCCAAGGAGCTCTCGATCTAATGGGAAAGCCAGTAAGACAGAAAGGGCGTAAAGCAGATGTTAAATTGTGACTGAGTAGGATACACCGAAGGCTGTAAAAGGGAGGGAAGTTTCTCGTGAGTAGCTGCCCAGAAAGGTGGGATTGGTGCTCTAACTTGGAAGGTGAGTAGGATCTCAGATGGCCGTGGAGTCCAAGAGCTGCCCTGGGCAGAGGGAACAGAGTAGCAGGTGAGGAGTTGCAGCTGGGTCTGAGATTCGCGAGGCTGGAGGAAGAGACTAGGACTCCCACTCCGCCCTCTGACCCCAAGGGGCCTGGCTTGGCTGCTTTGTGCCTCAGGTGGGGCCCAGAGAAAAATGGCTTGTCAGTCTGTCCTGAGTATCCAGAGACTTGGTTAGGAGGATAATGGGAACAGATGAGAGCTGGTACTCTGGCCAAGGGAGGGTCTGGGTATGTTAAGAAACCCCGTTGAAGTCTGTTGGGGTCTCCAGGGATGGGAGGGCTTCAGAACCAGAGGAACAGACATAATAGGCTATCAGCTTGTCCAGAAAAAAAGGCAGTCTCAAGATTTTTTAAGAATGCTTAAGGGCTTACCTGGCAGCGCAGTGGTTCAGAATCCGCCTGCCAATGCAGGGGACACGGGTTCGATCCCTGGTCCTGGGAGATCCCACATGCTGCAGAGCAACTAAGCCCGTGCGCCACAACTACTGAGCCTGCGCTCTAGAGCCTGCGAGCCACAACTACTGAAGCCCGCGTGCCTAGAGCCCGTGCTCTGCGACAAGAGAAGCCACCGCAATGAGAAGCCCGCGCACCACAACGAAGAGTAGCTCCCGCTCGCCGCAACTAGAGGAAGCCTGCATGCAGCAACGAAGACCCAACGCAGCCAAAATAAATAAACTAATTAATTATATAAAAATTTATACTTTTAGGGGCTTCCCTGGTGGCGCAGTGGTTGAGAGTCCGCCTGCCGATGTGGGGGACGCGGGTGCGTGCCCCGGTCCAGGAAGATCCCACATGCTACGGAGCGGCTGGGCCCATGAGCCATGGCCACTGCGGCTGCGCATCCGGAGCCTGTGCTCCGCAACTGGAGAGGCCACATCGGTGAGAGGCCCGCGTACCGCAAAAAAAAAAAAAAAAAATTATATATTTAAAAAAAGAATGCTTAAAAATCCCACAAAATACATATTTCTATGAACACGTAAAATTAGGGCCTTATTTTGGATTTAAAACTGCCCTCCTGGTCCTCCAAACCCTGGGCTGTAGCTGGGCGTTGGAACTGGGAAAAGGGGGGCTTGGTGAGCCGGCAGCTGCTCAGGCCCACCTTCCCCCAGACAGGTGATGCTCGTCTTCACTCCCTCCCCACCTCTTGATTGGGAAAACCCTCTTCCCCACAGCCCGGACTTGTCACCTTGCTCCTGGTTTCTTTAATCACAGCGTTCAAGAACCTGAAATACTCGCCCACGCATAGGTGCCAAGTGAGACAACTTTCTCCATGCAACAGCGCCTTTTTCTTCCCTTCCCCTGGCGGCTGACTTCCACAGGGACCCCATGACACCTGCTCCCACGGGGAGCGCCCTGCTTCCTCCAGTCCTCCCGCCCGGACGCCCTCTCTGTCAGGCCCTCCCAGCTGTGCTTCCTGCCGCCTCCACCTAGCCTGGGCTCCATCTTCTGCCTTCAGTCCAAGCCTCCCTGTAACCACACGCATTGATTTCTTTCTTCCGTTCCTCCCAACTAAAATCTCCTTTCTCCCCAGTTAAATGGTACCCATCCTACCAGACCAGCTTCACATCCTCATTTATTCCCTGAAGGCTTCTCTGGCCGCTGTAGCCCTAAGTTTTCTCTGAGCTCTCTGTTCCACACACTTTTGCCCTTTCACTCTTCCCTGATTGTTGCGTGTTAACCAGTCTTGTCTCTCCAGCTGTGTTGTAGGGCCCTCGCGGCGGGGGGCGGGGGGGGCCGCGGTGCATTGTGCCCCTCCTGACCCCAGCGCTCAGCCACGAGAGTGAGCTCGCGGGTGCTGCCGTGAGTGCAGGGCGTGAACTCTGACGGCAAGTAATACAATGGGAGATGGTAGTGCGGGGAAGGGGGCTGGTGGGGGCCTTCTTGCTCAGAGACAGGAAATCCCTGGGGGGAGGAGGGAGCCATTAGGCTCTTTGTGGATTAACCCAGAGCGCCTTCTGGGTAGGGTTGGGCCAGGCCCCTCCCCCGCTCCCAGGTGCTGGCCCCCAGCCCCACCTGGCGGGCAGCTGACTTCTTAAAAGTTCACCCAAGGAGCGGAGGAGGAGGCCACCAGGAGGACCGGGACGATGAGCGCTGAGCATGGACAGCCACAGCAGTCCGGGGGCCGGAGGGGCCGGAGCTCTGGAGACAGGAAGTCCAAAAAGCGTAGCCGGCGCAAAGAAACCTACTCAATGTATATCTACAAGGTGCTGAAGCAGGTGAGAGCGGGAGCTAGGGGCGTGTGAGGAGCGCTGGCAAAAAAGCCTGGAAAGGGCACTGCGTGGAGAGCGCGGGGCGCAGTTTACTTGCGGCGCTGAGGCCCCCGAGCCCCTCTGGAGGGGGTGGCACTTAATCTCAGAGGTCCCCGCGACCGCTCAGTGTCTGTCCTGACCTGTGATGTGCAGGAGACCCTTCAAACATGCTCCCACCACAGTCCAGAGGCTTACAAGGCTTCTGGACAGACCAGATTATTAAGCGGAACATTAGGTGGGACATAGTTAAAGGAAGACCACAAAAAAGTGCCGGGCTGAAGGTGACCAGGTGCCAAACATACGCTGGCACAACGAGAAGTACTAGTTAGTGGTGGCTAGAGTGAGGATACTAGTTACTGGTGGCTAGAGCGCGGAGCGGTGCGTGTGAACTACAGCCTTGGGGAAGCCTTCCAGACGGGCAGCACTCAGTCTTTGGGGGGCTAGGGGGTTGGTCTACCTTATAGATAAGGAACCCCAGGTGCATAAGGGCTCATTGGGGTGACTGAGTCCCATGACCTGACAGCAGCGGACGTCTGGTCCCCCTGGCTCTGGGGGGTTAGTCCCACCCTAACCCACACGTGTGCTCTGCTTCTCTCAGTGCACCTGTGAGAGGCACCTACTCCTGGGACTCTCGCCCTGGCAGGCATCTGGGGGCACTCATGTACCCAGCCAGTGTGTCTAGAGGATCCCGGGCAACCTGGCCTCAAACACTGCCCTGCTCAGCAGAGCCAGGGCCGGGAGGAGGGAGGGGTGTCTGGGCTGCCTGCCCTCAGCCTCCCCAACCTCCCTGAGCCTCACCCCTTGTTAGGTGAGACCGCAGACTGGAGCCTGTCTCCGGTCTGAATCCCCGGGTCTCTGGAATGCTCTCCTGGGGTGGGCCCGGCACCCATGTGGATCCGCCAAAGGGCAGCAGCAGAGAAGACGCCAGTGTCCTGAAGAAAGCGGGTGTGGGAGCGGTTATCAGTGAGCCCGGCAGCTTAGCCTAACTCTTCGGCTCAGAGCTCGTGCCGGGAGGGTTGGAGCGGGGCTGGGCTGCCGCGCGTGTCCCCCGTGCGGTGGGGTGAGCCACTGTCCCTCCTCTGCGACCCTGAGGGGGACAGGATGTGAAGACAGCACGCAGGGGTCAGCCTGAAGCCACGTGGTACAGGCCCAGGTTTCTGACTGTCACGTCCGGGGCACCAGAGGCGGTGGGCAGAGCGGGGGCCCGGGCTTAGTTCTGTGGCCACCACCGGCTTGACCTGCCTCATCAGGCAGTCACCTACCTCTCATTTACAGAGAAGCAAAAATCCGCCTACTCACATTTTAGGACTGTTACGAGATCCCTACCATTTGTTTTACTAGAGGTCACCTAGTTCAAAAACTGTGACAGAAGAGGAAACAGGCCCGGAGGAAAGTGTCGTATTTAAGGTCGTACGGTGACTCATGGGACAGCCACAGAAGCCAGTCTGGTGCTGAGATTGTGTCCTATGAGTGTCCTCTCTGGAAAATAATTTGGTCACGATTTACCAAGTTACGTGCACGAGCCCTCTAGGAACTTCTAGGAATAACCTTCATTGTGCTCACACAACTGTTCAAAGACATATTTATTATAATACAATGTAATAGCAAAACAAAACCCCTAAATGTCCATTAAGAGAGGAATGTATAATATAAACTATGATTCGTCCATACTATGGAACACTCTGCAAATGCATTAAATGAAAAAAGAGACGTAGCATTGCTTATCTCTTGAAGTTGGGAGAAATTTTTTTTTTAGCTTGAATATAGTAGTAAAAAAATAAATCCCTATTTCCATGTCTCTCGGCCTCTGGAAAGAGGCTGGTAAGGGGGCCTTGCAGTCCCCAGCTTGGGGCTGGGGCTTGGGGCAGAGCCCTGTGTTAATCGACTGGTCCTGCCGCTTCTCCAGGTGCACCCCGACATCGGCATTTCCTCCAAGGCCATGAGCATCATGAATTCGTTTGTGAACGACGTGTTTGAGCGGCTGGCCGGCGAGGCCGCCCGGCTGGCCCAGTACTCGGGCCGAACCACACTGACGTCCCGGGAAATCCAGACAGCCGTGCGCCTGCTGCTTCCAGGGGAGCTGGCCAAGCACGCTGTGTCTGAGGGCACCAAGGCCGTCACCAAGTACACCAGCTCCAAGTGACCTGGGGCCCAACCTTAATAAAGGGTGAACTGCTCCCTCGTGCTGTGGTGATTTGAAAAAGGGATAGGTGAAGGCAAGGTGTGCTGGGGGGCAAGGGTGTCGTCACTTTTTTGGCTCCCAAGGTGGAAGAACACTTATTCAGACCTTTAAAAACTGCTTTCTGGGGGCTTCCCTGGTGGCGCAGTGGTTGAGAGTCCGCCTGCCGATGCAGGGGACACGGGTTTGTGCCCCGGTCCGGGAGGATCCCACATGCCACGGAGCGGCTGGGTCCGTGAGCCGTGGCCGCTGAGCCTGCACGTCCGGAGCCTGTGCTCCACAACGGGAGAGGCCACAGCAGTGAGAGGCCCGCGTACTGCAAAAAAAAAAAAAACAACAAAAAACTGCTTTCTGGGTAGGCCCCGTGAGGGACATGTGAGTGTACATGTAAATGTACAACGTTCTCATTCTTAGTGAGATGAAGTACGACTTGGTCTGGATTAGAATCCTGGGTCTACTGCTAGCTGTTTCCATCATGCCGTCTCTGGGCCTGAAATTCCATGCGTGTTACTCTTGCAGGCCATGGTTTTGTGATGCCGTTTCCGGCACACCATAATTTTTGTCCTGTGCCGGGCACAGGGGCTACACAGGTCTATTCTTCAAGACACAAAAATGAAAGGCCCAAACCAGCTTCTAAATAGCCGATTGGGATCTCTAAGATGTTTTTATTTCCCCCTAATGCTTTCTTCCCCTTAACTTCAGAACAAATTGGTGAGAATGCTTTGAGACTCCTAACTTTTCTTTCCCACTTTTATTTTGAAAAATCTCAAATCCATAGAAAAAAATTGCAAAGATGTACAATGACCACATGTATGACCTGCACCTGGATTCACCACTTAACACGTGGCCACATTTGCCTTTTGCTTCTCATTCAGCCTCTGAGGCACTGGGGTGAAGGGGTGGGGTTTAGTGAACCGTCCAAAATCCCTTACGTTCCCTTTGTAATTTCAGCTTCTTGTACTGAAAAGGCTCACTGTAATGATGGCTGAAGTGTGGCCCTACATACTTCACACGTGTTTCTTCCTATGTCAAGCCTACCGTGGAGATGCTGAGAGATGAGAACAAATTATCCACACTTTGGTCCCACGGCCAGAAAGGGGCAGGCTCGGGAGACGTGGCCCAGGAACCTCGGCTCTTCCCCACTCCTGCTGTGTTTCACACCTTGCCACTCAAGGTGTGATTCAGAGGCCAGCGGCATCTGTGACGCCGGGGACCTTGTTAGAAATGCAGGATCTTGGCCCCAGCTCGGAGTGCAGAATCGGACCCTGCATTTCGACAACATCCTCGGGTAATTAATTTGCAGGTGCATTATGCCTGAGAATTCCTCTCGGGCTGCTCTTTGCTGCTGCCTCTCTCCTCCCACTGTCCTTTGCCCCATGCCTTATATATAAGTGACATATGACTTATGACTTATTCATAAGTCCCTACTGGACACTGAGCTAAAAGATCACCCCAGCTGCCCAGGGCCAGGCTGCTGCTGTGTTTCGTATTTTCCAAAGAGCCTTCTCATGAGCCTGGAGCAGTGATGGGGAAACCCACAGAGGGCTCAAAATGAGCCCCAAACACCACGAGTCCCACCCACTACTCCCAATGTCATTCTTTACGAGGGTATAGCTTACTCGAACCAAGTGAACTACTGTCAGAGCCCAGGGAAACAAGCGTGCTTGTGCCCTCACTTTAAGGGGGAAGAGTGGGGAATTCCCTGGCGGTCCAGTGGTTAGAACTCAGCGCTTTCACGGCGGCCATGTGCCTGGTACAGTAACATACGAGAGAGAGTAAGTAGGCTCGATCTGCAGTAAGGAATACAGGGTCTCCAGCTGAGAGGTACAGTTGGAGTAACGCCTTTAGGACTGCTATCTACCTAGAGCCTCCCAGTTTACAGGGTGACCTCAGATGAAGCCCATTCTTTCATCTGATGCTCACGAGGCAGGTAGCCACAGCTGACCCACACTCTGCCCTGGTCAAGGCTTGCTAACAGGGAGCCGGTGTCCCCAAGCATGCTGCCTCCATGACATCCTCTAAGTGTCCCCTGGTCTTGTACCTGCAGCCCCCTCCCCTCGCAACCTTAGAACTTTGGGACAATGGGACAGAACTCTTAAAACTGGGCTCTTCTGGCTTTGCAGGGTAGAGTCCGGGTGGAGCCACAGTTCTTCGGATTCCAGGACCAGCTCACAAAGGGCAGTGTGAAGAGTGAGCACCACAACTGAAGGGTGAGTGAAGTGATGGGAGAACAAAGAGCAAAGTGCGTCCCTGGCTCTCAGGCTGGGGTTACTGGGCGGGGAGAAGGCCTGGTGGGGAGAGGGACCCCTGTGTGGGCCAGTCCCGGCTGGGCCCCAGACGTTCACACAGCAACCCTGCCCTCCCCTGCCTGTGGTCAGGCTTCCCTTGGACTATTAATTCCAGAACCAGGGCTCTGCTCTGGGGAAGGGACCCTTCTCTACACTCATCCCTCACCCCCCCTTCCCGCCCACCACCCTAGACCGTTGCAGCATCCCGGGGCTGCACCTTCACCTGGAGGGCACCAGCTGCAGACTCCTTAGCAGGAGCCCTAAGGGCCGTGCCCATTCTCCATCCTCCTGGCTTATCCCCAGGGACCCCAGTCCCTCACTTTCTCTAAGCCTCAGGGGGTGCTCACTGTAACTACCCTCTCACTCCCCCTGAGGGCCCCTCACTTCACTGAACTCCACCTCGGGACTGTGAGTAACCTTAACGTCACACCTTCTGGAACCTCGACTTCACAGTCCTCAAAAGCCTCTGTGGAGCCCACCTCCCCTACCAGCCGGCGCCCCTCCTCTGGGGCTCAGAGCATCCCTTGCTGGCTACCTCCTCTCCAGAGCTTACCAGCGCCTCTGGGACTCCTCCCACCTCATCTTGCAAGAGCTGTTGGGCCAAAAGCAGCCCCTGCTGGAACCCATGCCCCACCGGGAGCGGCAGTCCTTCCAGTACAGGCTCTTCTCGCTCTACCTGTACTACCTGGGGCTGCTGCGCTGGTTCGACACCCTCTATGACCAGATGGTGCAGCGACGGCTGCTGGACGGCATGGCGGGCCGCGTGCTGGAGCTCAAAGACGATCTGGTTCGCGTGGACCTGTGCAAGACCCACTGCCTGGACCAAGCGCTGCAGGACTTAAAGCTCACCCCGGTGGGCCGGCTGCGGGGAGAACCATGCCCGTGCCAGCTGGGGTCGGGGACTGGGGGTGGGGGTGACCTGGACCTCCTGCAGGTACCCCTGGCATTGGGACATCTGCAAGGGAAGGAGGGCAGGGCAGATCAGAGGATGGGGTTTGGGAAGTGCATGTAGGTAGTTGAGGGGTAGCCGGAGAGTCAGGCTGGAGGCTCTGCCTGGCTGGGAGGACCCATGAACTCAACTGCAGGGGATTGGTGAAGAGAGTCCCCCAGAGGCTTGTTCCTCAAAGCGTGGTCGGTGGGCCAGCAGAACCAGCATCGCCTAGGAGCTTGTTAGAAATGCAGAACCTCTGGCTGCACCCCGAACCCCCTACAGTATTCTGCACCTGCGTTTTCACAAGACCCTCAGGCGATGTGTGTGCACCAGCAAGTTCCAGAGCACAGAGCTTCTGCACCGGCCTCCAGTCCGCCCCAAGGTCATGGTTCACTGGTCCACGTCCAAGGCAGTCTCCAAGTTTCCCCAGCTAGCTGCATCAGACTCAGCTGTGGACTTGAAAGAACAAACATTCTCCAGGCCCTGCCATTCTGCTGTGGTCAAGGCCTAGGAGCCTGCATTTTAAGAGATTCCCAGTTGATTCAGGTGCACAACCAGGATTGGGACCATTGCCCATTACCTACCACGATCCTACAGAATTCAACTCTGGCCACATGGTGGGGGTGAGGGAAGAGAGGGATTACTCTTGGGGGGACCTGCCCATAGCCTGGACATTTCCCACCCCAGAGCTCTAGGATGGAAGAAAAGAGCCCCAGTGTCTGTGTGTACAGCTGAAAACGGTAAGGGGTTGGCCAGATGGTCTGGATTTTTATTCTCATCTCCCTCTCCCCTGTTGCCCCAAAGGCAGACCTGGAGGTTCCAATTCCCAAATACTTCCAGCTGGCGCGGTCCAGCATCCTGAGGGAGCGAGAGCATATGCTGGCAGAGCTCCTGTCCAGACGAGAGCCAGTGTTCGCCGAGGAGGTAAGTCAGGGAGACGCCCTCAGGAACAGAGCTGCCACCCTTCAGGACACAGAGGCCCTGCCCTGAACTTTGCCCACCTCTGGGTGCTCTCTGGGTAATCCCTGGCCTCATGGCTGCTCTTATGCTCCTTGTAACCTTCCAACACCAAGGTAGAGGGACAGGACTTGTGCACCTAGATGCTCTGGGAAAACCTTACCCCCGGGATGTCTTTTGGGGGCTGGTCTCCCAGCTGCCCGCCTGGATGCAAGCCCTCCCTCATTTCCTCCTCCTTTGCCCCTGCTCTGGCCAGAGCTTTCCAATATTACCCCAGACGGAGGCCATAATCCTACTGCAAAGGGCCGAGCAGGCCAGGCAAGGCAGGCTTCGAGCCACCTTCATGTGAGAGATTCGGAAAAAGGAGGAGGGAGATTGAAAGATTCGGGAGGAAGGGCGGCCCAGGTTCAGTCAGGACGAAGCAGCGATCATCATACAGAAGGTAACCCCCCACCGCCCTCACCCCCACCCGCCCCACACCCAGGAGGAAGGTCAGGGTAGAGTCGCTTCCTCCAGGAAGCCTGCCTGGCTCAGCAATTGATGACAGAAATGTAGGTGCTTGGACTCTGTTGCCCCATGACTAGATATTAAGCTAGAGACCTTCATCAGTCAATAAACATGTATATTATTTGTTTATTATTTATTCTACATCTTATCCCCAAAAGGACTTAAAGTGGAATACCATAAAAGCCCCCAAAACAGAAAGACCATTAAAATTAGGGGAGAAAGGGAATTCCCTGGCAGTCCGGTGGTTAGGACTCCATGCTCTCACTGCCAAAGGCCCAGGCTCGATCCCTGGTCAGGGAACTAAAATTCCACAAGCTGCACCGCAGCCCAAAAAATTAAAAAATAATAATAATACAAAAATAAAAATAAAAAAATTAGGGGAGAAAGATCCATAATCCAGCAGCAGAACAGAGTAGACGATCATTCCAAAAACTTTTAAGACTGTTAAAAATGAGTCCCTAACATGTATCCTGAGCCTCCTGAGGCAAAAGGAAACATGATGAACGAAATCGAGAACGGATGAGGTCCCGGTGTCTTTGGGGTCTGTGCCACCTGGGCTCACCCTTTACGTTAATCACACCCCATCCCACCTGACTACAGAAAACCCAGCTCTGTCTCTAGATTTCTCCGTGCCTTCCTACTGTCCTGGCGGGCGTGACTCTCCCGTGTCACCTGGCAGCCCTGCTGTCTGCCCTGGCGCGGGGGCGTGGCCTCTCTAGCATCCCCCCAAGGGTGCTGTTAAGCCGGCTCACTCTGGGCCGTAGTGGTTACCAGCTTGACGAGATTGGAGGCTGCCTAGAAAACTCCAGGGCAGAAAGGGCCCAGGACTGCTGACCTAGGGCTGCTGGATCTTTCTCTCTTAAATCAATCTCCTCTCCCATCTTCTCTCTCAAGTCCCAGTGCCTCAGAAGCGTCTGTTTCCTAGTCCAATACAGGAAACTTAGAACTCTTTCCCCCCAAAATGCAAAAGCAAACCAATCAACAAACAAGCAACAGCCCTGAGAACAGACATCCTCTCCAAATGAGGTAGATTTTTAGGTTATAAATCAGTATGCAGAGAACCCCAGCCTGAGCTCCCTGTATCTGGGTGACTGTACCCAGGTCCGGCTGCCCCATGGATGAGCAGGGGGTCCTCGCCCTCAGGAAGCGTGGAAGCAAGCCTTTGGAGAAGGAAGGTCAGCCCCAAAGCTAGAGCTTCCCTTCCCCCTGAGAGCCAAAGCAAGTCTCTTGTCCCTTTTGTCAGACATCAAGGGTGTGGAAACACTGCGTTCCAGGCCCCGGGTTCCCCACTACACTCATCAGAGGCCCTTAGTTATCGGGGGCCTTTCCCGTGCTAGTCACAGGAACAGGAGGACGAAGTGGGACGGGGGCCTGGACGCAGAGCCTGCTCACCGAGGCGCTGTCTCAGCGACACTACCAGGGCGACGCCATGGCCCCCTCTGCCCAGCACCCACCCTTCACCCCATGGCACTGGGGTGTCCACGGGTCCGAGAGTGGCCGGCAGCCTGGGAGAGAAGCATTGGGTGAGGGGTCAGGAAACCTGGCCCCGGTCTCGGCTCTGCACCGAACAGCCCTTGGACTTGGGAGAGGCCATGTCCCGGCTCTGGCCTCAGTTTCCTTGTGTCCAAGATGTAGGGGAGCTGCACAGTTCCTACAGCGCCCACGTCTATGTGCCTGGGTGGAATCAAGCATTTCTTCCAAATGCTGGGGGGATTCTGAGAAGTGAGATCAGGGAGGGCTTCTCGGCGAAGGTGGTACTTGAACTCTGATTTGTGCTTCAAAAGATACAGCAGGTTAGAGGGTGGAGATGAGAAGGAGGGGATTCCGGGGCATGGGGTGCTGAGGGGACACAGCCTTGGAGCTGGACACCTTGGGTGCGGACGGGCCCCACCCCGCTCTGGGCTGTCCCTGCTCAGGGGGGCAGTTGCCAGCGAGCTGTCCTCTGGAGGTGCCCTCCCCAGAGCTCTGCCCCTCACATCTCTGCAGAAATGCAGTATGGGGAGTGTCTGGGCCCATGTATCCCTGGGTGTGGAAAGATTACCAGCAGAGGAAACGCACTCAGCAGGACCGGCGGACGGAGATGGAGTTCATCGGCATGGTGAGTGCCCCCCTCCCCGGCCCTATACAGCCCCTTCCTGCCCACACCTCCGTCCACTCAGGACTGGGGTGGGCATGAGCGGAGGGGGGCCAGGCTGGGGCCAGTGTCCCTGGTTGAGGGATCCTTCCGGGTTTGGTTGAGGGAGAACCACGAAGCCACTGCCAGGCCACATCCCTTTCCACCCCTCCCTCTCTGGAGCCCTTTGGAAGGAATTCACACGTGAGGCGGCGTGAGGGATAGTAGCCCCGAACATCTGGACCCCTGCTCCATGCCCCCAGCTGGCAGGAGAGGCTGCAGTGAGTGGGTCCCACAGAGGGAGGCGGCCGCAAAGCCAGTGGGAGCACCGCCAAGGCTCTTGCAGCCTCTGGGAGAAGCACAGGAGGCCGAGTTGGGATGAGGACACACCCCTTTCACACCAGAGTGGGCCACTTGCTCTGGGGGCCCCAGACTTGCTTCTCCTCTGCTCTGCAGGCAGGATGGCTAAGTCTGAACAAGGTGCCGGGAGCGTGAATGCGCGTGCCGGGGAGTGTGGGCGGTAGGGGTGCGCGTGTCCAGGCAGGGTGGACAGACCCCGCTCCCTGAACCTCGTCTGTCCTCTGCTCTGTGATGGTCTGCCCCCAGCTAATCTCTGCTGACTTAGGAGAGCAAGGCCATGATAGAGGTGAGAGGCCTGATCCCTGAGAGGGGGCTTGGCCATGGGCAGAGCCTGCAGAAGCCCAGCGGATAAAGGCTGATGGGGAGGGCCATGGGCTGGGGGGGCAGAGGAATCAGAGACAAGGGCTGGGATGGCTACTCCAAGGAGGGCGGACGGCGGCTTAGAAGGAGGGAGGGGCCCGGGTGGCAGCTGCGTGGGAGTGGAGGTCCGAGCTCACTGGGGGGCCGGAGAGCTAGACCCCCAGGAGGCCAGAGCAGGCAGAGGGAGGCCGGGCTCGGGCCTTGGCGGGGCAAGGGCAGGGGGCCACGGCACGGCAGTGGGTGAGGAATGAGCCCGGCCGCCCGGGCCCATCAACATGTGAGCTCAGCGTTTTCAGTAATTGTCTCTGCGCGGAGTGATATTTAAAATACATTTGGGAGCCAATGAGGCGGGAAAGTGGCTGCGAGAGCGGCTGCCGGGCGGGGGGCGGGGGGTGCCGGGTGGGGGGGGGCCCGGAGGTTCACAGGGGAGGGTGTGCTGGGGGGAGCGGGCAGCGGGGCCGGCCCGGATGCATCTAGCAAACTCATTATCAGAGTAATTTACGCAGACGAGTTTCAGGCTCCAGACACAATTTCTCCTGCTGCAGGCATGCCCGCTGTTCCGTGTGGGTGTGTACGCGAGGCCTCGCCTGTGCGGGGCTGTGTGCCGGGGGCCGGGCCTCCCCACTCCCACCCCTGAGCCCCTCTGTCTCCCCGTCCACGTCCCCAGCTCCCCTCGTCCAGCCCGGCGGAGCAGTCGGGCGTCATGTCCCAGGCCAGCCTCGGGGGGGATGTCCGGAGACTCCTCCAGACGGAGAAGGAGTTCCAGTCGGCCGTGGTGAAGACCCACGATGCCCTCAGGGAGACGGAGGGGCCCGACATGAAAGAGAAAATGAAGGGGCAAATCCGACAGTGGTTTATCGAGTGCCATCAGCCTCAGCTGACCCAACCCTGAACCCTTCTTTCCTTCCTCATCCCAGTGTTGAACCCTACTTCTGTTTTGTCCTTTGGTCCAGATTGGATTCTCTTCACCATCCCCCCGACACGCTGCTGACACACTTGGTTTAAACCTGGGGCCCCCAGCCTACAGGAAGAGCGCCACACGTGACTTCCCATTCCCCAGATGGCAGAGAAAATGCCAGAATAAGATGGGAAAAGCATCCAGGGACGCCCCCTGACTAGTCCCCCCGCTCTATTCTGTAACTCTCCACTCCTTCCCTCTCTCCCTCTATCTCCCGGGTCCTTCATCTTTCTCCATCCTTCCCTCTATCCATCTATCCATTCATCCACCCACCCTTTCTGCCACCCATCTATCTAACCATTCATCAATCCATTTATCCTTCTGTTCCTCCACCCATCCGTCCACCCATCCATCCATCCACCCATCCACCCATCCATCCACCCATCCATCCACCCATCCACCCATCCATCCATCCACCCATCCACCCATCCATCCGTCTCTCCAACCATGTTACGTTCATTTAGTGCCTTTACTGGCCGATTCCCTGATTATCCAGATGAGTCTTTAGGTGGATCCTACCTGATCTTTGCAGACAAGACTCCAGAACAGGTACCGTGGAGCTGGGGATAGAAGACTTTCTATGGTAGGTGCAATCTGAGGTTACAGAGAGTTCTGGGCGTAAGCTGAGGGTGGCAGGGGGTGAGGCCACCCTCAGTAGAGGCAGACGTGGTGGAGGAGATGTACGTAGCCAGTGTGATTGCATGGGGAGGAGGGGATACCCAGAAGAAGCTGGAGAAGGCTTCTTAGCCAGCGAGAGGAAACATGTCTGGTGAGAGCACCATGGCTCCAGGCCCCTGTGGACTGGGAGAGCAGCAGCTCTGAGCAGAGCACTCCCTCAGTTGCACCCCTTTCTTCCTGGACCCCAGTCAAGTGTCTGGACTCTCAGTGCCTGGATCCCACCAGTGACGCTGGGCCTTTGGAGTCCTGGGTCCACCCCTAGCTCAGGCCCTTGGTTCTCTTGCTCCTATCAAATCCCTGTGGTCTTCTCTGAAACATCTTCCCTTGTTTGTCACAGTTGAAAATGGAACTGGAGGTGCAGGTCCAGGAGAGCAAAAAAAAAAGGACAAAAAGAAAAGTAAGGGAAAAGAAAAGGAGAAAAAAGAGAAAAAGAAGAAGAAAAGGAAGGGAGAAATGACCAGGAAGGGGGTAAGGCACTGCCTGGACTCATGGACCAGGTGGGCAGGGACAGAAGCTCAGAGAATTCCCAGGGGGAGGCTGGTCCTGGGAGAATCAGGGCCAGAGTTTGTGATGCGTAGAGGTGAGGGAGTCAAAGCCGAAGGATGGGGGACTTCCCTGGCAGTCCAGTGGTTAAGACTTCACCTTCCAATTCAGGGGATGTGGGGTTGATCCCTGGTCAGGGAGCTAAGATCCCACATGCCTCGGGGCCAAAAAACCCAAAACATAAAACAGAAGCAATATTGTACAAACCCAATAAAGACTTTACAGATGGTCCTCATCAAAAGAAATCTTTAGGGCTTCCCTGGTGGCGCAGTGGTTCAGAATCTGCCTGCCGATGCAGGGCACACGGGTTCGAGCCCTGGTCTGGGAAGATCCCACATGCGGCAGAGCAACTAAGCCCGTGCACCACAACTACTGAGCCTGCGCTCTAGAGCTCGCGAGCCACAGCTACTGAGCCCATGAGCCGCATCTACTGAAGCCCACGTGCTCTAGAGCCTGTGCTCCACAACGAGAGAAGCCACCGCAATGAGAAGCCCGCGCACCGCAAACGAAGAGTAGCCCCCGCTCACCGCAACTAGAGAAAGCCCGCGCGGCAATGAAGACCCAACACAGCCAAAAATCATAAACAAAAATAAATAAATTAAAAAAAAAAAGAAATCTTAAAAAAAAAAAAAAGCCGAAGGATGTTTCTGTTCTAGGAAGCAGATACGATGCTGAGAGTACTGCCCTCCAAACCCATCCCTGTGATTAATGCCGGACACGAGTACACAGGTGAGAGAGGAGGGACTGGGGAAGAGTGACCAGGCCTGTGGGGTCTTGGGGTGACCTTGGTCCTGGGGACAGTGGACCTGTGCCATGTATCATGAGGTGGCAGTGTCAGAGTGTGGGTGTGGAGGCCGAGGGGAGAAGGCCAAAGGGGAGAGGGGTGTGAGGTGTGATTCCCTGGGTTGGGGGCATTATGTGTTTGGGTCTGAATCCTGCGGCCACAGGCCTTGGGATCAGGCCTTGGTCCGTGGTCTGGGTGGAAGCGTCAGGCAGCTCGGTGAGGAGAGATGGACCAGCGCGTGTGTACGCACGTGTGAGATTATTTGTGCATGTGGGTGTGAGTGCGTGTGTGCACCTGGAACCCTGACACTCCGTTGCACTCCAACCTCTCCACGGTCAGATCTGTGGAAGAACCGGTTTGATAGCCTACATCCCAGAGTTTTGACTGTGAGATCCTCCAGGTAGAGAAGAGGAAGGAAGTGGAGCAAGAGACCAGCCTCCCGCCCGCCACCCGCTGCAGCATGCTCTACGCACTGCCTGCCCTGCGCAGTCCGGGCTCCGTCTGGTCCATCTCGGTCCCCATCCTCCTCTGCCTCTCCTTGGTCACCCTTTTTCCCTGGGGTGTGGATGCAACCCTGACGTGAGGGAATGGGAGTGGCTCTGAGCCCGGGGTCACACCCTCCACCCTCCTCACTGACACTTTGAGGGCTCCCTGAGGTGTGCCAGCCCTGTGCCGCGCACTCTGGAAGCATCCACTCACACAATCTTTCCAACAAAGCGTGAGGCAGGCCCCGTGATTTTCCTGACATTATATATGAGAAAGCTGAGGCTGAGAGGTCATGAAATTGCTCAAGGTCACACAGACTTTAAAGAGTGGATCTGGGGCTGGAACTGAAAGCTGACCGACTCCATCTTGGGGGCTCCTCCCCACACTAATGCCAGCTGAGAGCAAGGCTCAGGCGTGAGGTGTGAATCAGAGTTGGGGTGCAGGGGCTGAGGGTTCCAAAAGAACGACCCCTTGCCCCGCTGCCTTCACTGGGCTTGTCTGGCTCTTCCCTGAGGTGCCCTCCACCCCGACTCAGTCCTCACCCTCCTACCTGTCCTCTCCAGCCCCTGGTCGCCCCATCACACCCCCTGCTGTCCCCCCAGGTAAATGAGCTGATGCATCAGGAGCTGAAGAGCCTCCGGCTGGCCGTGGTCAGGGAGGAGGGGAGATCTACGAAGTCTCCGAAGACAAGATGAGGGGCCAGGGCTGGCACAAGGAAGGGCACACGCCAGGGAGGCAAGGAACAGAAGACAACTGCCTGTGTGTTTGCTTTCAACCAGAAAAAGGTGGGCAAGAAACCTGAGAAGAAGAAGAAAGAAAAAGATCTGACCCCAGACAGGTAGCAGACCCTGCACTTCACCAGGGGTGGTGGAGCGAGCCCTGGCCCAGGACAGATCTGACTTCCAGTCCTGGTTCTGTTGCTGTGTGACCTGGGGAAAGTCACTTAACCTCTCTGATCCCCTGCCCTCATTAACCACGTACCTACCCTACCAAACTCACGGGATAGCTGTGAGGATAAAGCAGAAGCACAAAAAAGTGCTTTGAAAGTGATGACGCAGAGCTTACCAGAGGTCGCTTTCTACTCACTTCTCTGGTGATGCAAGCCCACTGGTGCGGCTGCCTTAATGGCCGTCCCTCCCAGGAGCATGTACATCTTCAATGTGGTTTCTAGGAAGAGGGCCATGTGTCACCCACACTGGGTTTTTAGAGGGAGGGTCTCGGAGGGCTCTGGTCCTTCTCCACCCCGCTCAACCCCCAGAGCACCCACCTGGGGCAAACTGCCTTCTGGGCCAGTGGGCCGGTGTCGGGCCTTTGGAGATGGCTGACGACAGGACTTTGGACAGGAGGGCTCCCTACCCCCTCTCCTCATGCCTACAGCACCGCCCCAACCCATCTCTGTGTCCCTTTCCCTTTTCCTCGGGGCCCCCGCTGTGCCATCCTCTGCCAGGTCTGTGGACTCCCTGTTTGAAGAACTCATCATCTTTGGCCTTCTACAGAAGTGCGAGACACCGGCTTTGAAAGACTGTGTTGGTGAGAGCCCTCCGCAGCGCCTGCTCCCGAGGTTAAGGAATGGTGCCCCTGGCCATGGCCTTCCCCGCAGCCGACTGCCACCTCCCCAGGGACCCTTCTCCTCGCGTGCCCTGCCCCAGTGGGTGCCACTCACCAGCGGGCCACCTGTCCCCCAGGTGACTGCTTCTGTCTTGGATCGACTCTGAATTTGGCAAACAAGCTGCCTATGCCTTCCCTGTTTGACATACGACAGAACGTGGCCTTGTATGGGGTTCTGCGGCTTGGTGAAAGGCAAGAGCCAGTGCCGGGCAGGTGGCTCTCGGGGAGGCTGGGTGCAGGGTAGGGTGGCCGAGGCAGGCGTGTCCAGCCTGGGCTTCCTAATCCCAGTGCCATGAACTCATGTCGGACTCCCCCTGCCTTCCCCGGGCCCCGCTGGAGGTCATACCCCAACTGGGCTGTCCTGGAAGTCATGTGGGCCCTCGACCTGCTGAGGGGCCACATTTCCAGCCCCTCGCTCAATCCCAAGTGACGTCCCATAGTCTGTCCCATTCCCCGAAGACCAGCCCCCCACCCCCTATAAACACCAGAGGCCGGATCTTTCTGAAGTGGTTTGTCACGTGCCCTTTAATTCCATCCCTTCAAAATCCAGGAGTGAAAACAGATGGTATAGGAAGCAGAAGGGCCATTGGGAGGAGGTGGAGGGCTTTCTCCTGACACCGCGTGTAGCTCTTTGGAATCATGGTTGCTACACCGTTGGACTTCCTCCAGGGCGCCTCCCACAGAGGGCATGCCTGGGGCGTTGCCCACACCCTAGGCGAAAGCAGTGCTGCCAGGACCCGAACCTCGTCCTGCCCAGCCTGGGGCCTTTGGCCTCACCTGACACAACGTCTCCACCCCTGACCCCCTGCCGGCCCCTGTTTCCTCTCTCAAACTCCCCAGACATACACTCCGTGGCCCCCCTCATCTGCTCCATCCTCCTGGTGGGCCCCTCGGGCATGGGGAAGAAGTCGCTGGTCAAGGCCGTGTGCACGGAAACCAGTGCCAACCTTTTCGACCTGTCACCTGGCAACCTGCAGGGCAAATGTCCCGGCAAGACCGGGGTGCAGACGTGGGTGTATATCGTCTTTAAGGTCTGGGTCCCCGACGGCATTTCTACTTCTCAGACTGTGACAACAGAGCAGGGTGGGCTCAGGAGGTCACCCAGCTGCCCGGTTGGTGTAGTTTCAGGAGCTGGTGAGGTCTCCCTACCAATCCCTGCTGGAGGCTCGTGGATTCCTGAAGCCCCAGGGATGGAGGAGGTGAGGGGAAGTGGGGAGAAGAGTAGTTTCTTCTCATGGCAGAGATGAGGCTGCACACGTAGCCCCCCGAGCCCGGCGAGGGCAGGGACTCTGCTGTGATGATATGATGGGTATACAAGGAGCTGAGAGGTGGGGTTCGCAGGATGTGGGAAGCGAGGCTGGAGCTCCGAGGTCCGCCATTGCTCGAGGCTGGCCCTGACCCTGGGTTGGACCAGATGGGGAGGTGACCCTTCCCCAGGGACAGCTAATGTCAGTTTTCTATTCTCTGACCTGTCAGGTTGGCTCGGTACCTACAGCCCTCTGGATTGGGAATGCGGAGAAGAATTTCTATAAGCGAGTCCCAAAAAAAGACAAGGAGGTGAGTGAGGGAGCCTGGGCAGAGCCCGTGGGCGGGACAGGCAAGCGTGGGCTTGTTCATGTCACTCCAAACCTCGCCCGCTGTGAGGCCTTGGACAAGTCCCCTGTCCTCCTCCTGCCTTGTTTCCTTATCCTTAAAGCAGGACTGACAGCCCCTCCCGTCTGCCCCACCAGGGTCCATGTGAGGCGGATCGTGGGCACGTGCCCTGTGAATTAGAAGCCTGTATAATGTCACTGTGTCCCCACCCACCTCCCCTCCTTCCCCAGAGCATATGGACCCCAAGCGAATAAAGAAGGACCTCACCAAAGCCCTGCGACTGCTGAATCCTGGAGACCGTGCAAAGCTGATCGGGACCACTGACCTTCATCTCGGCAGGTGCCTGAGATGAAGGGGCTGTGCCGCACCTACGAGCGGATCCTCCTGCCGCGGCCCGATTATGCTTCTCGCTGTGGTGAGGCCCTGGGACTTGGGGACGGGCCAGAGAAGGGGTCGAGGGGCCACCCCTGCTGAAGCTCCCCGCTTCTTCCCATCCCCACTGCTCTGAGGCCTCACCTCCACAGCCAGGGGTTCTGGAAGTGTCACTGGATAAGCGGCCCTGCGGTCTGGGTCCTGGCCTGGTTCTGTAGACACGGGCAGGCCACTTCAGCCCTTGGAGTCTCACTTTCCCAGGTTAAGAGGGGAGGCTGACCCTTACCTTCCTGGGAGGAGAGGCGCTGTTGGACGTAGGAGCGCCCTCCAGAAGCACAAACTCTTTCCAGATACAGACAGAAGCGCCCACTGCCTCTCCCTGCCCCGTGTCCTCCCCCCACGCCCACAGTGCTCTGGAAGCATATGATAGAGGCCCAGGGGGTCCAGGTGACCCAGAGCCTGGACATCAGTGCCCTGGCCAAGGTGTCCGATGGCTACACACCTGGCTGCGTTCTCCAAGCCATCCAAGCAGTGCTGACGGAACGGCGGCTCCTGCAATTGTCCAAGCGGCCCCTGGTGGCCTCAGAGATCCTGCGGCACCTGGCGAAGCTGGACCCGGTGTACAGAGAGGAGGAGGAGTCCCTGGAGGTGGGGCTTTGGGTGGGGATGGGGTGGGGGGAGGGGTAGGCGGGGAGGAGGGCTGAGGGCTGGCACCAGTTAGGGAGTCGGTCCTCTGAAGCCCCAGGCTCACAGCCCACTTTGGAGCCCCCCCTCTGCTCCCCGTGGAGCTCAGCTGAGAAGGGAAGAAGAATCAGGAGAAGGACAGGTGGGCAGGGCTGTCTCACCTGGTTTCCTCGACTTGGGGGGAGGGGGGAGTCCGAGAGCGGCACCTGCGTATTGGGAGCCTTGGTTGGTTACTGCACCAGCAGCTACTCACGTCCCCACCTCTGAATCCCTTCCCACCCCCAGGGATGGCCGTGGAAGCACGGAGAGAGGGCTGCAGGGCAGGGGAGGGGGGCTCGCCCCTGACAGTGGCTGGCACGCTGGCCTAGAGTATTTGGTGAAGAGCAAGGGGAACCACGACTCTAGCAGGACGCAAGGACCCCAGAGGAGAGCTGAGGACACAGACCCGTCTAAAGGGAAGGGCAGGGCCAGGGAGCAGAGCTGAGGGTCAGAGCCAGTGCACCTACCGTTCCTCCTCTGCCTCCAAACCAGGACCGGTACTTCAAGACCCCACTGGGCGAGAAGAGGATGAAACTCATCAAGGACCAAGACGCCGCCGAGGAAGCCAAGCTGGCAAAGGAGGAGAAGAAAAGGAAGTGATGCTGAGGCTGGAGTGCCTGAGATTAGCGATGGGACGGTGCGGGGGGGACCCCACAGGCGAAGGGGCCAGGGACAGAGGGATAAACGGCCAGACGGCGCGGGCACCTGCTCTCTTTGCCCATCTCCATGCTTCCCGTCCCTGGCTCTGTGCCCCTGCCCACACCCAGCCTCTCCCGACCTCCCATCCAGACCCCACCTGGGTCTTCACCTCCTGTCATTCTCCTGTCCTGTCTCCCCAGCTCTCTTCCTCCTCGAGGTATTTCAGGGAGAAAAACAAGAAAAGAAAGACAAAGGGAAAGAGGAGAGAGGGGAGAGAGAAGGTCTGTAGTAAGTATGGAAAAAGAAAAAAGCCAGCGTCTGGGCGCCAGTGGACCCTGGTTCTAGCCCCACTTGGCACGAACCTCCTGTGGTCTTGCACGGTACTTTCCTGTCTCTGGACCTCAGTTTCCCTGCCTGCGGAGTGAGGAGAGGTTGGATCCGCTAACCTACAAGGTCCCTTCTACTCTAGGGTTTGGTTATTTCTACAAGAGCGTCTGGGAAGTCGGGGAGGTGAGGGCTCTGGGGCAGCGGTTGGGTGGGGTGAAGTGGGGAGAGAAGGTTCTAGGGAAAAAGGCTGTAGGGAAAGGCAGGCGTTTGTGGCCACAGCAAGGGCTGCGGGTAGATCCAGTGCCTTCTATGCGAATGCTCCACCGCTTTCCTCTGGACACCACCCCTCCCCCCGCACCTGCCCAAGCTCTGCACTGCTTGCTCTGACCCGCGGGGGGCTGCAGGGGTTGCAGCCTCCTGCCCCTGGTGGAAGTCCACCCGCGGGCTCCCCTTGTTGTGGGAGCTGGAGTCGGGGAACTCGGGGAGCAGGGGACAACCATGCCACCGAGGGCTGGGAGCCCCAGACTTCTCTCCGAAGAAGCCAGGTAAGGAGTGTGTGAATAGAGGTCAAAGCGTGTTCTACGTGTCATGAGAGCCAGGTGAGGGGAGACCGCTGGGTTGGTGCAAGGAGGCCCTGTGCTGGGCAGTGGTCCCCAGGGGCTGGGTGTTGAATGTCCTTTCTCCCCTGTCCCCTTTTCACCTCCCCAGGTGGGAGTAGTCTCACCATGCATCCTCAGGTGCCCGAATGGGCAGAGCCACTTCCTCCTCACTCTCCAGGTAGCGATGCCACGGGAGCCCCTGGGGCCACCCAGGGAGAGGGGGGCCAGCACCGAGGTGGGCTGCCTGGAGGCCAAGCCCTCTTTCCCCTGCACAGAAGCCCGTCTTCCAGAGAACCCCTGGAGGGGATTCCTCACAGAGTAGGGTGTTCTCTGCTGTTGGTCCCTGCTGTCCCCCTCCCTTGCATTTGGAAGTGGGAAGGTGTGGGGCTAATTGGTGGCATTTGGGAAGGCAGGAGAAATTATCTGGTACCCACGCGCCCTCCCTCTGGGATCAGAGCCCCAGCCGCTGGAGGCCAGCGTGGTGAAGTACAGGATAGATGAGAACGAGGGAGAAAAGGGCAGCTTGAAAGCCCCATCCGCCGTCCCCACCCCCACCCCTGCAACAAGGTGTCACACCTTGGCCGAAGCCCTCCCCGCCTCTGGGCTCCATTTTCCTTTACCTCTGAAATTGTGGATTGGACACCAGGTCTGGGTGGTCCGTTCAACCCTGCTGCATGCAGCTCAGGGTCGGAGGGCTCCACCCGAATTCCCAGCCCCAGACTGACGCCTCCTTCCCTGCCGCTGACAGCTAGGATGTCCGGGCTATTCAAGGGCTATTTGTGGCGTGGCCTCTGTGTGCTCCCTGCCCCTCCCACACCGGACCTGCGCCTGGCTTGGGCCCAGCACCTGCCCACCCAGTCCGCCAGCGGCATCGCCCTGTGTCCTGCCGCTTGGGCCCTCTCTCCCTGAAACTGGCCATGCCAGGGAGAAGGAGCTCCCCTCCCCACTGGGGACACCGTCTGGGGTGCCTCCGTTCGGCCTCAGCCTGCCGGGTCTGGGGTCCCCGGTCCTGCCCAGCCTGGGAGGCCCCTCAGCGCTCGCCGCTGCTGTGCCGGGACATGGCGCTGCAGAACGCCCTGTACACTGGAGACCTGGCGCGGCTGCAGGAGCTGTTCCCCCCGCACAGCACAGCCGACTTGCTGCTGGAGAGCCGGGCGGCCGAGCCTCGCTGGATCAGCCACCAGAGGGGTGAGGGGCGGCCGGGGGACACGGGGCTGAGGGCGGGGGGCCTGGGCGGGCCGCACCAGGCGCAGAGGTACCAGGTGCTTGAGGACGAAGTGTGCTCCCGGGCTGTTTCTCTCCCACCCTGAGGCTTGCCTAAACCTTGGCCCGGGAGAGAAGTCATGCGGAGCCTAGAATAGCTCCTGCTGAGCCCAGGGGCCAGGTCAGGCGAGGCTCCGCACACGGAGACACTCTCCTTGCATCTGTTCCTGTCCCCTCCTCCTCTCCTCCTCTCTGCCTTTGGCCCCTACCTCTCCTCCCCGAGCCCCCAGCCCGCTTCCCCGACGCTCCCACGCTGCCCTCATGAGCTGGTCCCCAGAAGAGTGCAGGGAGCACGGCGAGCCCCCTGGTGACCGACATGCCCTCTGTGCCAGGCTGGTGGAGAAGCCCAGCGGAGGGTCCGCCGAGCGCCGGGAGGCAGGCCCGAGACCCATCGTCACGCGCGCAGCCTCGGGACCCGCCCTGGCCTTCTGGCAGGCGGTGCTGGCCGGGGATGTGGGCTCTGTCTCCTGCATCCTCGCCGACTCCAGCACCGGCCTGGCTGCGGACTCCGTCTTTGATACCAGCGACCCAGAGCGATGGAGGGATTTCCGCTTCAACATCCGTGCTCTGAGTACGGGCCAGGGACACTGGGGGGTCTGAGCGGGAGAGGGAAGCCTGGGGAAGGAGCTCTGGGCTCCCTCTTCCTGGCCTCCGCCCACCTCCCTCGTTGCCTGGCAGCTCCTTGCCTCCCTCCAGGGTCTGAGGCCCAGGTCCCGTCTCTCCCTAGGACTCTGGTCGCTGACGTACAAAGAGGAGCTGACCACCCCACTGCACGTGGCGGCCAGCCGGGGCCACACGGAGATCCTGCGGCTGCTGCTGAGGCGGAGGGCGAGGCCAGACAGTGCCCCTGGGGGCCGCACCGCCCTGCAGGAGGCCTGTGCCGCAGGCCACGCTGCCTGTGCGCACGTGCTGCTGGTGGCCGGAGCCGACCCCAACATCCCTGACCAGGATGGGAAGCGCCCCTTGCACCTCTGCGGGGCGGCCGGCAGCCTCGAGTGAGTGACCCCTCGCTTCAACCCCCATTCCACTCGTAGGGGAGGCAAAGAGACGAGCGCAGGGAGGATGAGGGAGCGCGTCGAGCGCTGGCAGGCCTGGTGAGCTGGGGCTCAGGTGGGAGTCAGGATGCGATTTCCCCCCAAGCCATCCTACCACTGGCCTGGTGGGCTTTGGAATGGCCTGTCCTTGCACCAGCTTCTGCCTCCCCAGGGCCGGAGGAGGGCTGTAGCAGGGCCCGGCTGCGCGGCCGGCACGGGGGAAGTTGTGGCTCCTTTATGGGGAAGTGGTGTAAAGTTTTCATTTTTCTGAGCTTATGTCCCAGGCACCGTGCATAGCACAGCAGTAAATAAGGCACGATTCTGCCCTCAGGGAACTGACTGTCCAGTGATCCAGATAGGCTGTCGAGGATAGCAGGCCCCCAGTTAGGGCCTGTGGTGGTCCTTGAGGGCAGGGTCTGGTTCTCAGCTGGGCAGGTCTGGCATTTCCATATTGGCAGGCACCCTCAGATAAATGGGCTCGGGGACTGAGCCCAGCTAACCAGACTCACAAGAAACCAATGGCTATACCCAAATGTAATAATGTGTTATTTATTGTAGAGGACATTCCTTTACAGTGACCCAAATAATTGTGCCCTATGTGAGGGGACCTTGGAGAATGAGTCCTCATAATTTTTTGATGAATCTGGAAGCCCGGCAAAGGGAGCCTTGGCAAATCTATGAACTAACTGTAGGTACGACAGAGGCCTTCTCTCTACTGACGACACACCTGCCAAATTTCACATCTTGCCCCTGAATGGTGCCACAGTTTTGATCCTTGGGTCCCCCTTTCGTGGACCTTCTTCCTCCTGTTAGCCTCATCGGCCCTCAGAGGATTCTACTGACTTCCTCGTGTTATGGTTGGAGATGTGTTCTACATCAGCGTGGTCCAATACAAATATACCACGAGCCACGTATGTAATTTAAAATTTTCTAGTAGCCCTACCAAGCCATGAAAAAGAAACAGGTGAAATTCATGTTTAAATTGTGGCAAATTACACGCCACATAAAATTTACCATCTTAACCATTACTCAGTGCACAGTTCAGTGGCACTAAGTACATTCACATTGTTGTGCGACCATCACCACCATCCAACGCCTGAACCTTTTTAATCTCGCCGAACTGAAATTCTGTATCCTTTGAACAATAACTCGCCCTCCCCCTCCCCCCCAGCCCCTGGCAGCTACCGTCTACTTTCTGACCCTATGAATCGGACTGCTTTCAGCACATCTGATAAGGGGAATCATACAGTATTTGTCCTATTGTGACTGCCTTATTCCGTTTAGCATAACATCCTCAGGTTCATCCAGGCTGTAGCACGTAACAGAATTTCCTTCCCTTTTAAAGGCTGGCTAATATTCCATGGTATAGATCACATTTTATTTATCCATTCCTCTATTGATGGACATTTAGAGTGCTCCCATGTTTTGGCTATCGTGAATAATGCTGCTATGAACATGGGTGTATAAATATCTGTGAATCAAGTGAAATTAATTTTAATAATATATTTTATTTAGCACAATGTATCCAAAATGTCATCATTGGGCTTCCCTGGTGGCGCAGTGGTTGAGAGTCCGCCTGCCGATGCAGGGGACGCGGGTTCGTGCCCCGGTCCGGGAAGATCCCACATGCCGCGGAGCGGCTGGGCCCGTGAGCCATGGCCGCTGGGCCTGCGCTCCGCAACGGGAGAGGCCACAACAGTGAGAGGCCCGCGTACCACAAAAACAAAAAAAAAAGTCATCATTTCAACATGGAACCAATATAAAAAGAACACATGAGACACTTTACATTCTCTTTTTGTACCAAGTCTTCAAAATTGGTGTGTATTTTGCACTCACAGCACGTCTCCATCAGGACTAGCCGTCCTGCAAGGGCTCGGTGGCCGCACGTAGCCGGTGGCCACTGATTGGACGATGCTGTTCTATGCAATCCCACATTCTTTGGCCGTGTTTCAGCCCAGGCTCACTGAGATCACACTTTGTGACAATCATTCCTTCCTTTTTTGAATAAGCAAGTGTATTTTTAAAATTATTTTGGAGAATTTCAAACATATAGAAAGGTGGACAGGATAATATAATGAGCCCCCACGATCCACCACCATCTATGCCACCCACTGTCCCCACCCAACGAGGCCATTATGAACTCTCATGCCGACAGCTTTTCAGGCATTGTCTTATATGCCACTCACAGCAACCTCTTCGGTCTAGGTATCAGCAATTATCCCCATTCTATAGATGAGGAAAGTGTCACTCGAAGACGCTAAGTTCCCTTAGCCTTGAATTTAAGGGCACACATCTTGGCAGGCGTACACAGTCTTCTGAGAGGACCATCCTGGAGCAGATCTGGCGGCCGATTTTGGTTTTGGTCTTTCTCCCACTGCCCCAGTTTCCATTTGTGCTCACTTCTGCGTCCCCTTCCCCCCTCCTCCTCCCGTCCCAGCACGCAGAGCCCTGGCTTGAGAGAGGGCACTAAAGATGCTGCAGGATGTTGCTGGATGCCCAGTGCCAGCCAGGATGGAAGGAGCAGACAGCACCAGGAGCCACCCAAGGGTCCCCCCAGGTTTGCTTTGCTCAGACCGGCAGGAACACAGGGGTGAAGGTCTGCACCCCGTTTTCCTCCCCTCGGCCGTCTCGTCCTTACTAGGTGTGCAGAGCTGCTCCTGAGGTTTGGAGCAAAAGTGGATGGTCGGTCCGAAGAAGAGGAGGAGACCCCTTTGCATGTGGCCGCCCGGCTGGGCCACGTGGAGCTGGCAGACCTACTTCTAAGACGGGGAGCATGTTCCAATGCCCGCGATGCTGAAGGCTGGACCCCGCTGCTGGCTGCCTGCGACGCCCGCTGCACGTCCCCCGCTGACGCCGAGGCCACCACCGCCCACTGCCTCCAGCTGTGCCGCTTGCTGCTCTCGGCCGGGGCCGATGCCGACGCTGCTGATCAGGACAGGCGGCGGCCCCTGCACCTGGCCTGTCGCCGAGGCCATGCGGACGTCGTGGAGCTGCTCCTGTCCTGCGGCGTCAGCGCCAACGCCATGGACTATGGAGGACACACGGCCCTGCACTACGCGCTGCAGGGCCCGGCTGCAGCCCTGGCCCAGGGCCCCGAGCACACAGTGCGGGCGCTGCTCAACCACGGTGCCGTCCGCGTGTGGCCTGGGGCTCTCCCCAAGGTAACGGGCTAGGGCCCGAGTGAGGGCCATGAGAGCGAGGGCGTGGGGAGACCCAGACCTGTGTTCCATCTTGCTCTGGGTGCAGCTCCAAACTTGGGCACATAGGTCAGTACTTTGACTTTCATTCATCATGTAAGCAAAGCCCAACAGGGGGCAAACAGCACACCGGCAGGAGGGGTGTATGCGTGTGTGCGTGCGCACACGTATATACACTGTGTGTGTATGCATATAACGTGTTTGTACGTGCGTATGTGTTTGCATGTATGTGTGATGAAGGGAGACTGAGGGCACTGGGGCCAGATTATAAAGGAGCTGAAAAGACAGAAGGAGCCAGGACTGATGTGGGTGGCAGGGAGTCGTTTCTTCATCAGCGGAGAGAGCTGATGAAAGAAGCACTTAGGAGGCTCCCCCTGGCAGTGGGACCCTGAACATGAGACACTCCAGGCACAGGAGACGCTTGCCCAGGGCAGAGTGATAAGCCTGGGTCATGAGGTTCAAGGCCTCCTGACCATCTGCAGATGGACATGGTCCTTGTTTCCAAGAGCTTAGCAGAACATACACCACCGAGACCAGCAGCTGCTATCCTGGCACCAAAGAAAAACACCTTTCGCTGTCAGTTTCCAATCTCTGTCTTATTTTACGTTAATATCCCCCGAGGTGGGTTCAGCTTGCAGACCTGTGCTACCGAGGCACTGGCACGGGACACTATCCATGCTGTGCCTTGTCTGGAGGGGCTATATAACATCACGGAGGATGCTGGACCTGGGGTGGGGACCCTCGTTCTCCAAGGAGCTGGGTCAGGATGGGTATAGGGCAGCAGGCGCAGGTTCCCCGCCCCGCCCCCGAGCTTGAACCATCCAGTCCCGCGGGGTCCTGGACTCTCCCTGCTGTCCCTGCCTCTCTCCTTCACTCATAAACCTAGAAGCATCTGTCTAGTTTCCTAAGCAAGACCAAATAGTTAAACAGCCCGAGAGTTCAGCAGATTGGTCTCCCCTTTGGGAAAATACAAGAAAATCAACAATTAACACTAATTAATCTCCTATTAACACCAGATAATTAGGAGACGAGCAATTCCCTGTAATCTGACAGTGGTTCTGACAGCTAATGATTTCCCCTTCGGGGAAGGGGTGGGAGAAGGAGGCAGAGCAGCAAACGGATTTCCTGGGACCCCACTGCCTGTCCCTCAAGCCGTGTTCTGTCCACATGGCCTTGGGGACAGGCTGGCACGGCAAAGTGCCCCATTCGTCCCTTCATCTGGCCTCCACGACATCCCAAGCGATCAGAAAGTCGGCATTCATCTCCCACAACCTGCAGCTGCTCCAGGCTTGGCTGGGGTGCCTGTCCTCCAGTGAGGAACCCCTCCCTGCAAGGAGGCCTCTATGGCCACACCTCCAGGCTTGCATTGCTGGAACTACAACTTGGGCAAGTTACTTAAGTTCTCTGTGCCTCAGCTTCCCATGTCTGTAAAATGGGGATAACCTTGTAGGGACGAGGATTAAGAGTCAACGCACGTGAAGCGCTAAGAAAATATCTGGCATAAATTATGCACGATAGAAATGCTAGCTGTTGCGCTCATTTCCTGTCGTGGCCATAACAAAGTACCACAAACTGCGTGGCTTAAAACAGTAGAAGTGTATTCCCTTTTGGCTCTGGAGGCTGGAAATTTGGAATCCAAGTGTAGGTAGGGTTGGCTCCTTCCAGAGGCTCTGAAGGAGAACCTGTCCCAGGCCTATCACCTAATGTCGGGTGGTTTCCCACAATCCTTGGCTTGCTTGTAGATGCATCACTCCAGTCTCTGCCTGTGTCATCACATGACATTCTTCCTGTGTGTCTGTGTTCTCTCATAAAGACAGAAGTCATATTGGATTAGGACTCACCCCAATGACCTCATTTTTAACTTGATTACATCTGAAAAGACCCTATTTCTAAGTAGGTCACATTTATAGGTACTGGGATTAGGACGTCAACATACCATTTGGGGGACTCAGTTCAACCCACAACAGCTGTTCCTTGGCTGGCTGGTCATCCTGCATTGGACGGACAGGGTACCAGCAGTGTGTGGTAACCCCTAGAGCACTGACGCAGCTCTGCCCCCTGCAGGTGCTGGAGCGCTGGTGCACGTCCCCGCGGACCATTGAGGTCTTGATGAACACCTACAGTATCATGCAGCTTCCCGAGGAGGCCGTGGGCCTGGTGCCTCCTGAAACTCTGCAGGTCAGATTCTAGGACCCTGAACATACACTCATTCAGCCTGCCCCAAGAGACTTCCACCGCCTAAAGGGAAGCCCTGTGGGTCCCCCCACCCTGCCCCACAGAAGTTACTCAGAAAAAGAAACCTCACATTGTGAACACGCGAAGCACTCCCTACTTCTAAGAGGCTCCTGGAGACCCACTGGCCACCAGCCTCCCCTCGCTAGGAGAAGTAGTTACCACGTGTCCAAGACTCCTTCTGAGACCCTCGTTCTGCCCCCAGAAATACCACCGTTTCTACTCCTCCCTCTTGGCCTTGGTGAGGCAGCCCAGATCGCTGCAGCATCTGAGCCGCTGTGCCCTCCGTGCTCACCTGGCGGCCTGCCTGCCCCATGCCCTGCCCCGCCTGCCCCTGCCAGCCCGCCTGCTCCGCTACCTGCAGCTGGATTTCGAGGATGTGCTCTACTAGGTGAGCCCTGGGCTCTGTGGACAGTCCCAGCCATTGGGGGCTGGGGTGGGGGAGTGGGGGGAATGGGTCGGAGGCAAGAGAAGAGTTGGGGGCAGGGCCCTAGACAGAACCACCCAAATTCCCAGACCACCGGACGTCTCTGAATCCACATCTCTCCTTCCAGATGTCCACTGCCTTTTGAGAGAGTCTGAAAGCAGATGCCCCATGCCCTAGGGGATGTCAGCCCACGGCTCACAGCGCCTGGAACTCAGGACTGAGTTGAACGGATTCAGGTGGAGGTGGCCCTCTCAGCAGGAGGTCCAGCTCCACAGGCAGGTGTGGATGTCGTCATTCCCACCAGGAGAGGCAGATGGGCCATGTGGCCAGGTGACATCTGATGGACAGAGAGCCGGGACTCATGGCAAATGATATATACTCCTCTTGGGGTCCCCTGAGGCCCCCTCCAGCTTGTCCAAACCCTGTATGCACATTAAAAATCTCCAGGCCTCTGTTACTCGGTGCTGTCTCCAACAGCCCTTCCTCTGAGCTGGCTGGCTCACAGGGCACTCGAGATGGGCAGATTTATGGGGTTTCCCTGGATCTACCCCATGGTGCCAGCTGCATGGCATCCACTAGCTACTGAGGGACCCCAGGCAGACCTGCCCCTCTGGCCCATGCTGTGGGGGAATAGCCACCAGGTGAGATAGTATCAGAAAAGGGCTGAAGGAGAGCCAGCCAAAGGACAGGGGCCAGAGGACGGGGGAGCAAAGAGGCTTGTGTAGGGCAGAGCCGCTGCGGAATGAGGCAGCGCAGACAGTGGGGCAGGATGGTAAAGGCAGCCTTGGGGTTGGGCAGTGAGGTGAGGGTCAGGAAGACAACGGGAAGGTGGGTGCACAGGCCAGCGAGCACCGCAGGGTAACCACAGTTCAGGTGAGAGTGAAAGACGCAGGTTTAGAAAAACCACAACAACTCTACCTACTGCCTGTCCTGTAGGTCAGGGAGCGCCAGAAGCACACCTGGTTCCTGTCTCTCCCGTAACTGCTCCTTCAATTAGGCACTGAGCTGAGAGGTAACACCCCTGGGTTCTAGTCCCAGCTCTGCCCTTAACTTGTGGAACAGAAGTCTCGTCCCTTCTCTGGGCCCAAGTTTCTGCATGTGTAAAACAAGAGACAAGGAGAGAGTCCCTTAGGGTCTTTGCAGTACCAGGATTTTAAGAACTTGTAGGCGCCCCGGCACCCAGGAGGCAGCCTGCAACCACTGGAGGGAGGGGGAGCTGCTCGGAGCCAAGGAGCAGCCAATCCAGTGCACTGTGATCCGTGACGTCAGGGGTCGCCGGACGGATTTCCCAGGGCCCCAGAGTGCGCACGCGCCGGAGTTCACAACTTTCCCACCAGCTGCTGGGAGCGAGGCGGCAAATGGCGGGGCCCAGAGGGTGCGAGGCGGCGGGGGCGGGGCCTGGGCGAGACTGACCGCGCGGACCTCGCGAGGGCATCGAGAGGGCCGCGGAGGTGAGTGGACCTTGATTCCCACCTGGCCTCACAGGCCTTGGGCTGACCGCCCCGTTTGGGCTTCCACGTGGGGGGCGCGGGGCGCGCGACGAGGATGGGACCGCCCGACGGGAGGGGCTGCGCCTGGAGCCCAGGCCCACAAGCAGTGGGGGCCGACCGAGGCCTGGCCCCTCATTTGTAGACGCTCCAGGCTGGGCCAGTCCCCACAGGCCCACCTCACAGGGGAAGTGGGCGCAGGCGAAGAGACAGGGGTGTGGGAGCGGCTTCTGGCCGGGCTTGTAGTCACGCGTGGTTCCGCTCACTGCTTGGGGCCTTCCCCGGGGAGCCCCGTCTTATCCCAGCTCGGGGTCCTGGGGAGAATGCCCCCCTGGCCATTCGTTTGTTTAGCAGAGGTTTGAGTGCCTCCTGTGGCCTGGGCGCCGGCGACACAAAGGCCTGGCTCTCTGGTCCCCGCTAGAAAGTTCACTCTAGTGGGGACAGAGACACTAAGCAAACAGATGGGAAAGTAGCAGAGTGATAAGCCCTTCGCAGAGGAATTCCCCGGTGATTGACCAAGAGTGACTGGGGGCTATTTGAGTTCAGGTGACGTGGAAGCCTCCTCTTTGAGTAGGTGACATTTAACCTGAGGCCTGAGTGACAAGGAGGAACCAGCCGTGTGAGCGGAGTGGGGAAGAGAGGGGAGTGACATGAACTGATTTCTGTTTTCAAAGATGGCTCTGGCTGCGAAGTGGCTTGGGGGAGGGGAGGGGAAGGGAGGGATCGGGGGAGGGAGAATCAGAGAGCAGTTAGGAGGCTACTGGAGCAGTCCGGGCAAAGATGGGAAAGCAGTAGGTGAGACTTGGGACTCTTTCTGGAGACTCATTGGGACTTGTTTTTTTGTTTTGTTTTTGTTGTTGTTGTTTTTATTTTTGGCCACACCGCGCGAGAATGAGGGATCTTAGTTCCTGGACCAGGGATGGAACCCCCCGCTGCCTGCAGTGGAAGTCCAGTCTTAACCACTGGACCACCAGGGAAGTCCCTCAGTGGGACTTGTTGACAGCGTAGATGTGGGGGGCTGAAGGAAAGCATAATGCAGGATGACTCCCTGCCCCTTTTTCTTGGTGGAGCAAAACTGGATGGATGGTGGTGCTAATTTCTAAGGCGGGGAAGATGAGAAAAGGGCAGGTGGTGAGGGAATCAGAAGGTCTGTTTGGGAGATGTAAAGTTGGAGCTGCCTGTTAGACATCTCAAAGAAGCTGTGTTACATGGTCATTTGGATCTATGAATTTGGCATTCAAGGATAAGGACAGGCCTGCGGATATAAATAGGGAGAAAATGCATGTGTTTGCATGTGAAAAATGTTTAAAGCTCTGTCCCAAGAGAATCCTGACTCTCAAGGGGAGGACTTTCCTGAGAAAGTCCTGTTTATGCATTTTGATGGAAATTCTAGTTAATTCCCATCCACGTCATTCATTTTGCGTTTGCTGAGCCCCATGGTTTAGGCACTAGATACACAGCTATGAATGAGACCTGCTCCCACCCTCAGTGAATTTTCCATGTAGTCTGAGAAACAGGTGTGTGAATAACGAGTTCAAATACAAGGGGGCAATGAAGTGAATGCAAAAGACATGTGGTAGCAGGAGCTGAGGGCCTGAGGGGGAAGACAAGGATAGGGGCGGGGGCCTGGGAAGACTTCACAGAAGGTGGGGTGCCTCTCCAAGAGTGATTAGAAGGGGAAGTGTTTCTGACCATATCTGGAGAGCACTGGTTCCTTGCCAGATGCCTTTTTAAGGAGGGAGGGCGTTAAGAGGAGAAGGGCAATATGGAGTGGTCAATATGAGAGGCTGCTGCCCAACTTCACGCATTCTCCCCTTAGCAAGGCAGTGTTAGGAAGGTCCCTTCTGGGGTTAGACATCCAGACACTCTTACAAGCCAGGGCGCTTCCTCCTCAGCCTCCTGGCTGCGGGTCCCCGCGGGCCCAGAACCTCTCCCCGGTAATTGCTTTCCGTAATGTGTTTGCTCCAAACCAATTTCACGCCTCCGTGAGGACTCCGCCCTGCAATGGAGGCGCAGACCTCCCCACCACCAACCTACCCGCGTGTATCACGTGCGCACACACAATCGGCACACATTTAACACGATACACACGGTTCAACTACCTGGATACAACCAACATACATGAACCTACGTGTGTGCATACTAGACTTTAAGACTCTCGTGTACAATCCCCCTGCCCAACCAGTGCACTCACAGTTAAGTCCCCTGCAGCGCCCAGCGCGCTCGCCCTTGGACCGCTCACCTGGTGGTGTTCCTTTGCCCTCGGCGCGTCTCCTAGACTAACGCCAGGGGGCGTTGCAGTACTCCACACCTCTTTCGAGGTGACGCAGTTGCGCGCTGCTGCCACCAGAGGGTACCCGCGGCAGAGCCCGACGTTCCCCACCGTAAGTGGACACTGTCCCGCCAGAGAGAGGCGAAGGTATATTTGGATTTGACGTAAGAATACTTCGTTCTTTCTGGGTGCTGGTTTCCAGTCTGTGAAGGGGAGGCCAGATGATGGGGTCGACATAGGCGCAAGCAGAGAGGGTAGATTCAAAATAAAATTCCTCTGTAGGAGCATTTCCCCAACTGGTGGAGTAGTGAGATGGGACAAGCCAGCACGTGGGCAGTTAAAGCACTTGTAGCCTTCCATTTTAGACAGTGAGGGGAGGTGCTTACCTACATGGGCCTGTTCAGGGTTTCAGTAGGAGAACCGCAGAGTTTTCTTCTCAGTAAAGAAAGGAGCCAGCTCTGTTCAGTTTATGGTGACAGCTTCTGTCCTTGGTACTGATGGGAGAGTAAGAAGCACTGGAGAGCCACTGACTTGGGGAACTTCCATAACTGACCGCCCTGCTGTTCTTTGTCAGTTTAGTGCAGGAAGGACTCATCTGGAAGGTTATTTCCTCATATTCACTTGATCCTTGCACTGGCTGTCTGACAAGGCAGAGTAGATATTAATTGCTGTCTCTCTCATGGATGGAGAAGTTAAGTCAAAAAGGGACCAAGGTCACATGGCCCAGAGAGGGGTTAGAATAGGAACTTAACTTCAGGTCTTTTTACTCCAGCTAAGGCTTTTTTCCTTTTACCATGCAGCCTCAGTTCCACGGTCCATGAAGGGGCAGGGACAGGAAATGGGCTGCTTCAGTTGCCACTCTGTATGTGAGGGTTTTATTCTAGTTTAGCTACTGAATGTCAAGGACTGTGCAGAAGTTACACTTCATGACCCCAGCACAGCAAGGGGACAGATCCAGGATGAAAATGGATTATAAAATACAGTACCTAACAAACACACACCACCAGGGCAATACCAAGTCCCCGAGGTCTCACGTGCCTCATTTCAGAGTTGGTGGCCCACTGAGATTTGTTGGCAACAAGCTTTAAGCCTGTACTCTCTGTGCCAGCTTGCGCAGAGAATTCCACTTTACTGAGTATAGTTCTGGGCAGTAAGCTCTTGGCTTGAACTGGGTGACACACATCTTCAAGATCAGAGGGTCTTTAACCTTGAGTCCTTGACAATGCATGATCCATTCTATCCCACCAAAGAGTGACAGGCCTATTAAAGTGGCCTTTTACTGGGGGGACTAGTGGGAGGGAGATGTTTCAATATCCTTTTGAGCGTTTGGAATTCTGTACTAGGTGATTTTATTACCTGTGCAAAAAGTGAATGCAGTTGCTTTAAAAATGGCTCTTCCTTCAGCTTTATTTGATTGGTGGTGTTACTGCTCATACAGCTTTAATTTCAGTGATTGTGGCCCAAAGTTCCCTTGGTAACTTTTCAAGCCAGTAAGCCTCTCTTATGTACCCAACACTGTAAAGCCATCACACCAAGCACTGACCTCTCGCTTTTTAAGTAAAGTACACTTAAAAAAAATTATTTGTTTATTACCATTTTGGCTGTGTTGGGTCTTTGTTGCTGTGCGTGGGCTTCCTCTAGTTGCGGCGAGCGGGGTCTACTCTTGGTTGCGGTGCGCGAGCTTCTCACTGCGGTGGCTTCTCTTGTTGCGGAGCACGGGGTCTAGGCACACGGGCTTCAGTAGTTGTGGCATGCGGGCTTCAGTAGTTGTGGCGTGCGGACTTAGTTGCTGCGCGGCATGTGAGATCTTCTCGGACCAGGGCTCAAACTGCAGGGCTCGAACCCATGTCCCCTGCATTGGCAGGCGGATTCTTAACCACTGTGCCACCAGGAGAGTCCCTACAATACACTTTTTTTTTTTTTTTTTTTTTTTGCCGGATGCGGGCCTCTCACTGTTGTGGCCTCTCCCGTTGCAGAGCACAGGCTCCAGACGCGCAGGCTCAGTGGCCATGGCTCACGGGCCCAGCCGCTCCACGGCATGTGGGATCCTCCCAGACCGGGGCACGAACCCGCGTCCCCTGCATCGGCAGGCGGACTCTCAACCACTGCGCCACCAGGGAAGCCCTACAATACACTTCTGAAGTCTGGTCTTCCATACTGGTACCGTGCAATGTCTTCCATACTGGTACCGTGCAATGCTTGGTTAGTTTTACAAAGGGTTCTGAAGAATATCTTTAGGAGGATGGACAAGGGTTACCGTGGTCCTTTAGGATACTGTTCCCAGACCTGAGTTAAGGCACCTCTTCTTCCTCCCTGGAGCCATCTTCCCACCAGACTTGTCTCTCAGAAGTTTCACTGAGTTCAGTGTAGAGCCCAAGATAGATCAGGACTGCATGGAAACCACCCTCTTCTCCCTTTACGTCTCTGATGCACTGTCAGTCAAGCATAACCAAAGAAGGTTTCCTTCTAGGGTCCCACCCTCTTCTGTCCCACTCTGGTGACAGTGTTTTTCAGGGTGCTGACTTCAATACATCAGCCTGACATGAGTGGTGTTCACAGGCCAACACAACAGTCCTGATGTGAACAGAGGTGACCGAGATGCAGAGTTCCTACCTGCCCCGCTCTCTCTTGGAACGCTGAGACTCTGGTGTAGGTTTTCCTCCTCACCTAAACCAAATAACTTCTTCTGTTTAGCTTGCCTCTTCCTAAACTTGCCTGGCTATTCATTTCAGCTTGCTTGGCTCTCCCCGGCCCCGCCTGCATAACAGTTTCCCAGTGACCAGATGACCCTCATTTAGCTGGCCAGCTTGCTCTGTGTCCTGAAGCTCCGGTCACCCTTCTTCTGTTGACTTGCCTGTCTTAAGTCTTTCTTGCCCACTGACCTGAGGCTGCTATCAAGCAAAAGTGCCCATGACTTTTGCCTCCAGATTGACAAGTCTACTTCTGGGAATCAGGAGGACGGGGAGGGTAAAAGGCGCCGCCATTTCTGTGTCGGAGAATGGGGGAGGTGAGCAGAGTCATCTGCAATTAGCGGCTAATTAGCGCTGCTGACCCTTGGGGCTCATCAGCGCTCCTGGGGCCGGCCCCCAGCAATCAGCCAGGGCAGGTCGAGAGTGTCAGGCCCGGGAATGAATAGGGCTCATCAGCGGCGCTGGAGTCGGGGAGCCAATCAGGGAAATTAATAGCGGAAGAGAGGGAGAGAGAGCGAGGGAGGGCGACCGAGATTGACAGACAGACAGACAGAGATACAGATTTAGGCGAGAAATGAGGGGGTAAATAGAATGAAGCGGATGGGGTAGGGAGTGGGAAATGGGAATCATCAGATAGGAACAGGGATAGAAACGAGGGCAGGAAAGGGAAGGGTGGGAGGAAGATGGAGGGAGAAGGGTGAGAGGAATGGTAAGTACTTGACTTATAGTGAGGGCACTCGAGGAAATTACCCGCAGAGGCCAGAGTGAGGGACTTAGGGAGTGCGCGACGGAGGGGGAGTGAGGAAAGGCCAGTGCCAAGAGGCACCAGGGGGAGAGTGTGAATGCGGGCTACCGAGGAGGAAAAGGGTCCGAGCCGAGGGGCCCAGAGCCGCGGCGGCCGCGGAGGAGCGCGCCCCCTGCCGTCCCCGCCTCGCCGCCCCGGGGGGCGCCGAGGTCCCGTCCGCCCGCCGCGCCTTGCTCTCGGGCCCGCCCTGTCGTCCGCCCCAGGGGCCGGGGAGGGGGCGTCGGGGGCGGGGGGCACGCTGGGGGACTGGCCCGAGGCCGACGGAGGGCGGCGGCCCGGGGCGGGGGTCTCTGTGGTCCGGCCGCGCCGGCCGCCCGCCCGCCGCCGCGCCCTCGCTGCACTCTCCTCGCTGGCCGCCCCGCGCTCGGTCCACGCCGGGCCCAGCTCCCAGTCCACGCCCAGAGCTTGGTGGGCAGAGGGGGCGGCGGGCCGGCTGGAGGGAGGGGCACCGGCCCAGCAGCTGCCGCTGCCTTCTCGTCGGCCGCAAACTTTCACAAAGCGGCGTGTCCGGCCTCATCAATCTCCATTAATAATAGTTGGTTGGGCTGCGGGGGGCGGGCGGGGGTCCCGGGCCGGCCGGCCGGGCCGCTGGGAACGGCTTCTGCGGAGGGAGCGGGAGCCGGGCGCGGCGGCTGCGGGCGGAGGGAGGAAGTGAAGCGTAATTTGAGGAAGATGGATGAGTCCGGAGGGCGACACCCCCAGCCCTCCCGCTCGCCCGCCCCCTCCCTCCTTATGAGAGAGAGAGGGAGCGCGGCGCCGGAGCCACACTGCGCCGAGCCCGCGCCCCGCCGGCACCTCGGCCCGGGAGCTAGGGAGCGAGCCCTGCGTGTCCGCGTGGGGCGCCCGAGCCGCGGGGCGCACGGCGGCGCTCGGAGGGGAGCGCCCTGGGGCGGCCGCAGCTCCGGGCACGATGCAGAGAGCCGGAGGCGGGGGCGCCCCCGGGGGCAGCGGCGGCGGCGGCGGCCCGGGCGCTGCCTTCTCCATCGACTCCCTGATCGGGCCGCAGCCGCCGCGCTCCGGCCACTTGCTCTACACTGGCTACCCCATGTTCATGCCCTACCGGCCCCTCGTGCTGCCGCAGGCGCTGGCCCCCGCGCCGCTGCCCGCCGGCCTCCCGCCCCTCGCCCCGCTAGCCTCCTTTGCCGGCCGCCTGACCAACACCTTCTGCGCGGGGCTGGGCCAGGCCGTGCCCTCGATGGTGGCGCTGACCACCGCGCTGCCCAGCTTCGCGGAGCCGCCCGACGCCTTCTACGGGCCCCCGGAGCTCGCTGCTGCCGCCGCCGCCGCCACTGCCACGAGAAACAACCCCGAGCCGGGCGGCCGACGCCCGGAGGGCGCGCTGGAAGCCGAAGAGCTGCTGCCCGCCCGGGAGAAAGTGGCAGATCCCGCACCGCCCCCGCCTCTGCACTTCTCAGAGACTTTCCCAAGTCTGCCGGGTAAGTGCCGGGCGACCAGGGCGCCGGGCGGGAGGCTCGTTCACCTGGAAGTCTCAGGCAGCCGCCTGCTCGGAGTCTCGGCACCTGCCTGGAGCCCTGGAATCCCAGACCCCCAGATGGCGGGTTCTGCGGAGCCACCTCCAATTCCGCTGCCGACGCGGCTCCTCTAGACCCCAGCGCCGCCGCCCCGCCGCGTCTCCAGAGTGCCTGCAGCCTCACCGGAGACTTGCCATCGCTCCCGCCAGAGCAGTGCCTTTCCTCCCAGCAGTCCAGTCCTCCAGCCTCAGCTCCTGCGTCTCCTTTTCAGAATCCCTTCATTTTTCTCCTCTGCTGGGAATAGAGAAGCTGCCAGTGTGGGATTCCTGGGGACACCAGCAAGACCCCTGGGTGAGGGTACAGTGGGGCAGCTGTCAGTTCATTAAGGGCTTCTGAAGAGACGATT
Source organism: Leucopleurus acutus (assembly GCF_964270905.1). Taxonomy (NCBI): domain Eukaryota; kingdom Metazoa; phylum Chordata; class Mammalia; order Artiodactyla; family Delphinidae; genus Leucopleurus; species Leucopleurus acutus. Next base: position 102,945,735 of record NC_139144.1, on the reverse strand, counting down.
GTACTGACCGCAAACGGGCTCTGTGAGCGCAGGGGCAGAGGGAGGGTCTTAGAGTGGTGCTGACGGTGAGGGTGGCTCTCTTTCTCTCACAGTTGTAGAGGTCACTTTTTATTGGCAGATTTAGAGCTAAGCCTTGAGGAACCAAGTAGGGGTCCTAAGGGAACATTAGCTAGCAGGGGGCCTAGGACTGCTGGACCAAGGTTGACTGGGAGGCCAAGAGAGAGGCTACAGGCTGGGCTGAGTTGGGTGTGGCCCAAAGGCCTGGAGTCCAGAATCCAGCTAAGATTCTGGAACCAGTGAGATTCAGCTAAGAGATATTCAGGAATCCTGGACCCTCCATAGGAGGACTCCCTCTCAATAGAGGCAAGGTGTTTCCGAACTGAACCCTGTTGCACATCAATCTAAACAGGCTTCCCTATTGATCCTTAACCTCCAGAAGCTGGAAAAGCTTTCCGCCATCCAGGAGCAGATTCAGGTGTGCTGAGAGCCAAAGCTTACGCAGTTTGGTGGGTGGGCCCTATTTAAGAAAAAACGGGCTGCCTGCAAGTGTGGCGATCCTGAAGAGCTTAAAGCTCGTTAGCGGCAGGATGAACCTGCCTCTGCTTAACCAGGTTAGCAGGTGGAAGTGACCCAGGAGGCCTGGGGGCTGACTCTAGTGGAGACAGGGAGGAAAGCCAAGAGCCCTTTTGTCCTTTGCCAGCAGAGAGCAATTCCTGAGGATAGGCTCCTGGGCCCTCTTCCAGACCCCAAGGGCTGCTGTAGAGTCCGCCTTCCTCTTCTTTGCCCCTCTAGCCCTGGGCATTTTGGCTTTGGGGATTCAGCTGTTGGGTTTTTTTGTACCTGGTTGGACCAGGAGGAGCCAGTGACTGACGTCTAAGCAGCATCTCCTGAGGAGGACCCGAAGGAAATGATAGAACAGCAACTGGAAGGTGGGAGGAGATGCCCACAAGATGAAAGGGGCCAGAGTGGAGGGAAGGAGGGGCAGCTGGCAGGAGGATGGGAAGAGGAAAGGATCAGCGGGATGTTTTGAATAGGGTGGTCCTAAGGCAGAAAGGGAAGCGAGGCAGGCGTCAGAGGGATGGCTTTGGAGGCAGTAGGAGAAGCAGACACCCGAGGAAGAGATGAGCTGAGCAGGAGGAGAGAGGAAGACACCCCAGTGGAGGGGAGCTGGGGGGATTATCCCCAGACCATGGGAGAACAAGCAACGTGTCCTACTCTTTCAGGTTCCCCTCAGTTCTTCTTTTGACCCATTCGTATAATGGGGGCTCTTTTCTGAAGCAGATAGAATATTGGCAGTAAAACCAGACATTGAGAGAGAGAGAGAGAGAGAGAGAGAGAGAGAGAGAGAGAGAGAGAGAGAAAGGAATAAACAGAGGAAAAGAACAGAAGAGAAATATTGAGGAATAGAATAGAGGAAAGGATGAACAAATGAGCTGTATACCCAGATTATCCAAAGAGCATATGAGAAAGGAGAGGGCCACCTATTGGAAGAGGCATGTGCAAGGGATTTCTAGCGTTGGCGACACGAAAAGGGAACAGTATTTCTGGAACAGAAGTGTGTGTGTATGTGAAAGAGTTCTGTCTTGTGAGGATTAGGAAGGAACTAAATACATATACTAGTAGGAAAGAAGGGAAAGTGTCAACACTAGGAGTAATTTTTTTAAAAAGGTGTTTCAACACTGGGAGTGAGAAGAAACTGGAAGTTATATATAGAGAATGCTGAAGGAAAGATCTTCATCACTGGAGGGAATATTGGAAGCAGTAAAGAGATTGTACTTTGTCCTTGGAGCAAAGACAAGGAATTTCTTTGCTAAGAACGATGGGAAGGAGGCCTTACAGAGGAAGAGTTCTGAGAGGTGCTGGAGTGAAGGCAATCATTCATTGGGAAGAGATACACATAAAGGGTTTACAGTGGGGCTTGCGGGGCTGAGCAGTAAGGAGAGGTGTCAGAAGGAACATTCGAAGGGGATGATGAGTGGGAGGGCTTCTCTGTGACCGCAGCTTCTTATCCCTCTCAGTGCAGACTCTCAACCCTTCCTCGCCGCTCCCGTCCACCTTCCCAGTCTTGATTTTTCCCTAATGTAGTCAAGAAAAGACATGGCAATTCCAGAAATGTTAGACATCACATCAGGTTGGGGAGTGATGACACATGCATGCTGAAAGTGGTGGGAAAACAAACACTCCATCTGGGGAATTGTATTAGAGTGTTTAGCATGAAGAAAGAGAGTTCTCAGATTGAATAAAGGGGTTGAAACCTCAACATAGTAGAGTTTGGAGAAGGAACGACATTTTTAAAATGACGGGAAGAATTGCTGTCCTAGTTTGAATGGGTGACATGAGTCTGAAATTATTAATTTACATTTGTCTAGCGTTTTACAATTACTAGCCCTTTTAATGAAATTATAGTGAAGATAGGCCAATTTGGAGAACGGTGAGCAAAGTTCTTTTTGTTGGGAATTAGAAGGACTATTTCTAAAAATTTTTCTGAGAGTTGAGACAGATAGCACCCTACTAGAACTGATGAAGAAGGAAACAGAACTTTATTATGATTAGATGGCAGGGGTAGAAGCTCTATTAGCAGGCAAAAAGAAATACTGTGTACAGAAATAATGGGGTAGAAAAGGTATTGAGAATGGTATATGGAAAATAATTCCAGGTTTGGCGTGTGGGAGCAGTGGGGGTAGCTGGGAGAGGTGTCCTAGGAGGAGTGATAACAGAGAATTTTGAATTAGTAGGGAAGATTTAAAAGTATGAATCAACAGAAGCGCCCAGAGTAGTGCTGTCTAGCAAGTCATTTATGTAATTAAAATAATTTTACTAGCCACGTTCAAATAGTAAAATGAAACAGGTGAGACTAACTTCATAGTATATTTTATTTAATCCAGCGTGTCCAAAATATTATTTCAGCATTAATCAATATAAAAACTTTCATGAGCTGTTTTATATCCTCTTTTCATACTAAGTCTGAAACCCAGTGTGTATTTTACACATTCAGCACATCTCAATTCAAACTAGCCATGTTTCAGGTGGTCCATAGCCGCATGTGGACCATATTCGACGTATCAGATCGAGAGAGTTGTAAGAACAGTCACGTGAAAGTGATGAGGGAAAAGGAGCTTTGAAATGGGTGGATAGTGAAGTCCTTGGTGTATTAGGAATACGGAGAGAAGAGAGCAGTAAGCCCCAAATGACAGGAAAAAAGAGAATTCTGCCTTGAATGGGACAGGGAGAGATGATCTTGTGTGTGAAGGTGTGTGTGAGCTCTGACAGTTATCAAAGCTAACTTAAGGATGTGGTGTGAATACACATCACAGAGAGGACAGGTGAAGAGGATGCTGTGTGCTGGGGAATGATGAAAAGAGCTGGCCATTTGGAGAAATGCAGGAGAAAACTTTAAATTGCAGGTGTCTAGAGCAGTGATTCATTCAGGGAGAAGAGGGTTGGATTGCCTGAAAACAAATAGTTAAGAGCTGAGGGGTGGTGGACACTCCATATGTAATTGTTGGACTGACGGTACAAATCCAGTGAGAGGTTGATATGAAAGATAATGCCAGGACTGAGCATGGTGAAGAAAAGAACATTTGTGGTTGAGATGGTATAGAAAAGAGAACATGATGGGACAAAGCTGGGAGATGGCAGTGTAGTGAACATTATTTTTTAAAACTAAACCGAAAAAGATGTGCTAATTTCTGAAGAGAGATTGGCAATAATAATGGAAATCATGCGAGGAGACTAGGGAAACTTCCTGGGAGCATGATATCTGAATGCTGATTGCTGTAAGTCAAGCACCTGGTTATAGCTAGCGAACATTGTAGATGACCATCAATTTCTGAATAGGTGTCCATTATGACTGTCAAGATATATTTACTGATGAGAGAAAAACAGGAAGGGGTAATGTGACATGGGATCAGAGACTTCTGTTGTTCGAAGCAGGAGGGAGCTTTTTCTTGGGAGTGACGGAGAGCATGTTTTCCTAGAGATTTTGAGGAGGAGTAAACAGGGAGAGCGATTGCTCCATTGACACGTATAGAAAGGCAAATATTGCATTAACTTAATGTGATGGAAGGAACATCTACTTAGAAGTCGTGACACATGGGTCCAGGTCTCAACTTTGTCAATCATTAGCTGTACAACTTTGGCAAGCCACTTAGTTCAATTCAGGGAACGTTTATTGTGTGTCTATTATGGCCTTAGTATTGTTTAAAACACTGCAGGAGATTCAAAGTCTCATAACTTCTCTAGGCTTCAGTTTCCTCACCTGTAACATAAAAGCTTTAGTTCAGATGATTTCTTTTTTTTTTTTTTTTTTTTTTTTTGCGGTACACGGGCCTCTCACTGTTGTGACCTCTCCCGTTGCGGAGCACAGGCTCCGGACGCGCAGGCTTAGCGGCCATGGCTCACGGGCCCAGCCGCTCCGCGGCATGTGGGATCTTCCTGGACTGGGGCACGAACCCTTGTCCCCTGCATCGGCAGGCGGACTCTCAACCACTGTGCCACCAGGGAAGCCCAGTTCAGATGATTTTTAATGTTCCTTTCACTTTCATAGAATTAAAGCTTATTTCTCTAGACTCAGTGTTTAGTCGGGCTGTTAACACAGACTCCATAGACCTCCTGTGAGGAGATCTGTTAATTATGGGTGGGAAAAAAATTACATCTTTATTTCTACTAACTTCTCACTAAAATTTGGCACCTCCTGTAATTATGAAGGTAGGCCAGAAACCATGGTAGTTTCCCCAGTACCTGAGATTTTTGTCACCAATAGAAATCACAGATATTTTCATAGAAATTTACAATCTTTGGTGACATCTTGTTGTTTAATGATTTAGGAAAGAAACATAAATTATTCTCAAATGCATTTAAAATATTTGATAACTAGATTTTATGTAATTGGCTTCTAATGTAATCCTGTGTGTTTTATGTTACGCACCTAAAAGCATTATTCCAAGAAGGGGTTCACAGGCCTTGTCAGGCTGCCAAAGTGACCCTGGTTGAGAGAGAGAGATCTCAGAAATGACAGCGGAAAACGTTCCTGGAGGTTTGGAATGCGATCCCGAGATGCCTTGTGCCACAGTGAAGGTAGCACTTGGGAGGGTTGGAAGACAGGGGTCTCTGCTGTGACAAATGCAACGATGGAGATACAGATTCTAGCTGGTTAGGAGCATAATCCTTAGACTCAGAGTGATGGCATGAATAGTCGGTACTGGGAATAACGGGAGAGAGGCAGTAATTGGAATAATGAGGGGGAAATGTTTTAATTGGAAAGAATGAGGAACATAATCTAAGCAAAGTGCTTTGTATTGACAGTAATGTTACTCTCAATGCAATACAGTGGGAAGCTACAGGCAAGGATTTTGCCTTGGAAATAACGGGGAAAGAGGATCTTTGCAGTGAAACGGATTGGGGATTAGGAAACAGCAATTAGAGAAGCAGTGGGGTAGATGTACAAAAAGAGAGAAGCTTAAATGGGAACGATGAGTAGGAAAGAGTTCGCTGGGGGAGAACTTTTACCTAGAGGGGATGGGAAATGCCCCAGGCTGGGACCGCACAGAGGAAACCCCTCATCTGAAACAGTGAAAAGGACAGAGCGCTGTATGCCCGTGGTGGTGCCCACGGCTGTGACGGTGATAAAGGAGGCCTGGATCGGGAGTGGTAGAGAAGAGGTTGGGGTTTTTCACTGGCGATAGGATCATGCTGGGAGAAAGTTACAGCTTAGAGTAATGTGGAAGAAGTTTTGATGTGCTGATTGGGAGAGTGCTAGGGAAAAGAGATGCTTGCATTTGGAGTGATAGGAGAGTGACCTTCACGAGTTGAATTAAGTGTTAGTAGGAAGAGACAGCACTGTATGGCAGGTAGTCATGAGGCAGCGCCTTCATCCCCTTCCCATCATGGAAGGGAAAGGAATACTCTTCCAGTGATGAAATGAGAAGTCTGTATTAGAAGCAAATGCGGGGGTGGGGGGAGGAGGGGTGGGGGGGTGGGCGGGGGGGGTATGGGGGAGGGCTGGGGGCGGGGCATGGAGTGTGGGGCATGGAGTGCGGGGTGTGGGGGGTGGCTGCCGGGACTAACAGAGACTAGGGTTATGAGGAGAAAGCACTGAGGGTAATGGGAGATGGATTTCTTGACTGTGAATTATGGAGGAAGTGGTATTAAAGTAGAAGTATTGGGTAAGCTGGAACTCTGTATTGGAAGCAATGGGAAGAGAAGTGATACAGCCGTGTACTAGGAGGGAGGAGGATGACACTATCCCAGGAGGGAAGGGAAGAAGCACCTTGTGCTGGAACAGGTGATAACTATCCTATAAATTATGCGCAGATACTGGGAGTATGGAACTGATTGGTCTTGGCCAAATCACACCTCTGTGTGTCCCAGCTTCCTCATCAGTAAACTTACGGGTTTGAATTAGGTGATCTCTAAGGTCGCTCCAGCTCTACAGTTCTGTTTTTATCTGTAAGGATACTTTTATTAATGAATTGTTCCCTTAAAAAAAAAAGCCATCCTGAGCAAAGGGATTGGGAGAAGAGATTCTGTACTTCTCAGCACTGAGTTACCGGGGTCACTGACGAGGAGGCGCCTGGGATGCCTACATCTTGAGATGAATTCAGGGCTGGGCTTTAGGATGGAAAAGGCCTCATCATCTGGGATCCGGATGGTGTTACCTGAGCTCTGGCCGTTTACAGCCATCATACTGAATGAGAGAAACATTTGATAAAGGTGGGGGTAGATCTTATCTAGGCCAAAGAGACTGGGGATCGATTGTGACGGAGTTGACGTGGGGAGGAAGGAAGCAGTGCCCCAAAAGAAGACTTGTGCTGTGCAATCAGTTCCTGGTCTTCTGTATTATTTCTCCATCTGGTACAGAAGTTATGATAGGGTGACGGTGGGTTCCAGTCTCTTTTTCATTCAGTGATGACAGAGAGATGTGGTGTCGCCCAGAGGAACGAACACAGGCTTTGGATGCAGATCTAGGCACCACCCTTTTCGTGATCTACAGCAAAATACTAACCTCTGCAGTCTCCGTTTTCTCACCAGTAAAATAAGGGCAACAGTTCTTACCTCACAGAGTTAAGGATTAAATGAGAAGATATTTGTCCAGCATCCTAAAGTAATAGGTGTGCAAGAAATCCTGTGTTGTCCGTGTACTGGAAATGGATGGGAATTAAGCTTTCCTGGGAGTTAAGTTGGGGAAGACCTCTTTACTAGGAGTTGTGATGGGTGGCACTCTCTGTACTGAAAAGGACAGATTAGAAATAGCGCTGTGTTCCGAGGACTGGTTGTATGGGCCTTGCCGGGAGAGCACATTGCATGAACCTAATACGGGTAGATTTGGAGTTTTGTCTTTAGCTCTTTCTCCCTCTTTTCAGTTTTCCTGTCTCACATTTTGGTGAGACACTCTGTGTAGACATTCTGTGTAGACACTCTGTGGACATGGCTGCCCAAAGCCCTTCTGTGTCCCACTGGGGCCTGTGCTTCCCTTCTCTCTGTTAAAACAAACATAAAACCCCAAACAAGCAAGAAAACACCCCTCCTTTTTTCTTCCTCAGAATTCCTGTTCCCTCATATATCTGATCTCAGCTCAGCGTTAGGAGCACAGCTATTGGATTAAAGTAATTCACACTGGATGGATTATGGAGATCTTTTAAAGTCCAGATACATTTCAGACTTGTGAAGTTTTCGGCGGCATTATCATGACTAATTTGAGGGATGACCTGGGTTTCTTTTAGGAAAAATTATTTCCGATGGGATTGGTGTGGGAGCGAGGTGGGGAGGCTTACCCTCCCTGGAGTCACGCGAGTACTGTCCCTTCTAGTTAGAGCAGTGTCCGCAGTCAGAACTCTTTGGGTTGCTTGTGACAGTAGCTCAGCTCTAAATTAAGCTAAAATGGGCATTTATTGATTCACGTGGATCCAAAAACGCAAACAGTGTCGTTAGGTCTTTTTTTCTTGCTCTCAGTCTGGCTCCTGTCTCTTGTCTTTGCCTCATTTTCTCCTGATGAGAGGAAGGGGAGGACACAAGCATAAGCAACGCTAAACTCTTATAATCCCAGATCAGGACCCCAGTGAATTCTAGCACGTGTAAAATCCTAGGACAGCTGACTCACTAGCTCGAGTCCAGTCCCCAGAGAGACCGGATGTGCGGATTGGTCAGCTCCAGGTCACCGTCCTTGTGGTCGTGAAGGTGGAGCAATGCAGTTGACAGCCCCCCTCTACTGGGCAGTTGATGGGGAGCAGTGGCCAAAGGAAGGGGATGCCATCAGTGAACAGGCGGGTAAGTGGTGCTGGGCAGGCAAAAACAAACCCTGAACAGATGTCTACCAACCAGAAACAAAGAAAAGAATGTGCCTTTAACTCCCTTTCAGTATTAGGGAGGAAAGCCTTCTCCCTGGCTAGATAAGCAGTGCCAGGAGTGCTGGATACTGGGAGTGAGGCTCTGAGAGGGTTCTGTAATGGGGAGGGCAGGCAGAGATGCCGGTGGGAGGAAGATGTCTGTTCCTCAGTGAGGCTGACTCCTGGACAAGGCAGAGCTGTCCTTGAGGGATGAGAGGCGCTTGTACAGCAGAAGCTAGAGAAGATTGGTATTAAAACTGTTTCCATAAATGGGCAGTATTATTCTTTAAATGAGAAAATACATTTCTAAATAAAAGAAATGGTGATGGGCTTCCCTGGTGGCGCAGTGGTTGAGAGTCCGCCTGCCGATGCAGGGGACACGGGTTCGTGCCCCGGTCCGGGAAGATCCCACATGCCGCGGAGCAGCTGGGCCCGTGAGCCATGGCCACTGAGCCTGTGCGTCCGGAGCCTGTGCTCCGCACCGGGAGAGGCCACAACAGTGAGAGGCCCGTGTACCGCAAAAAAAAAAAAAGGTGACTGGTAAGATTACATCATACAAACAAATAATGACGGAAGAAACAGCAGAAAGATTTGGAGGGAATTTTGTCTTGGGAATGATGGGAAAAATAGCCTGTGAAAGGACAAAGGTGAGGTTTGGTGAGTGAGGCCTCTTCTGTGGCGATTTTAAGAATCTTCTCCGCGAAAGGGAAGGGAAGATGTTGATGATTAGGCTGGAGCTCTGGGTGATAAGTGAAAGGGATTCGGTCTAAACTAAAACCGGGTTTGAGAGGAAGCCCACTTGTCTGATGAGGCATCTGGGGAGGGCTTCTACTGCAGGTGGAGGGAAGAGAAGATATTGTACTGGAAAGGATGGGAAGAGCACTGATTGGAGGTTTAGGAGACCAGGATTCCAGACCTGGCTCTGTGCCTAGCTGTGTGCCTAGGGGAAATCATTTCATCTTTGTTCTTTTAATTTTTTAAAATTTTTGGCTGCATCGGGTCTTCGTTGCTGCATGCGGGCTCTCTCTAGTTGTGGTGAGTGGGGGCTACTCTTCGTTGCGGTGCATGGGCTCCTCATTGCAGTGGCTTCTCTTGTTGTGGAGCATGGGCTCTAGGTGCGCAGGCTTCAGTAGTTGTGGCTCGCAGGCTCTAGAGCGCAGGCTCAGTAGTTGTGGTGCACAGGCTTAGTTGCTCCAGAGCATGTGGGATCTTCCCAGACCGCAGCTCGAACCCGTGTCCCCTGCTTTGGCAGGCAGATTCTTTTTTTATTATTATTTATTTTATTCATTTATTTATTTTATTTATTTTTAACTGCATTGGGTCTTCATTGCTATGCGCGGGCTTTCTCTAGTTACGGCGGGTGGGGGCTACTGTTCGTTGCAGTGCACGGGCTTCTCATTGTGGTGGCATCTCTTGTTGCAGAGCACGGGCTCTAGGCACGCGGACTTCAGTAGCTGTGGCATGTGGGCTCAGTAGTTGTGGCACGCGGGCTCTAGAGCGCAGGCTCAGTAGTTGTGGCGCATGGGCTTAGTTGCTCCGCGGCATGTGGGATCTTCCCGGATCAGGGCTCGAACCCGTCTCTCCTGCATTGGCAGGTGGATTCTTAACCACTGTGCCACCAGGGAAGCCCCATTTCATCTTTCTGAAACTCAGTTTTTTCACCTGAAAATAAGGTTACTAACCTCCCATTACTACTACTAATAGGTCAGCTGTACTTCAGTGAGTTGCTCAAAGATGAAAGAATAAGTGTGAAAGTGCTTGGGAAAGTTAAAGGTCATACAAGGGTGCTCTTGGCAATGATGATGTTAATATGCCATGAAAGGAGCTCTGAGCTTGGGGCAGTGGGGAAGTCGCCATGAACTTGTCATGAAGGTGGGAGTGATGTAGAGGAAGTTCTCACGTCCATTTGGAGTAAAGAATGCTGAAGAGTCATGGGGAAATGGGAGAGAGAGAAAGTGAATTTTCCTTCTTGTACCTAAAATTATAGGAAGGAGTAGTAGCATAATGTGGGCATGAAATTAATGAGGATGAATGAAAAGCACATTGAAAGTGGGCTAGTTGCCATCAAGGACGGGAGAAAGGACCGTCTTCAAAGGAAACAAAGAAATAATTACGCACTGGGCGTGTTGATGCAATGAGGGTGGTGGCAGACATGCCTCTTTTTTGAGGGGTGACCTGGGTTTTTTCCCACTTTTTTACCCCACCCAAATTGGTTCTGTATTCAGGAAGCTGGGCAGTTGTCCGGAGAGTGGTTTGGGGCGTGTGAGGGTAGTGGCTCTTTAAATGGAGGGAAGAGAAGTCAGAACTGAGTGTAATGGGGGAGAGGCTTCTCCTCAGTGTGTAATAAAGACTGTGTTTTATGTCAGCTGGACCACAGCAGGCTGCGTGAGGGCCGAATGGCACAGGGGCTCTGTCTAAAGTGGTTCTCCAGTCCTGGGGGTGGTTTCCGCTCTACTACCCAGGCCCAGCATCCTTGGTGACCTCAGCTGCAGACTCTCTCTCTAGATGGTACGAGTCTGGTGCTACTTGTTCTTTCTACTGGAGAATACCTACCACGGATTCTTTTGCCCTTGATTTCTTCCCCAGTCTGACCTGACTCGTTACCAAGTTAGGGCTTCTCTTCCTCTCGGAAGGAAAGCCCCTTGCAAGGGTGCCCCTGGAGTCTGAGTGCTTCTCTCTGGGGTGGAATGACACCCCTGGAGTGGACTCTATAAGTAATCATGGTTCGAACCCTGCGATTTCTGCTTCTTAGGATAATAGCATCTACCAGGAGAACTCTGCATGTTTCCTAATAACCCGTCTGCTTCAGTGTCATTTCCCCTAGATAGACGCCAAAGTCTTCACAGACTGTAGACTTACCCACAGGGAACAAGCTGAAAACAATGTACTCTTTTTTTTTCTTTTCTTTTATATTGGGGTAGAGTTGATTTACAATGTTGTTAGTTTCAGGTGTACAGCAAAGTGATTCAGTTATACATATACATATATCTATTCTTTTTCAGATTCTTTTCTCATACAGGTTATTACAGAGTACTGAGTAAAGTTCCCTGTGCTATACAGTAGGTCCTTATTGATTATCTATTTTATATATAAAACAATGTACTGTTATATTACCAATAATGTTATTTTCATACCCAAAAGACAGAACCTGTCTGTTTGGCCTACCTACCTACCTAGCACAGTAAAATTGTTTCCAGTTAAACATTTTTCCTTTTGCTAGAATTTTTCTCATCAGGATCATTATTTCCCATTGAAAATTTTCTACGTCTTGTTTTGTTGATCAAGTTTTTTTGTTCACGTCAATCAACTATAGCATCTGCAGTTAGAAATGTACTTTTATGGACATTATATCTACCAGGTCCAATTATTCTAAATCAAAGGTTACAAATAGAAATTTTATCAACAAGATGCACTTCTGTCAAGTTTTAGCCAAAACCATTTTTCTAGGCGCCATCTTTGTTTTGAGTACATTTACTATTAGTATGCATTATGAATTGGATAAAAGAAAATAGTTTGCATTTTTTTTTTAGCTCATTCATGAGAAAACAGTAAAGCTGTTTCAGGATCGCTGTATTGTAAAGGGTCGACCTGCCGTGCTGCTCGTCGCAGCCCTCACAGTAGCTTCCGTCACTTTGGCCCTTGCATTCTAAAGTGCTCCATCTGTCGGTGGAGCAGAGAACAAACAGCAGGGCTCCAGACGCATCACTGTTCAGGGTGGAAAAATGTAGGGCGTGTTGGGTTTTTTCCGAAAGCTTTTTACTCTCTTCCCCCCGTGCCCCGGTGTTTTTCTGTTTTCTCCCTAAACTTTTCAGCCCTTTCAGGTTCTCTGACTCATCATCTACTTCTTCTGCCGCTATGTCTGCCCCCCTCGTGCCCCAGTCCTCCTGCTGTGCCTTTCCTTCCCCCTCCCCCTCAGCCTCACTCACGGCCCCGGACCCTGTCCTCTGAGAGCGGAGCTGTGTTTTCCCCTGTCGGTTTCTTTCTTCTGTTTCCCCGCCCCCACCTACTTAGAAGAGTTGCTTATCAGAGCCCTCAATGTCATGATTCTAAAGGCTCAGCGGGGCACTCTGCCCCTGCCACTCAGGACCCCACCGGGATCAGGTAACTGAGAGAGGTTGTGGACCTGTGCTTCTTATTTATATGGCTTTAAAAGCGGCACTGGGGGTGGCACACTCGTGTGGGCTTGATTTTATGGAATCTGTCTGAGGACAGAGGGATGGATGGTTTGATCTCAGGAGGGCCCTGCCAGATCAGGAACCTGGGAACCTCATCTCGGTCATCATCAGTTTAGATTTACTGGACGCCCCCTGGGTGCTTGGAGCTGTGCTAAATGATTTCATCCTTCAAGCCCTGAAATCCAGTTTCTGCCTTTTTAGCAGCTGTTTAAAATATTGCAACACTGGGCTGAGTTGTAACAAGCTTTTGTTGTTCTTTCTGTTACTCTTTACTGCAAACCGTGTTTTAAAAATCAGAAATTAAAAGTTAGAGGATTTAGTAATGATGTTGGGGGTTGTTCTTGATTTCCTTTAGCATAAGATCCTATAGATTCCTACCACATATGGGTTCCTCTACAGCGAATGTGAGATCAGAGGGCACACTGAAAAGTGGGTAGAATAATATTCATGGAGAGAATGTCTTATGCCCGGAGCTGGGGTGAGGGAGCAGGGCTGTAGGGAATATTTTAGGAGAGGCCTGAGAAAGGAGGGACAGAAATGGAGAGGGAGAAAGTGCTTGGCAATAGTTTCTTTCATTCAGTCAACAAATATTTACGCAGTGCCTGCTCTGTGCGGGTAACTTTCTAGATGCTGGGGATACAGCCATAAATATAAATAAAATAAACAATGGTTACCTTCATGGAGCTTATGTTCTAATAGGAAGAGACTGCCAATAAAATAAGTTAATAAAGTTAGTGACACATACTATAGCAACAGGTAAAGCAGAGAAGGGAGATCGGGAGTACTGGGAGTTTTAATTTTAAAAAGGATGATCAGAGAAGGTCTCATTGATAAAGACCTGAAGGACATAGGGAATGAGTCAGTGCAAAACTCTAGGTGAAGAATATAGTGTTTCAAACAGAAGAATAATTGGGGCAGGGGTGGGGGGAGGGGCAGAAGCAGGAGAAAATGTTGACGAACCGGGTAAGAGACGAGGGTGACTCGGGCTAGTTGGACATAGAGGAGGTGGTGAGAAGTCGGGTCGGGCATGGGCGGTGAGAGAGAGTGAAGGTCTGGTTTGAACAACACGGAAGACGGAGTTACCATTAACCGAGATGGGAAAGACAGGGGCTCAGATGGGGAAGGACTGGCTCAGAAGTCTCAGGAGTTGTTTGGGACACGTTACGCTTGAGTCCTGGGGAAGAGGAAAATGGTGTGGGAAAGAGCCCTTAATGACATGAAAGGGGAACCCAAGGATCTGAATCTTGCAGAAATTAAACAGATTTTGGCTAGATAAGGAAGAAAGCCCCGGGGTGGTGGGAGGCGAGCGTCATGAGGGGTACGTCACCTGTGGACAGTGGCAGTGGATGTATCTCTTGACAGCTCACAGAGCTGGGTGCCGGTGGAGCCTGGGTGGGCTGTTAGCGAACGAAGCCCACCTGCCGGTGGCAGCAGCGAGCAGGGACAGCATGGGAAGTCTGGGTGAGGCTAAACCAGGGTGCGCCACGTGGGTTTTGCAAAGGTCAGATAAAGCATGAAGCCCTCCAAGAAGAGGCAGGGGCTCAGGCATAAAGATACCCCTGGGGTGTGAGATGAGAACACTGACTGAGATGGAGGTGGGTGATCTGGGCAGGGCCTGAACACTGGCCTCTAAGGAAAATAACACAAACGTGGCTCCTGAGGAAAAGGAACAGGTGTGGCTTGCATCCGTGAGGGGAAAGGACAGCTCTGGGATCCGGGAAGGGAGCTGAAGGTGACTGGGCTGGTCCTGGAGGCCCTGAGCAGTTTTTGCAGGGGGGCAGGCAGATGGCAGGGTTTAGAGAAGAGCTCCAGCCAAGCTCTGAGCATTGGGATGCCGTCCAGCCGCGCACACACGTGCACTGCCCCGGTCTCTTGCAAAGCATTTCACTGTTGCCCCAAGTCACTTAGCTCTGGGTTATAGTCTCAACCTCAGAGTGTGCTTAGGAGTGTACACGTGACATGTGGTGGTGTGGATAGACGTACCGCCACGTCTGCAAAGTCCTCCCCCCTTCACACAGTGAAGTCCACTGGTAGGGGCTGACTGTGCAGTTTACGGATTACCCGTTTTGTTCTCTTTTCTACTGGTTGGTTTTCTTTTGACTTTTTGTTGCTTCACTGTTTATTGGTCCTTTGGGCAGAAAACAAGGGAGTTTGTAAAACTCAAACACTGAAAACATTCGTAATGCATTATTTGCAGTTCTGACAAAAGCGCCAATAGTAAGATTAAAACCAGTGGCTGAATTAAATTTTAGAATTACGTATGGGTTAAAATGTTTATATGCCTGGGATTACAAATGATCGGTAGTCTGCTGAGTCAAGATTTCTTTCTCCATTTTCCTCTCTGTACCCCCCCCCCCGCTGAACTTCTATTTCTCCCTCCTCCTTCCATACTGCCTCCAGTTCCCTCACTGACACCAAGCTCAGGGTCCTCAGGATTCTGGACTTGGGCAGAAAGCAGCTGTTCGTGCTTCTCAGCAACCTTGGCTGGGAAAGAGGGAGGGTGGAAAAGAGATGATGTCTTTTTAAAGTTAAGGAGAAGGACTGAAAGGGTCCTGGAGGGCTAAGTAATTGGAGGAAAAATCCGGCCACTGCTAAGGTGGCGTGCGGCGGGGCGGGCTCCCTGCTCTGGGCTGGATGGTCTGGTAAAGGAGAATTGGGGAGGTGGGTACAGAAACCTCCTGACTCACAGGTGTGTGGGCAACACTTCTTGGACCCCGATTGTGGCAGGGGGAGGGACTCAGATGACCCTGAAGTTTCCATCTGGAAATGAGATTCTGAGATTCCAGGACTTCACTGGCGGTCCGGTGGTTAAGACTCTGCACTTCCAATGCAGGGGGCGCGGGTTCGATTCCTGGTCGGGGAACTAAGATCCCACATGGCATGCGGCACCGCGGCCAAAAGGTTAAAAAAAAAAAATAGATTCCAGATTTAGGGAAGAGGGAAGGGAGGGAGGCGCGGAACAGAGGTGAGCACGTATCTCTTCCCACTAGGCCAGCGAGGAGTCCTAGGAGAATAGCAAAGGCTGCAGTTGTGGTCTCCCCCTGTCTCCTGCAAAAGTGAATTCCCCAACGTTGCTCACTCCTGCCTCTAGCCACTGAAAGGACCCCAAGCCAGGTTCTGCACTGCTTCCCTCTGGCCTGCGGCTGCGCCGTCGGGGTCTGGAGGGGGCGTCAGTGAGTGGCAAGCCCTCGGTGTGGGTCTGGAGAGGGCCGGAAGGCAGCGGGTAGGGGAAGCGAGGTCGCAGGGGTGGGGGGTGGCAGTGTCACAGTTCTGGGGACGGTGCTTTTCTGATCCATGCCCGTTGCCGCCCCCACTTTGCGGAGTGAAGTCTGTGCTGGTTAATACCTTTCTTCCCATCTCTTTGTCTTCCCAAACCTCTTCCCACCCCCCACCCCGGATGTCTCCCCTCCCGCCCCGTCTCATCCCCTCCACGTGTGTGTCTCCTCCCGCTGTCGTGCGGTCCACGCCTGGCCACGGTTCCACGTGCCGCCTCCAACCTGTCCGCCTTCTCCTCGCCGCCTCTCCCCCACCCGCTGGCTCTCACTCCCCCCAGCCGAGGGGAAGGTGTACAGCTCGGATGAGGAGAAGCCGGAGGCGCCGGCGGGAGACCCAGCAGGCAGCGAGCAGGACGAAGGGGGCTCGGGCGGTGACAGCGAGGACGACGGTTTCCTGGACAGCTCTGCAGGGGGCCCCGGGGCCCTCCTGGGACCCAAAGCGAAGCTAACGGGAAGCCTGGGGACTGGAGCTGAGGAGGGGGCGCCGGCGGCGGCGGCGGCGGGAGTCGCGGCTCCTGGGGGCAAAAGCCGGCGGCGCCGCACAGCCTTTACCAGCGAGCAGCTTTTGGAGCTGGAGAAGGAGTTTCATTGCAAGAAATACCTGAGCTTGACCGAGCGCTCCCAGATCGCCCACGCCCTCAAGCTCAGTGAGGTGCAGGTCAAGATCTGGTTTCAGAATCGGCGGGCCAAGTGGAAGCGCATCAAAGCTGGCAATGGGGGCAGCCGTTCTGGGGAGCCTGTAAGAAACCCCAAGATTGTCGTGCCCATACCCGTGCACGTCAGCAGGTTCGCGGCGCGGAGCCAGCACCAGCAGATGGAGCAGGGTGCCCGGCCCTGAGGGGCTCCCGGGGACGTCCTGAGTCTGCTCGGAGACTGGGCCAGGGTCCTGGGGACCAGAGGGGCTCCCGCTGTGATTCTGCCCTCGGACGGCGCTCAGTCGGCAATTCACGTAGCTCTAGGGGGGCTCTCCTGGCACTTGGCCCTGAGCCACTCCAGAGACCCCCAGGACTGGGGCTTCAGGGCTAAAGGGGCTTAGGTTCTTCCTGTCGAGGAGCTGCTGGGACTGAGGTGGACCCCTAGGGCTCGGCAGGTTCCTGGCTGACGCCCTGGAATCCATTCTGACGCGGGTGGGAGGAAGCCGGGGTGAGGCCTAGCCAAGCTGATGGCGGCTCCTTATTTATTTTGTGTGGAGTTTGTATATATGGAGCTGTCTGCCTCTGTCTGTCTGCACCCCTGAGAGGGGCTGGGGAGCTTGTGTGTTTCCTCCATCCTCAGCCAGTTTGGTTCCGTCTCACTGCCCCAGGGTGGGTACCGCCTCGCCTGTCTATAGTACAGGACGCGCAAAGAAGTGAAGTGGAACTGTCACTAGCCCGTTAGAAACCCTTCAGCACCCACCTGTCCTTCCTGTAATCTACCTCCACTAACGTCCTTTCCCGCCGCAGGTGCTGCCCACCGTCCCCGCCTCCAGCTCTCACGCTCCTGACGCGGCACCGCTTTTCTCTTTCCCATTAAACAGGCAAGCTTCTGCATCTCTGTTTTCTGCTCTTTGCAAGAGTTTGCAGACTTCAGGTAGAGGGTTCACTCCCTTTTGTGTTCTGAGGGGAAATGAAGTACTTGACCCTAGCTTAGATGGGGCGTGTCTGGCCGTGTCTAAGTAGGTGGAGGTTATCAGTCGTGTGAGGGAATGGGGCCGGCCGGGGGCTCACCCCCGTCACCTGGGAGCCCATTAATAGATCCTCTCCTGTGTGGAGGACATGGCAGCTCAGTCCATCTCTGCTGCTCTTTGATATTCCAGACATCAGGGCCTGGAGTAAAAAGACCCATTTCTAGTGCTCTAACAGCATTAATTGTGGTCTCCCCCCACCCCCGGCCCCACCGTCCATTGCACCGTTTACGAAGCTTGGGATCCCAAGTCCTCTTCTGCTATAAAATGAGTTTGGTTGAGAGGGCCCACTGCGACCTGGACGAGGCAGGAATGTGTCTGACGGCTCTGGAAGGGTGTGTGCTGTGGAGGAGGCTTGGGGGTTGGAATTCTGTGAGCAGATTAAAGAACAGCGTTAATGGTGGACGAAGTAAACATACAGACATGAGGCTTCAGGGGCACTTGCAAGAGACAGAGTAGACCGAGAGGGAAACGAGGCAAGCTGAAGCTGTTTGCCATTCCCCCACCTTCACAGACGGGCTACCATCCTGGACCAGCTGTGGAGCCAGGCCGCACAGGCATCGGGGGGACAGAGTTACCACAGAAACCAGCTGAAGTCGGTATCGTGGTTAACGGGGCTTCCTGGGAAGAAACAGGACCTGCATTGAGTTGGGAGGAGAGGTGGAGTAGAACAGAAAAAAAAAATTGGCTGTGAGTGAGGCCAGGTCAGAGAGGGGAGGGAAGTCCAGCTCAGTCCAGCCCCCGGCCAGCTTCCTCACCTGCGTCAGAGGGCACCTTGCTGCGGTTCCCGACTCCTGGTTTGCAAGCCAGCCGCTGTCTAGTTGCTCACGTCTATTGCCTGCCTCTTCCAGTGAGACCGAGACAGCCCTTCCCTGGCAGCCCTTTCCTCCTAGCTGGTTCTGGCAACCAAATGCAACGCGGCCTGCAGCTGTGACTGGTCACGAGCAATGGTGGCACGGCGCCCTGGCTGGGACACACACAGCCGGGTCCTCTCTATCTTTTGGCTAAATTCCAGCAAGGCTGGAGAATCAGGCTGAAAACATGTAGTCCAGACCAGCCCCATTCCTGATCTAGATCAAGGCTGTCTGCTACCTTTGACTCACCCACATGGGGAACCTACAGGGTGAGACTCTTTTTCGGAGAGAAGCCAGGCAGAGGTCGAGGATCCTAGGAGCGGTTGTCTTGCTGCCAGGAATCCGGATGGGTCCGCACGTCTAGCTGGGCTGGAGCCGAGGCCCCCTGGCTCTGCCCCCAGTGAGGGGAAGGGGGGGCGGGGAGAACTAGCAAGACCAAGGCCTCCATCTGCCCGTTTGTCCTGCATTTACCTCTGAAGCCTCCTAAACTATACCAGGCAGCATTCAGCCACCCAAGGGGCTTCTTTTCCTTGGGGAACCTGGAGGTGATTATTGCTAGTATTTTCTGAGCCCAGGAGCCCAGTCTCACACACACCCATGGCCCTGTCTCTATTCTGCCCTTATCTTTGTTTAAGGCTCTTGTCAGCCTGGCGGAAGGACCAAGACAGTAAAATCTGGTTTCCTCTCTGAATAGCTTTACTTGGCTGATTTCCCTACACACAGGCAAGGGCCGTGCAGAGCGCCAGCCCGCCACACCCAATGTACAAGGGCCACCAGCAGAGCAGCTCCAGGAAACGGGGGAAGCAACGGGCTCCCTAGGGAGTAGGGACCCTAACTTAGCAGTTCTCACCCTTCAAGAACAGGTACACAGAGGGGTTTCTCCCAGGTTTTATTTCTAGAATAACTAAGGGATAGTCCGAGGGAAAAGCAGAAGCTCTGGATTCTGCCTCCAGTTTGGCAAGGGGTTGGTGGAAGCCAAGGGGGCTGTTCTGCTGTCGGTGACCCACCCCCTCCCCTCTCCTCAAACGCAAAGCCTAGGGATGAGTTCCCCAGAGAAGCGCTGCCACTCAACCCATCCCGTCCTCAGAACTCTCCCCCCTGGGCATGGACCCGCGTGGCTCCCTGAACCCCTGGCTGTGGGGCTGGTTCCCAGACACCTAGGAAGGGAGGCTGTGCTCCTGCCCTCTCTGTGGGTGAACCGTGGGCAGCACAGCTGTGCTGTGAGGTCACTGGACAGAATACTGATGAAAATGAGGAGACCCACAGAAAGCCATTCTGAGGGTGGAGGCGGCAGGGCAGGGGGGCAGCAGCAGGAAGCTTCGAGTGGGGAGCACGGAGCTCGACCCTCCTCCTGGCAGGCTCGACCCTCCTCCCGGTGCTGCTGAGAAACTCAACAACTGCGCCCCTGGCAAGAGAGGGCTGAGAGAAGCGCACGTAGGAGGCTGGGGGGGGGGGGTCACCTAGCCTCCAGCCTGCCTCCTGGACGGGGGTGGGGGGGTGGATGGGGTACCCTAAAGTAAAGTACAGCAAAGATGAGAGGACAGGGACAAAGGAGAAGAGAGAGATGAGAGGGGCATTTTCGGAACGGCAGGGAGATGAGAGGGAAGATGAAGGCCCCACACACACAGTCTGGTTTATTGGCACATCTCACACACACCAAATATGTACACAAACATAAATATTCCAATGTACACATTTACATGGGACTCGCAGGTCACCCCCCCAGCGTCTGCCCCACCCAGGCTCCGTTTTAGGAGGAGGCTCCCAGGGGGCCGGCACGAGAAGGCAGGAACCTGGAGGAGGGCGAGGTCCTGCCCCCCTCTCCTCACAGCACCGCCAAAGGGTCCTGTCCCTTCTCAGTGGCGCCGGAGGGCAGGGGCCAGACCCCTCCGACCCCTCCGCTGCAGCTCCAAGCACGGCGTCTCCTCGGACCCTTCTGTGTCTCCCGTTTAGTTCTTCCCTTTGGCTCTTCCCGTCTCCCTCTCCTCCTTCCTCTCCGCGTGTCCCTGCTTTTCAGTCTCTGTGTCTTTGTTTCTCCCAGCGCCCGTAGGGAGGTGAGTCGCCATGCCCTGGAGTCCTTGTGGCCCCTCTGCCCTCTTCCTGGGCCTTACAGGAGACTAGGGCTTCGGTGCAGCTCAGCGGAGGTGCTGCTGCCGTTGGCAGGCTCTCTGCTGGGGGTCGGGGCTAAGCTGCAGCCCTCCCCGGGGCAGCCATGCTGGATCAGGATGTCTGCACACTCCTGGCTGCCGGCCCGGCGAGCATAGGCCAGCGGGGTCAGGCCCCGGGCGTCCCGGCTCCTCACGTCCACCCCGTACTGCAAAAGAAAGCGCGGTTGGCGGGACACGGCGGGAAAGGTGTGGATTCCCGGGGAGAAAAGGGAGAGGCGGCTCTCAGAGGGCTGGGGTGAGGAGGACGTCAGGGAGGTCAGGGGCACCTGCGGGGCGGGAGCCCCGACTCACCCAGATGAGCAGCTGCGTGAAGACGACGTTGGCCATGGCGCTGGAGAGATGCAGGGCCGTCCGCCCGTCCCCGTCCCCGTAGGTCTCGTTCACCTCGTCCTTGGACCCGTGGGCCAGGAGCATCACCAGCAGCCGCAGGTCGTCTTCCACCACCGCTCGGAGCAGCTGCTGCCCCAGCGGCACATCCGAGCTGGGCAGCGGGGCCAGGAAGAGCTTCTGCTCGTACTTGGCCCGGATCCAACGCTCCTTCTCCTCTCTGCGGGCACAGGAGGGGCCGGGCCGGGGGTCACGGGGTGAAGGGGCCGCAGAAGCGAGCCTGAGGGACCCGGGGGCGTCAGGGGGCAGCGGGCGGCACAGAGGGTGTGGAAGAAGTGGAAGGGAACTCCGGGGGAGGCCCCTGGGGGCCGAGAGGGCAGGAAGAGTCCCGGCAGG
Organism: Leucopleurus acutus; assembly: GCF_964270905.1. Taxonomy (NCBI): domain Eukaryota; kingdom Metazoa; phylum Chordata; class Mammalia; order Artiodactyla; family Delphinidae; genus Leucopleurus; species Leucopleurus acutus. The sequence continues at coordinate 102,924,553 of NC_139144.1, read as the reverse complement.
GCGCGGGTGGCAGCTTATCTGGCCCTGCAGGAACAAAGGAGGCGGGGGCCCACGCTGGGGGCCCACTCACGACCCTATCTACCACCCATTCTCCCCATCTCAGAGCTCAGGCCGTGGCCTTCGCGCCACAGAGCGATAGGGCCCTGCGCATGCGCCTCCCGCTGGCCCCCTGACCTGCTGATAACGCTGAGAAAGGGCCCCGTTGTTGTGAGGCGCTGAGTGACAGGAGGGGGAGGGGCACCCCAGGGGCCCACTGCCAAGCAGAGCAACGGCTGGGCTTTAATTAACCCTTCCAGCCCTGTCACAGCTGCCCGGCCCCACCCCCAGTTCTCCCCACCTGGCAGGAGCGCCCACGTCCCCACCCTTGCCGGCCAGCGCCAGGACCCCTGCCCTCACCTGCAGGCGTCGGGCCCTGGCTTCGCGTAGCCGTCCAGGGCCCCCTCCCAGACACTGTTGGCCAGGGCATTGCCCATCGCGGTCATGACGGCCAGCAGCTCAGGTGGCCAGTCATCGAGGTCGAGGGAGCGGACCCGGGACAGGTGAGCCCCCAGATGCCGGTGGGTCCCCGAGCACTCGATGCACATCAGGGCGCCCAGGTTCAGGCTGGCCCAGTCTGGATCTAGGTGCGGAAAGGAAGCAAGATGAAGCCCACGGGCAACCAGAGCGAGACCACCAGGAAAGCCCTCCCTGCCGCTGTTCTCGGCCTCCGAGAGGCCTCCGGCAGCGCTTCCTCCACGAAGCTGGTCGCGCTTTCTCTAAGCCACCCACAAGCCCAGCCCCGCCGGCCCGGCACTCACTGGGGGCGTCGCAGTCAATACAGAAGCTGTTGCCACGGACGGTGCGCACGGCCTGCACAGCCAGAGCTGCGTCCTGGTTCCCCAGTCGAGTCTGCCTCGGGGGGAGACGCAGGGGTGGCTGGTCAGTCGCGAGGCCAACCTGGGACCCTACCCCACCCGGGCCTCCGGGCCAACCTTGTCCTTGGCGCTGCGGCAGCCCTGCAGGCTGGCGAGGATCTGGGCCTGCACGCTCTGCACCCACAGTTCCCGCTCCTCTGCCGTCGAGGCCTCGAAGTGCCACGTCTGCCCGGTGAGGGACACCACCACGAACTCGAACGGCTCCTCGGCCTCTGCGGGCACAGGGGCGCGCGCCGGCGTGAGGGCAGAGGGCCCCTGCCGGCACGCACGTGCAGGGACACGCCCACCACCACAAACTCGAACGGCTCCTCGGCCTCTGCGGGCACAGGGGCGCGCGCCGGCGTGAGGGCAGAGGGCCCCTACCGGCTCGCACGTGCAGGGACAAGCCACCCCAGCCTCGAGGACCACTGTCTCCAGGGCACCTCGCGGGGAGTCGGGGTCAGAGCGCCGTGTGGAGCCCCCAGACCTCCGTCCTAGCTGCCTGCGGAGCCTGGGAGAAAAAGGTGGGCAAGCGAGGCTCTGGCATCCCTGGCACTGCTGGGAATGGGTCTGGAAAGCAGAGGGTGGCTTCCTGGGGAAAGCAGAGCTGAGTATCTGGAGGATGAGATGGGGCGTTAGGAGACGGTGCTGGGGGGGGGGGGCGGCGAAGGCGGGGGTGGGCACCATCCGTACATGTCAGCTGCAGCCGCCTCATTTTGCAGCTCATTAAACCCAATATTCCTGACGGCGTCAGTGTGGGGCTCCTGGGAGCCGGGCCCCTCCCCCGCTACCCTGGCACAGGCAGGCAGGGAGGGCAAGGGGATGGGGAGAGGAGGAGAGGTTTCCTCCACAGACTAACTCGGATGTGTGAGCAGATAGGAACCTGAGGACATCTGCAGTGACAGACACTTCCCAAGCAGTGCAGTGAAGCTCTTCCCAGCTCTGCTCCCCCAGGCCCCCCAGGAGACAGTCACGTGGATCTCCCTCCCGCCGGTCACCGCCCCGTGGGTGAACGGTTCCTAACAAGCAGTGCGACTATGTCGTGCGGCTGGAGAGACAGGTGCCTGTGAGGAGGCCCAACTGAGACCACACATCCTGCCAGGGCAGCCTCCCGCCCCAGTGACACTGGCCATGCCCTCCCCGTCCACCCCCACCCCCCGCCAAGGGAAGTCCTCCTGGTGGGCTCCTGCTCTAAGGCGCCCTTAACGGAACTGTCTTCGTAGAGAAACTGGTACCTTTCCTTCCCCAGGCTCCACCATTCCACCTCACCTCACTTCCAACCATCTCTGAACTACATAACGGTGACAGTCTGTGGGGTTCAGTTCCCTGGTACAGGTGCACCCCGTGCCGTGAGCGCTGAGCCCCCCTGTGTCACCGGTTGGCTGGGAAAGGTGGCTCCTTCCCTTAGAGATGATCGCCCCCACTGAGCCACGCCCCTAAGCCTGACCATCAGAGTATAAACCAGCAACTGTGCACCCATGTAGGTTAACCTTATTTAGGAGCAAGGACGCTCCAACCACTAAGCAGAGGCACATTCTGAAGATACTCGGGAAAATCAGAGAAGCAGCGCTATGATTAATAAGGGATTACGAGAAAGGAGCTGAGGAGCTGGAATTCCTCAGCCTGAAGACGACTAAGGAGAGGCTCGGCCGAACACGCACGCGTGTGAAGCACCTGTTTCGCGCCCAGCACTGCTTAAACTCAGCGGGTGACACGAGAGACACAGAAAACACGGGTCCTGCCCGCACCCCCTGGAAGAGCTGCGGGGCGAGTAGCGGCCTGCTGTCTTTTACCTTCTGTGAGAATGAAAGAAGTAAGCTCGCGTTTTCACAGGAAGGCGCTAAGTTAGGCAGAAGAAAGAGCTTCTAAGATACCAGGTTGGGGTGACCAGAGCGGTGGAGCTGCTTCTACTGGAAATTACTATTAGAGAGTGCTTTTAACCTAACACAGAAAGGGGGACCCTTCAGGTACTATCCCCAAGGCCCGCTGCCCGCCTCCTGTGCCCCGTTTCCCTCGCGGGTCCCCCTAACCTTCAGCAGCACCGCTGGGGCCGTCTGGTCGGGGGGTCCCGGTGCTCTTTTTCCTCCGGTGCTTCTTCCGGTTGGAGTGGGGAGATGGGGGAGGCTCCAGCTTGGGGCTGGAACTGAGCACCTCGGCTGGGCCACTGGCTGGTGAGGGAGAGGTGGAGAAGTGTGGGGGAGGGGAGGGGCCAGCACAGGCCCTGCCCGGGGTGCTGGGGGCTCCACCCTGAACTGCGGCCGGGGCAGGGGGAAGGGGGGCACTCCCGCCCTGTCCGCACCCCGGGAGGGGTCTGCCCACAGGCCCCAAGGCGCCCCCGGCCTTGGAGGAAGGGTGGGTGGAGAGGAGCGTGTGGGAAACGCAGGCAGGGCAGAGTGAAGGTGCAGAGGGAACCAGCTTCTGCAGCCTGGAGGGCGGAAGGCGGCCGGGGGCTGGAGAGCCAGCAACTCCGCACCAAATTTATCCTCAATCACACTCCCCGCGCCTCACAATTAATAGCAGAATTAGAAACAATCAGGGAGCTGCCTAATTACTGTCAATTAGAGCGCGCTAATCAAGCTCCGTCTCCCACACCCCGCCCGACGCGCACCACTAAATGTCAAACTTCATTAGAGGCAGACACGCGCCCGCCCTCCCTGCCTTCCGCCTGCCAGACTCAACAGAGGGGCCCCACCAAGGCCAGCACAGGCCGCGGGACGGTGACCCGGGAAGGGCCCCCGGCTGCCCTCTGGGGCCTCTACATCCACCGGCCGGAGGCCTGGGCCTGGCCGGGCAGGTGACGCAGGCCCGGGGCCGTGGGCGCCCAGCCGCTTCCCGCTGTCAGAGCTCAGGCCGGGCCGGCGCTTCTGCTGGGATGCGGGCCTGGGCAGGGTCTCTGGGAGGCAAGTCGGGGAGGAGAGCTAACGCGCTGCTGCCCAGCAGGAGGGACGGGGGAGCAGCAGTGTGCCCGGTGCCCAGGGAGTCTCCTCCCTCTCACACCCTCACTTAGGAGAGGAGGGCCGGGCTGCGCCCATTTCCCTCTAGCCTTCAGGACTGCTGAGGGATGTGGGGCTACGGGTGAGTGAGGAGAGCGCGCGGAGGTGCTCGCTGCAGAGGCGGGGGAAGAAGTAAGGGGAAGACGAGGCACAGACGCTGATGAAGGGAAGACGACCACGAGGCCAGGGAGAGCAGGCGGAGGTGGGAAGGGAGAGTTCTCGACCACCCAGACTGGGTGGGGCCTCAGCCAATGGGGGCAGCGCGGGGGAGAAAGCACCTCTCCGGACAGCTCCCTGATCCTGTCTGCGGGGACCCCTCTCCACGCGGGCTAGCTGCCGCCTTCGGAACGTGTTTCAAGCCCCCAGCCTCCGACCTCCCCACTCAGCCGCTCCCCGCCCCGCCCCCCCCCGCGGAGAGGCTGATGAGCTGGCGGCGCAGGGGGCTGATGGGGATGTGACGCCGCCGCCAGCGCCGCCTGGGGACAGCGGTGGGCGGGCAGGGAGCTGCAGAGGGAGGGTCTCTAGCGCCAACCGCTGGCGCGGGCCTGGGGACAGCACAGGGGCAGCCACCCCAACTCCATGCCCCAGGCGTGGCACCGGCTCTGCCACGAGCCCTGGAGGGCTCCGCCGCGCCCCCCTGCCCATCTCAGCCTCCCCGGCTGCCCTCCGCTGCGGCTTCACCGGGTCCTGCATACCTGGGGGCAGGGCAGCGGCCTCATTCCACTGGTCGGCGCTGGAAACAGAGCAGGAGCGCTGATGCAGCCCCTCTGGGCGCGGGCCGGCCCAGGCTGGGCTGCTGGCCGAGTTGGGGGCACCTGGGGGGGGCGGAAGGGTCAGACTGCGAGGGGAGGCCGGGGGAAGGGCACCCATAGACTTGCCTGAAAGTACAGCTACGGGCAGAGCTTGAGAAATCCCAGCAGGATACTGACCCAGGATGAGGGGCTCCTGGATTCACCAGGCCCCGGGCCAGGATCACTGGAGACCCGGAGGCCTCCCATGGGCCCAGACTTCACACCCCCCCCCCTTGTCTCCATGAACACCAGGGTCCACACCTCTGTCCCCTCCCTGTGATCAGGAGCCAGAAGCTGGGTGAGTGGGACAGTCCCCCCATCACTGCCGAGCTGCTCCCCTGCTATCCCAGCCCCTGCCCCTCCTGGCCAGGCCCCGAACCCCGTTCCAGGCCACGTATGCCATTTGCCGTGCCTCAGCTTTGCTGCCATTCTGACGAGGAATAAGTGTATCAAATTCAAGTAATTATGTCTAATTAGTATTAGTAATTATCCTCTGGGGCTGGAGAAAATTAATCTTTCGTTTCCCATCGGGGAAGAACAGCAGAGCCAGGGGAACCGAAGGCTCCGGGGCGGCGGGGGCGGCAGTACGCGCCCTCCCCGGGCCCGAGTCACCCGTGGGGAGACGGTGGCAGCGGCCCCCGGGCCTGAGGGCCACCTGTGGACAGCGACACTGCCCTCTCACCTCAGCTGACCTGAGACAGGGTGGGGCCTGAGGCCAGAAGGCCAAGGCCGAGGGAGGTCTGCACTGAGAGCTGGGCAGCTGGCCAGGTGCCCGGCGTTAGTGACAGGCAGAGACGCCCCTGAAGCTGAACAAGCCGGAGGGAGGGGCGAGCGGCCGACACCAGGCCCCTACCAGCCCCGCAAGCACAGGGGTCAAGTTTCTGGAATCCAAGGGACAGGAAGATGCGCGCGGAAGCCACTAGAAGGTAAAGGAACAGGCTCGCTCCGGGGACAGCACGAGACTGAATGGTGGGGGCGGGTTTTGTGTTTCTCTTGTATCTGTCATAACACCCCAGGCAGGACCAGACACACAGTTAAGTGCTTGTTAACATACGTGTGGCACCCGTGCCAGCTCCTCCCACCCTGCCTAACAGGTCCCTGCAAACTTAGCCTTTCTTGGGGTCCCCCCGCACCGACCCCCATCAGGAAACCTTCCAGGGGAGCAGCCTAGGGTCTTAACTTCTCAGATGCTGTGCTTCTCGCCACCCCTCGCCTGCTTCCATCTCCCCCGGCGCCCCGGGTTCCAGATCTTACTCCCCCCTCCCCCCAGCCCCACCCAAAGACAGCACAGCCCCAAGTTCCTCCTCAAGCCCCCCAACCCAAAACCCCGAGGGAGGGAAAGCGCTTTCCCTTTTCTTTGTTAATTCTCCCCTCATTATGCCTGCAATCCCACAATCAGTGTGCACTGTAATTGTCGAATTTGATGCTAATGATTAATGAATTAAACATGGAGCCATCAATTAGTCCTCGGAGAATAATTCTGCATAAAGCAGCGGATAATGTAATTACAGTAACAAAGATAATGAGATGTTAACATCGCCCGGTGAGCGGAGACATGTGTGAGTGTGTGCGAGGTCGGTGCACGGCTCCGGTGGCGCCTGGCCACGTGTTCCAGGGACGTCGGTGAGCGTTTGCGGGTACTGTCAGTTACGTGGGTGAGTGTGCCGCGCACCCCCTTCTCCACGCACCACTTCCGCTCCCCAGGTGAAGGTCTCCAGGGACCAGGAATGTGACAGGACAGAGTGTCTTAGGGCTTCCCTTCCTCTGAGGGAACAGCTAGCTTTCCCCTTGCTGCCTGCCTGCAAGGAAAGGCTCCCCTTCCATGCTCCCTCTGGTGTCATCTGAGAAACCCCAAGCCAGTCCACAGGCAGCTCCGCGAGGTCCCCAGCGCCCCCCCCCCCCCCCGCTCTTCCCTTCCCCAGCGGCCCCGCCCCACGCAGAACACCCAGGACCCGCCTCCCCGCCCCCAAGTGCAGCCCCACAGGCCGCTCCTGGCGCCCTACCCATCTTTCTTGTCTTTCTGTCCTTAGCTTCCTTCCTTCCTTCCCTCCGTCCACTAGCTCCCTCTCTGTCTAATTCAAGGGCTTAGAGGACAGAACATAGCTTCCCAAGTCAGGCACGCGCAGGTTCAAACCCAGCTCCATCACTTCCTGTGGAATTTACAGACAAGTTATTTAACCTCTGAACCTTTGTTTCCTCATCCACACAACATGGGGAGGATAGTCTCGACTTCAGATCTACTGCAGCCAGCACCCCTCTGCCAGCGGGGTCAGTGCCCGCCACCCGCCCCTCGCAGCGCCTCCAGACTGGGGGGCAGTGGTGGCACACACAGCAGGGTGGGGTGCCGGCTTCTCAGGGCCCTCACCTCCAACAAGGCGCACACTCAGGAGGCTCCACCTCTCTGGACACGGCGCAGAGTCCGCTCGGCCTCCAGCTTCTCTCTAAACTCAGTCTTCTCTGAGCAAAGACCCCCCCCACCCCCGCCTCTCACCGCAGACCTGAGGACGGTTACCAGGTTCGCCCCAGGCAGCTCTGTCCCCTCCCGCCTCCCTCCCTGCCCGTCTGGCAAACTTGACTGAGATGTGGCCCTGGTGCCAGAGGGCCCCGGTGTCCCCACTGTCACCTGCCTCGGCTCCAGACGCTGATGCCACCTGTCAGCACGAGGCTATCTGTCCCCATTCTGACCTGCCAGGCGGTCCACCGGCCGCCACCTCTACTAACCGCACGAGGGCAGCATTGTGGCAACTGCGCTTGGCTGAGCGGACCCTGAAGCAAGACACCGGGTGGCCGGCGTGTGTGGAGCCCTGAGGACCTGGCTGGCGAGGGGTGCAGCCCCACATGCCTCCCTTCCGGGCCCCGTCGCGGCGCGCCCCACCCGCCCAGACAGACGGGGCCACGGCAGCCACACGCCCCCTCCCACCTCAGCAGCCCCCTCACCTGTTCCCCCACCCAGCTGCGCGCTACTCCGCTCCAAGGCCAGCCCGTTGGCCCGGGGGCTGGCGCCAGGGGCCGTGGCCGGCGTGGCTCGGGGCAGACGCTTCCCTGGCACCTTGACCGTGGTCCGCAGCAGGTCAATCTCCTTGCCGTGGATGTTCTGCATGTAGTCCTAGGGCCACGTGGACGAGACAGAGGAAGACTCGTTAGGACAGGTCACTCTTAGGCAGCACCTCATCTCTGACCCTCCCAACTCCTGGGTCTCTCCCCCGCGCTGCTGGGGGGGGGAGGAGGGGGACAGCCCGAGTTCTGTGGCGTGCACAGCACACCTCCAAGGCTGCCCACGTGCGGCTCGGTGCGGGGCTCAGCCGGGAGCGGGGCAGGGGCGACAGAGGGTGGAGAGCCAAGATCTGAGGCTTGGGGCTCCTTTAGGGAAGACGGCTCAGGAGGCAACGAAAAGGCGGCCAAGTACTGAATGAACCAAGATGGGATTTAGGGAGAGATGGCACGTGGTCGAGGAGAGGAACCGACGGGCTCCGTGGGATGTGGACGACTGGGTTGCCCCGGGCCCCGGGTGGCTGGTCACCAAGGACTTCAGCCCTATTTTCAGAAGCTCCCACCACCACTTGGGACTTTGAGAACTTATAAAGCCTAGAGCAGCCCCCAGTCCTCAGAACGGCACCTGACGATAAATATCTGTTGAACAGTTAAAGGGAAGCCTTTGATTCTTTCCGCTGTTCTTAGGGATACTGAGACAAGTCCACGGTTGCACAGATACCAGTGAGTATCCCAACGGCAGGAACAGTAACAACCACTGACAACATCACATCGCCCACCCAGCCACGTGCCAGGCGTCCACTGAGCCACAGCTGTATATCGCGTCTACATTTCAGACACCGCCTCACGGGATCGTCACGACAGCTAGGAGGACGGTGTTACGATGCCCACTTTGCGGGTGAAGAAACTGAGACTTACAAAGGTTAACCTGCCCCAGGTCACACAATCAGCGGGTGACAGCCAGATTCAAGCCCAGGCTTTCTGGGCTCCCAAGGCTCTGCACGGAAGGCAAACCTCCTCCTCGGCCCAGGAGCAAACCCTGCCTTCAAGTCAGAACCGATAGGGCCCTGGAAGTGGATGAGTGGGGAGGGACCCTGAGGGTGGGAGCCACTGGGTGCCGAGCCCCACCATCTGCTGTCTCGACCTCGGCCTGGGACCGCCCCACCCCACCCCTGGAGGGGCCGGGGGGCGCGGGAGGTGGGTGACGCAGGGCACAGCCCTGCCCGCCCTCTGGCTGGCTGCCTGCCGTAAGGCCCGCCCGGCCTGGGCCCCGCTCTCCCTGCTGGTCTGATCTGTCCTTCCAGGCTGCCGACTCCTGCCTCCCTGCCCCTGGCACCAGCGAGTTCCGGGGCAGTTCCCAGCAAACGTCCTCCGTAAAATGTGGCAAAAGCTCCTTCCGGGGGCAGAAGCTGGGCCAGTGGTACCAATTTAACTTCGGACGGAATTCCACCGATCAGACTCGGGATGGGCGCCTCTGGGATGTTCTGCACCCAGGGCGCTTCCCTGAGCGTCTGGCTCGATGGAGTCTTCGTGTCCTTCCAGGCCCCACCCCTCTCACCCTACCCACTTGCAGCATCACTCCTGGGTGTTCTCCTACCTTCTCAAGGTTTAGCTTCAGGGAAGAGGGACAATGTCCTCTGCTCAAAAGAGCCGATGGGGAGTGCTGCCTGTTGGGAAGCAGGGCCCGGGCGGGCTGGCAAGGGGCCCAGGGGCTGCCCTCACCCTGTGAATGAGCAAGAGGACATCAAGGAGAAAGGGGCCACCTGGCCCTGAGGAGCCAAGAGAACGTGGGAGCTTCCCGTTAGGAAGAGAAGTGAGAACAAGGAAACGGCACCCAGCACCAGCCCTGCTCCTGCACTTGTGCGTCGGGCTGGACTTCACCACAGGGCGGGTCATCAGGGGACCAGCGCGAGGGCCTGTGGCAGGACTACAGCAGGAGGGCCGTGGGGAGGCCGGGGCACCGCCGATACTAGCATGCTGGCCTCACCAGTCAAGCCCGGCTCCCGGAGGCCTGGCCAGGCCTGTACTCACTCTTTACTCTCCAAGCAGCTCTGCCACCTTCACAGGCAGATGGCCCTCCAGAAAGACAACAAGGGCACAGCCAGCCGGAGGGGAGGAGCTCCTTTCCCTGCAGCTTTGCGCTGCGTCCGTGCCCTCCTGCCACCACCTAGTCCTGCGTGAGGGACAGTGCCGGGTGCCTGGCCTCAGGCACCCTCCGCTCCGAGGGGGTCTGCTTCATGTCTCAGAAGCACAGAACAACATCACTGAGAAGTCGGTGAGGGTGGGCTCCACCCACAGGAGGACCCCCTCTCCTCCAACGACCTCTCACCCCCGCTCTGCCGAGCGCCACCAGGGCTCCGTCCCCCTGGTCCCTTCTCCAGCAAACTTGGCCCACCCCACCCGGTGGCCGCTGGCCCTTTGGTCCTGCTCTCGGCCCAGCATCCACCGTGTGACGCCACCCTCCTCGCCCTCCTCACTCCAGGCCCGACGGCCCACCAACTCGGCTTCCGCACGCACCCAGGACCCTGCACGCAGTCACATCTTAGCTCAGCGGCTCCAGACGACTGTCAACAGCTGGCTGGGCCGAAGGCACAGCTGCAGTCCCTTTCCTGGGGGAGGGGCTTGGGCTGCTCTAGTTCACAAGGAGGTCACAGCAGCTGCAGCAGTTTTCAGGCCCCACGACGGCCCTGGGATAACCAGGCTGGGACACGGCGGGAAAAGCTGACCCCAGGCCAAGAAAAAGAGCCACACGGAGGGGCTCTGTTCAGGGCCAAGGAGCCAGCAACCAACGTAAGGGGAAAGCACCGGCCCTCTGCATCTCCGACCACCTCGGACGGGCACTGGTTGCTCGGGGGGTGTGGGGAGCAGGCCAGCACCCGGCCAGCTGCAGGCCCGGGCCCAGAGGCGGAGCCCGGCCCCAAGGAGAGTGCGGCAGGAGCTCAAAAGGCAGCAGCAGGGACGGGGCGTCCGGGGCAGAGCAACGGCGTTTCCCTCCGTCAGCAGAACGGGGGCTCGGCAGTGGCGGTGGGAGAGCGGTCACCACGGCTGCCTTTATTACCCACCATCAAACAGCAATTTCTTCCCCAGCCTCCTCGCTAATTACCCAGCCAGCGTTCTCATCTCGTTTTATTACTGGAATTAACAACGAGTTCAGAGCGTGGAAAGCTATTAAGATGTGTGATTAAGCCACATTCAATTAGTTTCTACAAACAATTTAATTGATGTTGCAGATAGAATTAACAGAAGGTGATTGTGTGAATGGCTTCGCTGGCTGCAAAACGGGAGAGGCTGTGGCGGGCTCTCTGGGGCTAGGCAGGGGCTGGGCGTGAGGCTCGGGGCCTGCCCACCAGCCCTTCCTCTGCAGCCCGGCCGTCCCACCAGCCCCCGTCGGGAGGCGGGTCCCCAGCACCACTGCCCTCGGGTCTCCTGGGCAAGGCAGGGCTAGGCCAGGAGTTCCCGGCCGGGCCTTCCTCTCTGGCTCCCTCGGCGCCTCCAAGGGAAGCGGGCAGCGGGGACGGAGGACCCCTGCTCACCGCTGGCAGCTGGGAAGCTTGCTCGGGCGGAAAACACAGCAAAGGGGGGACGGAGGTGGGAGAGCTACAGCAACAGGAGGGCGGCGGCCACCAAGGACGGACACCGAGAGGCGAGCGGCCTCTGTTGGGAGGGAACTCAGGCCCCCGGGGCCGCGCACGTGCTTTCACTGTCACCACGGTTTCGAATGAGAAGCGTCTACAGGGCAGCGAGGCCGCCATCTGCGCGTGCTGGTTGCTCGGGGCATCCAGCAGGTGGCGAGTTGGGAAAGGATGTGCACTTTGACCCCGGAGCCAGAGGGCAGCCAGTGAGGGGCTGACGGATGGGGAGGCCATGCTCTCAACCTCCTCACCGTGTCCTGCGGGCCCGGGGCGGGGGCAGCAGAGGCGGCAGCCTCTTCGATTCACCTTGCAAGACAGCAGCAACAGCCTGGAAGCGCCTGCCGCCAGACCCTGTCCCGGGCCCGACACACTGAGCCACACTCAGCTCACGGGCAGCACAGCGCTGGACGGGACTCCGAGAGCGTCTGCCATCCAGCCGTGCCGGGCACGTGGGCTGCCGGCTGCCCCAGCCACCTTACTTGCCCCAGTGGTAGCTCTCCAGTGACTCGCAGGCAGCCCCGAAGGGAGGCGCTCCTGGCACTACAGAAAACTCCGGGCAACGCTCAAAGTCATAGGCCAAGTCACAGCCCAGCCACTGGCTGGGTGACTGATGATCCGGCAAACCCCACCGAGCCTCTGCTCTCCAGTTTGTTAAGTTGTTGTAAAAACAGCAATCCCTCAGGCCTTCACCTTCCCTTCCGAAACCACAACCGAACACAACACCGGGCACTCTCCTCCCTGTGCCGAGACCCCGCTCCCATCCCTCTCCTCCTTCCTCTGGGGGGGCATGGGACCAGCAGGGGGCACAGTGCGCCCAGCCGGGGGCAGCGTGAAGCGGGAGAAACGGGTAAGGATGCAGCAGAGAGGAGGGTAAAGGCCACTGCCACACAGGTGGGGAAACGGAGGCCTCAGACAGGCCAGCTCCCAGCCCAGCAGCCAGGAGGTGCCTGGTCAGGGCCACGTGTGTCCTGCCGGGGCTGTGGGCGCTGGAAGCCAGGAGGGCCCAGACCCTCTCTGCTGGGAAACACTGTGGTCCTGCTCCTTCTGGCCGGGGGCGCTGCACCCGCAGATGCTCCCCGCTCCCTAAGACACGGCGCCTCTCGTCAGGGCTCTGCCAGTAGCCTTGCTGCCTCTTGTCCTGCGTGGACTCGGCAGCGGGACCAGGTCCTGGGCGAGGAAGAGGCCAGAACCGGGGAGAGGACGGCACCCAGGAGCCTTTGTGCTGAGTCCCCAAGGGCCCCCGGCCGTGGCCCCTCGTCTGTAACCCCCTCAGCCCCAGCATCATGGTACCAGCTCCCGCCCTGTGGAGTAAGAGGCCCCGAGCTGAGGGGAAGGGCCAGGTCCAGAGACACCCCGAGGGCCAGGCTGGGCTCTGGCCTCACTGGAAGGCCCAAACCAGGCCTGGGAGCTTCCCAGCCGTCCTGGGCGGCGCTCTCAGGAGGGAGCTATGGCCGAACCGTGGACCCCAGCACGTCTCAGGTCGGGGCCCCCTGACACCTTGTGCAGATTCAAAGGCCGGCGAGGGACCCTCGGAGGCAGGCCTGGGGCCTCCGGGCCGGGGGTGGAGCCAGCCCACGTGCTGCGCGTCAGGGGCTTCACGGGAGAACTCATCAGCCCCACAGCGGGGTGGTGACAGAGATGGATGCTGGGGACAGCTGTGCGCTGGAGCCACGCAGCGAGCGGAGGGGAGGGAGGAAGGGTGGGGGAGCGGCCACGGGGGCCACGCTACCGTCACCGTGCCCCAGCCCCTCCCCGGGCATCGGCCACACGCTTCCAGACCCCTCTGCCCTACCAACAGTACCCCCGACACTCCTCTTCCCAAGGGGGCCTGTCCAGGCCCGCCACCCCAGCAGCCCTGGCCTAACTGCCCTTTCACTCCGCATCATCCCAGGAGCCCAGGCGTAACCCCAATGGTGCAGCTCCCAGAGACACAACTGTTGGCAACACCGACCCCCCCAGCTTGAGCAATTCCATGTAAACAGGCCCAATCCAGCTCTTAAAACAACTAGAGTATAGGATGTAGAACCTGACTCGCACACCAGCCTAGCCCGGAGGTGACCATCCCCAGGGGTGAGTTTACTCCAAAGAGCTCGGCCGGGACTTCCCTGGTGGCGCAGTGGTTAAGAATCCACCTGCCAGGGCTTCCCTGGTGGTACAGTGGTTGAGAGTCCGCCTGCCGATGCAGGGGACACGGGTTCGTGTCCCGGTCCAGGAGGATCCCACATGCTGCGGGGCGGCTGCGCCCGGGGGCCATGGCCGCTGGGCCTGCACGTCCGGAGCCTGTGCTCCGCGGCGGGAGAGGCCACAGCAGTGAGAGGCCCGCATACTGCCCCCAAAAAAAAAAAAAAAAAAAAACGAATCCACCTGCCAATGCAGGGGACACGGGTTCGAGCCCCGGTCCGGGAAGATGCCGCGGAGCAACTAAGCCCATGCGCCACAACTACTGAGCCTGCGTTCTAGAGCCCACAAGCCACAACTACTGAGGCTGCGTGCCACAACTATGGAAACCCGCGCACCTAGAGCCCGTGCTCTGCAACCAGAGAAGCCACTGCAGTGAGAAGCCCGCACAATGCAACCAAGAGTAGCCCCCGCTCGCCACAACTAGAGAAAGCCCACGTGCAGCAACGAAGACCCAACGCAGCCAAATATAAATAAATATTAAAAAAAAGAAAAGTGAAAGGGAGTGACAAGGTCATCCCTTTAAAAAAACAAAAAACAAGAAACACAAAGGGCTCAGCAAAGACTCAGAGCTTCCGTGCAGTGTCCAGCCTGGGCCTGGGTCTCAGGGTCTGTGCAACTCCCAAGCCACCAAAGCGAGGCCCTTTCTCGAGGAAAGGTCTTTCCGAGCTAAGGTCGCTTCCCTCTGGACCTGGAGTCAGCCCTTCCACGTCCGCTTCTCATCCTCCGCGCCCAGCCTTCCCCAGGCACGGCCCCCCGGACTCACGTGCAGGCTGGGATGGTAGGTAAGCAGCCCATTGTCACACAGGGTCACGTACTTCTTCTTCCATTCCTTGTTCAGGGACTTGCCACTGCGCTTGAGCAGGATACCCTGAAGACAGAGGCCGGATCAGAGACAGAAGCCAGGCCCACACGTCACAGCTATGAAGAAGGTCTCAGTGTCCACAGGTCACAGCATCCTCCGCCCCCCGTCCTCCCGGGTCACTGTGCTTATCTGCATGGAGAGGCCACACGGGACTAAAACTGAACCAGGGAGAGCCAGGCGGATGAACCCATCTATGGAACTCGGCTGCCCCTGACCGTCCTCAGGAAGCAGCCTGGAGCCCACCTCTCCAGTTACCATGGACACCGTCCCATGGCAGGGGGGTGTCCTTTCCCCCAGGTTGGGGAACTACGTCAGCAACGGGAGGTGGGGGTTTAGATGGCCTCCCAACAGTGCTACTCCCACCCACCGTCTCCAGGGATGGGGTGGAACACAGCACAGAGACCTCAGGAGGGCCCGGGCCTCCTACCCTCTGTGGCAGCCCCAAATAGAGCAGAAAAGCCCCTAACTGTCCCCAGAATGGCCCAGTCTCCCCCAAGGCAGGCAGTGGGAAGACCCAGCCATACAGCCCAGCACCCAAATCTCCCGTGTGAGCTGATAGGACACTGGGCGTGGAGGTTAGATGGGCACCAGGATGAACAAGAGCTCCCCAGGGGCAGGGATTTGGGCGTGTTGTTCCTCGACACCCTCAGCACTGCGACACTCCTGGGATGCAGCAGACGCTCGGGGAACAGCTGGACGGGGCGGGGGAAGAGCCAGCCGAGACCGTGCGGTGTCGGAGGTGCTGCGAGTGGGGGGTAGACCTCACCGAGGCAGACGAGGCGTCCACCCACACCCCAGATGGCCTCTGCTGCCCTCCCCTGATGACAACCCCCGACGGTCCCTCACCCACTGGCTTTCGCCTGGAAACAGCAGACAGCGCGGGAGAACGGCCAAGGATGGAGCTCAGGTCGGGACGGGACACGGACGTGCACAGGCGGCAGGTGCCCCAGGACCGGCATCACCCGTGGGGCCCCCTCCCCAAACTCAGGAGGGCTGAGAAGAGGCAGTGCTCCCTGGACATTCCTAGACAGAACTCCTGGGGGGCAGCCCCCCCTCACAGCGGGACTGCCCCGGCTGGGCGAGAGCGGGCAGCACGCCAAGTCCCAGCAGGTCGCAGAGGAGCTGCCAGAGCCCCTGTGCTGACCTCTCCTACAGGAGGGGAGGGCCGTGCCCTCAGACAAGCCGGAAATGGGGGTCAAGAGATTCACTGTGAGAGAGGGTGGGGGGTAAACCCCGGATCCATGGCCCCCTACCCCGCTAAGGCTTCCTACTGGAAGGCTCGGCCCTTAGGGGGGGATGAGGTTAACAAACAGGTGGGCTGGGATTCCCGCCCCATCTCTCCCACAACAGGGACTGCGGTGGCGATAACATCACAGGTGTTTCACATCCTTGCTCCCCCACTCCCTTCCCCTATCCTCATCCTCCTGCCCTCAAAGACAGGTGCAGTTGCGGGAGGTCAGGCCACTGAGTCGTAGGCCACCTAAGGACACTGCTGCTACTATCTGGCCCCCTTTTCCTCACAAAGAGCTTCTGAAGACCAAGGGTGTGAACGGGACCTTCAGTAGACGACAGGTTGGCTGGAATGGCCCAGGCCACCGCGGCCCCTGCTTCGTGGTCCGCGAAGGAGCCTTGGCGACCAGCCTCTGGGCGTGGCAGCCATCCCCTCACAGGCCAGGAACGTGGAAACAGTTCAGCCGCCGCCTCTCCCCTGACTGTGGACCACGGCCCTGAGGACTGCCGGCCAGACTCTGGAGAAGGCGGCCCAGGCCCACCCCGCTCCCCTGGGAGTGGCCGCCACGGCTGGCTCGCCTGCGCCCCATCTCACTCCCTCCTTTCCCACCTGCTCCCCAAGAGCCTCTGTTCTCAAACCTTTCACACCTGAGCCCGCCCTCCCTCCTCTGTCCCTTCATCTTCACCAGGTTCCCTCCTGGTCAAGAGAAAGGAAAACCTGACTCCGTGCCCCGTTCTGCCACCAACTAGCTCTTAACATCAAGCAAGTCGTGTCACTGTCTGGGCCTCAGTCTCCTCGGAAGCGCGGACTCACCTACAGGGCCCGCATCCGCCCCCCGCCCCCAGCAGGAAATCAGGAGCCAGGATGCAGAAGAGGCCGGCGTAAGCGGGAAGCCCTTTTCTACCCAGAACTCTTCCTCCTCCGTCACCTGGGCCCCTCTCGGGAGGAGACCCCGGCGCCGCGGACGGCGGTAATGACGCTCCGACGCTGCTCTGACGCTCGTTAGCAGGGGGCGTGGGAGGAGCGCCGGGAGGGGGGCGTGGGAGGAGCGCCGGGAGGGGGCGTGGGAGGAGCGCCGGGGAGGGGGGGGGGAGGAGGGATCTCGGCCGCTGGGGCTTGACCCGCGCCCACAGGCTCAGCCCGCCTCTCACCGGCCCGGCCCGCTCCGCCCTGCCCTACCGGCGCCTCCGTCCGGGTCACAGCCCGTTCCGAGGGAGGAGAGCGAGCTCCAGGGGTTCCTGCTCCCCTCCCTGGCCGGCCGGCTGCGCACGGCGGAGCAGGAAGCAATCTGGGGCGGAATGGGAGCGGTGCGGAGGCGACAGCCCCCAGAGGACCCGTTCCCGCCGCCGCCTCCCTCCCAGCTCCGCCAGCCGGCTTAATTGCGGAGTCCGGATTGATTGGGAATGCAAATGGCAAGTGAAATGCAATCTCCACTCCCAGCAGGAGCAGAGGGGGGGAGAGGAGAGGAACGGAATGGGGAGAAGAACGGGACAGGAGAGCGGGAAAGGGGTTAGCCCGGCCCTGGGGGCGGGGGGGGGGGGAGGGGAGCGCGCAAGGAATGGCCACTGGCCCGGAGAGGGGAGAGTGGTGGAAGGACGCGCGGTCCCAACGGCAGGCACGCCCCCAGCCCCCGTGAGGTCGGCGCGGCTAGGCACCTGCCTCCAGCGGGCAGCTTCCTGGCTGTGTGCCGCCTCCTCCGGAGTGTCCCTGAGGTTCGGGGCCTGTGACACTCCAGTACCCTAGCTGACCCCTTTGGCCGGGTTTCACCCCCCCACCTCACAGCCCCGCCTTCCCGTCCACGTGGGGGACTCAGGGAGCAGATAAATCAGACCGACCCCAGACAGGAAAGGGGGCGTCTGGGGCTAACTTATTTCAGAGCACGGGCGGGGGGGTGGGGATAAGCGTTGTCTGTTAAATGTTTACATGCGCATGTGTGTGTACTCAGAGCACACGCCCCAAAGCGGGGAGTGACAGTCCCCTGCCTGGCCTGGCGAGGGCCCCGTGGGAGGCCTCGGTCAGCACGGCCCCAGAGACACTCAATCACACCATCAACAGGTTTATGGACCAGTTCTGTGCCCAAACACACACAGGGACGGGGAGGAGAGTGCCCACTGCCATTCTCCCAGGCCCTCCACGCGCCCACGGGCAGGCTGACCCACCTAGAGCAGTGCCTGCTGGGTGTCACTGTGGTGACACTTCAGGGGTAGGGCTGAAGCACAGAGGGCGCGGGGCGACACAGTGCTCCTCACTGTGTCCTCTGGGCCCCGAAACCCTTCCTGAAACCCAGTGGAAACCCCCATCCCTAACACCAGGATTCTGGTCACACTACCTACAGGCTCCAGGAGCCCCAGCCTGGAGAGCCAAACCTGACCACAGGGCCCTGGCCAGGCTGACCTCAGGTGCTCCAGCCACACCAGTCTCCTCTGTGGTCAAAAACTGACATCACAGCCCTCGTGGACACAGCATCTCTAACCACCGGCTCCCAAGAAGATCTGGGCCAAGCGCAGCATCCTGTGGGTACAGCGGACTGACCACCAGGCCGGCTCAGCAGTTCTAGAGCCCTGCCTGCCCAGCACACCAGCAACTCTGCACAAAGACCCCTCCATCACTCAACGTCTTTTTCCAGCAGAGAGACCCACGACAGGAGGTCTGGGAGGATCCAACACCGGGTGGCCCAGCCCTGCCAGGCAGTGACTCAGGAAGGAGGTGAGGGAGAGGCCCTACCAGGACGTGGCCCCTCCACTAAGTTTCGTCTTTACAAACAAACAGAGGCTCACACGGTAAGACTGGGCCAGTGAACCCAGGGTAGGAAGAGGCCTCGGTAAGCCCTTCAACGCGTACTCCTCAGGGTACTCTTTTGAGAATTCTCTTTTCTGGGAGGAGGGGAGGGAGGCCAGAGAGACCATACCCTCCTCCAGGGCCGCCCACCTCCAGAACCACCACCAGCGAAGTGCTGCTGAGGATGGCAGGCGGCTCTCTGCTGCCTCCCTGTGGTGGTGAGGAGGAACTGGCAGCGTAAGGGTTCCGGCCACCCTTCCCCGCTGTGCGGTGAGTTCTTCTCTGCAGGAGAACTCTCCTTGTTAAGGATTCAGGCCTGGCAGGGGCAGGGCGCTGGCCTCTCTCACCATCTTCCAGAGGCCCCGAAAAGAACCATCACCTAACATTTCCTGGGCTTCATCTCAGCTCCTCTCCAGCCCCAGGGGAAGGGAGTGCTGACCTGTTTAATGGGGATGGCCCGACCACTCCCGATGCTGTCCACCTTGCACTCGGCGGCTTTTTTCTCCCGGTCCAAGTCGGCACCCTTTCGAGACTGGAAGAGAACAGAAGAGGCGTGTTAAAGGGGCCCAGGGTCTGCGGGGTCAGCAGCCCACCTGGAATCCCCAGCCAGCCCTCCCGTCCTCCCTCCTCCTGGGCGGGCCCTAGCAGTGGGGCGGGGCCGGGGCGGCGGGACCGGGAAGGAACTGAGACCACGAGTATTCCAACGGGTTTATTCTTACACACGGCACCATACAGAGCAGCACAGGTCACTGGGCCGGGCCCGCCCCTTACAAAAGAGCAAGGACACGAGATACCGAGGGCGTGAGGAGCGCGCAGCCCAGGGGGCTGGGGCGTAAGAGACGGGAAGGGGCGAGGAGAGGTGGACGGTGGGGCTGAGGGACGTGGCCGGGAGCACAGGGCATGACCACCAGGGAGAGCAAAGTCCAGAAGTGAGCGGGTAGCGGCCCGTCTGCGGCACAGACACCACATGGCACGTTACGCCGAGCACGGCGGCGTAGCCCGAGGGGCACAGTGAATGGAGAGAGAGAGGAGAGAGGCCAGAAGAGGCCCTGCGCCCCTGCCGGGCTCCTGGGGCAGAGCCCGCCCGAATGCGGATCCTAGGAAATGGGAGGCCAAGAGAGGGGAAGGCAAGCGCGGCGTGGCTGCGGCGTCCGGAGCGGAGCAGGAACGGCAGAAGTCCATGCAGGAAGGAGCAGAGGAGGGGAGGGGCGGGGGAGCTCCCCCAGGAGCAGCTGGACCGCCGGCCGGCCGGGCGCTCGGACGCCCCGGCCTCTGGGCCTCGTCGCTGGCCGGCGCCGGGCGTGGGCCGAGCTCCCTTCTTCTCCATGCAGCGAGCCTGGCGCAGCGCGTCCAGCAGGGCTGGTCCCTGGCAGCCCCCAGCCGCGGGCTCCGGCGTTCCTAGCCTTCCCTGGGGGTGGGGGTTAGTTACAAAGGTTCCTGTGGGTCTCTGGAGTGGGGAGCACGGCGGCCGCTTCTCATCTGAGAGCAGTCCCAGGGCCCGGCCCGCCTCCGGCCCCGCACAGGGGAGAATGTCCAGAGGTGCTGTGTGTCACCACCTGGTCTTCTAATTTGGAAGGAGTTGGAAAGGCCTTTTTGTTGATGAAAAGTTGGAAACAGTGGCACATATCTGCAAATATCGAAAGAATAAAGATTTTGGCAAGTTATACTCAAGCCCCGCACAGTCGGTCAGCACTGGTGAGGGCAGAGACCCAGGCGGCTGGGGAGAGGCGGCGGCGGCGGGATGAAGAGGAGGGGGAGAGGGTGCGGGGGGCGGGCAGGCGGCGGCAGCGGTGGCGCCGGGCAGTCCATGTCAGCGGGGAGTGTTCTCCACTCCGGGCCCTACACCCTCCTGCTCACCCGGGCTGCCAGGAGCCAAGGGCACAAGGAAGAGGCAAAGGACCGCAGCCGCAGCGCGGGGGCAGCACAGCCAAAGGAGCGGGAAGAGGCAGGCCAAGGGCCACCGCCCGCGGCTCCACCGTCCGTCAGCACCCGCCCCGGGCCTCTCCTGGGTGCCACGGCCTCTGCCCCTTCGGCCCAGGGGGAGGAAGGTGGATGGGCCGCTGCCACCGGGTCCCCAGACAGAAGAGCCGGTCGTGGGGAGCGGGGCGCAGGCTGTCCCAGCCAGGCTGGTGAGCAGAGAGGCCCCAACCAGCAGAGGATCCCTGGGAGCCCAGAGGGGGCCCCCCCAGGACGGGAAGCCAGGCAAGAGTGGCAACAAAACGAGTAACATGAAGTCATGGGGGAGACGGGGGACGCCAGCGGCCACGTCCAGCGGGAGAGTCACGGGGGCGCCAGCCACAGAACAGGCGTGGCCCTGCTGGGGAGGACGAGGAGGGCAAGGGGGTGGCCCCGGCGGCGATGATGAGAAGGGGAGGTCCCGAGATGCACCTCTAGAGACGGACACGTCTTGAGGCTGCCTTGGGGACAATGGCGCAAGTGAGGTCACCATGGAAACAATGGAAAGAAAAAATAAGGTTGCCACGGCGAAGATGGAGAGAATGAAAGGGCCCGGGGCCGGCTGTGCCCAGGACGCGCGCGGCGAGGCGGGCTCTGCTCCGCAGAGCAGGCAGCAGAGCGCGGGGAGCGCCAAGGCGCTGGCGAGGGGGCCCTGGGCCCGGGCGGGTGGCAGAGGGAAGAGCGCGTGCCCTGGGGTGGTGCAGGACCAGCGGCAGAGGAAGGCGAGAGGTGAAGAATGGTGTGGAGGGAGCAGGTGACTGAGGCTGGATGTCAGGGAGCAGGTGCCAAGGGCGTGGATAGCAGTCACTGCAAACACAGGTCGCCCACGGGCTCTGCGGCGGCGGCGGCGGCAGCAGCGGCAGCAGCAGGAGGCGTGGGCGTGAGCAGGCAGCCCAAGGCGCTGTGCGTCTCAATGGGCGTGCACGGGAGACGGGGAGCTGCGAGTCCAGGCAGGGTTGGGGCTGGGGGCTGGGGGCGGGATGGCTGTAACGCACGGTAGCAACTGGCAGCAGGGAGGGGGTCAGTCAGCATGGCCGGGGAGGGCGCGAGGCAGGCACGGGGCGGACAGAGGCAGGCAGACTGGGCAGAAGTGCGCCAGGCAGGCGGAGGCGAGGATGAATGGGCGAGGCCTGGGGAGCACTGGCTCTGTGTGGACGGGGTTCCTGAGAGCCTGGCCGGGGCCTGACCTGGTGGGCTGGACTGACAGCCACGCCCTGATGCTCAGAAAGAGGCAGGTGGAGTGACGCAGAAGGACAGGGCGATCTCCTGAGAGTCCACACGGGCAGCTCACCCACCTGTGTCTGACCCAAGACTCCCGGAATGGTCCAGCCAAGTCCCAGCTGGACGGTGAGTTTGGGGATGGGCACTGCGTGTCAGATGCAGGCTCAGGACACCTAAGAGCTGACGGGCTGGGCCCCTACGGCGGAAGGCACACGGGACCCTGGGGCTGGGGTCTGCGGGGAGGGGGAGAGGAAGAGCTTGTGGGGGGACCGAGGCAGGGAATCAGGAGACGGAGGCCTGGGCAAAGACAGCTAAGCCTTCGTTAGGCCAATGGCAGCAGCAGGTGGGAAGCGTGGGAGAATGAAAAGAGCGGGCAGGTGGACTCGAGGCCTGGGCCCTGTTCATTCTAGCTCTGCCAGCAAACGCTTCCTGTAGCCTCAGGCAAACAATCTCGGGGCCTCAGTCCACAACTGCGGAATCACGGGTGCCTCAGAGTTAGAGCAGACGCGTCCAGAGATCCCTCAAGCTGGCCAGGAAGCCCTACGAGGTCGGGGAGAGGGAGGGTGTGTGTGTGCGGCCGGGAGGAGGGTCTGTGTGCATGTGCTGAGGGCGGCCCCGTGGGCTCGGAGGAAGAGTCTGGAAGAGTCTGGGTGTGGACGGGGGGCACCGGTAAGGAGCCGACGGAAGAGGCGCGCGTCAGTGGGGATGGAGGTCGGCAGGTGGCATCGTCCTGCCTGCTCCCTCCTGGCCGGGGGCTGGGGGCTCGGCCCTGCCCGTTTGGTGAAGGCGGCCGGGCAGGCGGGAGGGGCGGGCACGTACCGTGAAGATGTTGGAGCGCCGCTTGGACTGCTTGCGGATGGGTGTGGGGGTGGAGGAGGCAGCGATGGTCTCGATGCGCAGCTCCCGCTGGCTGATGCTGGGGGTGGAGGGGACTGAGGATGAGTAGTCGCTGAAAGCGCTGCTGCCGCCATTCGTGGCCTAAGGACAGAGAGGGCTGCTGAGGGCGGCTCCGGGAGGGGCGCAGGGGCGGGTGGCAGGCAGGAGCTGGGAAGCCTGCGGTGCGGAGACCTGGCCGGGGGCTCGTGGGGCAGCAGAGGGGCCACTAGCTCCTACGGGTGGTACCAAGGGGAAAGGTAGCACGGCCTGGAGGCCAGCAGGACCCGGTGGTCACCACACTGGGCTGCCCCACTAGGGCCCCAGCAGGGGCCATTCGGGGTCAGCCCGGGAGCTGAATCGGAGGCAAAGGCTAGCAGGTTGGAGTCAGTGACAGAGGCCAGAAGAGGACGAACTGTGGAGTCTTGGCTCACAGGTGGGTGTGACGCGAGGTGGCAGGTCACCCTGGATGAGCTCCCCAAGTCAGTGACAAAGAGCAAGGCTGCAGGAGGCCAGGGCGGGCCTCAGAGTGCAAGGGGAGGATGAGGTTTGCTTCTAGGCAGTGTGGGTGACAGGGTACAGGATACAGGAGGGCCGGGGCAGAGAGCAGAACAGCTAAGCTAAGACTGCTCCAGAGGAAGCAGCAGGTAAGGGAGCGGCGGCAGAGGATCTCCGCAGAGAGACAGCAGGTGCTCAGCACTGTCCACTCCAGGACTCGGGAAACACAGTGTGACAAGGCCACCCGCTAACGGCCCATTGGATGATCACTAAATAGAGAACGTGTCCTGCCCTGGCAGCCTCCTCGAATCCTAACCCATACAAAGGGAGCAAGACACCTGAGCTGCTGCCCCTCGGTGGGCAGGGCCCCCGTGCACAGCTGGTTCTGCAGCGGAGGCAGCGCCGCTCAGAGACAGTGAAGAAAGACCTTCCGTGCCTCCTTTCTTCCACGGGGGAGTGCTTACAGGGGAAGCCCTGACGCCGTCTAAAGTGCTAAAGGGAGGGCTCTCTGGAAAAGTCATCAGGCTGTCATCAGGACACTGGTGGGCCAGGGGGCCTCAGAAAGACGATGGCCCTTGGCAGAAGTAAAGGAGTGGCTGTCGGCTTGACCACTCAGTGCGCACACCTGTGATGGCCCAGGGCTTTCCGCCGAGCAGGGACTGAGCGGGGAGATGCAAGTACTGGCCTGCCTGCCAAGAGCCAAAAAATAACCAGGCAGTAGGCCCAGGAAGTGGGCGGGTGTCCAAGTGGTAATACAGGAGAAACCCTGGCAGGACCCGGCTCAGAACACCCCCACTACCCCACACGTCACAAATGCCACTGGCCCTTGCGGGTAAGTGCTGCCCTTCTAAACGCAAACACCGAGAGAAGGGCCAGCAGGTGAGGGCCAGCAGGGACGAGCTCAGCTCAGAGCCTCCTGAGAACGGCTGCACGGGAAGCGGGCACTGAGATAGCGCTAACGTGGGTGACCAAAGCAAATGCTTAGGCGGCCTCAGCTGCTGCAGCTGCAGGGCAAGGAGAGTGTCGAGCAGGGACGGGAACTAGCGGGAAGGCAGTCACCACGGGCTACAGAGGAGGCCAGGCCAGTCGTGCAGGCTAAGGGAACTCGAGCCAGTGCTTTCAAACCATCTGCAAGGCGGCAGACCAGACGAGGTGGGGACAGGCAGGCAGACAGACAGAATGGGAGGCAGGGCCGCGGCGGGCGGGGCGTGCAGTGGCGGGGGGCGGGGGGAGGCTGCCCGCACCTGGTTGATATGCACGGACGGGATGGAGGCAGCGGACACGGCCGAGTGGCTGGGAGAGTTGGGCAGTGACTTGCAGGGCCCGATGGCCAGCTGCTGCTTCTTCCGCAAGGCCACTACCTTCTGGGCCACTGCAGGGGACAGCACAGTCAATTACCCATGTGGGGAGGAGCGAGGAGCCCAGCTTAGAGCCGCCACCCCACCCCCACCCCCCCACCCCCCGCCTGCCTGACCCCCTCTGGGGGAGCGTCCCTGGCGCCGAGTTACCGTCCTGGAAGACGCGCTCCACGTTGAGTCCGTAGGTGGCGCACGTCTCGTAGTAGGTGCAGCGCTTCAAGTCTGTGGACAGCTTGCGGGCCCTGCTGTCGTCGATGACCCGCGGGTTCGCGGCACTGATGGCGTCTGTTGGAGACGGGAGAGTGGGGACTGACTCAGCCTGCTGAGAAGCTGAGGCTGCTGGCCGGTGGGCCGTTCGGTCAGAGGGTGGCTGGGCAAAGAGCCCGGGCAGCGGACGACACGGAGCACGAGAATACGGGTGTCTGGGCCTCGTTTCAGCTCTGCCACCGACTCACTGAGTGGGAACGAGCCAGACACTCTGTTTATTCATCTCAAAATGTGGACACGACCACCACACGGATGGCAGGATCTTAGCTGGGGAAGACCCAGTGCGTACGGGGCAAAGAGGAGGCGCCCGCTCTAGGGCGACACGAAAGGGCTGGTCCAGCGCCAGGAGGGCGGGGCAGCCAGGCTTTCTCCTGCCTGCCACCTGGGGGCCCAGAGCCCCCGCGTCACCCCTGCTGGCCCGCTCACCCTGCGTGCCCACCAGCACCATGGGCACCTCGCTGGCGTTGCGGAAGCTGCAGAGCCGCAGGAAGTAGTTGTACACCGTCTGGAAGCTGATTTCATCCTCCAGGCTGAACACAAACACCACCGCGTCCACCCAGGCAGCAAACTAGGGGGGACCAAGCACAATTACCACCCTCACCTGGGCACGGGCGAACTGCGTACCCCTCTCCCCACACGCAACCTTGCCCAGTCCCAACTGGGAACCTCAAGAAAGGGGCACCAAAGGCCAGGGCTGGGGGCAGGGGCATCACCTGGAGCTCAGGGGGGCCTCCTTCATCTCGGATCAGCAGCAGGTAACTCTGGCCATCCACCACAATCTCCTTCTTAAACCGACCCCCTAGGACAGAGTTCACGGTCAGGCCCAAAACCAGGAGAGCGAGCCCACGGGGGCCAAATGGAAGAAGTCCACGGCTTCCAACAGAGAAGACGGGAGCGCTGAGAAAGCCAAGGGCTGCAGCCCTCGCACAGACAACCGGAAGGAGGGACGGCGGCCATTAAGGCCGGCCCGTAACGCTCACCTTCTGGGGACTCCTCCTGGACATAGGTCCCCGTCAGATAGCGGTGCACCAGGGCCGACTTGCCACTAGACAGGTTCCCCACAATGCCCTGCGGGACAGGAAGGCGGGAGAGCTGCGGTCAGAGGGCAGGACGGAGGACACGGGGCAGGAAAGGCTGATACGTTAGCAAGGAGAGGGGCCAGTGCTGCGGATGGGCGAGCAAAGAGAAACAGGGAAGAGAGGGTGACGGGAGAGACCAAGCCTAGAGACGGAGGGGACTGGAAGCGGGGGAAGCAACGCCGGCCCACCACTCCAGCCCGCACCCCCAGCCCCTGGGCTGCCTGGGCCTCCCATGGGCCTCACTCACCACTTTAAGCTCCGGCACCGAACGGCTCAGGGTCCACTCCTGGCTGTTCACAAAGGAGTCTGCGGGAGAGAAGGCCGCCTGTCAGGACTGGGGTGGGACACACACCTTTGCTATCCACCACCTGCTGCTTCTGACGCTGCCCCTTCACAGGCCAAGGCCAGAAAACAGCACTCACGCCCTGGTTTCCTGGGAAGCAGCAGGAACGTTCTGCGCAGCTGGGACAGAGCGATGCCAGCCCCCACTTCCACTGGCCTGGCCCCGATCCCTCCTCTTACTGCTACAGCAAGGTGCGTAGTTGCTACCTCGAGCCACGCTCGGCCTGCCGCCCCCCACCTGGTGAGAGGCCTCCAGTGGGTCTCAGCCAGACCCAAGCTGGCCTGCAAGGCTGCAGCTTCTGCTGCGAGTAGGAACAGCTCACCCTTGCAGGGTGCGGCCACCTACCGCATTCCTGGAGGCTGAAGAGGGAGGAGCCCTTACCTGGCCCTGTTCTGTGAGAGGCAGGTCCAATGGGGAGCGGCCCTCGTCCCCAAGCTCCTCCTGGGCAGGAGGCCACCACCCTCTGTGTCCCAGAGACCCACCTCCCGGGCTCCTCCTCTCCAGTCCATCCTCAGCTCCTGCCGGGCTCCAGCCACGCAGAGCCCCCCCTCCTTCATCCTCTAGGCTGTAATGGACATCCTGCGATCGGCTCCGGGCAGCTTGGGCCTGGGCCAGCCTCTCTGGCTGGGCCTCTCTGGGCTGGGCTCCCTCTCCCCAGGCTGTCTCAAACAGTGCTTATGACGGTCGGGTCCACAAGCATTCCCCAAACTCATCTGCACAGGCAGCTAGAGGTGAGGGCTCGAGCCTCGCCTGGGAGCTAGAAATGCTGCTGTTCTAGGCTCCCACCCAGAGCCCGCTGGCTCCGAGTGCGTCTCCATCCCTCCCCTCCCGGGCCCCAACTCCTCAGGCACCCAAAGTGATACGGGGCCCTTCCGACCCGCTCTCATTCCACCACGCTAAGGCCACGGGCGGGAGGTCCTGCCCCGACCCACCTGGAAGGCCACCTCTGCCACAGACACCTTCTCCAGACCCACCGGCGACCCCAGAGCCTTGCCTGCCCGGCGCCGATCCCACTCGGCCAGCCCCGGCTAGCCCCCAGGCCCACAAGGCACACGCCCGCTTCTCCCAGGTAGGTTTCCGGTTTGT
Organism: Leucopleurus acutus; assembly: GCF_964270905.1. Taxonomy (NCBI): domain Eukaryota; kingdom Metazoa; phylum Chordata; class Mammalia; order Artiodactyla; family Delphinidae; genus Leucopleurus; species Leucopleurus acutus. The sequence goes on along the minus strand of NC_139144.1, from coordinate 102,897,520 downwards.
TTCACACCCGCCCTCAACCCCGGACTCCAACCAGGGAGGCCACGCAGGCCGGGGCTCTCCCCCTTACCGCTTGGCGCGCCCAGGAGCCCAGGGGCCGCGGCCGCCCGGCGGCTCCACAGCGGCTCGGGGGGCGCGGGCACGGGCTCCCTCCGGCGGAAGCGGCTGGTGAGCAGCCTCCAGAGGCCGGCGGCAGTGTGGGGCCGGCCCGGCTCTGGCGCGGCGCTCGGGGCCGCGGCGCCCAGCAGCAGGTCGCGGCGGCTGGAGAAGGCACCCAGAGAGCTGGCGTCGCCGTCGCTGCGGGTGCGCGCCCGGGGCAGCAGCCCCGACTCTGCGCGCCGGATCTCCTGGCCGCGGCGCAGACGGAAGCTGAAGCTCTTCCTCAGCGCCGACAGGCCGCGCCGGGGGCCCGAGGAGCTGCGCCCGCCGCCGCCGCGTAGCACCTGCCAGCGCTGGCTGCTCCACAGCGAGGCGCCCCGCAGGAAACCCGCGCTGCCCGCGCGGCCCAGCCCCGCGCCAGCGCCCTCGGCCTCGGCCGCCAGCTCCAGGCGGTTCACCTCCAGGAACGTCATGCTGGTGGGCCGCGGCACCTGGGTCCGCCGGGGGCGGCTGCGCCGCGCCGGCGCGGGGCTGGGCGCGGGGCTGGGCGACGGGCTAGGCGCGGCCGAGCCGGGGCGCCCCGAGGACGCGGGCCGGGGAGCCGGCGGGAGGCCGTCGGGGGGGCCGCGGCGGCCGAGACGCGGGCGCAGGAGGCCGAGCAGCAGGCCGCGGACGCCAGCGGCCGGTGGCCCCGGGCCGCCCGAGCACACGCTCTGCGGCCGCGCCGGCTGCTCGCGCACGGCACACAGGGCGGAGGCAGCGCGGCCGGCCGGGGCGCCGTGCAGGTCCAGCGAGTCGCAGACGCTGAGGGCGCGGCGGCAGGCGGCGGGCCGCTCCCGGCTGCGGCTGTCCCCTGGCGGCCAGCCCCGCTCCATGCTCAGGGCCCGCGGGCAAGGGCCAGGCCCATGGTGAGGGGCGCGGGGCTGGGCCCGGGCCGGGGCCGCGGCCGAGGCGCACTGACCTCCGGCCTCTGGGCACCTGGTGTCGGCCGACTGAGTCCCTCAACGCCTCCACCTCGCAGCCGGCAAGCCCAGACCTGGAGAGGCCGGGAGCCAGCCCAACACTGAGAGAGACGTGGCAAGCCTGGCCTGGAACACCCAGGAACGGCGGCCGCAGGGGAGCCAGCCTGCTGGGGCAGCCCCCGAGCCCTGAGAAAACAGGAAATTCCAGCCCAGGGCTCCTCCTCGGTTGGGGCAGGCAGGTGAGGAGATGTCATTAAGAGCAGGCCAAATAAGTAAGTCCTCGGCACACCACACACTGAGTTCGGTTTTGGAGAGAAGCAGGCCATTTGCTCTTTCTCCAGGGAAGAACCAGAAGGTGACCCACCAGGGTGGGAGTCAGTGAAAGCCTAAATTATGAGTCAGGAGTTATGCCGACTTCGGGCCTCAGTCTCCTTATCTGGAAAGTAGGGAGCCTCTAGGAGGCAATCCTGTCTTAGCTTGGGAAACTCGCAAATCCGAGTTGCTGTATGTTGTAGTCAGCTCTTCTGTTAATGACCGAGGCTGTCTTCTTCCCTGGAGATTATAAAATCATCTGTAGTAGGTTAAGTGTTGTCCTGCCCAAGGGCAGCAGAAAATCGAAAGAGAACCTCTGGACCTGGACCATACAGTTCTGGACGAGTGACTCACTTCTGAGCCCCTGAAGTCTCCAGCCTCCACCCGCTGGCTGGTTCTCACCTCCTGTCCAGAGGCTGTGCAGAGGTGAAGCTTCAGACTGCAGTACTGGTTGGAGCCTGACGCTCAGCACTGATGCCCTGTGAATTTCACGTGTGTGGGCTGCAGCAGACACTCAGTAAATGCAGGGATGACTTCAGGACGGGGGCAGGGGGCAGGTAGTTGCCGTACTGTGCTCTCCACTGCAGTGTATACATCAGTCCCCTCCAAGGCGCTGGAGATGAGCCAGTTTACCATAATCCACAAGGACCCCAAGCAGATCAGGAGAAACCAGTTGAGGCAGGTGGCAAGGATGAGTGGGGCTTGCCTTTCCTTTAAAGACGTGATACTCCCAGGTTTCCTCCACCCCCAGTCCAACCCAACTCCCAACGTTCCTGTCCCTCTCAGCTTTAGAATCCCAGGGTCCTGGTCAGAAGCAAAGTACAAGATAAAAGTGGCACATTCCTGAGGGGGCTGGGGTGGGGGAATGCCTGAGAAAGGCAGGGCCTCTCCATCCTAGGTGCTCCTGGGGAACCCAGAGCTGGAAACTCCCAAGTCCTGGGCTGGATCTCCCAGGCCTGGAGAGGCCCCCGGGGCTGATTGCGTATTTTCCTGGGACTAGTTATTAACAACAACGAGGATGACTTCTTCCTCTCCGGGATGCACACCCCCACGTGAGAGTCGCTCCTGCAGAAGAGCCTTTCCCAGGCTCCTTCAGGCGTGGAGACAGGAATGCAACCCAGGAATCCTGACTCACGTTCCCAAGTTTAAGTCTCCTACGCTGAACTTCCCTATCTTCGTATCTGTCTCTCTGTCCTCTCTCACACACGTAGGGGATTACCCCTCCCCCAGAGAAGAAGCCTGCTCATTCCAAACCCTGCCCCCAAGCCAATGAAAATGCAAGCACAGGACAGCAGCTATCAGAGACAAGTGGGGACTGAGGGGGGACGGGGGACAAGGTGCCGAACAGGGGATGGGCTGCTTCAGAACCCAACTGGCTAGCCTCAGGGGGCGAGGAGCAGGCTGAGATAGGAGAGTAAAAGGCCCCCAGTTACACACACACACACACACACACACACACACACACACACACACACACACACACACACACACGGGCTACAGGACATGCAGCAGTGCCCAGTCCAGGAGGTGAAAAAACATGCCACATTCTCAAAGGACACACCAGCTCCTGACTCCCCTTGTACCTGCAGGATCGGTCCAGGCGAAATGCTCAGACTGGGTCAATCCCAAACCTGGGACAGCTTCCTCTTCCTCACGGGGCTGCCTCCTTCCTATTCCTGCTTCCTAGAAACCTTTCCTGACTCAGGGAAACTAGACAGAGAAGGGCACCTGCCTGCACATAAATGTCCCAGGACATCAGCCAAAGACCCCAGAAAGGAGATCGGTGCAGGCACACACCTCTCTCCTTGTTGGTGTCACACACACACACCCCCGCCCGGGTCAGGGACAAGGTCTCTGTGTTCCATCTGCAAGATTCTACTCCAGAGACATGTGACAAACAGCTTACTACTCAACACAGCCCAAAGGAAACTAGGACAATCCTAAAAAGCATCGGGCTGGGGCCACGTAAACCGTACAGAAATCCCATAAAACTAGCCCTCGTGTCAGTTCTCTGACTCTTAAGGTCATCAGAAACACCAGGCTGAACCTGTCGTGTAGGGGTGAGACCCCACAGAAGCTTCTGCGGGAATTAAAGACGCACTCTCTCGCAAGGCCTGCAGCACGCATCCTGGGTGAGGATGGACACGCTTCCCTGGAGGCTGAGCGCGCAGAGGCTGAGCACTGAGCACCCCCTTCTGTTCTGAGCGCAGGCAAATCAGAAGGAGAAGGGCCGACTCTAGAGCTGGCTGAGCTGGACTGGCTGCTCGGACCTGAGAGAGGAGGGCGCCTGCGTGTGCAGCTGTGGCCTGGGGCAGCAGGGGTGCACTGCTGAACCCAGGGTGTCTAGGGAGAAAGAGAAAGACCCCTGTATAAAAAAGGCATGAGCTGTGAGGCACTGCACAGAAGCGGTGCACTGGTGGGGGGAAAAAGAAGGGCGGCCTCTGGCGCAGGAATCCCACAGAACCTTGTACCTAGTCTCCCTCAAATATTTGCTGGGTGATCCATTGATAAGTGTCGAGGCGCGCCCAGGTGAGGCCACGCAGCAGCCGCAGAGAGCCTGTGGAGGTCCTTCTCAGAGCCCAGGAGGGGCTGGCTTTCTGCTGGAAGCCAAAGGCTGCGGCTTCCTCCCGCCGCCAGAGTGGTCCCAAGAGCCGCAGGGCCCTCCGACGCCGGTCGGCATCTTCTTGCCCACAAGGTGGCAGCAACACATCTTCCTGCAGCCAGGTGGCCTCCAGCTGTGCGGCGAGCAAGGCGGTAAGGACCCCAGCAGTGGCCCGGCGGTGAGTGGCCACGCGGGTTGGCCAAGCCCTTCGATCACTGAGCTGAGGGAGGCGACGAGTGTCACACCCGGAGGATCGAGAGGCCCGCAGGTCTCTAGCAAGCTCTGTCCTCTCTGCAGGTCACCGGGTTGGGGATTAGGGAGTCCGCAGAGACCCTGGGCCGCCCCCACCAACGACCCGCCACTCACACGGGCGGCCTGCAGGACCGGCCTCCTTACAAGTTTCAGGAGTTGTCCGCAGCTGTCACAATATTCGTCTAACACTCATCCCTCTGGGATATTTTTCTGGTGTGTTTAATGTTCCCCCGCTAGAACTCGGCAGGGCACGCAGGTGGTGTGCAATGATTCTGTGAATGAACGAGTGAATGAATGAATGAACGTGCATCTTTGCTGAGCATGAACTGTGCGCCCCAGCTAGTTGTAGCTCACGAGCTCTAGAGCACAGGCTCAGTAGTAGTGGCGCACGGGCTTAGCTGCTCCGCGGCAGGTGGGATCTTCCCGGACCAGGGCTCGAACCCACATCCCCTGCATCGGCAGGCGGATTCTGAACCACTGCGCCACCAGGGAAGCCCTCATCCATCTTTAAAGGTTGTTCTCTACCTTCAAAACTGAGCTAACGGTCCAGCCAAATCCCATGAGCTAAAAATCTGCCCCTTGCAGCCCAACAGGCTTTGAAAATGCCTTCATTCCATATCAGCAGCATCAACAGGCTAATGAAAGCCTGCTTCATCTTTCTTACAGAAGTCAAATGGTTTCACAAAGGGACGACAACACAGTATTCAAATAATTGCGCCGTTCTGGCTGTAAGCCGGAGGAGCTGTGCCCCCCGTCTGGGAACCCCAGTACAGATGCACAAGCTCTGGGTCTCAGGGCAAGGGGGACTGAGGGTCAGTGTACACTATTAAGAACAAAGACAGGTAGTTTGAGAGTCTAATGGACAAAAGTTTAAAAGCATCTGAATTCCAGGTGGGTGAGGGATGGATTGGGAGTTTGGGATTAGCAGATGCAAACTATTTATATAGAACAGATAAACAACGAGGTCCTACTGTATAGCACAGGGAACTATATTCATAAACAATTGTAAAAGGAGGGACTTCCCTGGCGGGCCAGTGGTTAAGACTCCGCGCTTCCACTGCAGGGGGTGCGGGTTGAATCCTTGGTCGGGGAACTAAGATCCCACGTGCTGCTCAGTGGCCAAAATAATAATAATGTACAAGCACATGCAAAAGAATATAGGTACGTATGTAACTGAATCACCTTGCTGTACACCAGGAATCAACACAACATTGTAAATCAACTATGCTTCAACAAAATAAAGTTTCAAATAAATAAATAAAAGCATCTGATTTCCCATCATCAATTTTGAAAGCAGGGCCTACACTGAGGCCCAGGGCTCTGCCCCACTGGCAAGGCCAAGCCTGCCCATTGCCCCGAGCATCCAACACACACGCCCAGACCCCGGGAGGCCTCTGGATGGGCTCCCCATCAAAGGAAGCCACAGACCTCTCAGGCCAGACCCAGGTTGACACCAGCAGGGCCTGGACGTGGAGGCTACCTCCCTCCCCGCCGCCAGCCCAGCGGGAGTCGTCGGTGAACACTCAGCTCGGGCCCGCTGCCACCACAAGCCCTCCTGGGCGTCCCGGCCTCCTCTCACTGTCCCCAGTTCACCTCGTGTCTTCTGTAGATGCTAACATCTAATCGGCTCTCACCTCATGGGGGCCTGAGCTCCCGGGCACAGAAAGGTCACAGATACCTGCCCCTGTGGCTCAGAGCCAGACTCGGCCAGCCCTGGGGACAGCAGAGCCATTTTGGTGCCCTGTACACCCAAGGCAGCAGCCACAGGGGACGGCACTGGTCACCCGGTAATAATGGCCACTTCCTGAACATGAGGGGCTCTACTCGGAGCACTTCACACACACAAAACCACTTAACCCCTCTGAGAAAGGTACTGGTCTTCTTTTTTAAAGAAATATTTATTTATTGGCCACGCCTCGCGGCATGCGGGATCTTAGTTACCCAACCAGGGATCAAACCCGTGCCCCCTGAAGTGGACGCTTGGAGTCCTAACCACTGGACCGCCAGAGAAGTCCTGAAAGGTACTGTTTTGTTTGTTTGTTTGGTTGGTTTTTTGGGGGCTGCGTTGGGTCTTCGTTGCTGCGCGTGGGCTTTCTCCAGTGGTGGCGAGCGGGGGCTTCTCTTCTTTGCGGTGCGCAGGCTTCTCATTGCTGCGGAGCACGGGCTCTAGGCGCGCGGGCTTCAGTAGTTGTGGTACGTGAGCTCAGTAGTTGTGGCGCACGAGCTTAGTTGCTCCGTGGCACGTGGGATCTTCCCGGACCAGGGCTCGAACCTGTGTCCCTTGCATTGGCAGGCGGATTCTTAACCACTGTGCCACCAGGGAAGCCTGAAAGGTACTGTTAATCTCCCCGTTTAAAGATGAGGACTCTGAGGCACAGCGGCCAAGTAACGTGCCTAAGGTGAGGGCTGGTAGGTGGCTGAAGCTGACCTTCCAACCTAGGCCACCTGTCTGGCCCCGAGCCCTGAGGCCTGCTGAGCCTGGTGAGATTTCTGCTGGCACACAAGTTCATCTTGCAGGCAGCACTCACCCGTCTTCCTTTCCTCCTGCCCTGGTACCCACATCGGGGCGGCCCAGCCTTGCCCTTCCCAGCAAGGGAACCTCCTTCCCAAAAGACTCCCCAGGGTTCCTCGTCACCCACCTTCCAAACAAACTCCTGCCCCCAAATCCCACTCTCCCAGCCCTGAATCAGTACGAGGGGCTGACACTGGTTCATGAGCCAGCCCTGCTAGGTATGCATGGCATTCACAAAGGAGAAGCCACCTCGACAGGCCAAAGGGGCGCTGTCTGGGGCTGAGGGGCCCTCGGCACACCCCACGTTCACGCCATTAGACAGAGCCCAGAGCAGCCAGCCCGGGCCCGAGGTCAGACCACCCTCCCGAAGTGAAGACACTTCCCTGGGCGACTGCCATCTTCCTGAGCCCTTCAGGTACCCAGCAACATGTGACAGTTAATTTCCTACTGTGAGACACACCTTTCCCACCCACCCCCGCAGGGGGTCCACTGCCCAGCGCTGCCTGGGCCACACAAGGACTGGAGTGCGGTGGGGACAACCCGATGAGGCCCCTGGGGGCACAGGGCTACCCCCGTCCCATGCAGCCGGTCCACCTGCACACTCTTCTGCTCAACACCAGCAAGCATTCCCAGTCCCACCAGCCCTCCCGCGTCACAGAGCGACTGGGAGTGGCAATCAGAGCTTTGGCGCCTGGCAGTTGGGTTTCAGACTTTCCTCTTTTTTTTAATGTAAAAAGGGTTTTATTTGGAATTCCCTGTGGTCCAGTGGTTAGGACTCCGCTCTTTCACTGCCGAGGGCCCGGGGGCCCGGGTTTGATCCCTGGTCAGGGAACTAAGATCCCGCAAGCTACGTGGCACAGCCAGAAAAAAAGAAGGTGGGGGAGGGTGCTTTTATTTGCAGGGGAGCAGGACTCTAGTGGCACAAGCCAAATGCCACGTCATCGTCTGACTCCTCAGCCTCCTCCCCCTTCTCGTCTTTCTGCAGATCCTGGGGCAGTGAAGATGGCCACAGCCCCGGCAGCGGGCGCGCCGGCCAACATGCCAATACCCTGGGCAATGACGCCCTCAATTGTTCTTTCCGTTCAGCTCACAGATGACCTTGTTGAGCCGGTCATCATCCGCCTCAGTGCCGCGCTGTCCAGGATCTTCTTGATGTCCTTGGCGCTGGGGGAGGTGCTGTCCCCGAGGGCGGCCGGCAGGTAGGAGGCGACGCAGCGCATCTCTGCGGCGGCGAGAGACCTTGCATGGGCGACCTCAGAGGCATCAGGGACCCAGGCTTTCCTCTTTATTCTACTCTCATCTGTCTTCAGCCTGAGGACTCACCGCCCCACCGGCCCGTCAGCTCTCAGGCCTGGGCCCCCGGGCCACACCATCGCTGTGAAACAGCGTCAGGGAACCCTGGTGACCGCATGGGCGCTCAAGGGAGGCCACCCAGGAGGGAGCTCCGGAGGCCGCGTGGCCGACTGCAGCCTCCCCACGGCCCTCGGCTGCGAGATGAGACTGGCGCAGAGGTCAAGGCCGTGTGCAGAGCTGCCGTGCTTCGAACTTACGCCACAGGCAGAGCCGACCGGGAGCCCCCAGCAGAACCCCTGCGCAGAGAGCAAGGGTCCCCGGCCTGTCAGCAACAACTGGGCAGTGGGGACGACACGCAGGGCAGAGGTGGAGGGGTCCCTGCAAACCATCTTCACAAACGCCCGTCCACAGCCTGTAGACCCCACGCGGGCGGGTCTTCTCCACCTCCCCTCCCGGCACCTTCACCTGTGCTCCTCTGTGCAACGGCCTCACTCAGCCCACCTCCTCCCCGAGGCCTCAGACCTCAGCCACCAGATCTCGCCCCAACCTCGCCGAGCCCTGCACAGCTTGGCCGGGCAGCCGGGGAAGCCCACTGGCCGCGGAGTCTGCGAGGAGCTACGGCCAAGCCGCAGGGGAAGCTGTGCTGGACCCCGGGAGAGGGGGAGGCAGGACACAGTTTGCAACAAGGTTCCTGGATTTAAAGGATAGAGAAGATGGATAGATTCACTGCATAAAAATAAGGTCCTGAACGATTTTTTAAAAAATTGTAAAAAAAACCCCACAAAAAAACCTAAGAGAAATACAACTAAAGGGAAATCAACACGTGGACAAAAACGTGACTATGCTGATGGGTTAATATCACTAATACATGCAAAGCGCACAGATGTCGCTAAAAAAAATATATAAAATCTTGACAAAGTAAAGAAAGTACAAACAGCCAATTCACGTGGAAATCACTCGCTCTCACTTGGGACGCAAAGAAACAGAAATTAGAAATGAAGTTCCAGGGCTTTCCTGGTGGCGCAGTGGTTAAGAATCCGCCTGCCAATGCAGGGGACATGGGTTCGAGCCCTGGTCCAGGAAGATCCCACAGGCCGCAGAGCAACTAAGCCCGTGCGCCGGAACGACTGAGCCTGCGCTCTAGAGCCTTCGAGCCACAACTACTGAAGCCTGTGCCCTCTAGAGCCCACGTGCCACAACTACTGAGCCCGCGTGCTGCAACTATTGAAGCCCACGCGCCTAGAGCCCGTGCTCCGCAACAAGAGAAGCCACCACAATAAGAAGCCCATTCACTGCAACGAAGAGTAGCCCCCGCTCGCCACAACTAGGAATAAAGACCCAACGCAGCCAAAAATAAATAAATAAAATTAAAAAAAAAAAATGAAGTTCCACTTCTCACCTACCAAAGCCTTAACATGACTTTTGTGTCCGTGAGGCCCAGTGCTGGCAAGCGTGCATGTGCCCAACCCCCCTCCCCAGCAGCTCAGCCCTTTGCCCCTCGTACTAAATTAGCCACAGGGACTCCAACAGAGACTGTCTGACATGGACACAAAGGTTTAGGCCCAAAGAAGTCCAGCACTTCCAAAAAAGTGAAATCAACCAGCGTGTCCACCAATACGGAAACAAGGGAGTAAGCGACAGTGTCTCCAGATGGTGGGACATCATGCAGCCACTTAAAACAACATCTGCAGGGGCTTCCCTGGCCGTCCAGTGGTGAAGCATCCACCTCCCACTGCAGGGGGCACGGGTTCCATCCCCGGTCGGGGAACTAAGATCCCACATGCTGCACAGCACAGCCATAAATGAACAAATAAATAAGTAAATAATAAAATAACATCTGTAGAGACTTTTTTACTCAGCACAGCAGCAACACTTGTGATCATTTTTTTTAAAAAGCAAGATACAAAACTGTACGTAACATGGACCCAGGTAAAAAAAATGCAGGGAAAAAGGAACATATCAAAAAAATAAATAAAATAAATAAAGGAAAAAGGAACATATCAAAATGAGGACAGAGGCCAACTTGGCGGTTAGGACCTGCAGTGATTTTTTTCTGCCTCTATTTTTCTGCAAAATGTACATTTCACCCTGTTTCCTAAAATGTTTGTAGAGGATACACTACAAAGAAAACAGAAGAAACAGAAGAGTGTTTCACCTAGGGATGAGGGCTGGGTGAGGGAAGAAATGGCTCGCCAGAAAAACGCGTGGGTTTGCGCTCTCCCGGCTGAATCCGGGCCCCCAAAGGCCCCCGAGCCTCCACACCTGCAGCGGCTCTGGGTCACCACACAGCCTGACTGGGGCTCACAACAGCTTTCCAACTCCAGCTCTGCGTGGGACACAAAAGAAGAAAGTGGGCTGGGACTAGTCTAATAAACATGAACTTTGTCCTTCTTTTTAGAATTATATTTGACAGTATAAAAGCACATTCACAACACGCTGGGAAAGCTGCTTTTGATCCTCTGCCCCCTTCCCTTTCCTTCACATGGAAGCTTCCAGAAGGAGTGTCCCCTCCCGTCCCCAAAGCCCCAATGCTAGGACTTGGACTTAGCGTTTCACCACAATGCCCGGCCTGGGAGCAAGGAGCCGCTGCTAACACAATACGCTGGCGGCCTCCCCAGTCCCCGGGCACAGGCCTCACTCATCCGTCATCCAGCCGTTGCCCTACTGAGGGCCATTCAAGGTGCTTCCTTTTTTGTCTTTAAACCTCTACAAGCAAGGCTGTAATCAACACCTGTGTACCTATGTATTTTCTTTCTTTCTTTTTCTTTCTTCATAAATTTATCTATTTATTTTTGGCTGCATTGGGTCTTCGTTGCTACGCGCGGGCTTCTCATTGTGGTGGCTTCTCTTGTTGCGGAGCACGGGCTCTAGGCGCGTGGGCTTCAGTAGTTGTGGCTCTCGGACCCTAGAGCACAGGCTCAGTAGTTGTGGTGCATGGGCTTAGCTGCTCCGCGGCATATGGGATCTTCCCGGACCAGGGCTCGAACCCATGTGCCCTGCATTGGCAGGCGGATTCTTAACCACTGCGCCACCAGGGAAGTCCCACCTATGTGTTTTCTTTCCACAGGTTACATGCCCCAAAGTGGAAAAGTTGGGTTCAAAGAAAAATATGAATTTTTCATGTTCATGGATAATGCCTGATTATTTTCCAAATAGGAGGCAGCAATTCACTGCCCCCCCATTCCCCCACCAGCAACATATGGGAACACCCACTGCGCCACTCTCACCAGCATCGAGTCATCAGCTCACTTTCTGCTACTGAACGAGGAACCCAGTACCTTGCTCTTCAGATCTGTGTTTCCCTGATGACTCTGAGGCTAAGCATCTTTTCATGGTCATCAACAATTTCCATTTCCTCTTCTCTGAATTGTCTGCCTGGTCCTATTCTTTGTCCACTTGTCTTTGGGTTTTTTTGTTTCGTTTTGTTTTTTGCTTGCACCGGGTCTTAGTTGCGGCACACGGACTTCTTAGTTGCAGCATGCTAACTCTTCGTTGCGGCATGCATGCGGGATCTAGTTCCCCGACCAGGGATAGAACCCGGGCCCTCTGCATTGGGAGCATGGAGTCTTACCCACTGGACCACCAGGGAAGTCCCTGTCTTTGGGGTTTTAAAAACCTTTTTCTTAACAATTTAGAGGAATTCTTTGTATAACAGGCATCTTAACCATTTATCTGGCATATGTACATGGCAAGCAAATTCTCCTACTCTATTCTACAAAAGTGTAATTAAATCTGTTAATTTTATAATTGATTATAACATCTGAACAATAAGAACCACAACAAAAATCCATGAAACAAGAGTGTTCCTAAAAAAAGGCAAAGGGGGTGGGGGCGGCCTTCTTGACAGAAGAGTACCAGCTAAGACTTGCGGAAGGAATGTCCAGATGAGAAAATCACCACGTGGCAGCCCCCACAGAACAGATTCAGGCACGATCCCTGAGGCACTGAAAACCACTGACTGAAGGTTGTGGGGAGCAGTTTACTTCCAAGGTGCAAAAGTCTCACCCTACAGATTACTGATGAATTACAAACGGGGAGGCAACGGGCCTTCAGGATTAGGACATCTGGTAATTATGTCCTTAACATCACTAACAGCAGGGCCTGATGTGACACAATAGGAGGTATTCCTGTCAAAAGGGTTTAACCTGGATCTCATCAAGCCCCTGAGCTCGCTTCAGGTCATAGGCAGCAGGCGGGATACAGGCACAAGTTAAATAACACCAAGCGGCTACAGCGCCCCAATCAGAGCGCAACCTTCTACAGGAAAACTGCCCCCAGACTCTTCAACAGTCTGTGTGATAAACCTGTCAGAATGGCCGTCATTAAAAAGTCTACAGGGCTTCCCTGGTGGCGCAGTGGTTGAGAATCCACCTGCCAACGCAGGGGACACGGGTTTGAGCCCTGGTCCAGGAGGATCCCACGTGCTGCGGAGCAACTAAGCCCGTGCACCACAACTACTGAGCCCGTGCTCTAGAGCCGGTGAGCCACAACTACCGAGCCCACGTGCCACAACTACTGAAGCCCACGCGCCTAGAGCCCGTGCTCCCCCACAAGAGAAGCCACCGCAATGAGAAGCTCGCGCACCGCAACGAAAAGTAGGCCCCGCTTGCTGCAACTAGAGAAAGCCAGCGTGCAGCATCAAAGACCCAACACAGCCGAAAATAAATAAATAAATAAATTTATATTAAAAAAGAGACGTCTACAAATAATAAATGCTGGAGAGGGTGTGGAGAAAAGGGAACCCTCTTAACACTGTTGGTGGGAATGTAAGTTGGTGCAGCCACTATGGAAGACAGTATGGAGGTTCCTTAAAAAACTACAAATAGAGCTACCATGTGACCCAGCAATCCCACTACTGGGCATGTACCCTGAGAAAACCATAATTCGAAAAGATACACGCACCCCTATGTTCATAGCAGCACTATTCACAATAGCCAAGACATGGAAGCAACCTAAATGTCCATCGACAGATGAATGGATAAAGAAGATGTGGTATATATACACAATGGGATACTACTCAGCTATAAACAAGAATGCTGGGGCGAAGTGAGAGTAGCATTGACATATATACACTACCAAACGTAAGGTAGATAGCTAGTGGGAAGCAGCCGCATAGCACAGGGAGATCAGCTCGGTGCTTTGCGATGACCTAGAGGGGTGGGATAGGGAGGGTGGGAGGGAGGCGACATGGGGATATATGTATGCATGTGGCTAATTCACTTTGTTGTACAACAGAAACTAACACAGCATTGTGAAGCAATTATACTCCAATAAAGATGTACTAAAAAAAAAAAAGAGGGGCTTCCCTGGTGGCGCAGTAGTTAAGAATCTGCCTGACATTGCAGGGGACACTGGTTCGAGCCCTGGTCCAGGAAGATCCCACATGCCACGGAGCAACTAAGCCCGTGCACCACAGCTGCTGAGCCCATGTGCCACAAGTACTAGAGCCCACACGCCTAGAGCCCATGCTCCGCAACAAGAGAAGCCACCGCAATGAGAAGCCCACGCACCGCAACGAAGAGTAGCCCCCGCTCACCACAACTAGAGAAAGCCTGCGCGCAGCCACAAAGACCCAACACAGCCAAAAATAAATAAAATAAAATAATTTATATTAAAAAAAGAAAATAATGCCATCGGCAGCAACATGGATGGACCTAGAGATTATCATACTAAGTGAAGTAAGTCAGAAAAAGAAAGACAAATGCCATATGATATCACTTATATGTGGAATCTAAAACATGACACAAACAAACTTATCTACGCAACAGAAACAGACTCACACGTAGAGAACAGACTTGTGATTGCCAAGGAGGTGTGGGTGGGGGAGGGAGGGTTGGGAGTTTGGGATTAGTAGATGCAAACCATTATATATAGGATGGATAAACAACTCCTATTGTAAAGCACAGGGAACTATATTCATTATCCTGTGATAAACCATAATGGAAAGGAATATGAAAAAGAATATATTTATATATAACTGAGTCACTTTGCTGCAGAGCAGAAATTAACACAACATTGTAAATAAACTATACTTCAATACATTTTTTTTAAATATTAAAAAAAGAGTCTGTGTGATGGGGAAAAGCATCACGATGGATCCTGTGCCGTCCTGATCCCGTCCTGATTTGGAAAAACAAAGAGGTTATTATATAAGGCCCGTGGGGGTTACTTGAGGACATCTGGTTATGGATGAGCTAGTCAACGATGGTTGAGGGTTCTCACTCATCTCTTTAGGTGTGACACTGGTACTACATCACGTAGAAGGACTGTCTGTTCGTAGGAAATGCCTGCTGGAGTGCTTGGGGGGAAGCATCCACAACTACTGACCATCACCTCCACCAAAATATGTGTGTGTGAGAAACAGAGGGAAAGCAAATGGGGTAAATGTTAACTAAGAATCATTCAAGGTGGTCATTTTTCAAAACGAAGGGCTTGGGGAGGGCTTCCCTGGTGGCGCAGTGGTTGAGAGTCCGCCTGCCGATGCAGGGGACGCAGGTTCGTGCCCCGGTCCGGGGGGATCCCACATGCCGCGGAGCGGCTGGGCCCGTGAGCCATGGCCGCCGGGCCTGCGCGTCCGGAGCCTGTGCTCCGCGGTGGGAGGGGCCCCGGCAGTCAGAGGCCCGCGGACCGCAAAAAAAAAAAAAAAAAAAAAGGCTTGGGGAAAAATCTGTCTGTCCTTCCCTCTATAAATTCTGGGTTTCCTGTCTGGCTTAAGGGGATACCTCTTATCCCAAGATTAGACAGTACACTTTTAACTTTCTTCTGTATTTTTAAGAGCTGTATCTTTTTCGTGGTGCAGCAGCGCATGCCGGCTCGGAACACAGAATCTGAGAATGGCCTCCCCGGGTCCAGGTCCTGCCTCTGCCATTGTGAGGCAAGCAACCTTGGGCAAATTCCTCTACATCTCCGTGCGTCAGTCTCCCCATCTTCAAGATGGGGATGATAACACCCCAGGAACGTCTCGAGAATGACAAGCAAGCACGGAGGGCAGAGCCTGGCACACAGGCACTAACAGAAAGCTATTCTTTCGAGTTCTTTCTGAGATGCCAGATGAGATGCAGCCACCCTTCGCTCAGAACCCTGCGGCTCCCTGGCACCTGAAGCACGAGCTGTCAATCTCGCGATGTCTGCAGCACAAACAAAGTGCTGGAGTGTGGGGTGGCGCATTTGAATAGTTTAAAAACATGCTACGCCAGCAATTTTCATAATAAAATCACGACTCTGGTAAAACAGCGTCTCGCGGTGCCTATCAAAGCAGCCAGGTACGCCACAGGGCTCCCCCCACGTCCCTCCACGCTGGGTCACTGGGTAGAAACCCCATAGAGGCCCTGGCGTGCGGCGCGCTCTTTCGGAAATACAGTTTTTCTTCGGTGCCAACTCAGCATCACCCGGCCCATCCTCTCCTGCTTGGAGCAGAGGGACACCCCACTCAGCCCACTCCCAGCTGGGCTGCACCAGGCAGCACTGGGACCTGTACCCCCGCGTGCCACAGAAATCAATGTTCCCCTTGATCGAGTTCAGGGGGCACCCTGGAAGGAAAGGCAGTGGCAATGCCCAAGGCACCCAGTTCAGAATTCCGAAGGGCCTCCCCGCTCCTCCCCCCACCCCACGGCTGCACACGGCTCCCTCCGCCTGGACCACCCAGCCCTCACTCTCCAGGACGGATTTTCTCTTGCAGACAGAGGGGAAGGACTCTCTCCCGTGCCCCCCGGGGACCCTGCCCCCTCAGTGGGTCTGTGTTAAGCTGTTTGGACTTGGGTCAGGGTCTCCGTATCTATGCCATTGGTGCCCCCAACGTGGACACAACTGACTGCCCTGGACCTGCATGGGGCCTGTTCCCCCTGCACCCATGGGAGACACACAAGTGGTGGCCGGTGTCCCTCCCTTGGCCTCACACCCACTGTCGCCAGGCGAGGGTCACACAGTTGGGGCAGAACGTGGCCGCCTCCCGGGGCCGCGACCCAGGGAAGCTTTCTCCCCGGGCAGGTCGCGGGCTGTAGGGCGACCAGTCAGAAGCACACGCCGGAAAGCAAGACACCTTGCTCTTGGGGACCTAGCAGCTCTGGCCCAGCTCTGAGCCCTGGAGGAAGAGGCCAGAGAACTCCACGCACCGCCCCTCCTCCTGGTCACCCCAGTGCCGGCGAGGCACAGGCTGGCGGCCCAGACTCCGCGGGGAGGCACAGGCCTCAGAGAGAGAAGTTAGGCCCCTCCACAGACAGTCCCCGCCCCACCCTGCTCTGGGGGCTGCAAAGCTCCACCTCAGGGGCCTCACAGCCCACAGGCCCCCTGCCCTTGGCTGCTCGGGGCCAGCAGGCTGGGAGGGGACCCCACGGGCAGCACCGTGGCCCTGGAGGGGACGGAGCAGTGTGATACAGGCGAGGGCTCCCTGAGCCACCTCCAGGTCCAACAGGGCCCCTGGGCTGGGTACAGAGCAGGGAGGGCCCTTGGTCACTGGTACCTGCCAGGCTGGTACTGGGCTAGGGGCCCGAGGCCCACTGGCCATGGGCTCAGTGTCCAGGAGGAAAGCGGCAGATGAGGCCGACACCAGCTTGGGGCCAGTGGGGGGAGAGCACCCACTGCTCCAGGCCCCACGAGGGACCAGGCCAGGGGAGACTAGGGGCTGGGGAGGGATACCCAACAGACCAGAGCCTCGAACGGGAAAGGTGGGCGATGGAGCTGGACAGAGGCAGCTTTAGATCCCAGCTCTTCTCGCAGGTAAAGGGAAGTAATGGCCCTGGAGGGGCTGCCGTGCGCTCAGGGCCCACTGAGAGAAGCGAGGCCCAAGGGCCACAGCCGGCAGGGGATGGGGATACCCAGGAAGGGAGGTGAGAGCCTGTTAACACAGTTTCAGGATGGCGTGTCCGCCCCCCGCCCCCCCACCCACCCGAGAGTGACAGCCTGGGAGAGAATGAGAGCTCTGCAGGGTGATGGGCTCTGTCTTCTGTGGGTTGGCTAGAGGGGCCTCAGGACATCTCATCCAAGATGTCAGTCACCAAGGGCCTGCTAAAGGCAGAGAGCGGCCCAGCCCAGCCCACTGGCAGGTTCCCTGCTGGCTCCCCGGACAAAGGTTAACCAGAGCGAGTTGGTGAACGCAGCACCACAGGATGCTCCTTCCTGGGCGGCTCCACAAACATCTCATCCCCAAGCAGAGCGGGGAGGGGAAGGTCTCCTTATTCCAGGGCCCGAGTGGACTGAGAGACAGAGCAAGGAGCCAACCCAGGCTGCTGGCTGAGAGCGGCCTTATTCTGTGCCTTGTGTTTTCAGAGAGCACGTGTACGTTTACAAAATTTTCGCTATTATATACACGTTACTCAGCGTAAAGACAAAACACAAACCAAAAAAAAAAAAAAAGCTTACCAAAAACAGCTCCTGCCTAAGACACCAGGATGGGCTGAGGGGAATATTGTGACTTTGCTGGTGACACACCCTGGCACAACTGCTGTGGGTCACGGCTGAAGGGGACATGGCCGGGATCACCCGGCCCACCTCTCCTGTGAGCTGGAAGGAGAGTACCACGGTGAAGTGCAAAGGCCCGGGGCCTCACCGCCCTGCTGCTCAGCAGTGACCTTGAATCCCTGGTAGGTGGCTTCCACCCTCTCTGGTCCACAGAGCGAGGGCTGGCCGGCTGGCCGGCCTACATAATCGGCACCCTTTTCCCTAGTGGTCTGCACTTCACAATCCAGCACTTTAGTCCATCAAGCATCAGGAGGATACGCAGAGGCCAGCCAGTCCACGGACTGTGCTGTTCACACGAGCTCTGCCCAGCAACAGGCTCGCTGTCCGGCACGTCCACTCCCGGTCGGGCCCACCGGCCCTTGCCACCTCCCTTCCCCTCACCCTAATTCAGGATTATCCTCGGGCTGTGATGCAGAGGGGGCGGGCGGGGACGTAAGTAGGGCAGAGCGGCAGCCACGTGAGATGAAACCTCCAAACCCAAGTGACGCGAGCCACGCTGGGGCCCGTGGGCAACCCATTCTCAACCAAGACGCTGACTAACAAGAGCCTGGACGTGATTCCCCCCAACAGACACGCGCCCTCTCCTCCAGCTTCTTGCAAAAGAGCGGGGTCTGGGCTCACGCCCCACCTTCCGCCTTGAGCAAAACCGTGTGAACCTCGGTTCCAGAACTTGAGAACCCCTGGACGGGAACACGTTTTGGGGCCGAGCACCCTCAGCAGTAGTTGTGCTTCCGGGTTTGAAGAAAATCCACGGCGACAAAAAACTACCGTGACTTCAGTAACCCTTCTAAATAGATTTATCTGCTACCCATCACCACGGCCTGAGCAGGTACTCAGGAGTGTTTGTTGAATGACTGAGTGAAAACGGCAGGATATACGTGAAAGGCACGTTACTTAAAAATTTTAATATGATACTTTAGAAAGATGAATCCAAAAGGATATACTTCTGTATTCAATTTTTCCAACGAACAGGAATTCTTTTGTTACCTTATAGGCTAAAATTAGAGCTGTTTTTCCAATACCAGAGACACCGGCCACGCACGGCTCTTGAGCGCTTGAAATGCGGCCAGTCCAAATGGAGAGGCACTGAGCGGGTGAAACACAGTTTGAAGACTTAGTTGAGAAAAGAATGTAAGATGTCTCATTAAAAATTGTTATATTAATTAATTAATTTATTTATTTATCTTATTTAATTTTTGGCTGTGTTGGGTCTTCGTTGCTGTGTGCAGGCTTTCTCTAGTTGCTGTGAGCGGGGGCCACTCTTCATTTGCAGTGCACAGGCTTCTCACTGCGGTGGCTTCTCTTGTTACGGAGCACGGGCTCTAGGCGCGCGGGCTTCGGAAGTTGTGGCTTGCGGGCTCCAGAGCGCAGGCTCAGTAGTTGTGGCGCACGAGCTTAGTTGCTCCGCGGCATGTGGGATCTTCCCGGACCAGGGATCGAACCAGGCGGATTCTTAACCACTGCGCCACCAGGGAAGCCCCGTTATATTAATTTGTTAATTGTGCATTGAAATGATAATATTTCAGATACAATGGGTTAAATAAAACGCATTATTAAAGATAATTTTTTTTTGCTTTCTTAATATGGCTACTTGAAAATTTAAATTTACACATGACTCACATGTGTAATTGGTGCTGAATTAGAGGAAATACTTTAATCGACGGGCAAGCAATCAGATGAAAGCAATGCTGGGTGCCTGTGTGACACACTCCTTATGACCAGCTGTGGGCCAGGGTCTGCTCCAATCAGCTGGAACGTCAGACAAGTCCGGACCTGGCACCCCTCCTTGGGGCCTGCCAGGCTAAACCAACTTACCCCAAACTCTGCCCCGCCAGGTTCTCCCATTCGCCCACTCGGGTTCAGGGAGCATGACTGGGGAGCCACCGCTGCAGGTGCCACGAGGGACACTCTCTCCCTGAGTCCTCTCCGCAGCCCTGCAAAGGCTGGAGTCACTGTGAACACTTCCGAGGGGCCGGGGCTGGTCTAAAAGCTTTGCACGCGTTAATATACTTCACTGTCACACCTACACAATGAGATGGGTGCTTGTTAAACTCATATTAGCAACAAGGAAGCCAAGACACAGAAAGGTTATACCACTACTGAGGGTTAGGAATGTACATCTAGGCAGCCTGGCTCCAGAGCCGGATGTACCCACTACCCTGTACAGACTGTGACAGAGAAGGAATGACACCGGGCTCCATTCTACACATCATCC
The DNA here is from genome assembly GCF_964270905.1 of Leucopleurus acutus. Classification (NCBI taxonomy): domain Eukaryota; kingdom Metazoa; phylum Chordata; class Mammalia; order Artiodactyla; family Delphinidae; genus Leucopleurus; species Leucopleurus acutus. Next base: position 102,877,820 of record NC_139144.1, on the reverse strand, counting down.
AGCCTAAAACAGTCTAGAAGAGTCTAGAAGCAATAACCAAGACGAGTGGGGCTTCAGAGGGACTGAAAGCCACCAAATCATCACAGTGCTTCTTAGCAAAGGGCCTTCATCTAGGGTCTGTTTAACCAAAAAAGTTCTCTGGGCAGGGAAGTGCATCTGCCCCTCCCTGGAAGAGACCACACACAGAGGAGGGGCCGGGAGCTCCCACCAGGAGCAGAGCAGGAGCCCCGAGTGGGGTCCAGCTCTCCCGGCCTCCCAGCCCTGCCGTACACACAGACCCACAGACACACACGGAGAGGCCATGACTGGGCTCGAATCCCACTCTACCAGCTTGGGCTCCAGGTTCGCAAGGCAACAAAGCATCAAATTAAAAGGCAAAAGAGAAACTGCTGTGGGCGGGTGCACCAACAGTGGCAAGGAGGGGTGCTGACAAACAAGAAAGAGAAAGAAAATACACACTATAAACAGGCACGACAACAGCAGAGGCACAGACATCCCTCTGGGACCATGTGCTGTGGGCTCACTCACCTCGGTGCCCAGGGCCCCGGGAGGGCCAGAGTGCCGCCAGAGAGATCAAGACCCCAGCTCCCCTCCAGCAAACGGCAACGTACGCCTGATATATGTTTGCATATTAAAACTGTCCTACACAAGGGCTTCCCTGGCAGTCCAGTGGTCAAGACGCTGCGCTTCCACTGTAGGGGGTGTGGGTTCAATCCCTGGTGGGGGAAGTAAGATCCCACATGCCGCACAGCCAAAAAAAAACAAAAACAAAAACAAAACTATCTTACACATATTAAGAAAAAGAGTAACAAACCACGAGGAAGATGAATAAAGGATATGACGGGAATTCAACAAAATACAACAACCAAAAACATTATGTTTCACGTTGACTCTCACTAGTAATCAGATACACACAAGATAAAACAACAACAAAAATCATTTCTCGGGGGCTTCCCTGGTGGCGCAGTGGTTGAGAGTCCGCCTGCGATGCAGGGGACACGGGTTCGTGCCCCGGTCTGGGAAGATCCCACATGCTGCGGAGCGGCTGGGCCCGCGACCCATGGCCGCTGAGCCTGCGCGTCCGGAGCCTGTGCTCCGCAGTGGGAGAGGCCGCAACAGTGAGAGCCCCGCGTACCGCAAAAAAAAAAAAATCATTTCTCTTCACCTTTCAAGTGGACAGGGTGGGCAGGGAAAAGGCAGTCTCTGCCCCAGGGAAACGGGAAGGGCCTTCCTGCAGGGCAGTGTGGCGCACAGAGAAAGTCCCCAAAAGGTCGTGCGTGCCCGACGGCCTCACTGTTTTCTTCCACTTGGGAATTTGTCCAAAGGAAATAATCAGACAAGTGTGAAAAGATCTAGGTACCAGGAGACTTGGATCAACTGCACGCAGCCCCTCAGCTCACCACGAGCACGCACTGGGTGCTCGCTCTGTACCAGGCACCGCTGTCGGCACCCGCCGCGCCTAACTCCATCACACTGTCACTACCCCTCCTCCTTACCTGAGGAAACTCAGGAACAGAGGCGATGACCAGCTCCTGGAGGGCTCCCGGGCAGCGCGTGTCATATGCTGCGCACAAGAAGGCAGCCTCAGAACCTCCCACTGAATGGAGTGTGCCCTCCCTGGACCAGGGACCCAAGACTGAGATGGTCCAAATGCTCGAAGGCGGGGTCACAGCGAGCTGTGCAGATGAAACCAGAACTGGGTTCTAGGAGAACCCGCCAGGGGGATTGGGGGCGCTTTTATGACTTGCCCGAGTTCTCACAGCCAGTTGGCGGCAGAACAGGAATGAGAACCCAGGTATCCCAACTGCCCCGCAGGGAGCTGCCAGACGGGTGCATGAACGCAGATGCCTTTCTTGAAACTGAGACTCTGGTTCCCCTTCTCCCAGTGGAGTATTTCCCACAGAAGTCCCACTTTCGCTGTAAAACGCCAAGAGTGTCATCAATCATAGAGCAGTAGACAGTAGATATATATAGGAAAGAAAGCAGATGGGAAAGACACCCATCAGACAGACAGACAACAGCAGGTACCTTGGAGAGGGGTGGGGGGCACACACATTTCTTCGACTTCCTTTCCACATTTGAATGTGCTATAACCAGCATGCATAATTTTTGTCATTTAAACATATATTTAGGGGCTTCCCTGGTGGCGCAGTGGTTAAGAATCCGCCGGCCAATGCAGGGGACACGGGTTCAAGCCCTGGTCCGGGAAGATCCCACATGCCGCGGAGCAACTAAGCCCATGAGCCACAACTACTGAGCCTGCGCTCTAGAGCCGGTGCGCCACAACTACTAAGTCTGCACTCTAGAACCTGTGAGCCACACTACTGACTGAGCCTGCGCTCTAGAGCCCGCGAGCCACAACTACTGAGCCTGCGCTCTAGAGCCCGCGAGCCACAACTACTGAAGCCCGCGCACCACAACTACTGAAGTCCACGCACCTAGAGCCTGTGCTCCATAAGAGAAGCCACTGCAATGAGAAGCCCGCGCACCACAACGAAGAGTAGCCCCCGCTCACCGCAACTAGAGAAAGCCCACGCGCAGCAATGAAGACCCAACGTACCCCAAAATTAATTAATTTTAAAAATAGTAAGTTATTAAAAAAAAATAAAATAAACATATACTTAAATTTTTTAAATGTTCAAATATTTTGGAGTGTTTCTTGACCAAGCATCTTTCTCCTACGCACAACATCCATGCTGCTCATAGAAGGGAGAGCCCCCCTCCAAGAGCCAGTTGGGGATTCAAGACACTCAGAAGAAAACCATGACAGGAAAGAAGAGATCGGGGTCACCCTTAAGTGATACTCCAAAAGCTTCCAAAAGTTCAACTCGAGGTCAAAACCTTGCCTGAGAGGCACCCAGAAGGGCTGACTGGGTGTTCAGCCTGGCCCAGCAAAGCTCAGTTGGCCCATCCCTGTGAGGGGAGGAGCACGAGGCCTGGAGGTGGAAAACCAGGCAGAGTCCCCGGCTGTGCCGCTCCTGTGCGGCCTCGGGAAGTGACTCCGTCTCAGTCCTAGGAGATCTCATTTGCAAAATGGAGATGATACCTGCAAACCGGAGAAGACTGCAAAGGATTGCAGAGGCCTCGTGACCATCTCCAGCAGGCAGGTGAGGAATGTTAACTGGTGGAACACTGCACAGCCCATGGTCCCCATCCTCAAAGCAGGAGATCCCGGTCCCCTCCCCTTCCCGCTTCCATAACCCTAGAGCTCAGCTCCATGCACCAAAATTAGCTGCCCCTCACCCCCAGCCTGCGTGGTGGAAGTTGGCTAGGCGTCAGGAGGAATGCTCTCTGGTTCAACTAATCTCGAGTTACCTGCATATTAAGAAGAGAATGGGGGCAAGCCAAAGGGACCTAAGTGGGTGTTCAGGAGATGCTGAGCGGAGACACAGGAGTTCTCAGGGCCCCGGGCCTGCCTCCCCCAAGCTAGGGCCTCCTTCCCCCTCCATTCCTGAGGTTCTGAGGCCAGAGGCCCGCTGACAGCTGCTAGGGAGGGCTCACAGTCAAATGTACGGCGTGGACACTAAGAGCTCATTAATCCACCTCTCCTGCCTGCTCTCCCCGTGGCCTTCTCCCTCTGATCCAGCCGGCACTGCACAGAGAGTAAGTTCTCAAATGCAACCGGCTCTCAAATACGACCTGCCGGTTGGCTTCTACTTCAACCCTCTCGTGACAGCCCATCTCCTGCAGGCTTAAGGGTCACCCTCGTATGGTCTTCCGGAACAAGGTGAGGTGTAAATGAATTAATACAGGATAAAGCATTCAAAACTCCCGAACCAGGGTCCTCCCGCCTGTCCCCCGTGGACTCAACGCTCCAGGCACGCAGACCAGCCTGCTGTTCCTCGAACCCCGACCCTTGCCGCCTTTGCCAACCTGTTCCCTCTGCATGGAGCACCTCTCAGACCCTGCGCCTGGCACACACATTCAGTTAAAGAAATAACTGGTAGAGGAAAGTTAGGGTATGTGCCAGCCACAGGCTGTTGACGAGCGAGGACCGTCTTATCTATACGGTGCCTTCCACCTGGCAGAGAGCTGGAGCGCAGTGAAGGAGGACTGAGTGGGGGGTGGGGAGGCTGCATCTCGAGGCCGCCCAAGTTCCTGCAGGCTTGGGGTCCTGACAAGGCTTCCCCAGTCTCTCATCTCCGCCCTGCTTTTCTTAAAACCCGGCCTTTATCCCTGCCACTCCCAATCCCCCCTCTGGCACCTCCTACACGCTGATCCATTCACCTCCAGGGTCTAGAGCGCTGGCTCAGCCCCTTCTCTCCCCTCCTGCTCTCCACTGCGCTAGATGCGACTGGACCACACAGTAGGCGCTAAATAAATGCATCTGGAACAAACGCAGCTTTCCCAGGCCACTGGCACCCACACTGATATCCTCTTTTTCAGAATTCCTAGAGCTCTTCTGTGCAAAGTCCTAAATAACCAGTCCCCCACCAGGCACTCATTCTCCAAACCAGCTAATTCCCAGAAGGGGCCGGGGAAGTTACAAATGCAGATCCCTGGGCCCCCATCCCGGACCCACGGGAGAGAGCTTCAGAAATGCAGACTTGAGCAAGTCCCACAGGCGAGAATTAGCCGCAGGTTGCGGGATGCCCACCCCGAGGAGCAGGCAGAAGGGAGCCAGCTCAGGGGAGGGCTTCTCCGTCTCCAAAACGCACACCGCTCTGCTCTCTGCATCAGAGCGCTGTTGCTGGGATCTAGTCACAGCACACAGACGGAACAGGGGACAAACTCTAGAGCCCTGGGCAGGCCTGCAGGGAAGCCTGCGGAAGCTGAGGCTGCCCCCTCCGACCGCCCTGCCCACAGCTCCGGACCCCCTTCTCTCTTCAGCCTAATTTCGAACGAGACAGGAAAACCCACACCTCTTTTTACCTGAGTCCTTTCAGAATGTTACCAAGCCCAGAGCCCACAGAGGCAGGCAGACGGGGCCTCTCCAAGGAATTTCACTGCTTAAAAACCCCTGGGGGAAAACCAAGGGCCATGGGAACAAGTCACCCAGTTGACAAAGCCGGGTTCCTGCCGCAGCAGTAGCCTCCCGGGGCCACAGTCCGCTTCCAGGCCCTCCATGCGGGCCTCCCCTTGGGCAGACCTCCCCGGGCTCACATCGACTCAGGGACAAGCCTGCCTTTCCAGGGACCCCAAGGGCTGCTTCTCCCAACACCTCATCCTGGCTTCCGGCTCACTTGGCCCAGCACCCCCGTGTTCTGTATGCCCAGGCTGTCCCCCATCTGGACCAAGGCCTGGTTCCTTCGTGTCCTCTTTCTAGGACACAGCCAGGACACCCAAGCAAGCCCCGGGAGCACCCCTCGCTGCAGGTCCCTCGCTCCTCTGAGCCTCGGTGTACCCACCAGGGAGGTGAGAGTGGCTCAAGGGCTCCGCACGCAGTAGGCTGTCTATGCCTCCGTCCCAGCTCCTGGTGACATTCCGCTCGTTCCTTAAGACCGTAGGGTGGACAGGGTTTCTCTTTCCTTGGACTTTGGTGGGAAAAGGAACTCCCTCCCTCCAGATCCTGTCCTGAAACACAGGAAAGCTCAAAGTTCCTCTGCTTCTTCCTGCCCTGGCCACGGGGTGAGAGGGGCTGACAGAAGCAGACAGAGAGAATACAGGAGGGCAAGGTGCCACCACGCTTCCTCAGTCCCAAATGCATCCCGACCGCATCTCCGCAGTCACCTTCAAAGCTCAAACGCACCCTTCACTAAAGTATTACTGAATGAGGCTTCTCACACACTAGGAAAATGTCATCCCTTTCCCCTAAGAGGCTCACCCCTAGTAAACACAGGATCAGCCTCCCAGGCGATGAATGTGTTTATGTAACAGTCTCGACCCAAGTCCGCTGGGCCCTGGAAGGGCCTCGGTCAGGCTCAGAGAGTGAGCAGGGAAACGCCCGCCAGAGAAGCTGCTGCCCTCCCTCCACAGAGAGAGAAGGTGCCGACGCCGCTTTGCAGGACGGCGGCAATATGGTTTGGCAGATGGGGAGAGGAAGGATATACGGCAGAAATCGGAGAAGGAGTTTTCTGGGTTTTTTTTTTTTTTTTTTTTTTGATGCCTGCCTACAGCAGAAAAGCTGGGGCGACAGGAGTGGGAAAGCAAGGGTGAGGTGGGTAATAAAGATGGGTTCCAAGAGAGAGGCTGGAAAAAAAAAGGGGAGAAGAAGAAAGAGGTGGGAGGTCTTGCCAAGAAAGAGCAGGGAAGCAGGGACCAGGAGAGCTGGGAACGGATGTGTGAGGAGCAGCTGGGCCCTGGTGACAATGAAACACTGGGTCCCAGGATCCGCAATGGTGATACCAAGCTTCTAGGCTAAGCAGACGGAATGTGGGGTACTTCCAAACCGCAATGGGGAAGCTGGTCACGGGGGAGGGCTCTAAGAGGGGAAATTCCGCCTATCGTGTTGAATTCAAGATGGGGGCGAAAACCCAAGTGTGTCCCAGGAACTCTGGCCTCCATATCACGGAAGATGCCGGGCCAGAGACCTCCTGAGCTCGGGGGGGCGGGGGTACTGTTAAGGAAGCGGGAGTTAGACGTGGAATCCGGCCAATTCTGCCTCTCCCTGCTCTGGACGCCATCCCTCACCCCTCCTGGGGCTGTCCCACCCCCTCCAAAAGGGGCTGTGAGGGGTGGGGGAGGCATCTTGGTGCTGGTCAGGAACTTACTTCCTCTGGGGAAACAGGGAAGCTGCAGGGAATGGCATTTCTTCCCCCCACCCCCCACCCCTTCAGATCTAGGAGGAAATATTGGTCATCTCCTCTCTTTGGGGCCCCTGGCTCACACAAATGCCATCTCCTGGTCCCCAGCCACACCGATGATTCAGGCCATTTACTCAGATCCATGCTAATGAGTTTTTTTCTGTCACCTAATTAGTTCACAGTGAACTCAGCCTTCAGAGGAAAGAGATGCGATGCGAGAGAGCTGGGAAAAAGACAGAGAAAAGGCAGACGGGAATGCTACAAGAAAAGAGCAGGACCCCAGCTCTAAATTGGGTTCCCCTACCCCCAAAAGACCAACTATGCCTTCCTCAGCCACGGGGACCTCTGAAAGCAGAAACGGGGTGTTCAGGTGAAGGACACCCCCAAGAGCCTCACACAATGAGAGAAAGATGGGAGTGCGGCCCTAACTCTGAGGCCCAAGTACTGGACAGGGCCCTGCCCACAACTCCAAGTCATCAGCAAAAGGCCTTGCACTCTGCCTGCATTTCCGAACTCACCACCTGCTGGTGGGCGTCCCCCTGCAAATGGAGCCGGAGGAGGAAGCAGATGGCCCAGGGCCAGGCCCATCTGCCCCACATGCGTTCAAAGGTCACCACGCCGCTGGGGTGCCTGCCGGTGCTGCCCGTCCCCACCACACCCGGGGTCGTGGTACATCTGCCAGCAGCGTGCACCCACTTCCTTTGCCCCTCAGTAGCCGAAGTCCAAGGCCCGAGAGCCTAGAGAAAGGAGCGCTGGGCAGCTCAGTGGCCCGGGGTTCTAGTCCCCGACGCCTGGCGCTGTGTCCCTGGAGGTCGGTCAGCGCCCACCAGCCCCGAGCCCGCCTCTCGAGCGGCTCCCTGGAGAGCAGCGGCGGGTGCCCGGCGCGCGGGGGACCCAGCGAAGGCGCCGCTGGCCCGGCCGGGGCTTCCCACGCGGCCCCGGCGCCCAAGCCCCGCGCCAGGCCTGGCCCGCGCCCGCCGGGCCGCGGCAGCGTGGAGGGTGTGCGTCGGAAGAGCGAGCCTCGGCGAGCGCCACCCTCCGGGACCCGCGGGCGCTGGGCCCGGGAATTCTGCCATCCACTAACGGGAGGCTCCGATCCACCGCTCCGCTGCGGGCAGGGCCGGGACAGCGGCTGAGACGCCTCTCCGGCAGCGGCCCCACCTCCCGGCCCGCCGAGGCCCTCCGCCGCGCCCACCCTACCCGGCCATGCCTGACCAGACCTGGCCTCTGGACCCCAGAACCTCTGTGGTTCCGAGCGCACCCGTCCCCGGAGCGACACCACCCTCACGCCCCGGAGCACTAAGATCAGAAAACCTGTCCCCTGGCACGGGACCTGCCCCCAGCCCCAAAGTGTTCCCGGACGAGAAATGGCGAAGCCTGGCCGCCGGCTATGCAGCGCCAGCGATCAGCAAACCGCGTGCCCCCGACCTCAGGCGCGCGAGGACCCCCAACGGGGAGAGCGTGGTCGGAACGGGCCAGCAAAGGCCCCGGCCGGCGCCGGAGAAGCCACCGCGCCCCAGCTCCCGCAGCCCCCGGCTCAGCTCACCCTCGATGGAAATGACGTGCTCCCGGATCTGGTTCTGCAGCGCCAGGTCCTCGATGCGCTCGATCAGGTCGTAGATGGCGTAGATATTGGGATGCACGGACTCGAAGCGCTGGATCTCGGCCCGGATGGCCGCCGAGTTGGAGAGCGCGAACTGCTGGGGAGGCCCGCCGGCCAGCTGCTGCGAGGGGCCGCCGCCGCCCCCGGCCCCCGGCCCTGCGCCGCCGAACTGCCCGCCGCCCCCCGCGCCGCCGCCGCCGCCGCCCCCCGGCGCCGCCAGGCTCGGCTGCTGCTGCGGGCTCTGCCCCCCGCCCGCCTGGAAGTTCATGGTTCCAGAGCCGCGGGGCCCGAGGCGGGCCCGGCCGGATCCCTGGGCGGCGCGGCGGCAGCGGCAGCGGCGGCGGGCGGGCGGGCGCGCGGGGCTGGCGGGGCCGGGACTAAGGAGCCGGCGGCGCGGGGCTAGTGCATGGGGCCGGGGGCCGGGGGCCGAGGCCGGGAGGCGCCGCCGCGCACGCTGTGGCCACCGCTGCCGGGCGCTTCCCGGCGCCGCGATCCCGCTGCCTGGGAGCAGCCTCCAGCGGCAACAACAACGGGACCGGGAGCGCGCGGCCCGGGCCCTCCCCCCGCGTCATGCGCACGCACCGCCGCCCCCGCCGACTCCAGCACACGCAGCCCGAGCCCCCCTCCCCGCCGCCCCCGCCCCCGCCCCTCCTGCGCGCGGGCCCCAGCGCCCCCGCCCCTCGCTTTGCTCGCTGGCTCTGCAGCCTCCACCCCCGAGCCGCGCGCTCCAGCCCCAGCGGCCGGGCCCCTCCCACCCAGCTTCGGCCCTTCCGCCTCCTCTCCAGGCCCCACCTACACCCGCCGCGAGGGCCCCTCGCTTCGAGAGGACAGCTGCACTGCCCCCCTCCCGGCCCCGGCTGTCGCTTTCGCCTCCCTGCGCTGGTCTGGGTGGGGTGTCCGATCTCTGGGCAGCGCCCGCACAGTGCCCTGCGCCCGAGGGTACTGATGAACGCGGCTGATTGGCCGAGGAGGGTCGCCAGGCCAGGCCCAGTTGCGCCTCCCTTACATCGCCCTGCCTTCATTGCGGCACAGGCTCCCCTGTCCCAGGGCCCTGAGGTCAACCCTAGAGACCACGCCGACCCAGGGTTCTCTCTCAGGCCCTGCCTGGACTTTCCATTGCCGGCTGCAGCACCTAGGCTGGAAATCTGCATTCCCGGATTCTATTTCCAGTTCTTCCTGAGGAGAGCTTCATCTGCGGGGCCCTTGGAAATGACACTTTAAACAACAGCGTCCCCACACTTATCTTCCAGCCTCTCCAACAAGACACCCACTGCCGGACCGGGAGAGGACCAGTGAACACAGCTGGACCCCACTGAAAGGGGGAAGGAAGAAGAGAAAGGAATCAAATATTATGCCTTCTTTCCCACTCACCCCATTCAAGACACGCACCAGAGTCCACATGACTGTCTCAATTTTCTTTGTCCTCTCTCCCTTGTCTATACTGTGTTCCTGTCCACTCCTGGGGCCAGGGAGTTCCCTCAACGTCCTAGTTCCTCTGCATCCCCATTGCTAAAGCTGTATGTAGTTCTGCTAGCCACCCCCCCCAACTTTTCTGAACCCCATAAGAGGGGGCATTTGCAGAGCACTGGTCCCAGCCAATCAGCCTGCCAGGGCTACACCCCGATGTCCTCTGGCACAGTCATCCTTTTTACATATCCTTCCACTTCCCAGGCCAAGCTGGGTCTTTTCCCAGCAAAAAGTTGCCCACCATTCAGCTACCTACACAACTCTACCCCAGTACCAACCCAGTCACCATTCCTAAGTTTCTTGTACCTTCCAAAGAAGCTGGTGCGAGCTAATCAACACCGGGGGCCTCCCAAACTCCTGAGGGATGTGGGTTCTACGTATCTGCTTGACCTTCAGAATGTCTTGCACCCTCTCTGGGCTTCATCTGCAAAATATAGTGGTTGAACAAATCACCTACCCTATGTTCTGTAAGCCTAAGAGCAATATCTAACATATCTTTTAGAAGCTTAGTTAGAATTGACATCAAGCATTTGCACCAGGTACCTCCCAGTAGAGCTGTTGAGGGTAAAGAGTCCCTCAGAAATGTTGCCCCGGCAGCCAGCACATTCCTGTTTTAGCACTGGTGGGCTACTTGTCTCCTTTATTAGTGTATGAGCCACATGAGGGCAGGGATAGAGTCTGATTCACTGTACTCCCAGCATCTCACCCAGTGCCCAGCACATAGTATACATATAAAAAAATATTTCTAGAATAAATGAATAAATGGAAAGGAAGGAACTAGAAATAAGTTAGTTCTTTATATTATAAATCTAAACTGACTGTCCCAAGGCAACATTTGGAGTGCTTACTCCCACAAGTAAGCATTTGCTATCAGAACACTGGGGTGCATTACTTTTAATCAGGACTGGTCTATACAATCTAGGATGTAAGATCTCTGTGCCTCTCTGTGGCTATAGAAGCCCAGAGGGAGGGAAAACCCATGGAAATTAACTGGCCCTGGCCAGGCCGAGGCTCAACAACCCCTGTACAGCAATACTCTAGGGACCTAATTTCTGAGGCCAGATTTGGGTGGAGGAAGTGTTCTAATACCAAGTGAACAAATATCTGCTGTGTGACAGATCCCCTACATAGTTTTCACACTTGTTTAATAAAACACCTGATTTTTTCCTTACAATTGTCTTATGAGGTATGTTTTAGGAACGAAGAAATTTAGGTTCAAAGAGATTCAATTACGCACACAAGGTCATATAGTTGATAAGCACGGGATAAGGGATCAGCATTTGTGCCAGGTTCCAAAGTCCATGCTTCTTGCACAGTCTTACAGGGGCAAAGTGGAGAAGGGGACCAGGTAAATAAGGCAGCCCAAGCTGCGGTGGCCAGCCCTGAAGATGGATATCCTCAGCCAGCCTGGTGGGGCAGCCCAAGAGTACTGGGCTCTGGGCTGAAGAGTCCATTTGGAGGGTCCAGGATGCCTTCCGGCGTCCACTCTGACTTAAGAGTAGGCCGGGGTAGGGTCCACCTGAGCTCCCCAAAGGCTCTATCTCGAAACACCGGTGCTCTGACACGCTCCAGCTGACGTTAGTTTCTGGAGTGATACATGCCCTGGCTGCCCGAGGGGGAGGGGAGGATGCTGCTGCCGCCCAAAACCTCTGCGGGCTGGAACAACCCCCAGACACGCCCCCACCAGCCCCTCAGCGATTTGCGGGCACCGAGACCGGGCAGCCGAGCCCGCACGTGGGTCCGCAGGGCGGAGGGCGGGGACTGCTCACCGCGCCGGACTACAAGACCCACAATACTCCGGGCTGCGGCGGCGGCGGCGCAGCGGCAGCGGGGAAGGCGGGGGGGGGGGTGCCTTCAGGTGTCTGCGACCTCGCCACCTCCCGCCCGGAAGTGCCTGAGGGTCCGCTATGGGGCTGGCGGAGCCAGGCGGTGAGTCCCTGCGCCTTGACCGTACCCACCCCGCCGCCACCTCAGCTGGCCCTCGCTCGCCCCGCCCCGGGATCGCCCTCCCGCCACTCGGGGGTGGGTGTGGGGGGCGGGAAGATGGGAGGGGTGATAGAGGATCAGGGTGGGGAGGGCGAAGTCTCGGATTCCCGGCCGAGATCTGGGGTCCTGCAGCAGGCTGAGTTTGGAGAGGCTTCCAGAGGAGGCGCGGGGTCGGGCCGCCTCGGGGTGGGGTTTGAGTGCACCAGGAGGGGCCGAGTTGGGTGGGGGGTGGCAGCCCTCGGAGGTTCCAGTTTGCCAAAGGGCGCAGTTTGACTTTTGGCGTGGGGAAGCCTTGGGAAGCGGTCCCGTGCCGCGGGTCGGGGTTTGGGTAAATGGTAACCGGGAGGTGTGTGTGTGGAGAGACCTTTTTCTTCCCCCTTGGAGAAACTTCAGCGACGGAAGAGTAGATGAGCTTGGGGTGAAATAGACGAAGGAGTAGATAAACTTTGGGATGACCTAGACGGGAAGAATAGGTAAGCTTTGGGGTGAAGTTTGTTGGAGGTTGAATTTAGGGGAGAGTCGCTTAGAAGGTCAAGGCCCTGACCTCGGAATAGGGTTTGGGTGAATTGGGCAGCTGGTTGAAGACCTGATCTCAGGTTACAAAAAATTAGGACTTGGGATTTGGTGATGGGAAGGGGTACGTGGGGCAAGTTTGGGGTAACTGGGTGTCAGAGCAGTCCGTGTCCCACGGTGGGGCTCGGGTATGTGGGCAGAGGTCTGAGGACTGTGGGAAAGTTGTGATGGGGTGGGGTCAGGAGCGCCCCTGAAGTTCAGAGGGCTCCTGGCGGGTGAGCCAGCCCCTCATGGGTTCTTTGTGCCTCTCCAGCTCGGTAGCGCAGCGGGCAAGGCAGGTGCCATGGCCCTGATCGAAGGGGTGGGTGATGAGGTGACCATCCTTTTCGCGGTGCTTGCCTGCCTTCTGGTGCTGGCTCTCGCCTGGGTCTCAACACACACTGCCGAGGGCGCTGATCCACTGCCCCAGCCGTCAGGGACCCCAGCACCGACACAGCCCAGCGAAGCCATGGCGGTCACCGACAGCATCAGAGGGGAGGCCCCAGGAGCTGAGACCCCCAGCCTGAGACACAGAGGTCAGGCTGCACAGCCAGAACCTGGCGTGGGGCTCCCAGCAACACCGCCACCTCCAGACTCCCCCCAGGAGCCCCTAGTACTTCGGCTGAAATTCCTCAACGATTCAGAGCAGGTGGCCAGGGCCTGGCCCCATGACACCATTGGCTCCCTGAAAAGGTAAGCCGGGAAGAGAGAACAGGAATAAAGGGCTAAAGAGTGGGGTGGGAATGATCACAGACCTAGAAGGGCCACTGAGGATATCAGTATCTGAGACTTATCCCTCCGTTTATAGATGAGGGAACTGAGGCCCCCAAATCACACACCGTATTGTTCCCCTGAAGCAGGAAGGGCCCCCTTAGAGGCCCTGACTTGGGTGGTAGGTGGAGGACAGAGGTGAGGGTGGGAGAGTTATTCCGGGCAAGGGGCCAGGATTGCCTGAGACCTGCTCTATTACCCAGGTCGCTCTCTCCTCAGGACCCAATTTCCTGGCCGGGAACAGCACGTGCGACTCATCTACCAAGGGCAACTGTTAGGAGACGACACCCAGACCCTGGGCAGCCTTCACCTCCCTCCCAACTGTGTTCTCCACTGCCACGTGTCCACTCGGGTGGGTCCCTCACACCCACCGTGCCCACCGGGGTCAGAGCCAGGCCCCTCCGGGCTGGAAGTAGGCAGCCTGCTGCTGCCCCTGCTGCTTCTGCTGCTGCTGCTGCTCTGGTACTGCCAGATCCAGTACCGGCCCTTCTTTCCCCTGACCGCCACTCTGGGTCTGGCCGGCTTCACCCTGCTCCTCAGTCTCCTGGCCTTTGCCATGTACCGCCCGTAGTGCCTCCACGGGCTCTTGGCAGTGTTGCTGGCCCCTCCGGACCTTGCTCCCCACGACACGGCGGGAGTTGCTGTCTGCCCAGGCCTGCCTCTCCGACCTGCCTCTTCCCACTACCCTGGAGCCCAGCCCTGCGCCGCAGAGCACTCCGGGGGCCAGCGGAGGCCCCTCCCTGCGACCTCCACGGCTCTGGGCCGCCCCCTGGGGCAGCTGGCCCTCAGCGCCCACCAACAGTCGGCTCCTCCGGGTCAGACAGCTGCTGTCGCTGCCTGGGCCCTGGGCAGAGCCGGGCCACGCCCCTGGGCCCTTCTTAGTGTTCTGCCTGAGAATCCAGCCACCTCTAGTCCCTGACAGCTCCTTGGGCTGATTTAGGGACTCAAAGACTGAGGGGCTGGAGAAGGGGAGCTGGGAGGGGTGGAGGGGGTTCTCTGGAACATGTGCAGATTAAATAACTGTGAAGTTTTCACCCTTGGTGTATGTCTGCGTGTGCGGGTCCGGGGGCCGGGGAGCTCTTGCCCACTGGGAGACAAGGCATGAAGGGCGCCGACCGGGCACTTCGCTCTGCCCAACCTGCCCAGCCCGGCCGCTGACTCCCCGTCACCTTTTCATCCCAGCCTCAGCCCCCTAGCCCTTTGGCCCCGCCCCGGCCCCGCCCCGTCGCCGCGCGCGCAGCTTCCCGGAAGCAGGGGGCGGGGCGCGCGGCGACCTGGCGCGCGGGGACTGACGGGAGCCACGTCTTTGCTGGCCGAGGACTGTGCCGCGGTTGGCGTCTGGGCGGCGATCCGGGGGCTGCTGGGAAGATGGCGGACTCGGTGGCCCCCTGATGAGGAGGCCGCGGGGGGAGCTCGGCCCCCGGGCCCCGAGACCGACCGAGGGAGCGATCTGCGCGGGGCCTGGGGAGCCATGTAGGGGTGGTGCCTGCGGGGCGGGCCGCGGGAGGGCGGCGGGAGTTGGTGTTGGCGACCGTGCCCACGGTCTCCTGGCATCCCCGGGCCGGGTGGGCGTTGGGGGAGGGCCCTGACACCGCCGACTCCGCGCCATGGCAAAGCTGAGCCCTCGGGCTCCACGGGCGCCCTCCAAGGTGGGCCCTGCGTTCTCGTTTCACGGGCGAGGAGACTTGGGCAGAGAGACGAAGCCACTTGTCCAAGGTCACGCAGCTGGTAAGTGGGAGCACCCAGCATGGAACCCAGGACCGTCCGGCTGCGGAGCCCGCGCTCCACCCTCTGTGCCGCCGCCGCCTCCTGCGGGAGGGGGAGGTGGTCGGGAGGGCGTATCGTCGCGGCGAGCTGGGCTCCAGGCTGGGCGCGACCACTAACCAGATTCGTGACCTCGGGCTTAACGTAACCCCCTCGCCTCTCTGGGCCTTGGTTTCTCCACCTGTGAAATCGAGGTAATGCCAGCCCTGCCTCCCTCCTCATAGGCCTGTAAGGAGGACGAGAGGGGATAATGCATGTGGAATTGCTTTGTAAATATCCCTACGCTGAGCACACTGAAGGATTACGATTGCTGTTTCAGAGGATGGAAGAAGGCAGAGAGGGGCGGGTTGGGAAGTGGAGCAGAGCAGTCATAAAGAAGGGTGAACATGAGTCAGGGTTGCTCTGACCCCAGGCTCCACCGGATGGGGAGCGAGGTGAGGAGTAGATAGCTGGTCTTTCTCACCGTTGGAGAATACCTCACCCCCTTTTCTGGGCCACCCCTCAGGGTCTCCATCACCCAACTCCATGCTTCGAGTCCTGCTATCTGCCCAGGCCTCCAGTGCTCGGCTGTCTGGCCTGCTGCTGCTCCCACCAGTACAGCCCTACTGTCTGGGGCCCAACAAATGGGGAGACCGGCCTCCTGGAGGAGCCCCCCATGCAGGCCCTGTGCAGGGGTTGCAGCGGCTTCTGGAACAGGCGAGGAGCCCTGGGGAGCTGCTGCGCTGGCTGGGCCAGAACCCCACCAAGGTGCGCGCCCACCACTACCCTGTGGCACTCCGTCGCCTGGGCCAGCTCTTGGGGTCTCAGCCACGACCCCCTCCTGTGGAGCAGGCCACACTTCAGGACTTGAGTCAGCTCATCATCCGAAACTGCCCCTCCTTTGACATTCACACCATCCACGTGTGTCTGCACCTTGCAGTCTTACTTGGTGAGGACGGTGTCTGGGGGGTGGGTGGGCGTTAACGGAAGAATAGAGAAACAGCAGAGGACCCGAGATCGCTGACAGAACGCACCCCTCGGGCTTGCCAGGAACGGCACATACGCCGCCACACTTGCTGCTGCTCCCCTGTATCCGTGGCAGACATCACGAGTCAAGCAGCAGGTGCTGCAGCTTAGCTAGGGTGCCACCCCAGGTCCCTTCTAATACAGCGCTCTAGGAAGCCCCTGCAATTTGTTACCACTGGCAAGAGATGAGAACTCACTTGCCTTCTTTGTATAAGGCCTTCCCCACAGACTGTTCTGATACCTTAGTGCACGTGATATCTCACATTTCTCTAGTGTTTGCACGTGCTCTGTAGCAAACCTTCCAGCCCAGGAAACAGAGATGAGAAGGATTGGGGATTCATTAACTAAACCAGGACTGGAGCAGAGCAGAGCAACTCCCGGTTGCTAGGACTGCCTCCTCTGACCCTCTCCTCCTCAGGCTTCCCATCAGATGGGCCCCTGGTGTGTGCCCTGGAGCAGGAGCAAAGGTTCCGCCTCCCTCCGAAGCCACCTCCCCCTCTGCAGCCTGTCCTTCGCGGTGGGCTAAGGTTGGAAGCTGCTCTCAGCTGCCCCCGCTTCCAGCGGCATCCACAGCATCACCTCATCCGCAGCCTGGCAGGTGCTGGAGGGGGTTAAGGTTCATGGGAGGAGGGGAGGTGAGGCGGAGGCAGGTGGTGTCTGGTGGAATCTAGTTGAGGTCTGACCTGAGGGTCCGGTGTGATGAGCTGTTCTTCGCAGAGGCCAGGCCAGAGGAACTGACGCCCCACGTGATGGTGCTCCTGGCCCAGCACTTGGCCCGCCACCGGTTGCGGGAGCCCCAGCTTCTGGAAGCCATTGCCCACTTCCTGGTGGCCCAGGAAGCCCAGCTCAACAGCAAGGTGGGATTACCTCCCACCTTCCCATGCTCCTCTCCTACTCATCCCATCCTAAGACACCTGGCAGGCCTAACCCCCACCCAGCCTGATTGGCTGCTTCTATCTGCAGCAGACAACCCAGTTAGGCTCTCTGCTCTTTCCCGTGGGGTTCCACCTTTGCTCACACCCTCGCTGTCTTGTCCAGCTCCCCAGCATGTATGCCTGGGTTGTCTGCACTTCTCCAAACACTCTTTTTTTTTTTTTCTTAAAGAAGATGTTGGGAGTAGGAGTTTATTAAGTTATTTAATTATTTTTGGCTGTGTTGGGTCTTCGTTTCTGTGCGAGGGCTTTCTCTAGTTGTGGCAAGTGGGGGCCACTCTTGATTGCGGTGCGCGGGCCTCTCACTATGGCGGCCTCTCTCGTTGCGGAGCACAAGCTCCAGACGCGCAGGCTCAGTAGTTGTGGCTCACGGGCCTCGTTGCTCCGCGGCATGGGGGATCTTCCCAGACCAGGGCTCGAACCCGTGTCCCCTGCATCGGCAGGCAGATTCTCAACCACTGTGCCGCCAGGGAAGCCCTGCAAACACTCTCAGCCCCTGTCTTAACTTGGTTGATCCCACTCTGCTAAGTCTTCAGGGACAGAACCCACAGCCACGTCTCCTCTGCTTGTGTGAAGACTAATCGCGTGGAGCTCAAGCAGTGCTTACACTGTTGAGCTTCTGGTGTGTGTGTAGAGGGATTGTCCTGCCTTTATGGTGATGCTGTGAGCTTGCAGGCCAAGCCTCCCTGAGGTCCAGCTTGTAAAGGATACTGGAGAACCGCTTCGCGCTGGGTGATGGGCTGCCCTTGCTCCGCAGGTGGTACAGAAGTTGGTCCTGCCCTTTGGGCGACTGAACTACCTGCCTCTGGAAGAGCAGTTCATGCCCTGCCTTGAGAGGATCCTGGCTCGGGAAGCAGGGGTGGCCCCCCTGGCAACGGTCAACATCTTGATGTCACTGTGCCAGCTGCGGTGCCTGCCCTTCCGAGCCCTGCACTTTGTTTTTTCCCCAGGTTTCATCAGCCACATCAGTGGTGCGCAGACTGGAGGGCTGGCTGGGTCCCGGGGAGCCAGTGGGCAGGGGAAGCAGGGTGGGGGTCTGCAACCCAGTAAGCCTTGTCCTGCTTTCCTGCAGGCACCCCTCACGCCCTGATTGTGCGGCGCTACCTCTCCCTGCTAGACACGGCCGTGGAGCTGGAGCTCCCAGGATATCGGGGTCCCCGCCTTCCCCGAAGGCAACAAGTGCCCATCTTCCCCCAGCCACTCATCACCGACCGTGCCCGTTGCAAGTACAGGTGGATGGGGCAGCTTTGGGGAGGGGAGGGGAGCGGCCCGCAAGAAGCGCGGGGTAGGCCAACCCCGGGGACCATGTTCTGTGTGTGCTGCTGCGCCCTACGCAGTCAGAGTGGAGCAGCAAAGGCATTTCCCAGGGCCGTGGAACTAGGCAGGAGGGAGCTAGAACGAGTGTCTTGGGGGCTTTCCTGATACCGGTATTCCTCTCCCCCTCAGTCACAAGGATATAGTAGCCGAGGGGCTGCGCCAGCTGCTGGGGGAGGAGAAGTATCGGCAGGACCTGACCGTGCCTCCAGGCTACTGCACAGGTGAGCTCCGGGTGGGCCAGCGGCTCGCCAGGACACGGAGCCTCCGCTGAAGGCCAGCAGCTCTCTCTCTCCATGCCCTGCAGACTTCCTGCTCTGTGTCAGCAGCTCTGGTGCTGTGCTCCCTGTGAGAACCCAGGACCCCTTCCTACCGTATCCTCCCCGGTCCTGTCCCTACACAACCCGTGACCCTGCCCAAAGGTAAGGGAAGAGGGTGGGAGAGCCTTGCCTGCCTTCATAGACAGCAGCTCTGAGCCAGTCACTTCTCCTCCAGGGTGGTACTGATGCTGCGGGAACGGTGGCATTTCTGCCGGGATGGCAGAGTACTGCTGGGCTCACGGGCTCTGCGGGAGCGGCATCTGGGCCTGATGGGCTACCAGCTCCTGCCGGTGAGAGCCCTCCCCACGCCCACACACTCAGCTAGTACCCCTCCCCCGGCCGGCCAGGCCCTGGGGTAACCTGCGACCCTCTCCCCCTGCAGCTACCCTTCGAGGAACTGGAGTCACAGAGAGGCCTGCCCCAGCTCAAGAGCTACCTGAGGCAGAAGCTTCAGGCCCTGGGCCTCCGCTGGGGGCCTGAAGGGGGGTGAGGGCGTGCACATGGGTTCAGGATGCCCCCCCATTGGGGGATGGACAGTTTGCACTTTGGCTCCCTCTGCTTTGATTTGTCATTAAAGTTCCTTTCCTTCCCCATTGCACATCTCGTTTCTGGGACAGAGCGGGCTGGAATCCGTCACCTCTCTTCCATTCATACCCGGCTCACACACACACGCGGCCGGGGACAGGTGGGGGCCGAAGCACTTTATTGCGGGGGCGCTGGTAAGGGGACTTTAAATTATTCACTTAAATAAAAATGAGGAGGGAGGAGGACGGGGCGAGCACCCCCAGCCCCTGTTCCCTCTGTCCATCTGTCCCTCGGCTGTCCATCCAGGTAGCAGCTACACAGGCATGGGCATCTCGTTGTACTCGTCCACGCCCTCCCGCTCATCAAACACCGGCTCTGCCTCGTTAGCATCCAGCTGTGGTAGGGGCAGAGTCGGAAGTTGGTGCTGAGCGCGACCCCTTGGCAAGACCGAGGTGGGGGCCGGTGGGGTGGGGAGGGGCACGGGAGCCTTACGCATTTCATCTCTCGCTCGGTGAAGATGCGGGTGAGCACCAGCATGCGGAGCGGCACCGTGAGGATGAGGATGAAGGGGAAGGCCAGGGAGGCAGCCGTGGACATGACGGCCCAGAGCACGGCCAGGCAGAGCAGCTGCAGGGCTGTGAACAGGTGCATACGGAGGGTCCGAACCTGGGGGGGGCGGGGTGCAGGGCAAGACAGGTGAGCCCAGGCTTCTCTCCAGCCTCTGAGCGCCCCGTTCCCCGGAGGGCCATCAGGCCTGCCACATCCAGAGGACGACGACCCCTCTCCCCTCCACAGGGGTGGGACGGAAGCGCCTCCTTGGGTCTGCACGGGCTGAATGGGGGCTGGCCAGGGTGGGCAGATGGGGGGCTGGAGGGTGACCCACACAGACCAGGAGGGGGCAGAGGCACAGGGCCCTTCCGAGCCAGGTCTCACCTTCTTGACATAGGTGACGTCTGGGTGGTGTTTGGGTGGCATGAGAAGCAGGTGCAGCCGCTCATAGAACTGGATCCCGTTAAGGGAGGTAACTCCCATGTACAGGAAAATCCCGAAGAGCACAGCCAGGGGGATCTGCCGGAGCAGATCCCCGATGACCAAGGAGAGGCCTGGGGGAGGAGGAGAAGAAACAGCTGGCCCCAGGGCTCTCTACCCCAGTGGCCCCAAGACCCCTCCGGGAAGGCTGGGCGCAAGAGGTGAACATACCCACAAGCAGGGCAACCAGCAGCCCCGTCACCCGCTGCTCCTTGACCTCCTGGATCTTGGGCTTGTCCCCGGGCGCCACAGCCTTGCTCATGACAGTAAGCGCGTTGGCATGCGTGACGGAGCGGACGGTGGCAGCAGCCAACCAGGGCAAGCCAAAGAGGGCACAGATGCCGCCCATGGCCACGATGAGCAGCAGGTCCAGGTGGAAGCCGGAGCCCTTCTGCAGCATGCGCTCCTTCTTGGAGATGATCAGCCTGGGCGGAGACAGGCACGCACTGAGCCCCGGGCCCAGCCTGGCAGATAACCGCGTCTTTCCAGAGTGCCCAGTCACCTCTGTCTGTTTCTGGAACCTGATGGTCCCTGCCTCTTCCGTCAGGGCGAGGGTCCCATCACGGAACTGAGTCCTATCTGGCCCTCCCCACCCTCCTGGACAGCTCCCAGCCCGTACTGTGCCCATCCGAGCAAACGTCAGTGGGATTTTCTGCTGCCTACAAAGTCAACTCCAGCAGCCAGCCTGCCGGGGGCTCCAGCCCCTCCACGCAGCAGGCGGTCGCCGTCTGCACGGCACCCCGCCTATGCCAGGACCACTCACGTGGTGATCTGTGTCTCCATGAAGATAAGGATGAAGACCAAGATGGCAGGCAGCAGGCTGGCGACCATCATCCACACGGGGAAGGAGCTGCGCTCCCCCAGGGGGTTGATGACCCAGCCCCGCTTCTCTGGGGCTGTCACTGAGATTCCGCTGGGCACGCTCAGCTTCTGCGGGGCAGAGGGTGGGGCCGGGGGCGGGTGAACCTTGGAGGGAGTGCCCTGAGCTGCACTGGGCAGGGTGGACGCCGAAGGCGTGCTGTGGGAAAGGCCTGGTGCCTGCCCAGTTTAGAGGCAGCTCTGGACTCGGGGGCCTGGAGGGGAACGTCCAGAGTGCAGCACCGCCTCACTGCTGCGCGCGCTCCGCCGTACCTGGGTGTAGGTGTCCTCGATACTGTAATCCACAAGCACCATGATGAGGATCGCGATGGGTACCCCAAAGTCCCCGATCACTCGCCGCACCTGTGGGCGAGCACCATGCTCAGAGGCCCCACACCTCGCTGCAGCCCCGACTCCGAGTCGCCCCCCTTCCTGCCCCCAGATCTCGCCTCCCTTGGGCCCGCCAGCCCACACACCCGGCCAGGGAAGAACCGGCTGTTCTTGAATTTGCGCAGGAAGAAGGCGATGAAGAAGGTGCCAGCCATGAGCACCAGCGACAACAGGGCGGTGTTGGGCTGGCCCCGGGGCCTCCCCTGCCTGGACGGCCCGGCTGAGCTCTCATTCCTCGGCCCCAGCGTGGCTGCTTCTCCTGCCCCAGCCCATGTGGCGTTCTCGCTACTGTCTGCCTCGGAGCTGTTGGAGACTGAACAGCCGTGGAGGGGATGTTCCTGGAAGATCTGGGGAGAGGACAAAGGATTCTATCAGCTTAACTGGGGAGACATCCGGGACTCAGCTATATGCTAAGTGGGACAGTTAGGGCTGGGGGTGGCTGGCCTGCCCTCAAAGAGCTTGTCTTGATTAAGAAAATAACCGAGGTGACCAGATGTGAGCATAAGACAACTAGGAATTAAGAGAGGGGCTGGTCTGGGACTTCCCTGGCGGTCCAGTGGTTAAGACTGAGCTTCCAATGCAGGGGGTGTGTGGGTTTGATCCCTGGTCAGGGAACTAAGATCCCACATGCCACCCGGCGTGGCCAAAAAATTAAAAAAAAAAAAAAAGAGGGGTTGATCTAATTCGGGAAAGCAGCTGCAGACGAGGCTCCAGCCAGGCCTGGAGGAGCGACACAGGGAGCGTGTGGACCTCGGGGGCACATCTTCTGATCCTGACACAGACACAGACGTGGGTCTGATGCCCAGACCGTGACCCTGTCTGTCACCTTGGGGGCCTTTCCCTTTGACATTCTGGATTGTTCGCCACTTTAACGAAAGCACAGGGGCTTCCCTGGTGGCACGGTGGTTAAGAATCTGCCTGCCAGTGCAGGGGACACGGGTTCAAGCCCTGGTCCAGGAAGATCCCACGTCATGGAGCAACTAAGCCCGTGAGCCACAACTACTGAGCCTGTGCTCTAGAGCCCACGAGCCACAACTCCTGAGCCCGTTCACCTAGAGCTGGTGCTCTGCAACAAGAGAAGCCACCGCAATGAGAAGCCCGCACAACACAATGAAGAGTAGCTCCCCGCCCCCCACACAAAAAAAGAGTAGCCCCCACTTGCCGCAACTAGAGAAAGCCCGCATGCAGCAACAAAGACCCAATGCAGCCAAATAAATAAATATATTAAAAAGAAAAAAAAAAAAGAATCCACCTGCCAATGCAGGGGACATGGGTTCAAGCCCTGATCTGGGAAGATCCCACATGCCGCAGAGCAACTAAGCCCATGCGCCACAACTACTGAGCCTGCGCTCTAGAGCCCGCGAGCCACAACTACTGAAGCCCACGCGCCTAGAGCCTGTGCTCCGCAACAAGAGAAGCCACCACAATGAGAAGCCCGTGCACCACAACGAAGAATAGCCCCCACTCGCCGCAACTAGAGAAAGCCCGCGCGCAGCAACAAAGACCCAACGCGGCCATAAATAAATAAATAAAGTTATTAAGAAAAAAACAAAAGCACATATTACCTTCGTTATTAAAGATATGTGAGTCATCCACCTAGATATTCAGCCTCACAGGTAATGAAATAATTGCAGAGTAAGCTCATAAGGATCCCCCTTTTCACATCTTAAATTTTTGAAAATTTATTTCACAAAAGATACTGTGAAATATACGTCTTATATGCTGTGAAGCACGCATACTACTTTTGCAAGAATGTATTTGCAAGTTTAAAAAAAAAGCAAAAAAGTGAGTCTTTAAGACTGATCTGAAGCTCTGGTGTATATGTTGGTGACAGGGAGGGAGGGTGGGCAGGGAAGGGGTGGGGGCAGCAGGAAGGACCAGCCTAGGTTCCGTGGCTCCATGGGGCAGCCCGGCCTCACGCTCAGAGAACAAAGGGGCAGGACGCCCCCGGCTCCCTCCAGTCCCAAAGCCCGGCCCCTCCTGGGCCAGGTTCCGTCAGGCCCACCCACCTTAACCAGCTTGTAGAAGGTCTCGTAGATGAAGATGAGGGAGATGAGGAAGGCGAAGATCTCCTGGGTGAAGCGGGAGACGAAGCGCACCAGGAAGCTCCCCTCCAGGGCCACCATGAGCAGGGCCAGCAGCACCAGCCAGAAGCCAATCCACACGCGGCCCACCAGGTACTCCAGGTCGTTGCTGCTGCAGAACTGGGGCACGGTGGGCAGTCAGGCTCGGAGCCCAGGGCAGGCTAACGGGGCGGGAGTGCTCGGGGAAGAGGACGGGGAGTTGAGCTGAGCTGGACAGGAAGGACCAGCCCGGGTAGCCCGTGGCCCCTCACCGAGAAGAAGGCTTCCTCGAAGACCAGCAGGGGCCCCGAGAAGCCGATCACCAGCAGCGGCTGGGCCCCCAGCAGGCAGAAGATCACGCCCTGCACTGCTGTGGACATGATCAGCTCCGATACTCCAATCAGGTCATGCGTCTTCTCTCCTAGGGCGGCAAGAGCCAGCTCAGCGGCTGGCAGCCGGGGGGATCCGTGCGCTCCCCACCACGACCTGAAGCCTCTCCTTACCCAGCAGCCCCCCGAAGGTGATGGCAGGAGACAGGGCCGCGAAGTAGATGAAGATGACGGCGGCCAGGCACTGGGGGTTGAGCGCGTCTCGGAAGTCGCTCAGGTAGTGGGGATAGCGGCGCCGCACATCTCGGATCAAGCCCCCAAAAGGCCGGCCTGTCCGCCGAAGGGGATCGTCTTCCACCACACCTGCCACCTCTACCATCTGCAGGAGCGCTGCAACCCGGGCCTCCATCAGGGCGCCCGTCACAGCCCTCTTCCTCCCGTCCCGCTCTCCTCCGTGTACAACAGATCACCCTCCGGCCTAACCCCCAAGCCCCCAGCCGGCAGCCCAGACCTGGCCCCCGGCCTGCACTGGCCCGTACCCTTATCTTGGGCTGACTTGGGCTCCAGCCCAGCCCCCGGGGGCAACAGCCGGACCTGCTCCTCTCGCTTCTTGAGCATCTGCCGCTGGAAGTGAGCGACGGATCGCAGCAGCTCCTCGCCCTGCACCTCCGAGGGCGGCAGCACCACGCTGCAGTCCAGGAAGGCGTTGATGGCCGTCAGCAGGTCCTCCCGTTCGTCTGCCAGGTAGGCGGCCTCGTGGAATTGCTGCCGAGGCGGGACGGGGCTAGTGAGGACGCGGGCCGGGGGCCGGGCCGGGGCCAGGCTGGGCGGGCTGGGCGGCGGCTGACCTTGTCGGACATGAGGGTGGAGATGGAGCGGCCGATCTCATGGTAGTCCATGTTGGCACTGCTCGGGCCCAGCAGCAGGAAGAGGAAGCGCACAGGCACCGGCACCTCCAGCACCGCGTCCAGCTCCGCTGCCTCCCGCAGCCGCACGAAGGCCATGGTGGGGCGGGAGAGGAACTCCACGCAGCCTGGGGGCGTGCAGCCGGCATGGGCGCGGGAGCAGCAGTCGCCTCCCAGCCCCCAGCGCAGGGGCGCCCCCGAGGCAGGCCCGGCCACCCGCACCCTGCCCCCCGAGCTCGCCCCACATACCCACAAGGACCACCGTAGCCTCGGCGTTCTCAGGGATCTTCTCCAGAAGCTTCAGCTCATGCTTGGACTTGGAGCGGGTGATCCCAGCTGGAGGAGCTGCAGGAGGCAGCTCACGCTGGGGATGCAGGAGAGCAGAGCTCAGCCTGGCTACCCCCCACCCCCGGCCCTGCCCGTTCCCGCCCGACTCCCTCAGCGGTCCCGCAGCCCGAGCCGCAGTGGCGGCCGGACCTGACCCAGGCAGGGTCACTTTCTCCCCTCACCTCTCGCTCCACCTCCAGCCGGGTCTCGGGAACACCTCCAATGAGAGGCTCGGTGACGTGGGGGTCGCTCTCGGCCCCCTGGCCGTGGTGATGCCCCAGCAGGGAGCCCAGGGAGCCGGCCGAGATGTTGCGGGGAAAGGAGAAGTCCTTCTCATCACTCGGGTGGCTGGTGGGGCAGCAGGCAGGAGGTGAGGAGGGCTGGCGGCCGGCGCTGGGCATGGGCGGGCGCTGGGCACGGGCGGGCGGGCAGGGTGTGGCGGGCGGTGCCTTACCTGTGTTTCAGCAGCAGGGCCCTCAGCACGTTGGCTCTGTCCTCGGCCTTGATCTGGTCAGAGATGACCATCTGCTCCACCACCTGGTGGGCCACGCCAGGCAGGGTCTGCTGGTCCAGGTCCAAGAGCACAGCCCCTGGAATAAGGACCACCGCAAGAGGCCCTCATCCCCAGGCAAGATGCAAGGGCGGGGATGGGAGGGAGGGAGAGTGGGAGCGAGGGCAGTCAAGTAAGTGCGGCCAGGGATCGGTGAGCAGGGCCCAGCACTGCCGGAGGCCCAAGTCCCACGGCCTCTCTGACCCATTTCTTCCAGCCCCCCTCTCCCCGCAGGAATGCTGTGGGGCTCAGCAGAGGCCAGGGAACCCCTGCCATCAGAGAGGCCACCGGGGCCGGGTCCTGCCCAGATGCCCCTTCCGGGAAGCACGCAGCAGGAAGCGCCCCGGGCCACCCCCTCGGCCTAGACTGCTCTTCACTGCCAGCAAGTGCATCCTCTGACTTCACTCTAGGGCCCTAGTTCCGCCCTCCGGAGCACGACACAGCCGGTCTGCGGCCTCGTCCCCATGGCAGCCCTGGAGCCACCTGAAGACGTCCCCCTCCAAGTCCAGCAGCTACTCAAAGACAGTTTCTAGGTCTCTCCACCCCGTCACTGCTCTGAGCTGCCATTTCACATAGAAATGAAGGTCCTTTCAAAAGTCACCAGGTCATTTTTCCGTCAAGGTCAACTCACAGGAACACAGAACTAAAGACCCAGCAGAACCGAAGGCCCCCCGAGCAGCCGAGCCCAGATGGCAAAGCCCGGCGATAAAGCACTCGCACTTCGGCGCCTTGCCCCGAGCCCTCAAGCCTCACTCACAGCCTAGTTAGTTTCTGCTAGTTTGGAAATAATTCTGACAGCAGGTTTCTGAGTCCTCAGCTGCTTAGAAGCAGGCCTGCTGACAGCAGCTGGGAGCGATTCCCCAACAGGAAGGAGGAAACGAGCAAACAGCAGAACATCAGACACAGCGCTCGCGAATCCTGCATCCGCGCTCATGCAGTCGTTTACACAGCCCTGCTACAGGTTAGGTCACGTTCCCCAGAGTCTCTAAAATTTCCCAAAGCGTTCCACGAAAACTGTTTGACAACACCGTAGCATCCAAAACATACCAGCTTCCGTTATCTGAAAATATCACTTAGAGAAGCTGCTTGCTGAAGATGCCAGACAAGAGGAGAGGGTCAGTCCTGCCCTGCGTCACCCAGTGACAGAGCCCTAGGAACGGCAGGCATCGTGACAGGTGATATCATGACAGGAGATGCTCCCTCCTGGGCTCTGGTGACATTACACACCCTGCTGCTCAAGACAAACGTGGGACCGTGTGGTCCTCAGAGAACGGGCTTGGCGGGTGAGGGGAACTCCTGAGGCGATGATGGGCAGGGGGTGGGGCGTGGGTTACCGTGGGCCAGGGTCCGGCGCAGCTCCAGGAGGCTGCGGAACGAGAGGGAGGCCACGTGGGGCTTCCCCCAGCGCTCCGTCTCTTCCTCTACATCCTCCTCGAATTTGATCCAGCGCGCCGTCTCCCGCCACTGAGGCTCCTGGTTTTTGTCCAGCAGCAACTCATTCAGTTCCACAAACACCTTGGGGTGAGATGAGAGGGCATGGCAGGACGGAGGGCACAGGCGTGGAGCCTGGGCGAGTTATTAACCCATCTGAGACTGTCCCTCGTCTGTGAAATGGGAGTAATACCACCCCCGTTACTAGAGTACAGCACAGGGACCTAGTGTATAGCACAGGGATCTATACTCAATATTTTATAATAACCTATGAGGGAAAAGAATCTGAAAAAAATAGATAGATATGTACGTATAACTGAAACACTTTGCTGTACACCTGAAACTAACAGATTGTAAATCAACTGAACTAATGATAATAATAAAAGGGCTCTAGTGGGGGCTAAAAGAAAAAGCATATAAAACATTTAGCACAGTATATGACTCTTAGTAACCATCTGATGAATGGTCACCACACACACACACACACACACACACACACACACACACACACACACACAAACTGGAATTTTTTTTTTTTGCCCTCGCCACGCAGCATGCGGAAATTCCCTGACCAGGGATCGAACCGATGGGAAGTGAGGAGTATTAACCACTGGACCACCTGGGAAGTCCTACATTGGAATTCTGTAGGATTCATTTATATGTATTCAAGAACTGGCAAAACTAATTGAGAGTGACCGCACAGCGGTCACCTCGGAGGGTGGTGACTAGGCAGAGGCCCGAGGGAACTCCCTGAGTGTGGGAAATGTCCTATATCTAGGTAGGGTTGGCCAGGTATTTACAGGTGCAGAGTGTCACAGAGCTGTCTGCTTAACCCGAGTGTGCTTTACGGTGTCTGTTCGACCACAATAAAAAGGTTACCAAAAATAGCCACTGGGAGGGTCAGGGTTCAGGACCAGAGCCCTGAGGTCTAAGGTGGGCAACATCGCTACGTAACTAAGTGGCCTTGACCAGTCACTGCCCCCGATGTATGGCTGATGCCGCCTGGGCCATCATCCTCACAGGTTACGGGAGGACTGGATGAGCACAGAGGTGACTGGATTCTGAAAAATGAAACACGCTGCTCCACGGAGCTGCCTCTGGCCCAAACGGTCTTCAAACACCTCGCTGCCAGCTGCCAGAAAAGAGGCATGAAAGGGAAGCCGACCTGTCTAAGATGTGAACCAGAACCGTAAGGCCCACACCAGCAACAGCAGGTAATACCGTAATAACTGTCTGGGGACAGACGGCTACTAGACTTACCGTAGTACACATGTCGTAATATGCTTAAATGTTGAATCGTTATGTTGTACACCTGAGGCTAACATAATATTGTATATCGACTATATTTCAATTAAAAAAAAATCAATGCTGTTTGAAGATGTGTGTATTGCACTCTTGTGCAGTGTACAACCTTCAAAACCATACATGGCAACCCTGGTGCTCGAGATAACCGCAGGTCTGAGAAGGGACGGGGGCTGTGGTGAGAAGACGGATGGGGAGATGCTGCAAGACCATGAAGTGGAGAAATTACCTCGTGGGGCTTGTGGGGGGCCCGGGGCCGAGCCCGAGGGGTGGGGCCAGGCTCTCGCCCTTCCCGGCCACTCTGCACAGACGCTTTGGCATTCTTCCGCACCAAATGTCGCCGTACCCCAGGAACGTCCTCAAACCGGTGACCTGTGGGCGGGGGGTGGAGGGACAGGGTCAAGCGCCCCTTCCTCTTACCCCCACCCTCGTTCCCAGCAGCTCCGGGCTTGGCCCAGGCCCAGCACTCACTCTTCATGAGGTCTAGGTCGGCCGTGGCCAGCGTCTGGGCCTCGCTCTCGTCCGTCGGGACCCGGGGCAGCAGTGCCTGCTCAGCCCCAGTCATGCTGCCGATGCGTCTCCTCTCCTGCAGATTGTAGCTGCGGTGCCCAGGCTGCACTTTGGCCAGGGGGCGCCCAGAGGCACCCCCGTCATCGCCTCCCGCTGTGACACTGGCCACAGCCGCCACCTCTTCCACCAGGGCTCTGGACAGACAAAGCAGCCGTGAGCCTGAGAAGGCTGGCCCCTCTCCCTCTGCCGGGAGCCACACAGGAGGGACCCAGGAAGGGGACCCCGCTGGACCTCACCCCTCCTCGCTCCCCACTCTCGGTAGGTGTGGATGTGAACGAGTGAGGATTCTGGAAGCAGACTGCCGCATCTAAATCCGGCTCGACCATTTACTGGCTGTGCCCCTCAAGCGATCACACAAGCCACCCGGAACATCAGCTCAGCAGCAAAATGGAGCTGAGGGCAGCCTTCCCAGGTGTGGGGAGAGTGAAGTCCGGAAAAGTACCCAGAGTGGGACCTGCTTCCCCTCCCAGGCACACCCCTAACAATGGACTCGAGGTTCACAGGGTCCTGCGTTTCTAACCAAATGGAGTAAAGTACATGGAAATGGGCCTTTGAAACTGTAGACACCCCACCCCTACCCAACAGTCAAGGAGGATATGAATCCCTGTCCCTTACAGATTCCAGCTTCTGCTCCCGTCCCCCAAGCTGCGATGCCTCCTTTCTCTCTGCCACTGCCAGTGGGTCCCTGTCCCTGCCGCACCATTCCAAACCGTTCTCCCGACATCTCACCTCCCACAGCTCCAAGCCCCCATGACAAGTCCCTCCTCTGCCAGGCTTTCTCCACCTACACCTACCTTCCGTGCCCTCGCTTCTGCTCGCACCCCTGCCCACAAATCTGACCCACTTTTCCAGCGCAACGCTGTGCTCTCTCTGGGGCTCTGCCACCTCCTCCTGGCCGTCCAGCCACCTGCAGGCCTGCGCCCCCAGTGCAGACAGCCAACGCGGACTCAGCTCCATCCACGTTGTCCTATCTCCCCAGCGAGCCTGTGCCGCCCTGGAGGGGCAATCTGCCCTTCACTTCCCCGGGTCCTTCGCACTGCCTGGCACCCAGAAACCAACAGGGAGGTGACAGTAGTGACCTTGAGACCCAGTTCAAAGTGATTTCTTCCAAGAAAGCTTCTCTGGCTAACAACCCCAAACTCCAATCACCTACTGGTACCGACACTACACCTGAACCAGGTCGTCTGGCACAGTAACTTGTTCTGATACCATTTCATGAGACCACAAGCAGGGTAGACTGGCAGCTAGCTCCCCAAGAGCAAGAGGGGGTCTCCTGTTGCTCTCACACCCTTGGGGTCCCGGGGGTGCGTGGAGGTCACCCGTCCAGTCCCTGATCTGGGGTTTGACGCTGCTCTACCTGAAGCCACGGGCGGGGGGATGGCAGGGGGTGGGAGAAGACGGCTTAGACCACACATCTCTTCCGTGCCGGGCGGACCCGTACTTAAACTTCCGTTCACACCACCCTTTAACCCCTACTACCACCTTGCGAGAAAAGTTCTATTATTCTTGGTTTATAGATGGGAAAACAGGCTCACATACACTGTGACTTGTCCAAAGTCAAATCGCAGCGGCAGGACTGGGATTTCTGAACCTGTCTGAGGACCTCAAGGCTCCTGCTTTGTTCCCCACCTCAACTCGCTGGTGCCGGCCCGGGAGGTCCCTGTTTGGGGACACTTACCCAGTCTGGGCCCCTTTGGTGGCCTGGGGAGCTGCCTCGTGGTGGGGCAGCATTGGAGGGGGAGACGGACTGGTTGTTTCTGCCTTCCGGTCCGCACCTTCATCCTCCTGGAGAAAGAACTAGAACAGGGACCCGTGTGAGCAGGTGAGGCCAGGCCAGGGGTACCGCAGACATCCCCAGGAGCCCTGCCCCCGCTCACCTGCACGGAAGAGGGTGTGGACGCAGGGGGCTGGCTGAGTGCCCGGGCCCCCTCGGCCTCACTGGCCTCATCCTCCTCTTCCTCGCCCTCCTCGATGGTGGGGGTCTCCCCGGTCGGGGAGGCTGCAGGGCGCCTGCGCGGCTTCCGTCCTGAGCCCTGGGGTACCTTTCGGCGCCTGGCGTCGGGAGGCAGGTGGGTGGACAGCGGGTGGTGGATGTGGTGGGAGGACTGCCGGTGGTCTGCAGGGAGGAGGGCGCTTAGTTGCCGGCGGGCACGGCTCCCCGCTCAGCTGGCCGGCCCCCAGTGCCCCCCCCAGGCCCCCGGCTCCATCCTGGCTCCATCCTGGCAGCCAGAGCACCCCTGCCCCCCGCTCGCTCTGCCTCCCCGAGCCCCCTCACATTCAAAGTCTGCCTCCCCGTAGCTTCGGCCCGGCTCCTCCCCTCCTCGGGACCCGGCCTCCTGCAGGATCTCCTCAAACCGCTCCACGCCCAGGGTGCGGTGAAGCTCATCCTCGTCCTGCTCAGGGAAGCCTGGCGTCACAGGGCCCAGGCTCTCTGGCTCCGGCTGTGAAAAAGAAGGGGCGGTGAGAACGCACGCACGCACGGGAGACGCTCCTCGAAACCCCACCCCGCCTAGCGGCAGAGTCCAGTACCACCCCCAGCCCCGGCTGCCCTCCCCTCGAGTGCCAGGGACTCGGGACTCAGCACCCACGGCCCAGCGGCCCGTCCCCCGGGTTCCGGGCTCTCAGGACACTGGCTGGGCGCATTCCAGTCAGTTCTAGGGCATGTGGAAAGCGTCTGCCCTGGAAGCCTCAGCAGAAATGCTGTGTGTCCAGCCCGCAGGTCAAGGTCGGGTGTGTGATCTGGGCCGTTCACACGGCTGATAGTAGTGAACGCAGCCCCTGTGCTCAGGGATGGCGACTGAGCCTGAAAAGTAACTTCTGCAGGCGGCTGCGCTACCTGACCCGGGCTTGGTCTGAATCGAACTAGAGCCCAGCTCCTGGACAGGGATGCAGCGCTTCCCCTTGGGAGTCCGGAGCCCGGGACCTCAGCCGCTGCGGGGCCCCGCCCTGCCCCCACCCTCACTCCCCCCACCTGAGTCATACTGCAGGAGCGGCGGGACTGCGGTGGCCTGGCGCTTTGGAGAGCTCAGCGTAGCTGAGCAGCCGGCCGCCCAGCCCACGGCCTTAGTCCAACCCCCCCACACACACCCCCTCCCCCTCCCCTTCCCCCCGCCGGGCGTCTCAGCTCCAGGCACCGCTAAATATTTGCTCGAGAGCTTCTGGACTTGAAGGGCATCGAGATCTCCAAGGGCAGGGGTACCAGAGCAAGGAAGAGCAAGGGGGAGGTAGGCTGGGAAGAAGGGCGGGCCTTGGAGAGTCTCGGAGGTGGGGTCACGAGCAGCTGGGGGTGGCAGGGATACTGGGCAGGAGAAGATGCAGGGGTGAGGAGTCTGCTTCTCCCCAGCCCACCTCCGCAGCTCTAGCCCGGCTCCCCCCGCACTGGGCCTCACTCTCACCAGAATTAGCACGCAGGCTAGCCCGGGGTGGGGGGAGGAGGGTCAAGAACCCCTTGCACCTGAGGCTGAAGGAGGAAGTCCATGGCCGGCAGGGGTGAACTCGGGAGGGAGGGGGAGGGGACCAGCCGGCGCCTCTTCCTGGTCACGTGCCCCGCTGGGCCAAGGTGACCAATAACGGGCTGATTATGGCACTGGGGTTAATCATTAGCCTTCCCAGGAAGATGGGAGGGGGACACGTGGGGCGGTGGCCACGTGGGGGCCAGGAGGGGCGGGGCTGAGTGGCACGTGGGGCCGGGGGTGCAGCGGTCTGCCCAGAGCTACCTTGCAGCAGACCGGCGCCGCCTCTGAGACCCAGTCAGAGGTGGGGGTCGCTGGCTTAGAGACCCAGGCTTCCCAAAGTTCCTCTCTCGCTGAGGCTAAACAACAACCCGGGTCTTCAGGACACAGAGCCTCAACTCCCTCCCTAGGACCAGAAGCTGTCTGACACCCACCCCCACAACGGATACCTGTCCCAGACCCAGTGCCCCACGCAAGGCCCGGAGCGGGGATGGCGGTGCCCCTCCCAAGTCCCTCACAGGCTCCCCTCCCAGGCCTCTCCGGACACACACGCCCCTGTCTGACACAGACCCGCACCCTGGCCAGAGCCCCGGGGGTGATGGTGGAGAGGGACAGAGGGGCAGCGGGCAATACTCACAGTGCGGAAGGAATCTGCGCCCGAGGCGGGGCGCCGGGGGGCGCTGCTCATGGCCAAATCCTAGCCCTTCTCGCTGTAGCTGCGGCTTTCAGGGCAACAAGGCGGCGGCATAACCTGGGGGGGGCGGGGGAGGAGCAATCACTGCATGAGAGAGGTGCCAGGCCTGCAGGGGCACCCCAACATTGCACAGCCAGGGGAGGGCAGGGCACGGGGCTTCACGGAAGCCCGCCGGCCACGAGGGGTCTCCTGGTTGCACAGGATCCTCCCAGACTATGAACGGCCTTAGAGTGGCCCTTGGAGGGTGGGGGGAGCAAAGAGAGTTATTTATGGGAAGAAAAGAGAGGAACAAAGAGAGACAGAGGCAAGGACTGAGGCAGGAGGCCTCAGAGGGCCAAGGGACTAAGCGGAGTGAGGGGGAGAGAGCCGGGGGTGGGAGATGCTGGGGGGAAAAAAAGGCAGACAGGAGTCAAGGCCCAGACCCGGAGAGAAAGCAGCGATCAGGGAGGGGAGACAGAGGAAGCAGGGAGGAGAGGCCGAGCCAGAAACGGGAGCGGTGCGAGCGGTGGCCCAGCGGTGGCCGGCACACTGAGGCGGGCTGAGACCAGAGAGGGCTGTGCTGGGGGGAGTGAGACACCCCTTGAGGCAGAGACGACGGGCGGATGAAGGAAGGGAGAAAGAGAGCTCTGGAGAGAGCCCAAAACAGCAAGCAACGGGGCTGTTCATGGGCCCCCTCCTCTGAAAAAAGCCCAGCCCCGAAGTGGGGGGGGAGGCTCCCTGGGGGAGGGGCAGGAGCCCAACTCCACTCACTCAGTGGGAGGGAGGAAGGGAGGCTGGCAGGCACAGGCTGGGCACGACTTTATAATGGGGGAGGGGCACGTGACGACCAGAAGGAGGGTGGGCACAGAAACTCCGAGGTTCTGCCCTCAGGAGCGGTCCAATCCCTCCCCTCCCCAAGCCTGGGGCCAGGAAAATCTGAGTGGCAGGGCTGACGCCCTCCTGACCGTGACTGTAGGGGTGTCTGGGGAGGACACCGTGCGGGGGGAGGGCAGCGAAAGAGCTGCGGTTAGGGAACCCGACCAGTGCCAACTGGGGTACTTATTCCTTGTGGGGGCAGTGCTGGGGACACCCAAGGCTCTGCGACGGCAAAAGTACCGAAGCTCCCCAGTGTGTCACTGGGGGGTCAGGGTTACCGGATTTAGGGCCAACTCGGGGGTAAGACAGGTCAGTGCAGGGTCAAACAATGTAGGTCTGGGGGTCAGTCCGGGGTGGGGAGCCCGGAGCGACACATTCCTGGCCGGCCTTCCAACTCAGCTGACTGCCCTCTTCACCTCTCCCTAGCAGGCCCTCCGC
Organism: Leucopleurus acutus; assembly: GCF_964270905.1. NCBI lineage: Eukaryota > Metazoa > Chordata > Mammalia > Artiodactyla > Delphinidae > Leucopleurus > Leucopleurus acutus. The sequence goes on along the minus strand of NC_139144.1, from coordinate 102,843,705 downwards.
CAGGGCAAGTCTGTGCGGGGAAGAGGGGTGCTGGGGGAGGAAACCCGGTCTGGGAAGGAGTGCCGGCACCTGCTGGCGCCACACGCCCCGCTCCAGGCTGTGCCCTCAGTGCGCTCCTCCATCCTCCCCTCCTCCCTTTACCTCCGCCCCCCCTTCGCCCCCGCCCCCACCATCCCAGAACACAAAGCAGCCTCTGTCCAGAGCATCGATGCCGATAATCCGGGCTGGGGGCACATTCCGGGGACCAGCCCCGACCGGCCCGGAGGATTAGCAACTCTCCCCTGCCCAAGGGATTAGCACTCCGGACCCCCTTGGGGGGCATTAACCACCCCCCAGGTGAATTCGCACATTCCACAGCTCTTCGATGTGGGCCTGGCGGGAGTGGGGAGCGAAGGGAGGAGGGAAAAGTGGACCCTGGATTTCAGGCGGCGCCGCCCCCCACACCCAGCACAGAGCTCCCCACCCAGCCAGCCCCCCAGGAGCTAGGTCGAACTCTCCGCGCTCGCCTTTCCCATCCCCACCCAGCTGCTCCCTCTTCTGCCTGACCCCTTGTCCTGACCTGACCCGCCAACCCCTTCCCGGCTCCGCCTCCCAACCCCGAGATCGGGGGCAGAGGCTTGGGGCAACACCTAGGCAGGGCACCCTGGACGGGCATGAAGGATAGAGTAGGGGACCAAAGGGGAGGGGTGTCGTCTTGGAGTCCGTCCAGGAGTTGGGAGGGCCGGCGGCGCCTCCCAGAGAGTACCCCCTCCTGGTGGCAGGGGGCGCGGCACCCTCGCTTTAGGGAACTCTAAGAAGCGGACCCTGGATCCTGCTTCCTACCAGCAATCACTCCTCTCGCCTCCCCATCCTTCTCCCCAAGACCTCGCTTCCCCGCGCCCCAGTCTCCGCCCTTTCCTGCACTTCCACTCCCTCCCAGCTCCGAGTGCCGAGTTCCCCCCTTTCCTTTCCCCTCCCTTCCTCCCTCCGCGGCCCTGGCCCTCCCCCTCCGCCACCTCTCCGCTTACCCGCTTCCTCTGGACTTCGTGCTGCAGGGGTCTCGGGGTCTCTCCCCCTTCTCTGGAGCCCTCGCGCGCTCCCGACGACTCCCCCGTGCCCACCTTGGGGCGCGCCCCCGTCGCTCCCAACTTCTCCCAACTCAACTTTCCCCCGCGCCACAGGCAGGCCAGCCCCCTGCGTGCGCGCCCCCTGGCGCACCGTGCGCGGCCCCGCCGCAGCGGGTTGGGAGGCGCGGAGTGGGGGCCGAGACCCGGGGGCGGAGGCGCGCTCCCAGGCAAGGCCCGGCACTGGGAGCCCAGCGCCGAGGAGGCCGCCCCGAATGTCCCTCGGCGCTGCCCAGCGAGGTTGCCGCCCCTGGCTTCCCCGCACGGACGCCCCGGGGACGTCGTTTCTTGGCCCCATTAGGCACCTCTGGGCGGAAAGGGGCCTGCCTCATGCTGGGGATCCCAGGCAGGAAAAAGGAGGCACAAAGATGATCAGGAAATTCGAGGCGGAGGAAGTCGAAATATAAATGCATCGGGGTCAAGCTTCTCTCGCGGCCGCGGGCGTCCCCCGCCTCCCACCCGGTTTCCCCAGTGTCTCCAAGAAAGCCCCTGTCTTTGCCTGGAGGACAGGGACAGGAGCGGGGCGGGGTGGGGGGGGAGCGCGAGAGGGGTGATGGCGGGGTTGGATGCCCATTACCCTGAACTGACTTAGACTTTACGAACCGGGGAAATTCTGCCTCGGAGAGATTCCCTGCGGTGACCTTCCTTCTCGAACCCTATTCATAGTCATCACCTGTCATTTAAAGATCTCTGTGTGTACTTCTGGTTTTCTAATAAATTATAACTTGTTCCAGATAAGGAATATACGTTTCGCTTCTTTAGTCTGCCACCGGCTGAAGCACTGCAATGTGTATGCAGAAAACGTTCAGATATAAACGAGTTAATTAATCAATGTTTAGCACCAACTTTGGTTCCGGCGCTGAGGAGTGCTGTTTGGGGCAGTTATCATCCAGGTCACGTCCCTCAAGAATGCAGTCATAAGACAGAGAGAAGCCGCAAGAAAAATATATAATCAACTCCTTAAGGGATGAGGTCAAGGCTGCTTCAAGTGTAGCTTCTGTCTGTCCTTCTGTCTGTTGAGGGCAGTAACCAACCTGCCAACCCTCGGCCACACCCTGGCCGACTCCAGTGGGCCCGGGCTGTGCCGGGGGTGGGGACACCCTCCCAGTGTCCAGCCAGCTTGCCTCGGGATATCAGAGTGTAGCGAAAGGCTGGAGTTGGGTGGGCTCCGAGACGACAAACGGGTCTCACAGGAGAGAGGAGTCTCTGGCGTTTGGTGAATCCAGTCTCCACTGGGGCACACCTGACTCTCTTTCCAGCCCTGCGGTCAGCTGGTCCCTGTGAAGTCATCGTCAGCAAGATATGGCTCAGAGCCATTCCCCAATCAATCCTGAGGTCACCAGATGGCCTAGGGAGAGGTGGAAACCCGTGCTGAGATTGTCAGGGAGTCGATGGAACCTCAATATCATCAACCGGGGCAGAGCAGGGCCACCTGGGCTCAGGATGCAGGCCGCAAAAACCCAAACCTTAAAAAGCGCCCTACCCCACCCCTGCTGCCTTCTGGAATGTGTAGTCCCGGAGAGGTCCTTCTCAAAAGAAGGTTGTAAGCGCTGAAAAGTAATAACACTAGCAGGGCACACTGGGAGCCGCGCGCGACGGCGGGGAGCCGGGAAAACGGACACGCGATGCTTCCTGGGACTTGAAGTCCAAGGGTTGACTCCGCGGTCGAACAGGAGTCCCGGGAGGCAAGTGCTGCAGAGAGCCTGAGCGCAGCCTGCTGGGAGTTGTAGTCTTCTTGTTGTCTAAGGCCCCGGACATTACTGGGAAACCTGGCGCCCTAGGACTACAAGCCCGAGAAGCCCATGCGCAGGCAGTGGGGCGGGGCAGGACCGGAGGCTGGGGTGCCGCCTCCTCTGCAACGCCGGGCCCGGAGTCTCAGAACCCAGGGCCCGCAAGGGTCCTCGCGCGGCTGCCGCGATGCAGAAATACGAGAAGCTGGAGAAGATTGGGGAAGGTAATGGGACCACGAGATGTTCCTGCAAGATCTCTTTCTGCAGACCCTTTAGCATTCCTTGCATCCGTGCTGCTGTACCGTCAGCAATACCCACAGACTCCAACCTCAGCACTGGCTGCAGCCCTGGCCCTGAGCTCAACACTCCTTGCAGACACCAATCCTCCCCCGTTAGCATTTCCCATAGACGCCCCCCTCCCAACCTTAGCACCCCTGTAGACCCACCTCAGACCTCTGCACGTGCTGCATTTCCTACCCCTGTCCTCAGCGCCACTTGCAGAACCTCACCCCCAGTTCTCGCAGCAGACCTCCAACCTCAGCGTTCCTGCCGGCCCTCATTCCTCTCCCAGACCCCTGCTCCCTATTTTCAGACCCTCCAGAAGCTCGGCCTTTATTGTAGACCTCCTCACCCAGCAGCTGCAGCCTCTCCCTGTTGCAGACACCCTTGAGCCATCTGCAGGCTCCTCCCTGCCACATCCCCCACTTCTCCAGGCATCAGAAGTAACACACCCCCACGCTGCTTGCTCTCCCGGCAGGGACCGCCTGGGGAAGGGTGCCCCATCCCTTCCCTCAGCCCTGACCTCCTTCCTCTAGGCACCTACGGAACAGTGTTCAAGGCCAAAAACCGGGAGACTCATGAGATCGTGGCTCTGAAACGGGTGAGGCTGGATGATGATGATGAGGTAGGACTGGGGTATTGGGGCCAGGGAGGGGTTGAGGGCCTAGTCTGGGTGGGATGTGACTGTGGCCCACCTGGCCCCCTCCAATGTGTAGGGAGTGCCGAGTTCTGCCCTTCGGGAAATCTGCCTACTCAAGGAGCTGAAGCACAAAAACATCGTCAGGTGTGTAGATGGGTGGGGTCCTCCTTGCCTGTGTGGTCCGGTGGTGGGGGCTTCAGAGATGGGCTGGGCTGACACTGGGATAGTAGGTGCAGACCTGCGGCGCTGTCTGGCTGAGCACTTGCTTCTCCCTAGGCTCCACGACGTCCTGCACAGCGACAAGAAGCTGACTTTGGTTTTTGAGTTCTGTGACCAGGTGAAAGGGGGACTTGAGGGACAGTAGCCTTGGGAGGATATAGGGACCCAGACTGAGGTTAAACTCTGTCCCATCCCCCACCCCCATCCCTTTTTTAGGACCTTAAGAAGTATTTCGACAGCTGCAATGGTGACCTAGATCCTGAAATTGTGAAGGTGAGGATACCGGTTTCCTGGGAGCTCACTGGGGCTGGGGTTGGCATCCGGATTCAGTGGACATGCTCTCAGGCCCTGCACGGGGACACTCGGGGCACGAGGGGAGGAGAAAACCCTGGTTCTGTCTCCGAGAGCTTCCATCTTAGCAAAAGCACTTTCACGTGATCGCTTTGACCTGAAGGGAACACTCTGATGCCAGGGATAGGATTTACATTTGAGAGGCAGGAAAATGAGGTTCAGAGAGATTCGTTCATTCAACAAATACGTACTGAATGCTTTGCGGTGTGCCAAGCACTGTTCTAGGCCCAGGTTCCAGGGCAAAGAAGTGCTGAATGATAATACAGCACAGCATATACGTTGTTGGTTATGATGTTCGTGCTCAAATGAGGCCAGGTAGGGGAGAGATCAGTGTGGGCTGGAAAGGTAGGAAGGCCCACCAAGTTGTCAGTTCTGGAAAGGTGGGGACCGGGGCCCCCGTTCACCTTTCGAGTACCCAGCGAAGAACGAAGTAGGTCCTCGATAATGAAGGGGTGATGCTGGGCCGAGCTTGGTGCTGAAAGACTGCTGGGGTTTCAAGGCAAAGCAGAGGGGAGCGTGACCCATCGTTGGGCCCGCTTCCAGACGGTTCGATGAACTCCTCCCTGCCCCTCCCCCAGTCGTTCCTCTTCCAGCTGCTAAAAGGCCTGGGATTCTGTCACAGCCGAAACGTGCTACACAGGGACCTGAAACCTCAGAACCTGCTCATAAACAGGGTACCTCTGGGCGAGAGGACGGGACCTCAGGGAGGCTGGCGTGGGATGAGGGGAGCTGGACGGGAAGGCGGGAGCAGGGGGGCTGCCCTCAGACTGTGGAAGAGCCCCTCTCCGTGCCCCTCCCCCTCCCCCTCAGAATGGGGAGCTGAAATTGGCTGATTTCGGCTTGGCTCGCGCCTTTGGGATCCCTGTTCGCTGTTACTCAGCTGAGGTGAGCTGCGGGGCGGGAAGTGGGGGTGAGGGAGGGAGTCCCCAGCCAGCATCCCTCAGCTCCTCCGGGACTCCTCTCTGAGTGCTCTCCTCCCCAGCCCTCAAACTGGGGGTCCCTGTGGTGGGGTCCTTTCCAGGTGGTCACGCTGTGGTACCGTCCACCGGATGTCCTCTTTGGGGCCAAGCTGTACTCCACGTCCATTGACATGTGGTCGGCGGGCTGCATCTTCGCAGGTGACACGCCGGGGTCTGCGGGGGCAACTCCGTCTCCCGTTTGAGTGAACAAAGAGGGTCTGGAGGGTCCCCTCTGGGGAAGGGAGTGGGGCCCCTGGGTGGGGAGGAGGCAGGGCAGGGCTGTGGGGGGCGCTTCTTCGCCTGTCACCCCCGCCCCCCGCCTCTCTCCCAGAGCTGGCCAACGCGGGGCGGCCCCTGTTTCCTGGCAACGACGTAGATGACCAGCTGAAGAGGATCTTCCGATATTCTTCCATCTCCCTTCACCTCAGGCCCTCTGGGAGGGGATCTGGAAGCCCCTGGAGCTCAGAGTGCAGGCAGGGAGGGCGGCGGTGGGCTGGGCTAGGCCTGGTCGGGCTTCTCCTGAGGGCAGAGGGTGCCCGCCGCCAGCTGGAGAGCGTGCAGCCTGCAGGCAAGGAGGGCTCACTCCTCCAACTGAGAGCCGAATCCTTAGGCTGAAGGAGCCAAAAGGAGCAGGGGGACGATTAGTGAGAGTGGGGGACCGCTGACCGCTTCATCAGGACCATGGACCTCAGGGTTTAGGTCAAAGTCGTTAAGGGCTATACAGAACCTGGCCTGCAGAAAACGGCACGCGGCTGGGACTGCGTATGAGGGTCGCGTGGGCTGGGGGCCGCCTTCTGTCGTGAGCTGGGGGATAAAGTGAGGGGGGCAGGGGTGGGTATGAGGAATCCCCCTTTCCCAGGGGAAGAGCCCCTCACCTGCCCCTTTCCACCTGAGTGATCCTTGACCCCGTGGACACGCTGCTGGGGACACCGACCGAGGAGCAGTGGCCCGCCATGACCAAGCTGCCGGACTATAAGGTGTGACGGGTAATGGGCTCATGCATGGCTCGTCAGTGGCGCCCCTTAGGTCCTGGCCCTAGCAGCCTCCAGGCCCCCGCACCCCTGGCTGACTCACCCTGCCCCCCACAGCCCTACCCGATGTACCCAGCCACAACGTCCCTGGTGAACGTCGTGCCCAAGCTCAGTGCCACAGGGAGGGACCTGCTGCAGGTGACCAAGGGCAGGGTACGGGGACGGGGCTGGGGCCGGGGCACTTGTCGGGAGGGACCCGGGGAGCGCGGGGTCTGGGCGTGAACCTGCCTCGCCTTCTTCTGTGCGTCCAGAACCTCCTGAAGTGTAACCCGGTCCAGCGCATCTCAGCAGAAGAGGCCCTGCAGCACCCCTACTTCTCCGACTTCTGCCCCCCCTAGGCCCCAGGCCTCCGGCGGCCAGGCTGGGGCCTGGCCTATTTAAGCCCCCTCTGGGGAGGGGAGGAAAGGCAGGGATGCACGGTGTGCCAAGCTCCAGCTGTGCTGGGCCCAACCAGGGTGGAGGTGCCCTAACCCGTGTTCTTCACTCCCTCCGTGGACTTTATTTAATTTCATAAATTGGCTCGTTTCCCACAGTCTGGCTGATGTGCTGGAAAAGTGGCTCTGGGTGGTGGTGGGGGGGGCGTGGTGCTGGGGGGGCCTGAGGCTCTGTTTCGCTTCCCCACTCTCTGCAACCCTGCTTCCAGCTCCAACACAACCCAGCTGTCCAGCCCTGGCTCTGCTACTCTGAGTGGCTGGAGGCTGGGGGTTGGAGGCTATGACCCTTACCCTTAGGTCTGCACCAGACCCTTACCCTTAGGCACTGCCACCACACGTGTGCGTATGTGCTCATGCCCTTCCCTTTCTCTGCCCAGGAGGCGTTAGGCTCCCAGTGTCTGAGAGCAAGGATGGGCTTCCACCAGAATGCGGAGAAAAGAGCCGGGCCTTTCTTTATGGTTCTTGTCCCACGTGTACCCGCCCTGCCACTTCCCTCTTCATGCCCCCCACATCCAGGCCCTCAGGCTGGGACAGGAGGCACCCAAAGCGGTGGTTGGGAGCACCCCCTCCCCGGCTCCCTTATTTGTCATTTTCCAGTATTTAGGGTGCCGAGAAGGAGCTGAGAAAGCAGGCCTGGGCGTGTGCTTACTGGCAGGGGTGGGAAGGGAGGGCCTGGGCTCCCCCCCCAAGCTGGGGCCTGCAATTCTTGTGCAAAGGCTGCGGAAGCAGGAGCGGTTCCTGTGCGGGGCGGGCAGGCTGACACTCGGTCCCAAGTGTGAGAAAGTCACGAATGCCTAAGACAGGACAGCAGCTTGCGTTCTTGGAAGCGGGCTAGCCACGCCAGCTTCTCCCCACCTGCTCCGCCGCTTCTTGCCGGGCTCTGGATCAGAGCCTTCTGCCAGCCCTTCCCTGATCGGACCCCAAGTGCGGCTGTCCTAGCACTGCCGCCTCTGCCTTCACACCTGGCTTTGGGCTCCGTTCACTGAGATGTCGGTTTGACAAACTCATTCACACTGAGGTTCAAGTGACCCATGCCCGCTTACTATTCTTCTCTCGTCGAGAGATTTCTGGAGGTTAACATTTCAGACATCACGTCTGCTGGGTGATGGCTGGCAGAGGTCTTGTGCCCGAGTAGGTCTGACTGTGGCCTGGCTGGTCTGCCTGTAAGTGGAACAGCTGAGGCTGAGGCACTAGCACTTTATTTGGGGTGAAGGTGGAAAGACACGTGCGGGCTGGCCACGGCCAGGATGTCAGGGTGCGGCCCTGAAGACGCAGACGCCCCATCTAGAGCTGGGTGACGAGGTAGCGGGTGCGTTGAGAGGAAGAGAGCGTCTTGGTGACGGCACAGGGAGGGGTGGGAGGCCTGGGGAGACACGGACCACGGCCCTGGGATGGGAGGCCTCTCACCCACTGCCCTGCCCCTGCCCCTGCCCTCCGGACTGGAACTGCCCCATCTCCCTTGACCTTAGGGGGCCATTTCTTGTTACCTGGAGCCCAGGCTGAGGTGGGGAACTGGGGTTCGTTGGCTGCCCAGCCCTTCCTGAAGCTGTGGGAGGAGGGTCAGAGATTGGGGGTGGTGGCGGCGGGGATGCTCCCTCCCAGAGACCGGCCAAGGTCACTGCACGCCCCTCCCCCATCACTTTTTCTCAGCTGGGTGGGGGCGTGTTCTACACTTAGGAGGAGGGGTCAGCACCCACAGTGGAGACGGCAGGGGGGGCGGCTATTACCAGGTTGGCGCTGGAGTGCCTTTGGGAGCGCTTTCGGTTCCAGAAGTATCCCAGGACTCTGTCCCGGAACACCTGGGGGAAGCAGTGCTGGAGGTGGCCAGCGCATACCTGACCCCTGGATCCTGCGGTGTGACTCTGCCCGCCTCCCACAGCTGGATCCCAGGCCCACCCACCTCACAGAGGTAGTCCAGGATCTCAAGGACAGTGAGCAGGCTGGCGCCGATGAACAGCCCCATCTGGCCCCCGATGTCACCTGTGGAGACCGGGTCACCTGTCAGCTCACTGCTACCTGCTGTGCCCACACCTCCCCAGGCCGCAGGTTGCCTGCACGCGCACACGCACGCACGCACACACACAGACACGCACACACACACAGAGACACGCACACACGCATGCACAGACACACGCGCACACGCACGCGCACGCACGCGCACGCACCGAGCAGCTCCGACATTTCGTAGGCCTTCTTCTGCTCCACCGTCTCGTAGTTGAGGGCCTCAAAGAAGATGTCCAGCATCAGCACGTTCTCCCTGGAGGAAGAGAGGCCAAGAGTGTTCGCTGGACGCCCCAGTGCCAGCTGCTGGCAGGAACAGGTGCCCCATTCTCTGGTCTCTGAGTCCTTTCGTGAGCCCTGGGGAGGGGTGTCACTGTCCCCATTTTCGGAAGAGCTGGCGTCAGAAAGGTTAAGCAGCTTGCCCGGAGTCCCCGAGCCCGGTAATGATGTGTAGCTCGGTGTCCCATCCCTGGGCGCTGCGCACGGAGGCTCGGCCCGGAGGCTCGGCGCTCGCCTTAACCCCAGGCCCCCGGCCCCCTGCGCGGCTCACGCGATGTAGGCCTCGCTGCGGTTGTGCTTCCGGGCCAGGTAGCGGGCGGCGGCGCGGCTCGGCATCCGCACCATGGAGAGCTCCTTGGCGTAGCGCGTGCTGGCGCACGGGTTGGGACAGGTGCACGCGTCCTTCTGCAGCATGGCGTCTGCGGGCCACAGGCGCCTGGGTCAGGGCCGCCCGCCCCGCGGGGTCGGGGTCGCGGCTAGAGCGGGGTGGGGGCGGGATGCGGAGGAGCCTTGCCCCTTACCCAGCGCCGGGTGGGCACAGTCCTTGTACTGCTGGGGGCTGCACACCGGCGCGCCGCCTGCACGGGGGCAGAGGAGACAGCTTCCGGAGCGGCGCCCCCGGGCCTCCCCGCCTCCCCGGACCCCCTCCTCCGCTGCCCCCAGCCCCTTACCTGGCATATGCATCATTCGGCAGCCGCACTTCCGAGCCACATAGCGGCTCTCGCAGGCCAGGCGACACCCTATTAGACTATAGGGAGGGCTGGGGCCTAGGCTGGGCCTGGGGGGATCCAGAGGACCAGAGGGTTCCGGCTCAAAGTCGGGGTCCAGAGAGACAGAGCTGCAGTCACCCCAGGGCGGCGGCAGGAAGCTCAGCTGTAGGCGGACAAGTTAAGGAGGCTCTGGGAGAAGCGGGGTCCGCGTAGAACGCGAGATCGCTGGGACAGTTCTGAGGAGCTGGGCTGGGGTCTGAGGTGGCGCGCGCTCAGGAGGAGCTGGACTGGGGTCTGAGGTGGCGCGGGCTCAGGAGGAGCTGGGCTGGGGTCTGAGGTGGCGCGGGCTCAGGAGGAGCTGGGCTGGGGTCTGAGGTGGCGCGGGCTCAGGAGGAGCTGGGCTGGGGTCTGAGGTGGCGCGGGCTCAGGAGGAGCTGGGCTGGGGTCTGAGGTGGCGCGCGCTCAGGAGGGGGCGGGGCCCGGTTTCGGAGGCACAGAGAGGATACTTGCTGCTTCTGGCAGGACACAAAGGTCTGGTAGCCAGGGGCCGCCCCGAAGCCCAGCTGGTCAACGAGCGGCGGCTCCTCCTGGCTGTGGATCTGCACTCGGATCCCCACCTCAAATGGCGTCTCCTCTGCAGGGAAGGGGGGACCCTGAGTCCCAAGAGGCCCCCTCCTGCAGCCCCCTCTCCTCAGGGCTGTGACCAACTAAACCCACCCACTTCCCACGGGAAAGGACAGGCCTGGCCCCCCCCCACACCTCCACTTCTCCCCAGGGCCTTCTGCACCCCACCTGCCACTCCCCGGCCTCGCCCGTGTGCCCCGCACCCGTGTCCCTCCACACGGGCAGGTACTCGTCCTGCTGCACGTCCAGCAGCACCTCCAGCCCGTTGCCCATGCCGCCCTTGGGAGTGGTGAGCAGCTCTGCGCCTTCGGCGCCAGAGTTAAAGGTGTAGCACTGCCCCATGCGGGTGAAGACCTGGGGCAGGGCAGACAGATGGCAGACCTCACCAGGGAACCAGGCGCTCAGGCGGCCCTTTCCCCTGGGCCAGTGCGAGGACCGTGGGACCCCTCCCTCCCCATCCTCTATCTGGGTCTCTTCTTTGAACACTGAAGCCCACATCTTAATGCCCCGAGACCCTCCCTCAACCGGCACATGTAGCTGGACCCTCGCTGCAGTGTGACCAGCTAACCCTGCCCCTTTCCCACAGGAAAGGACAGGCTTGGACCCTCCAGTTCCTCGCTCCCACCTCCGCCCCCAGCCCAGGGCACAGCCTGCAGGCAAGTGTTTCTTTGGAGACTGGCATGGGGAAGAGGGGCCCAGCTGCCCCCCTTCAGGTCTGGCAGCGTGTGGAAGAGGCAGCGGGGAAACCAGCACCCTCCCCCTGGCAGAGAGGAGGGTCTCCTGCCCTAGAACACCAGATCCCCCACCCCCCAGGAGCAGGCTCTCCACAGACCAGACCTTGGGCCCAGAGCCAGCCGGGGTGAGTGCCCCTGGCTGGGAGGCGTGATCTTGCATGCTGCAGTCCAGCTGAGCAGCAGGGAGGGGCCCGAGGACAGCTTCCTGGCTGAACAGAAAGGCACTGGCGGGGGGGGGGGGGGGGGGGGGGGGGGGGGGGGAAGGAAAGGATCCCCCAGCATGGCTGTTAAGGTTCCCTGGCTCTGGGGGAGTGTGGGTCGGCAAGGCCCGGCAGGGACCGCCTGGTGCTCCCGGGCCCCTGGCTGGACGGATCGGGCGGCCGGCTCACCGTGGTGAAGTTCTCGGGCCCGCACAGCCAGCCTCGGTAGCGGCAGGCCAGCAGCATGTCCTCGAGGGCGTGCCCGGCCCGGGCGTAGAGCCGGGCCACGTCGAAGGTGGGGCTGGGCATGAAGCCGGGCGGCGCGGGGGGCCGGCCCAGGGCACGCAGGTAGGCGGCGTGCTCGGTGGGCTCCAGGCCCAGCAGTGCGGGCCCGGCCCAGTGCAGGTCATTGGGCGTGAGGCGTGAGCGGCGCAGCGGGTTGATGTTGCACAGGGTGACGGCCGGGAAGGTGAGCCGGCGGCTCTCACGCTCCTCCAGGGCCGTCTCGTGGTGGAACTCCCCGTAGTAGCGCACCCTCCCAGCCACCTGGTAGAGGAGGGTGGCCAGTGCCAGGAGCACGGCTGTGGTCCACAGCCCCCGGCGCGCCATCGGGCCCCCCGGGCCGAAGACGTGGCCCAGGCCGTGCATCGAGCAGCTGCTGGCAAACACGCGGATGTCTGAGGCCGGCGACTGGGCCTCCTGCAGCCCTGAGGGGCGCCTCATGGCCGGAGCCCAGGGCGCGGGGGGACCAAGCCACAGAGGCTTAGGAGGAGGAGAGAGGGTTGGTCCGAGGACTGGAGGGGCTGAGAGGGGGGTTCGGAGGGTCAGGCAGGGGTCACGCGGGTGTCGGGCCAGGAGAGGAGAGGGTGGGAGGTACTGGCCTGGCCGGTCCAGCGCGGCCTCCTCCAGGACCTGGCTGTGGCTCTGCTGGGCGCGGTGCTGGGCTGGGGGCTCCGAGGCAGAGACCAGGTAGGGTGCGGCCGACGAGGCAAGCAGGGCGGCTCTGCTGGAGGCGGTTCTGCTGAGCCGGAGCTGCAGCAGAGGATTGGGTTTCAGCGGCGAGGGGGCAAGGGGGCTGGCAGAGCAGCCTGGGGGGCGGGGAGGTCCCTGGGGCCCCAGGCGGAGCCATTAGTGCAGCGTCGGGGGGGAGGCCTGGCTGTGGAGACCAGAGGCGCCAGCAGGAAGCCGCAGCGATCCCGGGTAGGCTTGAGGGGAGCCGAGAGAGAACTTGGGGCCGGGGGTGCCCTCGGGGCCCTCTAGGTCCCCAGCTGCAGGCCCCGTATGTCGGGCCTGAGGGTCAGTCGCTGACCCTTGGCCCCGTCCCCGTCCTCTGCCCTCTCCGCCCGTCCCCCTAACCTCTCGCGAGATCATCTGCTCTTCCGCAGAGCGGAGCTGGCTCCTGACCAGGCTGGAAAGTGGTGGGAAGTTGGCATCAGCAGACTCTTCTGAGCCCCCAGCGGCCCGGCCTACTCTGGGTGCCAGGGTCTCCTCCGGCCCCACGTGCAGAGGTGGTCTGTCCCCAGTGACCCTCTCTCCCACCTCCCCATGCTCAGGCCCTCGTGTCTGGGGGGCTGGCCTGTGCCACAATGACTGTGGGCTCACCTGTCGTCCTTCAAGTATAACACGGGTGCCCGTGTGACGCCCCCCCAGCTAACATGGATGCCCTATGATGTCACATCATTTTTCACTTGACAACATTCTGGAGACCATGTGGTATCCAGTACCTGGAAAACGTCCTCATTTTTTAAGTGGCTGCGTAGCATTTCATTTATGTGGATGTACCATCATTTATATAACCACACCCCTGTTGATGGACACTGGGGGTTTCCAGTCTTCCATTACAAACAGTGGTGCTCTCAGTAACATCGTACAGACATAAACTCCTAGAAATAGAACTGCTGGGTCAAGAAGAGGCAACTGCATGGGTAATTTGATAGCAGAAAATTCCCCACCGTAGGCATTACACCACTGTGTGCTCCCATCATAACATGGAGTGTGCCTGTTTTGCATGGGGGCTTTTCTAAAGGAGGAGAGACGCTGCCCCCAAACCGGCTGGAGTGCCCTGGGCCACAGTGCCTAGCACAGCATGGCGACACTGGCCTTGAGGGGGCGGAGCCAGGGCATTTGACTGAGATGCCGAGGAGACGCTGGGTCGGGCTGGGGCGGACTCCCAGGGGCTAGAGAGGACATCTCCGAAAGGCAGAGCTGCAGTGTGCAAGGCCTCAAGCGGGACTCGGGGTTCTTGCTAATCCAAGGTACGAGGGACGGGAGGCAGCTGCAGAGCGCTGCCGCTGTCGCGCAGGACTGTCAGGACTGCTCCTCACTGGCGTCAAGCCCCGCGTTTGGTTAAACGCTCACCCGCCCCCGTGGAGCTGGGAGTTGCACTGCAGGCCTGAGAGAAAGCAGATTTATCTCCACTAATTTATTTACTGCAATTTATTTCTACTCCGTGCCCCTCCACAAAGCATTAGAGGCGAGGGTCCACGGGCTCTCGGCAGTGAGTGGAACGTAGTTCGCCAGCTGAACATGATCACGTCGCGCTGTGATCGCCTGGCCTCCTGTCCGTCCTCCTGATGAGACCGCCGCAGGTCTCACGGGGGCAGGGATGTCCTCACCGCCCCCACCCCGGCAGACCGGGCGGCACACAGCAGGTGCTTAATGAACACACACCTTGAAGGAGTGAAGAACAGGGTTTATTGCACAGATGTAACCAGCTTCTGAGGCTGTGCTTTACCACAGATTATTCTAATTAAACTCTTAAAAGAAGCTTGCGAAATTAAGTGCAGCTAGGTTTACGGTCTGCGTGGAATAGCTGCAGGAGCCAAGGCTGAGGTTAAGGCTACACAGCAAGTGTGCAGCTGACCGCAGGGCCTTCCATCTCAGGGCTCGCCATGGATCTCACCACTTCCCTAAAGAGGGGATGCGGGGGGGGGGGCAGGATTTGGAGAGGCCACCCTGCAGGGGTAAGGAGAGACCTAGAATCTGGTGTCAGAAGACGTCTGGGTGGCTGGAGGCCGCGGCTGCTGCTGGTAGAGCAGGAGCTGGCCTCGGCCGGGAGGGGCCAGGCAGGCCAGTGTGGACTCGGCCGGGGAGTTGAGGCCTGCCCTTGGCTGCCCTCACTAGGGAGGCGTTTAGTGGCAAAGCGACCTGGAGCTAGCCCGTGCTCTGCTTCCCGGGCCAGGCCTGCCCTGGGGTGCGACCTCTCATCATGAAGAAAGCAGCGCATGAAACCAGGGTGGCTTTGGCCCTGGGATATTTCCCTAAAGTAGCACCTGGTCCTAAACCACACCCAGAAGAGGCTGTGCGCACTCTCAGCTGAGCTGCTGCAGCCTCCTCCAGGCTGGCCTCCAGCCACAGCTGCCCCTGCTGCCGACCCTGAAACATGGCATCGTCCTTCTATGCCACGGGATAAATCCAAAAGGTCTGGCTGGCCTTGAAGGTCCAGCATGGGCGGCCCCTCTTCCTCAAGCCAGGGTGCAGGACTCATGATGGAGTCTTCAGCCCAGACGTGGCTGTGAAGGGGGAAGGTTTCCTGGTGGGATGTGACACGAGCAGAACCAAGGCAGGAGGGGTGCCCGGTTCTAGGAGCTGACCAGGGCTGGGGGCAAACCCTGGCTGCTCTTAGGTCCCCAGAAGCGGACAAGAGTCCAGCCCCACCCCATTCACAGCTTTGGGGTCACAGGGCTTGTGCCACCTGGGCAGCTGGCCTATCCTCTTTCAAAGTGAGGCTCTGGTCCCACCTGCTCCAGGGACCCCGTCTGACCACGCCAGGGAGGCCGGTTGGGCAGTGACGGCTCCTTGCCGGACGGATTTTGTATTCTGTCAGCCCAAGGGGCTTAGCATGAGCCGCTCCTCAGTGCTGTGGTGACTGTTAGCACTGGACGCCCCCCGTGGCTGGAGTTTGGGGTGCATGTCCTCTTCTGTCCCTTTCAGAGGTAAGTGTCCTCACATAGAGGGTGGCGGTCCACAATCTCACCAGATGACGGGCTCAAGGCGCATGGGGCTGGGGCAGAACCTCTTGTGGATGAGACCACAGCTGCCCGCCCCTCCTGGCCCTCCCCAAGAGCCAGGGGGCCTGTTAGGCCCCCGTCCTGTTTAGATGGGGGGAGGGCAAAATCTAGAGAAAGGACTGTGTAAAGGCACAAGGAGAAGGAAGGGAAGTTGTTCCCAAGATGTGGGCTGAGGGTTTGAAGGGCTGGCTCAGTGGGTGGGCGCCTTCTCGCAGGGCCCTGAGAGGCCTGTCGGGATTCCGCAGAGGAGGCCGAGGTCCTGGTACGGGTGTGGGACGAATCCTGGGGCGAGTCCCTACTCCCACCCCCGGTGCTGACTTGTGAAAATTCCCTGCAGCTGCGGCCTGCACACCTTTAGCCTGTCGGGTACAGGGGGAGGCTCGGCAGGGCTGGGAGAGGGGTCGGGGAGGGCTTGGCAAAGGGAGGGGACAGAGCAGGGGCCCGCCGTGCAGCCAGGGGCTCTCAGCTCTGGCAGGAGGAGTGCGCCCAACCTCCCCCAGCCCGGCGCCTGGCCCGGGTTTCGCTGCGAGCAGGGGAGCGATGGCAGTAGCCCCCACCCCAGCATGCTGGCCCACCTGGGGGCTCGGTGCCCGGGATCCCCCCCGAGCTGAGCCCTGGCCTTGGGCACGGATGCACGGCGGTGACCAGACCTCTCAGGACTTGGGGTGCTGCTTCCCGTGGCCCCTGGGCATCTCAGGAGGCGGGGCATCTAGGGCCTGTCTCCGGATGAGCTCCGAATAGAGCCTGCCCTTCTTTAGGAGCTCCTCATGGGTCCCCACCTGGAGAGAGGAAGAGGGGCAGCCGGTCACCCCAACCCAGCTCAGAGTTCAGAGCCCTTGGAGGGCCAGCTTCTCATGAGCCGTTGGGCACGGCTTCACCTAAGCCAGCGTCAGTCCTGAGGCGAGTATGAAACCAAAGCACACAGCTGATTACGGATTGCCACTGGCGCATCTGTCTTTGTCAGCTGAGCTAGATCGTGGAAGAGCGTGTGGGTCCCCCTGTCTTTCTTACAGGGCCCAGTGCCCCTCGCCCAGCGCGAGTGGCCAGGGGGCTGTGAGCCGGGCCCCATACAGCCCCCAAGCCCTGCTGCAGACACAGCCTCTGGGCTGCTCCTGCCTGGGCCCTGATCAGGGTCCCTGGTGCGGCCTCTTCTGTGCCTCAGCCCCTGGGCCCCTCCCCCAGCAGCGAACACTTCTCTGAGAACTTTCGCCTTTGATCCTGGGAGCCACGCTGCAGCTCTACTCACTGCCCCACCCCAGGGGACAGAGGAAGAAGCTGGGGCCCCGAGAGGCCAGGGCTTATCAAAGGGCAGGAACTCCTGAATCCACACGGGTGCTGCTTTCAGACTATGAGCCCAAGGCCCCAGGGCCAGGCCAGACCCTCACACAGCTCAGCTGAGCTGCCCGTTCCACTGTGTCCGTGGCTGAGCCCCCTGACCTGCTCCCCGGGCCCCAGCTGACCTCGCAGACCCGGCCGTGGGCCATGACGACGATCTGGTGGGCCCCACGCACGGTGCTGAGCCGGTGGGCGATGACCAGCACGGTGCGGCCAGCGCTGGCGCGGTCCAGGGCCTCCTGCACCAGCCTCTCAGACTCCGAGTCCAGCGCGCTGGTCGCCTCATCCAAGATCAGCACTAAGGGCTGCTTGACGAGGGCTCGGGCGATGGCCAGGCGCTGCTTCTGGCCACCAGACAGGGTTGCGCCCCGCTCGCCTGGGGAGGGAGGGGATAGGGCGGGGCCTGGAGTGGCGCTCAGCTCTGCACTGGGGGGCGGCCCTGCAGATGGTCACCGGGGCGTCTGACGCTTCCCACCTGGCCCCTCAGGGCCCTGCCCCGGCCCTGTGCGCATTCGTGCTGCCTCTCTGAGGGCAGGGTGACGCCTGGCGGCAACACGATCCCACGTCCCCGTGCAAACGTGCACAGGCACTCACACGACGACGGGTCGTGAACGCAGCGGGGCTCAGGGATGCCCAGAGGTGTCGCTGAGCTCCACCCACACACCAGGGCAGGGGCTCGGAGCCATGACGGGCCTGGGTCCCACCCCCTGCCCTGGCCCTGCAGCGCTAGCCGCCTTCTCCTGGCCTCCTGGCTCTGCTGCTGTGGGGACATCCAGGATCCAGATGTGACTCCTGCGGTGGGGTAGGGGGTGGCAGAACAGTGGGATTCAAAACCCACCTGGGCATTCTGGGAAGACCATAGTGGGGTCCAAAATGCCCACAGAGAACAGCAGAGGTGGCAGCCTGGTTGCCAAAGAGAGCTTCAGGTGACTCTGCAGTCACAGAGCAGGGGGGCAGGCTGCAGCCCCGGGCAGCCCGCGAGTGCACGGGGTCAGGGGTACAAGGCGCGCGCACGAGAGAGGAGTGGGCCCGGCTCCTCCCGTCAGGGCGGGGTCCGCAGGAATCCGAGCAGTGAGTAACACGGAACACGAAGGATGGCTACCCACAGAGGGGGCGCCACTCGGAAGGCTAAGCTCAGCCAGGCTCAGGACTAGGTTTCGAGAGGAGTCGAGAACCTTGGATATGCCTGTGCCGTGAGATATGCTGGAACATTCTGCAACAGAGCCAAGAGACCCTGGATGATAAACATGAGCCCAAAGGCTGAAAAAAAGGCCTCTGAGAGGAGCACACGAAGTGCAGGCCTCACTGCGAAGACTCCAGTGCGGTGCTGCAACGCTGCAACGCTCCAGAACCACCAGAGCCCTCTTCTGGGTAAGTCAGAAGACAGACTGGCTCAACCAAACCCACCCCTACGGAGAGCCAGGGGGAGCACCTTTCGTTGAAGGATAAACAATTACAAGGAGGTAACACCCCCTTGCTTCTGGTCAGGTCTTGGGTGCTGACGTGGCGAGCTCTGAAGAGTCCCCACGTCACGGATCACTTGTGCCCCTGCCCTCCGTCACGCTCCTGTCCCTGCAGGCTGCCTGTGCCTGAACTGCATGGGCCTCGTCTCCCCTGTCCCCACAGAGTCGCCTCTGTCCCACTCGGCCATGGTTGTTGTCTGGTCTTCCCCGATGCTGTGACTGTGTTCCTGCCCCCCGGATCCCAGCCTCGCATGTGGGCCCCGCGGACCCCAGCAGGATGCTGTCTCTGAACTCACCCACAACGGTGTTGTATCCCTCGGGGAAGCTGGTGATGAACTCATGTGCGTTGGCTTCCCGGGCAGCTGCGTAAACCTCTTCGTCGGAGGCGTCCAGCTTCCCGAAACGGATGTTCTCCATGATTGTTGTTCCGAACAGGACTGGCTCCTGGGGGTGGGAGGTGGAGGGTCCACCGGAAACATTCTGATTTTGCCCTGAACCTCTGAGGGGCGCATCAGCAGAAGCTGTTTCGGCCAGAACAAGACCACTTGGAGGGCAGGTAGGGGCAGTTCAAAGTTACAGGTCAAACACAGAGAGGTCCATCAAAGGGGGAATAAGCCGAGCTCCTGCATGGCATGGAGCCCCTTGAGAAAGGGAGCGGGAAGGCGGCTGGGAGAGCAAGGCCAGCTGGCCCGGCAGGGTCCCCCGTCTCTGGGGAGATGGGCAGGGAAGGGTTTTACAATTTGGCTTTCTCCTGCCAAAAGGGCGCCCTCTATCCACACATGGGGGGTGGGGGGAGGTGGACCTCGCTGGGAAAGCAGTGGGGCTGAGAGCTTCAGAGCGGGGCTGCGGGGCCTTGGTTGGTGGGTGAGCCACCAGCAGTGCCCGGCAACACCGTGTGGGTGTCCAGACCTTCTGGACACCACAGAACCCAGGGATCCTAAAACGGCCACACCATTTCCACCTGCTTGGACCTTTTACATCGAGGAACAGGGTTCCAAGGGCAGAGCTGCAGTCGCTGGGACCCCAGTGAACGCTGGGGACTGGTGAAGAGAGCCAGCTCACCCCCGTGCCCCCAGGAGAGCAGCAGGTGACGGGGCTGGGAAGGGGGAGGGGCCCAGGCCGCAGGGACTGAGAGAAGCAGGCACCTGGCTGATGAAGCCGATGACCTGACCCCGGAGCCAGGAGGGGTCGAGGGTGCGCAGGTCCTGCCCATCCAGCGTCACCATGCCCGCTGTGGGGTCGTAGAAGCGCTCAAGCAGGGAAGCCACGGTGGTCTTTCCTGGGGGTTCGGGAGGGGGGCATGGGTTTCTGGAGCATGTCCGGGACAGGGACGCCCCCGGTGGCAGTGGAGGGGCCCCTCCTTCCACACTGAGTGGCTCCCACAGGGAGAAGTCACAGGTGGGAGGGTGGCGGGCTCTTACCTCCCCCGGACTGGCCCACCAGGGCCACAATCTTGCCCGGGGGCAGCGTGAGGGTGAAGTCTCTGAGCACCTGGAAGCCGGGACGGCAGGGGTAACTGGGAGGAACCAAGAGACCCTCAGTCAGACCGGGTTCCTGGCCCCTTGTTGCCCGGGTCCCTCCCAAAGTCTCCCTGCACCCCCAAGGGGGGCTTACTTAGAGGGAGACATTGACCCACAGGTCCCCAGACAGGCTCCCTCTCCTGCCCTCAACCCGCAGAGAAATACCCCTGCGCCCAGCACTGACGCTGACCTGAAGCAGACGTTGTGAAAGGTGATGGAGCCGCGCAGGTGCTCCCTGGGGATGCAGTGGCCCCCGGACAGTGGGATGCGCGGGCTCAGCGTCATGTACTCGAAGACCCGGCTGCCTGCACTGAGCCCCCGCACCACCTGGGGAGGGGGGTTAAAGTCTGCGTGAGGGAGGCATGGGGTCCCAGGGAATGGGCAGCACCTCCTGGACTCCCACTTGGCGGCGGGGGAGGGGCTTGTCGTATCCCCTCCGCCGGACACCCAATTCCCACGGCACACAAGTGACATCAGTGGCTGACGGGATTCCAGCCCAGGCACCGCATCCACATCCTTGGACCCACCCAGCTCTGCCACTCACCTGGCCAAACAGGACAGAGAGGTTGGCCATGGACCTGCGAGTAAAAGAGGAGGGTTGAAAGAGGGGGATGAGGAGGGCCTGAGAGAAGGCGGGCCAGCGCCAGAGGGGCAGGTCTGGGTCTCAGCTGCGTGGGGGACGTGTTGGGTGAGGCGAGGAAACAGGCGGCCGGAAGCCAAACGCAGAGGTAGTTCCCGAAAACTGGGGCCCTAGGCGCCCTGGAATCCGGCACCACCGGGGAGGTCTCCTGGCAAGTAACTTCTCCTTTCAGGGCCACGCTCCCTCCTGGCCCGGGTGGGCTGACAGTCATCAGTACCTGAGGGCCGGGCTCCAGGGAGGAAACAGGGAAGGCAGGAACAGGGCGCGGCGGGGCCGGACTCCACGCTGCCCGCAGCCTGCAGGGAGGGGCTGTGAGGCCCACCAAGGGGGTCAGACCTAGCGCTGTCCACTCCCGGGGGAAGCAAGGGCTAAGGAAGGTGGAAAAAAGCATGTTACTCCTTCTAAAGAAAGAAGGAAACAGAAGACATTGGACCACAGAGGGAACTCAAAATTCCCTGAGGACATGTCATCACGGGCTCCGCCCTGTGTGAGCAGAGGGGCAAGTGTCCATCTGTCCAGACGGTGGGTCACCTCCTCATCGTCGTGCGGGGCTGCCGTGCTAGGAGGAAGGTGAGTCACTACTCCTGAGTCACCGGCCCCCCGCTTAGTCACGGGCCAGGCCAGCCCGTGACTGTGCGTCTCCGATTGTGCATGCGGGTTCTTCTCGAAGAGAAGAGGAGGCAAGACTGACTCCCTAGGATCTCACTTCTCCCAGCACCGGGGGTGGGGGAGGGGGGGAGCCCGCAAGGAAACGCCCGGAGAACTTCCGGAGAAGAGCCAGGACAGCAAGTTAGTCTGCGCCTGAGGCCTGTGGCTGGGGAAGCCGCCCCACCTAGCACCTAGCAGCCTGCGAGACAGGCTCTCTGAAGTCTGTGACACGGCTCTGCCAACGGGCTAGGCAGTGCAGCGGGGAGGAAAGGAAAGGGTCTGGACGCAGGCCATGAAGTGGAGGGGCCCAGGGCAAGGCAAGTCTGAGGGAGCGGGGCCAGGCCTGGGACGGGGGGCTGCCGTCCACCGGGGGAGACTTTCTGCCCCTGCCCCTGCCCCGTTGAGCACGGTAGGGTGACCGTGAAGGGAGCCAGTGGTGCTCGTCTGGGTCAGCACCGGGGGAGGGGCAGCAGGGGGCCGCCCAAGTTCCACCTCGGAACAGCCAGACCTTCTTAGTCCCAAGGCCACCAGGGATCAGTTCCTGGGCCTGCGGGAAGGAGGGGTTAGGCTGCCCAGGACAAGAGAGGGTCTGAATGGGCCCAGATTAGGAAGCACTGAGCAGAAATGGGTGGTATCTGGTCTTTGTGGAATGCTGGGTCTGGGGCTGAGAAAGGGAGTCTTTTCTACCTGCCTGCCTCCAGCTTAGCTCCATTCTGCCCAGGACAATATTAATAAGGCTGATGGTGAGGGATTCTGGAAGAAACGGCGGACACTCGCACAGGTGGTAAGCCACGGGGCAGAGCCATGACACAAGGACCGTCGGCGTCGGGAATAACGAGGAAGGGACCCAGAGGGGCGTCTGAGCTGATGTTCTATCTTCTGGACGTGGCTGGTTGCTAACACAGGTCTTCACTCTTCAATTATTTATTCTACCATATTTACGGTAATTGCTTATCTAACTTGTATTTCTTTCTTTCTTTTTTCTTTTTTTTTGCGGTACGCGGGCCTCTCACTGTCGTGGCCTCTCCCGTTGCGGAGCACAGGCTCCGGACGTGCAGGCCCAGCGGCCAAGGCTCACGGGCCCAGCCGTTCCGCGGCATGTGGGATCTTCCCAGAACGGGGCACGAACCCGTGTCCCCTGCACTGGCAGGCAGACTCTCAACCACTGCGCCACCAGGGGAGCCCCCCCACTCTTCAATTATTTATTCTACCATATTTACTGTAATTGTTTATCTAACACATATTTATGTTTTATGTGTTTTGGTATACATGGTATATGGCGGGGAAACAGTGAGGAGAAACAGCAGAAGGAGCTGCTAGGAACTTAGCTTGGAAGGGACAGGGGAGGGGAGCAGGTCCACCCTAGGCACTCTTGTGGCAGAGCCAGCGGGGAGCTCTGGTGCCTGCGGGCAGATGGGATCCAGTGAGCCAGCAGGGTGGGACCTGCAGGGGAAGGTCAGGCAGAGGGTGGGAGGCCAGCTCTTAAAAAGCGTGTCGGGCTTCCCTGGTGGCGCAGTGGTTGAGAGTCCACCTGCCGATGCAGGGAGCACGGGTTTGTGTCCCGGTCTGGGAGGATCCCACGTGCCGCAGAACGGCTAGGCCTGTGAGCCATGGCCGCTGAGCCTGCGTGTCCGGAGCCTGTGCTCCGCAATGGGAGAGGCCACAACAGTGAGAGGCCTGCATACAGCAAAAAAAAAAAAAAAAAAAAAAAAGAATCTGCCTGCCAATGCAGGGGACATGGGTTCGAGCCCTGGTCTGGGAAGATCCCACATGCCACGGAGCAACTAAGCCCGTGCGCCACAACTACTGAGTCTGCGCTCTAGAGCTCGCGAGCCACAACTACTGAAGCCTGTGTGCCTAGAGCCCGTGCTCTGCAACGAGAAGCCACCACAATGAGAAGCCTGTGCACTGCAACTAAAAGTAGCTCCCACTCAGCAACGAAAACCCAACGCAGCCACGAAAAAAGAAAGAAAAAGAAAAAGGCTTGGGACTTCCCCGGTGGTCCAGTGGTTAAGACTCCATGCTTCCACCGCAGGGAGCATGGGTTCGATCCCTGGTCGGGGGACTAGGATCTCACATGTCACGTGGTGTGGCCAAAGAAAAAGAAAAAAGGACCAAAAAAAGGCTCATCGAAGAATTGTCTGGAAGGTGAAGATGGCAACTGCATTTCTGAGTGTACGGTCAGCGAGTTAGGCTGCAGGGGCTGCTGGGAGCCCTGAGCGGGCTCTGGACGAAGGCAGGGGCTCCCCATCCCCAGCCCTGAGCTTCGCCAGGGGACCTGGTAGCTGTCCCCACAGCAGACTGGCACCCCCGGCCCCTGGCCCAGCTGGGCCCCTTAGGAAAGGGAACGGCCCCACACTCACCTCTGCACTGTCTGGGAGGCCACCAGGAAGGACATGAGGTCTCCCCCCGTCAGCTGCTGTCCGGCCACGAGGGAGCCCCCAATAAACAGGGTGCCCAAGACCATGCCTGAGTGGGGCAAGGACAGGGGTTCAAGGAGGAAGCAGCGGAGGGCAGAGGATAGAGCCTGGCCCACGTGGTGGTCCCCAGTGCCAGTCCCTGCTGTGCTCCCCACTGACTGGACTTCAGGTAAGTCACTTGAGTGGTCTCTGCCTCTGTCTCGTCATCTGGCAACGAGTGGGTTGGGGGCACCTCCACGGCTCCCTCGGGGGCGGCCCAGCAGCGCGCTGTACACGGCTCGGCTGTGACACTGGGTCTCCCTGCCCACTGCCTGCCGGCGGCAGCAACCTCCAGAGGCCGGCCGACTGGCCCTCAAGAGACGTGTGAAGGACCTCGAGCAGGTGGAGAGCCGCCCGTCGCCCGCCCTGCTGGGACCCGTCCTTCGCTCCTCTGAGCTCAGCCCAAGCCACAGCCCAGGTCCCCCGGCAGGGCCTCGCTCACTCACAGTTGAAGGCGATACTGGAGAGCCCCTGGAACAAGGCGATGCCTCTGCCCAGCTCCTCTGCCTTAGAGCGGGACCCCCCCAGCTCCGCTCCATAGCGTCTGCGACAGAAGCCGAGCCCAGCCCTCAGGAAGCAGCGACGCGGGGTGGGGGGAGGTGCATCTGGGGAGGCCACCCCCCTGCCACCGCTTTGGGCTCCACCCCCACCCGGCACTCACTCCTCTTCCCGCTGCTCCATGGCGAAGGCTCGCACGGTCCGTACGTTGCCCAGGGCCTCATCTGCCACACCCGTTGCCCTGGCGACCTGCGGGGAGTCCAGGAGTCAGGGTGCCGGGATGGAGACACGGAGGGGTGACAGAGGAGTACAGGGCAGAGAAGAGGACGGGCGGGAATGCTGGTACCTGCTCCTGACACTGGCGAGACAATTTTCTGAGAGCTGACCCCATGAGGGTGCCAGCGCCCATCAGGGCAGGCGTGGCCACCATCAGCAGCAGGGTGAGGCGCGTGGAGAGCATGGACAGGGACACCAGGCAGCCGGCCACCTGCGTGAAGCTGCGCAGCCCCTGGGGAGCGGACAGGAGGGCGTCTGGCATCAGCAACATGATGTGGGGAACTCGGCAAGAGTCAGCTGGCTACAGCTAGCTCTCCACTCACAAGGCCAAGGCCATAGGTCTGACCCCCGGGAGGCCAACCGACAGTCCACTGGTCACAGAGCGTAACCCCTTCCTGATGCGCAGGCGTGAGGAGAATGCCTGCGGACCGAGGCATCCTCCCCCGGGACAAATCCCACTTTTATTCTCTTCTGCTCTAGAAACTGAACAGAAAGAGAATCGCCTGGGGAATTCCCTGGCCGTCCAGTGGTTGGGACTTGGTGCTTTCACTGCGGGGCCCGGGTTCGATCCTTGGTCGGGGAACTAAGATCCCACAAGCTATGAGGCACGGCCAAAAAATAAAAAAAGAGAGAATTGCCTGGTGATGCCGCCCAGGGATGGCTAGGGGTCAGTGACAACGCGAGGGGAAGAGGAGAGGACATCAGGAACAGAGCAGAAAGCCATCGCGCCCTCTCCTGTCGGCGTGCCCGGCGTTCTGGGGGCAACGTGGTGATTCTGCTCTGGGCAAGCTGGGCCAGGACAGGCTCGTCTGAGCCTTCCTTCTTGGGACAGTTTTCCGGGGACGTAGGATTTCAGAACGGGAGAGAAACAGCCTGTCTCGACCCCGGACGCTGCCGTGGCACCTCCTGCTGTGAACGTCCCTCTTCCCTCACCCGCACCCTCACCAGACAGCAGGCTTCTCGCTTCGGCATGAGCCTGGGCGCAGGGCCCAAGGGTGGGGCGGGGGGTGGGGTGGGCAGGACTGGCCTGCTGCATCCGCACTAGGGAGCATGCGCGTGTGAGTGAGCGTGGGGGGACCTGGGCGCTGACCTGGGAGATGACGAGTTTGAAGGATGATTTAAACTCCTGCACGTCAGTCGTCAATCGGCTTACCAGCTGCCCTGTCTTTTTAGCATCGAAGAAAGCAATGTCTTGTCTGGCAGTGGGACACGGGGGCAGCGGGTGGGGGAGAAGAGGGAGACACGACCTCAGTATGAGGCCCCGCCCCTAGGCATTCACCAGTCCCCCCCGAGGGCCGCTTGGTCCCCGCCACCACTGCACCCCACATCCCGAGGCTGGCAGTACCGGAGCAGGTTGCTGAAGAGGGCCCTCCGCATGTCCGCAGCCATGCGCTCGCCGATGCGGGACAGAAGCACCAGGTACCCGAAGGTCAGCAGGCCCTGGGAGAGAGGCCAGGATCTCAGGGGCGCCCGCGCGGTTCCGCTGGCGGCCCCCGGGCCCTCCCTTCTGCTGTACCTGGAGGCCGTAAAGGATGAGCAGGTGGGTGCTGAGGTTCCGGGACTCAGTCAGGAAGCTGCCCACGTGGTCCCTCGTGTACTTGGCCACGATCTCCACCAGCTGACCCAGAAGCAGGGGGATCTGCACATTCACCAGTGCTGCGCCCAGTGCCAGCTTGGGGGGTGGGAGACAGACGTTTACAGGGGGACCACGCTCTTCCCTAACCCCGGCCCTTCCTCTCCCACTATTGCCCACGCTTTGGGGGCTCCTGTGTCTCTCGGAGAGTTAAAGCCCAGCTGCCAGCCCCAGGGGACCCCTGGACCCTGTTCACCCAGCTGCCCTGTGCAGGTCCTCCTGGTGACCCCCAGCCCCGCTGCTTCCCGAGGTCTCCTCTGAGATTCGGCCAGGCAGGAAAGCTGTCCCTAGGCGGCTCTGGCTGGGGCTTCCGCGAACCCCTGGCTGGGTTCTTCCCTGTCCCTGGCATGGGGCGGGGCGGGAGAAAACCTCACCACGATGGCTGCCCCCAGGACCAGCAGATGGGGGCGTAGAAACTGCCAGAAGAGCTTCCAGTTGAAGCGGGGCTCCACGACACGGGGTCCGGAGCGGGCCGGAGGGGCCGCTTCTGCCTCACAGAGTGCCACAAGGCCGCGGCGGGGGCACTTACTCAGGATCACGGGGCCCAGGAGGATTCCCCCAACCCAGAGCCAGGCAGAGGGGCTGCGGCCGGGAGCTGGGGGGGCTCGAGGGAGGCAGGCCCGGAGCTGGGGCTGCAGCCGGGCCACGGCCCCGAGGAGGCAGGAGCTGGGGCGGCCATCGCGGGACCTGCAGGGAGAGAAGGGCACTGAGGGCTCGAGGGCCCAGCTGGCCCCCAGCTGAACAACAAAGCGGCCGAGCTCTCGGCTCAGCCCTCTGGAGAGCAGCAGCTCCTCTCGCAACGGCCCACCCTGCCCTTCTCAGGGCGGCTCTGAAGCAACCTCGGTTTCTGAGATGAACACGCCCAGTGGAGAGCAATGGAGTGGTACAGGTGTTCTCCCTGGCTCGCCTCTCAGACGGCGGGCCCCAGCCAGTGACCGTCTCCAACCCCTGCTCTCTCAGAATCACAGGACATCAGAGCTGGACGGCGCTCCTCTTACAGTGGAGAACACAGAAGTTCCCAGTGAATGCAGCTCGGAGAGGGACAGTGCCCCCCACCTCACCAAGTCATCAGTCCACTCTGTTTGATCCTCACATCCCTGGGAGGGAGAGGCCAGTATTCTCACTTGATAGATGACAAAATCCTGCAGGGCTGAGAGCTGAAATCATTTGTCCCCAGGCAGCAGAACTAGGACAAGAGAGGAGCCCTGCTGTCTGACTCTAGAATCCAGGCTCATCCTATGCTGCCATGTGTGATGAGCCCAAGGTTATGTGTGGCAGGGCCAGGCCTGGACCCAAGTCTCTGACCACTGGTCGGAAGCTTATTATATATCCCATCGCCCTGTCTCCTTCCTGGCCTTGAGCGCTTACGTGACAAGGCAAGGAAGGAAAGGGTGACAGACTCCCTCTCTGTCAGCTGAAGGAAGAAAAAGAAATAAAATCCAAATAACGTAGTATCTTGTCATCTTGGGATAGGCCAAGATCACCCCTTTCCTGCAGTTCCGGTACCTGCAGATGGCAACACAGGGCCGCAGCCTACTGTGCGTCAGTGCCCTGCTCTGTGGAACAGGAAGAGGGGGTGAACGGTACAGACCGAGTAACTACACTGCGGTAGTTAAGCTTTAGTGTGCGTGTGGGTACAAACGACTAACAACAAAGCTTGCCGAGGCTGGAGGCTGGGGGTGGGCTGGGGGGAGCCATTACCGTCCTTTTAAAACACCTGGACTTGAGAGGGCAATGAGGACCATAATCATAATTGCATTTTTTTAATAAAAAATTTTTAAAAAAAATTTATTTATTTTTGGCTGTGTTGGGTCTTCACTGCTGCGAGTGGGGGCTACTCTTCCTTGCAGTGCACAGGCTTCTCATTGCAGTGGCTTCTCTTGTTGCAGAACACGGGCTCTAGGTGCGCGGGCTTCAGTAGTTGTGGCTCGCAGGCTCAGTAGTTGTGGCTCACGGGCTTAGCTGCTCCGCAGCATGTGGGATCTTCCCAGACCAGGGATTGAACCCGTGTCCCCTGCATTGGTAGGCGGATTCTTAACCATTGCGCCACCAGGGAAGTCCTCATAATTGCATTTTAAAGATCACTGCAGAGGGGAGTGAGCTGGAGAATGACAGGAGTGGCTATAGGCAGGCCTGTTAGAAGCATAAGTTATCTGGCCAAGAGTATATGGTAGGACGATCAAAGATCCAAATGAGATTATTGATGAGGAGAGGCTTTTAAAAAACAAATAGATGAAAGGTTTCTTCTTTACTATGATGGCCTTTCATATTTCCAGACCCTCCTAACTACACACTCCATCTCAACCTTCCCTTGTTTCAGGGAGGTCTGGGCTTCTTGCCAACTCTATATTACACCTCCCCCGACCCCATCCACCTGCCTGTCTTCCACTGTGTACTTTATATCTATCCAAAATATAAACGGAGAAGCTCAATGTCCTTCCGCCCTGTGTAAATGCCCCCTCTTCCTCATTAGACCATATATTCCTTGATGGCGGGAAGCGCTATCTTATTCACCACCGTATCCCCAGCACTTAGCAGAGCTCTGGTACATAACAGTGTTCAGCAAATGGTTGTGTTTCTTGAGCACATGCTCTCATTAGAAATGCAGAACAAGCTGCCCTGACTCGCTGCTGCAGCGTTTGCAAAGCTTTAGACTTACTGTGGATAACAGTAACAAATATGTTTTACTTTGCGATCCGGCACAATGTCACAGAAAACTGAAATGCTTTACAAAACAGTACTTCCCCTCATTTTTTTTGGCTGTCCTGTGCGGCTCGCAGGTTCTTAGTTTCCCCAAACCCGGGCCCCGGCAGTGAAAGCACCAAGTCCTAACCACTGGACCACCAGGGAATTCCCTCCCTAATTTTTAAAATTAATTAATTATATATTTATTTTTGGCTGCATTGGGTCTTCGTTGCTGCGCGTGGGCTTTCTCTAGTTGCGGCGAGCAGGGGCTACTCTTGGTTGCGGTGCGCAGGCTTCTCATTGCGGTGGCTTCTCTTGTTGTGGAGCACGGGCTCTAGGCATGCGGGCTTTAGGACTTGTGGCATGTGGGCTCAGTAGTTGTAGCTCATGGGTTCTAGAGCTCAGGCTCAGTAGTTGTGGTGCAGGGGCTTAGTTGCACCGCAGCATGTAGGATCATTCCGGACCAGGGATCGAACCCATATCCCCTGCATTGACAAGCAGATTCTTCACCACTGCGCCACCAGAGAAGTCCCCCTACTTTGTTTTTAACACGTATTCCATTATATTCACTTTTAAATGATTCAGACTCACTAAATTCACTTTATGAACTATTGTGTTGTGGCCTGACGTTTTAAAAACACTACACTATGAACACACAAATAGTAAAACGTTGTTTGATGTCTTTTCTGGAGTTTCGCTCTGGTTAAAAAACATCGACACCCTTACTCTTTTCCTAAGAACTGTTTTCAAGCCTTTTAATAATTTACCATGGCCACTTTCCAGCTTTTCTCATCTTCTCCAAACTAAGGTCTAAGCAGTGCTTGGTCACTGCCAAGAACTGGCAGATTACTTCCCAGCACCGGTACTTCTAGCTGCAGCTCCGCCCATCTCGCCCTCCATCAGTCAGACGGGCTTTCCAAAGGACACAAGCCCACATCCACCCGCCCCTACGAATCTGCTGCCTGCCTGGCTCTCGGGTTCTTCACTCCAGGATTAGAAAGGCATCAGTCGCTTCTCATAAAGCATTTACAGCGGAGTGGCAGTTTCAGGGTACATGTTCGTTTCCCACCTGTGTCTTTCTCTCTTGAGACGAACGTGTATAGAGCATACAAGAACACATACATACGCGTTACCAAATTGACTATCTCTGCTGAAACTATCCCGATTTAGTAACCATTTTTGTTCAGTTCACACTGAATTTTTGGAACAACAGCAATACTAAATGTCTCCGGACACTAATAATTTTTGTCCACATCGCCAGACCAATTCCAAGAACGAGGACTGGGGCCGGAAACGGGGGCCCGACACCTGTGCAGCACGGCGCCCGCTGGTGGGAAGAGACCTAGCGTGGTCACCGGCCAGAGCGCCCCCTCCGTCCAGCACACATGCAGATACAGACGCGCCGAGCCTCCTGCTGGCACCTAGGTCTCGCTCTAAATAATTGAGGCCAATCCCCGGGGGAGTGACATTCAACCCCGGGCCGGGCCGGCCTATAACTCCCAGCAGGCGTTGCGCGAGCCCGGGACTCCATCTCCCGGCGGTCCCCACGCCCTGCCGGCAGGTCAATGGCCCGCGCTCCCAGTAGGTTTGTCCCTTTTTACCTGACGGCCGAGAATGTCTGGAAGCGGAGGGATAGTAGTGGCTTGCCTGCGACGGGGCCACCCCGAATCCCGACCCGAAATAAGTGCACCAACATGGTGGGGGTAGAAAAGGAGCAGCCGGCAACAGCAGCTTCACCCTTACTCCACTGAGGGCTCCATGTTGGCTCCGGCCCCTATCCCGACAACCCCCTCGCGACTAGGCGATGATTGGTGGAAAGAAGCATCAATTTCATTGCAAGCTGTGATTGGAGAAAACCTTGTTAGCCCCCCTTCTGGGACTGTGATTGCAGAGAGTCGCCTGTCTCCCGCCCCCAGTTCCGGGCGGGCCCTGCCCTGTGCCCGCCGTCCGAGTCGGCTGTGGGGTGACGTTTTGAGGGTGTGCAGAGTGCGTCCCCCCGCCCTGGGGTATCCATAGTAACGCGTCAGCTGCTGACCTCCGGGTCATTCTCTTATGGGCGCTCCTGGCGGACTCTAGATGTTCCGGAGTCTCCAGGGAGTGTAGACCGCTGGTTCTGGGAGACTAACGGACAAAAACCGTTTGGAGTTTTTTCAAAACATGTGCACGTGCTTTGCCACCCACCCCGCTCTCCTAGGCGAGTCAGAGCTCTGGGGACGGCAGCCACATATATTTGGGGGAAAAAAACCCCTGGTGATTCTGATAAGCTACCCCTACTCAATGGTTTAGAACCGCTGGCGCGACCCTAAATCCATCTCCCCCACAGATGACTTCCTACCGCAGTTAGGCTGACTGTGCCTGAAGCTGCCACCGCACAGCTCTTACACCTCTGTTTCACCCTTAGTTATTTCTTCTGTGTAATTACTTGTTTGCATAGCTGCCTCCCCACTGGGCTGTGACTTCCTTTTGGGTAGTGGCTCTGTCTCATTCATCCGTCCCCTCCTTCCCCTCCAAATGCCTGGTAGGGAAGAGTGTCCTTAATAATAAATTGACGTGAATTGGGGCCGGTGGTAGGGAGGCTGTTCATCGATGAATCTGGAGTGAAACTGGGTAGGAAAACGTGTCAGGATTAGTCTGAGGTTGGGCTGGGTGAGGAGGCTGTATGGGAGGGTCCTAAAGTGAGTATGGTGGAATATCAGGGTGAGTGAGGCTGGGGAGAGACCAGAGGAAACCCCACATATCTGATTTTGACAGGTGTCTCAGAGAGATCATGGGAATTTCCTAGCCCCTCTGCAGTGTGGGATTCCATTTTGGGCACCAGGAGTCTTGTTTTCATAGCTCTGCCTCCTGCTCGGGAATAAAACTATGCAAGTCCTGAGCTACCACGACAATTCCCCTCCCAGGAAGGAAGCACAGGTTCCTCCTCTAAGTTCCTCCAGTGGGCAATCTGGGATGTACTCTGTTCCTCTGTTTCCATGTCTTGGACACTGGTCCCTACATCAGCGCTTGGGCTTAAGCCCTGGAGGCCCTGACACATGGGTGGCTGAGTCAGCACCTCAGGAATGGACTTCAGTAGGAAACCTGATGATTCAGGGCCTCAAGAATGGCATTGGACAAGCTACCATACCAGCTGCCTGGGCCTCCGCCTCCTCCCTGAGGTGGCAACAAGGAACTCAACTCAGTCAGCTCATCCCTGGGGCACCCAAATTACCTGCCCTTCCAAATTCCTGACCTTCAGCTGCCCTCTGCTGGGTCAGCCCTGATGCATCTCAGGGGGCTCCCAAAACTGGATCAGAACTTGGTAGAGAGGGTTTCAAGAGGATAAATAAGCAAACATACTGGAGCTTCCAAGGAGCCCCACTTTCCTACTGTAAAATCTCCGAGAACCACCTCTCGTCCCAAATAATCGCCTCTCCTCCCTTCACTTGCTCCCTCTCAGTCTCCCCCACCCTGGCTGCAAAGTCAGACGGTCTCCCCTTTTCCATTCCTTAGCACTGTCATACAAGCAAAACATGCAGCCATTTTCGTTTTCTTTTTTTGTTTTTGTGTTTGGGCTTAAAGTGTTTGTGGATCACTCTGTGTGTGTGTATATAGGGAGGGGAGATAAGTTGTTTTGTTTTATTCTGAGATAAGGTTTTAAGAAACTAAAGATGTATATCTTGGCCCCATAGCCCTATAATCCTAACTAGGATTCTTTCTGTCTTTTTTCTTGGCTTCTGCTCTCTGGCCTCCTGCTTTAAGTCCGCTGGGGGTCTGAAGGTGGGACGGGGGGATCTCCTTCCATCTGCCGCTAGTCTGCTCCTGCCTCTCCAGGTATTGCCCTGCCAGGCATGGAGGTGGGGCCCTAAGAGGTTTGGCCGCGGGTTGCCCTGGAAGGGGTGTGGGTGGTCGGGCTGGTGACTGCGAGTTGGGACGCCTGAGGCCTGCCCCAACTGAGTCACCGGGCTGTTGCTGTCACCGTCCTGGTTGCTGAAGTCCCCGCTCAGCAACGCAGACTTCTTCGGAAACAGCAGCAGCTCCCATCTTTCCAAGCTTTCTGGAGATGCCGCTGGCCTGATGGTGAGGCAGATGGGCGGGGGGTGGGGACCGGGGGCAGCTGGGGCGTGGATCCGTGCCCCTCCTCCCCGTGCCACTGCCTCCTCTTTCTCCTCCTCCGGGTCGGGGACCCGGGGGAGGGAGGGTCTCCATCTTCTCTCTGGCCCCTGCACCTCACACAAAAAGCACGCCTTCCTCAGCTCCTCCTTCAGCCCCGGGGCCCCCCTACCCAGCGGTGCAGGCCCCAGGGGCTTCTCAGCCTCGCTATAGTACCCTCCCCACTCCCGCTACCCCCGCCACGCAGCCCCGGCCCATGATGATGCCCATCTCTGCTCCCCATTCCTGGGGTTCCCACCCTGCCCCTGCCCCACGCCGATGCCCCCGGGACCCTCCCGGGCTGCGGATAGGCCCTCTGATCCCTGAGCAGGATTATGAAAGGCTGGAGGACTGTGACCCTGAGGGGTCCCAAGATTCAGCCCTCCATGGGGAGGGGCAGCAGCCCCTGCTTCACGTGCCTGAAGGGCTCCGAGGTGAGGGGCTGGGGAGGGCCTCAGGGCTCCAGAGTGTCCCCCGGGCTGGGCCTCTGGCAGAGGCTTGAGGGCACGGAGGCAGGTGAGTCCCAACGCTCTCCCCTCTGTGCCCAGGCTCCTGGCACCACGTCCAGAACCTGGACAGCTTCTTCACCAAGATATCCTTTTGTGCTCTGCCTGGCAGAAGGGGCACGGGAGACAGGGAGACAGGGAGGCAGTGGGCTGGGGACTTGGGGGCTGAGGAGTCGGCGTCCTCAGGAAAGGCCCATCATGCCTCAGGCTTAATTCTTGACGCCCTGCCACATGTACAGCTACCACCAGAGGAGTGGCTTTGCCTGTATCCTGCTGGAGGATGTCTTCCAGCTGGGGTGAGATGCTTGTCCCAGACCCCAAGCTCTTCCCCTTGCTTCCTCAGTAGTGCCTGCTGCTTCTGGGCCTCCAGTGCCTTCCCAGGCAACCTAGGGGCTCAGCAGGATGGGTTAATCCGGGCGGGCCCGGAGGCTGGGGCAGGAGCCCTCCCAGCCCGCAGGCCTCATCACTGCACTCCCTCCTGTCCCAGACGATTCATTTTCATTGTCACCTTCACAACCTTCCTTCTTCGCTGCGTGGATTACAGTGTTCTCTTTGCCAACCAACCAAAAAACCGAACAAGACCTGGGTCGCTCCACAGCAAAGTGACCTTGTCAGATGCTATCCTACCCTCATCCCAGTGTGCCCAGCGCTGAGTGACAGCTGGTGGGGGAGGTGATGGGGGAGAGCAGCCGACAAAGACAAAAGCCTCCCCTCCTTTTGTTCCTTGGTTTAGATCAGCCATTCTCCAAGTTTTTAGCCTCAGGCCACCTTTGATACACTTAAAATTGATTGAGAACCCAACTCCCAAGACCTTTTGTTGATGAGAATCCTATCTAGATCCACCTTGTTAGAGATTAAAGCTGTCCCTAAGAACGGACAAACATACATTCCATCGACTGTGACCATGATGTCACGTAGCCTCTGGGAAAGGCCACTGCATACTCTTGGGAGAAGGAGAATGAAAATGGCAGAAAACCTTAATATTATATGAAAAGTTTTGACTTTGCAGACACTCACAAGGGTCTGGGGACCCCTAGGGCCCACGCTTTGAGAACCACCGGTCTGGCTGGGTCCGCTCTCCAGGACCCCCTTGCTCCCCAAGCCAGGTCTCCCTTGCTATGGGGCCGTTACTTTCTCTCTTCCGTCTGTCCCGCCCGGCACAGGATCCGCTCCTGCTTGTCTTCCTGCTGATCCTGGCGGCTGCGTCTGGCTCTTCCAGCTGCTTCGCTCGGTCTGCGAACTCTTCAGCTACTGGGACATCCAGGTGTTTTCCAGGGAGGCCCTGCACATCCCCCCAGTGAGTTGGGTGAGCGTGTCTGTGGAGGCGTGCCATGTCAGGGGGCGGAGGGTGGGAAGGAGTAGGGAGCTGTACAGACAGAAGGATCCACTGGGAAGAGGGCAGAAGCCCTTAGAGACACCTACCCTTGGCCCCGAATAATGTTAGGAGGTGGGGTACCGCCCCTTAGAACACAAGGTCCTTCCTGTTGTGGAGCTTAGTTGATGTAGATGGTTATGGAAGATGATGCACAGTCACGTGCTTGTGGTCCAAACAATGGGTCTTTAGAGGAAGGGCAGTCACCTGACTTTCCAGAGCAGGAGGAACTGGGCTTGGGCTGGGGAGGATAGGAGGCGGGGAGGCATTCCAAACCCCAGGCAGGAAGGGGGCAGGGGAAGCAATGTGCATCTTTGGGCAGCAGTAAGGAGACTGACCCACCAGCCTGCAACTGAGTGTTCAGGCCCCCGTCAGTGAGCCCACCCCCCTTTCTGGCCCCTGTTTGCAGGAAGCTACTTCGTCGGCCCCTTCACTGTCCCTGGTCACGCTTTGCTCTTTCCTCCCCATCTCGCTCATGCTCCTTCTGGCTCTGTACCCACGTTCGTTCTTTCTTTTTTTTTTTTTCCGCGGTACGCGGGCCTCTCACTGTTGTGGCCTCTCCTGTTGTGGAGCACAGGCTCCGGACGCGCAGGCTCAGCGGCCATGGCTCACGGGCCCAGCCGCTCCACGGCATGCGGGATCTTCCCGGACCGGGGCACGAACCCGCGTCCCCTGCATCGGCAGGCGGACTCCCAACCACTGCGCCACCAGGGAAGCCCCCCCAAGTTCTTTCTTTAAGGCACGGCGCAAAGGCTACTTTCAGCAGCCAGCTTTCTCTGCTCCTCTCAGAAGTGCAGAGACTTTTACACAGCCCTCCTGTGCAGCAAAGGGGAGAGGTTCTCGAAAGCCCATCTGAGTGCGGAAGCACAAGCCATAGCACAGGAAAGAGTCGCGAGGGCTGGGGATGGAGGCAGGGAAGCTGAGGAGCTGGACCACTGCTCCTCCAGGAGGTGCCTGACCCCTCTTTCTCCTTCCTTCTTTCCCCTCTTCCTTCCAGGGGAAAGGGAGACCCTGGGATGGACTGGAGAGGCTGGCCTGGAGGGACTTGACTAAGCTGGACTGGGGAGGCTGGGTGAAACTGGGCTAAAATGAGGTTTGCAGATGAGCTCCAAGTGAGATCTGACAGCCTCCACCCTGATGGGGACAAAGCCACTGTCTTAGGAAGGTTAATCTGTTGGAGTGGGATGGGGCGGGGTGTGTGTGTGTGTCTCAAAGCATGCTGAGGTAAAAGTTTGGGGGCTTCCGGGCCCAGCGGGCTGGTACCCCAGGAACGGGAAAGAGACTGCCTTGTTACCTACAGCTCTGATGTACCTTGTATGTGTAGGGCTGCGGGCATGGGGGGGCGAGCGGTGGCCAGGAAAACCTGCTCTTACGGAGCTGAGCTCAGATACATGTAGAGTTTGGTTTATGAGCTCTTCCTGGGAAGCACATGACTCGCGGCCTCAGGAAGGGCAGGGGCCCGAGGAACACAGTTCAGAAGAGGGTGAGGGGAACTAAGAGGTGCCCCTTGTTGGTGGCAAGGCGAAGGGAGGGCGAGGGGGCAGAAAGCGAAAGGTGGCAGCTTTCGTGCCCGAGAGACACTGGGTGAGGACGGCGGGGATACATCTCTGGTCACGGGGAGTTTGGGCATCGCCGTGGAGAGGAATCCAGGTGGCTGGCGCTCAGGCGTCCCCTCTCCGCAGGAGGAGCTCAGCTCGGTGCCCTGGGCCGAGGTGCAGTCCCGCCTCCTGGCGCTGCAGAGGAGCGGAGGGTTGTGCGGGCAGCCGAGGCCGCTGACGGAGCTGGACGCCCACCACCGCATCCTGCGCTACACCAACTACCAGGTGGCGCTGGCCAACAAGGGCCTGCTGCCGGCCCGCCGCGCCGTGCCCTGGGGAGGCAGGGCGGCCTTCCTCAGCTGCGGCCTGGCGCCCAACTCGATCTGCTCCTCTCCCGCGGGCCCTTCTCGTTCTTCCGCGGCGGCTAGGAGCTGCCCGACGCCTACAAGCGCAGCGACCGGCGGGCCGCCCTGGCCGCGCGCTGGCGGCGCACGGTGCTGCTGCTGGCGGCCGTGAACCTGGCGCTGAGCCCGCTGGTGCTGGCCTGGCAAGTGCTGCACGCCCTCTACAGCCGCGCTGAGCTGCTGCGGCGCGAGCCCGGCGCGCTGGCGACGCGCCGCTGGTCCCGCCTGGCCCGCCAGCAGCTGCGCCACTTCAACGAGCTGCCGCACGAGCTGCGCGCGCGCCTGGCCCGCGCCTCCCGCCCCGCCGCCGCCTTCCTGCGCGCCCCCGCGCCCATGCTCGCGCTGCTGGCCCGCCAGCTCGTCTTCTTCGCCGGCGCGCTCTTCGCCGCGCTGCTCGTGCTCACCGTCTACGACAAGGATGTGCTCTACGTGGAGCACGTGCTCACCGCCATGACCGCGCTCGGGATAGTGGCCAGTGGCCAGGTGCGATGGGGGAGATGTCCGGGGAGGGGCATTCTTCTGTCCTGGGGCTGAGCCTCCCGCGCATCCCTACCCCTTCCACCGCTAGTGGCCCCCCAGCCCTGCATCCCAGCCGCACATCCTCTAAACGGCAGGCCCCTTTTCCATCCCCATCCCGCCCTCTAGGTCTTTCATTCCGGGCGAGCAGGGCCAAGGTCGTCCGCCGCAAATCCTGCTGCCGGCGGCCTTGGCGCACATGCACTACCTCCCGGAGGAGACCGGCCCTGCCGGCAGGACCAGCTCTTACCGGCAGATGGCGCGGCTGCTGCAACACCGAGCGGTGAGGGTCACGCCTGTAGCGGGGCTGCGGAGGAGGCTTGGCTGCCCGCGGTGTCTGGGGACAGAGGGGCTCAGGGCTGGCCCTCCCGGGCGTCGGGGAATGACTGCGTTGGAGGTTTCCTGCTTGGCGAGTTTGGTTGCCCTCAGCAACCCCTTCTTAGCCTCAGCCCTGCTTCCCCAGGTCTCCCTCACGGAGGAGCTCCTGTCCCCTGTCCTCGCCCCACTGTTTCTGCTCTTCTGGTTTCGCCCTGGCGCCTTGGAGATCATTGACTTTTTTCGTCACTTCGCTGTAGATGTGGCCGCGGTTGGGGACATCTGTTCCTTTGCCCTTATGGATGTGAAGCGCCATGGCCACCCTCAGGTAAGAGCCTGTCCCTGGCTGTGCGGGGCTGTGGTTTGGTAGGAGTTTGCTTGCCTCGCTCAAAGCAGAGCTGGGTTCCACCCCCAGCTTCATTGCCTGCCACCTGTGACCTCGAGTTAGTCACTTCACTTCCCCTTAGGGCCCTCATTTGTCAAATGAGGACAGTGCGTGGGACTCTTATGAGGATTACGTGAGATGACATGTGTAGAGCCCTACCAGAGTTCCCAGCACGTCATAACACCTGTAAATGGGAACGTCTCGGTCAGTGGACAGGGCTGGAGTCAGGCCAGCCCTGGTATCCAGTGTGAACAGGTTTGGCAAAACACTGAGGTCCCGCTGTATCCTAGTGCTGAGTCTGCACCCGGGTCCAGTTCTGCGGCTGTGTTTCTGGGTGTTCTTGAGCTAGTCCCCATTCTTTCCAGTTCACCTGGAAAGAAGGAATGGGGGGCTAGTGTTTCCTGTCCTGCCTACCCCAGGTGGCACCCACTACAGCTATAAAAGTGGTGTTCACGGGAGTTCCCCAGTGGCCTAGTGGTTAGGATTTGGTGCTTTCACTGCCAGGGCCTGGGTTCCATTCCTGGTAGGGGAACTGAGATCCCGCAAGCCACGTGGCACGGCCAAAAAAAAAAAGAGGGACAGACAGAGGCCTCACTGTCTGAGCGGGCTGAGGACGGGAAGACTGAGCTCTCATTGATGAGGTTCTCCCTGGTTCATCCACAACAGTGCCCCCCAAGCCACAGCTCCAAGTTCCTGGGGCACCTTCGAGGCCGGGTGCAACAAGATGCAGCCACCTGGGGCGCCAGCTCAGTTCGCAGCCCCCCCAGCCCTGGGATCCTCAGCAGCTCTTCCTCCCCTCTGGTGAGTCGAAGCCTGCCTGCCCTGCTGCCTCCCCCCCGGCCCCTCCCCCCTCTGCCTCACCTCTTGTATTAACCCACTCACTAGCTCAGCCTGCTCTCCTGCCTTCCTTAGACCTCCGCCTCCCCTCCTGTCCTCTCTTCTCACCCTCTCTTCTCTTGCGCCCAGCCGGAGGCCTTCCCGGCCAACCTCTCGATGCAGCCCCTCGTGCCCCCCCAGGACCTGAGCCCCGTAGTCCCCTGCCCAGCTGCAGCCACGGCCAGCCTCCTGGCCTCCATTTCCCGAATGACCCAGGACTCAAGGTGAGGGGTGGGGGCCTGAGACGCAGGGAGCAGGGCTGGTGGGGCTGATCCTCCAGGAGAAGGGTGCAGGGGCATGGGGGCGGGGGTGACCAGAAAGGAGAGGTGAAGCCTGGCCCTCCCTGGGGCATGTGGGGATGGGGGGACCTGTCTTTTTTTCATCCACTGTGCCCTCTGTTCTAGCTGTGTGTCCCCAGGAGGCAGTGGGGGCCAGAAGCTGGCCCAGCTCCCAGAGCTTGTGTCTGCTGAGTCTCCACACCATTTACCTGCACCAGGTGAGTAGAGGGGTGCCAGAAAGAGAAATGTGGGGAGAAAGCAGCTGAACAAAATGGAGAGTGTGGAGGGGCTGGAGTGTAAGGAATTTACCCAACAGGGAAGAACACAGTTCAGAAGAGGGTGAGGGGAACTAAGAGGTGGGCCTTGTTGGTGACAAGGCGAAGGGAGGGCGAGGGGGCAGAAAGGGAAAGAAAGGTGCAGGTTTCGTGCCGAGGGACACGGGGCGAGGATGCGAGGACATGTGGGTGTTCGCACTCCCCTCCTGGGATCCTCTCAACAGCCCCGCCCACTGGCTAGTCACTGCTCTTTTTTTTTTTTTTTTTTGCGGTACGCGGGCCTCTCACTGTTGTGGCCTCTCCCGTTGCGGAGCACAGGCTCCGGATGCGCAGGCTCAGCTGCCATGGCTCACGGGCCCAGCCGCTCCGCGGCATGTGGGATCTTCCCGGACCGGGGCACGAACCCGTGTCCCCTGCGTCGGCAGGCGGACTCTCGACCACTGCGCCACCAGGGAAGCCCCATTGTCCTCATCTGACAAATGAGGGCCCTAAGGCTAGGGGAAGTGAAGTGACTAGCTCGAGGTCGCAGATGGCAAGCAGTGGAGCTGGGGGTGGAACGCAGCTCTGCTTTGAGTGAGGCAGGCAAACTCCTACCAAACCACAGCGCCGCACAGCCAGGGACAGGCTCCAAGCTGAGGGTGGGGGAGGAGATTTCAGCACCCTCTGCACCGAGCCCAGGGGCTGGGCCTCAGGCTGCAGGGCCGGAGGGAGCCCTTCATCCTTCTTCTCTCCATTTAGCTCCATCGGCAGCAGCAGCAGGAACTGTGGGGCGAGGCTTCAGCCTTCTCCCTGTCCAGGCCCTGGGCCAGCCCGCTGCAGACACTCTCGCCGGACGAGGAGAAGCCATCCTGGTCCAGTGATGGTGAGGCGGTCAGGGTGTGTGGGGGACAGACCCTGGGTGAACTGCAGGTATCATGGCACTGCCCAGCTGATGGCTTTTCTCACCAGGCTCCAGTCCTGCTTCCAGCCCCAGACAGCAGTGGAGAACCCAGAGGACCCAGAATCTGTTCCCTGGAGGGTTTCAGGAGCCCACAGACACCCAGAAGGAGGCTGGCCAGGCCACTAGCACTGACTGAGAGGGCTGCTCACGGCCAGTATTGTCTAACTGGGGTGGAGGCAGGGCAACGAGTAGGACACTGGGTGGACTCAGACTCAGAGGTATGGGAACGGTGATGGGGATGGTCATCTCTGGAACCTAAACCCCTGGACTGCTTGTCAAGTGTTTTTCCTCCCCCAGGTTCCCTGGCTTCTTCTCCAGCCACAGGAGATCGGATGAGGTAGAGTGGAAGGGCACGCCGAGCCCTCTTTAAAGACCCCCATGGATGCTTTAGCTGGGCGGAACTTGGGAGTCAATGAGGAACTCGCCCCGGAGAAGAGAGAAAGGGTAGGAGAGGAGATGCCCAAGGCATCGGGAAACATGTCTTAGAGACAGTCCTCACACGGAGGGGCTAAGAGACAACTATCTGTCCTGGAGTGGTCGCCTGGGAAGAAGTACCCAAGTGACCTCACGTTGGAGGGCAGAGCCAAGATGGAGGCCAAGCTGCACATAAGGGAGCCATGAGGGGCTGGACCCGAAAGGCAGTAGGCTCTTTTTTTTTTTTGCGGTACGTGGGCCTCTCACTGTTGTGGCCTCTCCCGTTGCGGAGCACAGGCTCCGGACGCGCAGGCTCAGCGGCCATGGCTCACGGGCGCAGCCGCTCCGCGGCACGTGGGATCCTCCTGGACCGGGGCACGAACCCACGTCCCCTGCATCGGCAGGCGGACTCTCAACCACTGCGCCACCAGGGAAGCCCCAGTAGGTTCTTTGGACACATCTGGACTTTAGGTTCCCATGGGACTTGCGGAAGGGCATGGGGACTGGGGGTGGGAAGACTAGAGAGGC
Organism: Leucopleurus acutus; assembly: GCF_964270905.1. Classification (NCBI taxonomy): domain Eukaryota; kingdom Metazoa; phylum Chordata; class Mammalia; order Artiodactyla; family Delphinidae; genus Leucopleurus; species Leucopleurus acutus. Next base: position 102,802,769 of record NC_139144.1, on the reverse strand, counting down.
CTGACGTTTTCGGAGTTCACGTTGGCGTGACATCTGAGGAAGCGGGTCTGGCCCCTTGTCCTGTCCGAAACAAGCAGTAAAGTTTGCTCATGGCTGTGCTGCACAGCTTTGCGACCTTAGTCCTGGAATCCCCACTCCTGTCAGCTGACGACTGCACCTGCTTCTCAGTCCAGATCAGGGAGCAACACAGAAGAACTGCCCGTGATTGGCTGGAGACCACCACTGTTCTTCAGGACTCCCTGTCAAAGAATTACCACCTCCACACTGTCTGCACGGGTTCAAAGACAAAGCTTGTCATTCATTCTGTAACTGTGATTGACAGCGCTGGGTTAGGCATCTTAGTAGCTCTCATAACTTCTGATCTGGTCTCTTATGGTGAATCGTCAGTAATAAATATTTCAATGATTTAGAGATCAGGCTTCAAGATAAGATACTTCCGAGAGAGGTGAGGGGAATCTAAAATTCACCTAAATAACACAAAAGGGCTCTGGAATACCACTGCTGGGAGACGGCCTTCCAGATTTACTCAGACCTAGGGTAGGGAAACAGACCTAGACAAAGAAAGAGATATTCCCGGGGAATCAGGCCAGTCTCTGCAGACTCTGGACAGAGGTGGGACGGCACCTCGGAGGGGAGGGAGAGGTGGCTGGTTCCGGTCTGACGGCCCCTCTCTCCGCGAACTGAAGCGGAAAGCAAGAGGGCTCTCAGGGGCCAGGGGTGTCTGGGCCGGGCGGGTCGAACGCCCAGGGCACTGCGCCCCGCATATGCCGCTCCTGCAAGGAAAAGCTCTGGGTGCGTATGCGGCTTGTCACTTCCTGGGTGCGCAGCGTGAGCCCGAAAATGTCCTCGTGATAGCGTTGCTGATCCTGGCGGGGGGAAAGAGGGCGGGAGATCAAAACCCAAGTCGGAGCTGCCAGCGGGAGTGGGGGCGGCCCCCAGCCCCGCCCCTCCGCACCCGCAGCACGCCGATGACGTCGCCGGCCTCATCCAGCTCCATGTCGCCCTCTGTCGCCAGGATGCGCTGCACCGTCTGCAGGACGCTGGTTGCCATGGTGACATCGCCGCAGACAAACATGTGGCCCCGCTCGAGGCACAGCACGCGGTGCACCTCAGCAGCCAGCTCCGTCCGCAGGATATCCTGCACGTAGGTCTGAGGGGAGGCGGGGTCAGGGGCAGACCCCGGCGGGGCACCAGGCAGGGAAGGGCAGGGCGGGTCCTGGGTGCGGGAAAGATACCCGGCGCACCTGGTGGGGCCTTGGTGCGCTGGGGTGCGGTCTCAAGGGACGGAGACAAGTAAGGGGCGGGGCATGGGTGAGGGTGGGTGAGACCCAAAGGGGCCTTGGCACGAGGGTGGAGCCGAGTGGGGGCGGGCGTCTGAGCGCCACTGGGTCGAGCGGAGGGTGCGCACTGCAGGGGGCGGGGCCGGCCTGGGCCTAGGCGCGCCGGGTTACCCCTGCCCCCTCAGGGTCTCGCACCTTAGGGCTGTTGGGTTCCCGGGAGAAGGCGGTGAGGACGCGGCCAAACACCCCGCGCTGCTGGGCATCCTGCACCTCCTCGCGGTAGAGATGGTCGAGCTGGGAGCACCGGCAGCCGAACACCAAGGTCATGGGGGCAGGCTGCAGCCCTGCAAGCATCACTGCGGCTTGGGAGAGCTCCCCAACCCCCTCCTGAGGACACAGCCCTAGCGACACCTCCCACTGGCTACCCTCACCCAGGCTGAGGGGCCCACCCTTTACGGCAGAAACAACCACTCGGCAGTTTGGCCTCTAGGAGGGTTGGGATGCTTTCACAGAGATCCTGCCTGACGCTGATTTACAGAGAAGCCGAAGGTCACAGGAGATGGTGACTTCCCTCTGGTGGCATGGCCAGTAGTGACGCTGTGCTACGCCTGGGGCTTCTGACTCCATGCCCTTTGTACCATCCAACACTGCAGTCTGAGACTGTCTGGCCCCTTCCCTGCTCTAAGTCCATATTCTCCCACACCTTCAGTTCCTGCCCTCTACACCTTCCTCTTAGTCACAAGCTCCCTTCTTTTGATTTACCAGCTCCCCTGGGCACCCCATGCCCAACCTGAACACCCTGTAGCTTCCTTGGGTCTCAGACACACCTAAGTGACTTCTGACACAGTCCAGAGTCCACCTGGGGCATATCTGTCTTCTGAGTCCCAGCCCCATCTTCTCCAGACATCCGGGTTCCCTTTGTTGTTAATCCAATCCAACACTACTTTGTGCTGGGCACCAGGAAGCCAGACCAACAGGGCACTGCCCTTGGCTCTAGGCCCCCGACCCCCTGGTCTAATAAAATTCTTTTCACCTTTGTGGCCCTGTTCCTTGCCCTATTTCCTACCTGGTTCCTGCCTTCTAGCCCCCTGCTCTTTTGTGCCCCTAAGTTGTGTGACTCCCTCCTGCCTTCCAGTCATTCCCTTGGGCCCCAGCCTCACCTTTGCTCTCGATGTCGTGTAGCCGCTCCTGCCAAAATCCCCGGAAGGGGGCGATGCCAGTGCCCGGGCCCACGAGGATGCAGGGCAAGCTGGGATCAGGCGGCAGCCGGAAGGAGGGAGCCCTAGCCAAGAGACCCTCCATCAGGCCCACTTGGTTTCCCCACATCCCCCATTCTTATCAGCCTCAGCAGGGTTGGGAGAGGAGAACTCAACTTCCACTGAAAATGAGTTAATTCTTGTGTCTAGCTCACAGTAAACGCAAAGTGTTTAATAAAAGAACTCTGCTGATTGGCAGAAACTTCCTGGACCTGTGGTTTCTGGAGGTTGGGTCAAAGGAAATAAAGCTTAAATTTGAATTGAAGAATGTTTTGGTGTCTCAGTTCAGGAGATATAGAAAGTATGGGGGAGGGAAGGACAGACAGCCTTTTAGTTCATCATGGGTTCGCTGAGTGTCTTTGTTTTAAACCATAGCCTCGACGTTGGCATTTGGTTTGTACCCACTAGATTGGCAGTTTATCTGTAATTTAGCCTGCTGGATGGGTTTGGGTCACTAGGCCTAGCTGGTACCATCCTGGGAACACTTCTTTGTCCCACTTGAGACTTCCAGCTCCTGGGTGCTGGATGGGGCAATTCTGAACACAGCAGGAGGGAGGGGTACCCTGAGATCCTTCCCTTTCCTCCAGTGCTCAGTGTTACTGTGGTAACCTGACCAGTTCTCCCCGGACTAAATGCGGATGGGGCCCAGTTCCCAAGCACCCTGCCTGCCAACATCAGACTAACCCCAGAGATGTAGGGAGGGACACCATACACCGTCTAAAAGCAACAGGGCCTGCTGGATCGAATCCCAGCCCCGTCTCTGGGAACTGCAGTTTCAAGATAGGACCCTAAGTCCAAATTAGTGAAAGGCCCCAAACTTAGCCAGAGTTGTGAAGTGGGTGCCCCGTCCTGGATATGTTAAGTGGGGCGTCCCTGCTCCCAATCACACCTTCACCAAAGCTTCTACCCTCACCCTGTGCAACTGCCTGCCGATCCCTCCACCTGTCCTCGGCCATCCGTGACGCACTCTGCCACCCCTGCTTGGACAGACACTCTCTTCTTGCTGCCCCGCCTGCCCCCCTCCCCCGCAGTGCTCACTTACCCCCTGATGAAGCAGGGTACGGGGTCTCCAGCCTTGAGTTGGCTCAGCCACGTGGAGCAGACGCCATAGTGCAGGGGACCCAGCCCATCTAGGGGGTTGGGGAGGGAGGGGGCCAGTGAGGGGTCCATCCCGGGGTCACGGTGTGGTCCTGGCCCTGCCGCTGCTTCCCAGCCTCACCTTGGGTCCTGTATGCCAGCACAGCTACTGTGAGGTGGATCTCTCCTGGATGGGTGCTGGGTGCTGAGCTGACCGAGTAGTACCGGGGCTGGAGCAGGGGCAGCTGGGTGAGAAGCAGTGGGGCAGGCAGTGCCACGGATGGAAACTGCTCGAGCACCTCCAGCAGGGTGGGGCAGCGGAACCACTTCCACTCCTCGTAGCGCCGGGGGTCCTGGTGGGGGCAGGGGGCGGTGAGCTTGGAACCTGCTAGCCCTGCGTGATGACCTCCCTTCTTGACCCCTCCGGAGCTGAGCCTCCTGGGGTTTCTCCCCGCTCAGTAGTTCAGGCCAACAAACATTTCTTGAGCACCTTCTCCGTGCTTTTTTTTTTTTTTCATCCTTTTGGCCGTGCTGTGTGGCATGCGGGACCTTAGTTCCCCAACCGGGGATTGAACCCACGCCCCCTGCTGTGGAAGCGCAGAGTCTTAACCACGGGGCCGCCAGGGAAGTCCCCTCCGTGCTTCTTTAAGGCGAGAGAATTCAGAGATGAGTAGGAACTCCAGAGCTGGGTCTTAGAGCCCCAGCACGATAGCCAGGTGGGCTCCCCTCCTGGCCCGTCCTGCCTCACCGGCCCCTGCTCCCCACTGGGGTGGCCCCCACCTGGCTGAGGGTCTCGAGCTCTTGCTGTTCACTGGGCTCTTCAGCCAGGGTGCTGAGCAGACGAAGAAGTTGAGGGCTGGGCGGGGAGGTGATGTCCAGGAAAAAGGTGAGAGCCTGGCGCAGCGTACACGGGGGCAGCCGGGGGTCCCGCACCCAGCCGGGAGGAGGGCCACCTGGGGGGGGGCACAGGGAGCTCTGAGGGAGGGGCCAAGCCGGAACTGCATTGCCTGGGGAGTACAGGGGGACTAACCACCTCACGGTGTCTTATCAGAGGCCTGGCCCTCGAACAGTGGTGGTGGGCCTGTATGGGCAGCCCCTGTGAGTGTGAGTGTGAGTGTGTGTGTGTGTGTGTGTGTGTTTGAGGGCTCCTGCCTTTCCCCACCCAGCTTGTTTGAACTCCAGGAACTGGTGCAGCATAAGGTAGACCTGATGCCAGCTACAGAGCGGGCTAGGCTGTAGGGGGTGGGTGGAGTGGGGAAGCCTTTGAAAGGAGCCCAGAGGGAGGGGTGGCCTTCTGCGGGGGGCGGGGGTGTCAGGGAGTTCTGAGAAGGGAGCCGCCCTCAGTGGACCTTCCAGCAACAAGGCCAGCCCGTCAGGAGGTGGCACAGCGCCTGTGAGTGGAGATGGCCACCTTCCACCAGATCCGGAACCTGAGGGGACCCTGGGGACCAGAGGGATGGAGCCCCTCACCTGGGCTGCCCTTCTCCAGTTGCTCCACTGCCACAGACTCTGTGGGCGGCGGCGGGTCCTCCACGCGGCTCATCAGCGCCTCCACGAGCCCCGGCCGGTTGGGCGGGCAGATGCCTATGTGGTCCCCCGGCTGGTACTGGAGCCCCTCCTGGCTTCCAGTGTCCAGGCGCACCAGGATCGTGGCCCGGCTGGGGGTGGGGAGAGGGGGCAGTTATAGGAGGGCTGGGCAGGAGGGGGGCGGAGCCAGGGTCTGGGGCGCGAGGGGCGGGGGCCGGCGTGGTGGGGCCGATTGGTCCTCCTCACGTGGACTTGCTGCTTTGTAGGTTTTCCACCAAGAGGACTGTGGCCTGGAACATCTTCCGCCTGTGCACGTGGATCAGGCCTGCGGGGCGGGGGACAGATGAGACAGAGCCGGAGCCGGGGACCCTGGCCTGGCCCCTGAGTGAGTCGGTCCCGGGCCCAGGGGGAGCTGGGGGTCCAGCAGAGTCAGGGTGAAATCAGGGCCGCACCTGGCAGCAGCTGGAGGCCCTCGGCCTGGGCGCTCAGCCGGTACCTCTGGCGTTTCCAGCTCCGTTTGGGGCTGAAGATGTCCTGGGCCGCGGCCTGGGCATCCTCCCCCACGCAGAACGTCTCACAGGAGGCCTGGGGGGTGAGGAGGTGAGGGCTGAGGCCCTCTGGCCACCAGGGAGGGCCTGGCGGCGAGCAGCTCAGCGGTGCTGATGCGGGAGATGGAGCTGGGCCTGCTGGGGCCCCAGTCGCCACCTCCCATTCCTGGGGCTGCCAGAGCAGAGGCGCCCGTCTCAGGCTCGCACCTGTGGGACAGGCAGCCCCGGGGGCAGGAGGGAGAGTGGAACCGAAACGGAGGCTGAGACTGATGGCACGTGTCCTTCAGCCCAGTTCGTGTCTTGGCCGCTGTGTTAGCTATTCCTTTGCATGTATTTTTGTCATGTCCACTCGTTAGTTAACCTGGTGAATGTTAATCTTGTGTCCCAAGGGGCACAGAGCTTGGCGCACGGAAGCTTCAGCGAACGCATCTACGCGTTCAGACCTGTGTTCCCATTCTCACTCCTAGACTTAACAGCTTGCAGGCCTCCTTTTCCCCGTCTCTGCAGCCCCTTAGGGCCTGCCCAAGATAATGGCATGCTTCTATAAAGCCCTTAAGTGCTCCGGGAGTGGGCACAGAATTCCGGTGGCCTTGGGAGGGGTCTCCGGCTGGTCTGTGTTCCCCCGCACTGCACACCAGGGGCTAGAGGGGGCCCCTGGGGCAGGAACCCTGGGAGGGTGTGTATCCCATTTGTTTCTGCTCAGGTGCAAGCCTGGCGAGCCGCTCGCCGGCCATCAGCTTGAAATCTAGGGCTCACCCATGACGGGCTGCTCCCACCCGTATCACCAGTGCTGTTAATCTTTCTTCTGTGTGTGTAAAGTTTTATATCTCTTCCTTCCTTCCCTGGCCCCCTCCCTTCCTTCCTACCCCCACTGCTCCCACCCTGCTTAGCTCGGAGCCTTCCTGCTCTGGCTGGATGCTCCTCCCGTTGGCCCTGTGTCTCTAAAGTGGTGTCCCCAGGCCTCATGCCCTCTCCTCCCTTCTCCTGTCCCACTCCCAGCTTCCTGCCGAGTCCCTTGTCTGGATTCTTTAGTCTCGTTTCCCATTCCCTCTTCTTCTCCCCAGCAAACACTGCACCTGTGCTGGCCGGCCCTCCTGCTGGGATGCCCGCCTCCTTCCCATCAGTCTAGACCCGCTGAGCTCAAGCCTGGGGACCTTGGCGGGGCCAGCGCTGCCCTGGAGCAGTGTTAGGACTGCGAGAAGGAGGCCCGTTCAGCTCCAGGCGTGATCCCCAGACCAGGCAGAGCTGCTCTGGAGGAAGCCCAGGCTTAGGAATTCATGGCCCTGGGCTGGCCCCTCCTGTACTCCCCTAGCCTAGGACCCCCTCCAGTCCAGGCGCGGCCCCAAACCTGCCTAGCCTCTGACTTCCTGTAGTCCCTCAGCTTCAGCCCCCGCCTCTGACTAACCCTCTCTTGATCCTTCCCTTCTCCCTCCATCCTGCCCTGCACCCCTCCCTCTGTGCCCGTGGGGGAGGGGCCGGGCAGCCCGTGCCTGCCTGCGCCTGCAGAGGCCCTAGCTGCTCCACCCGTGCTGTCAGGGCCATGTCGTCCCTCACCACTCGGGACTCAGCCAGAAGGGCTGGCTGTGCAGTGGCAAAACGAGGGTGGATCTTGGAGGAACAGGACGGGGCCAGAGAACCCAACGAGTCCGGGCATCGGGGAGGGCCCCGCCTCCGTAGGTATGGCAGGTCTCGGGAGCAGATGTCCAGGCTGGAGTGACTCAGAATTGGGGGGGCAGGGTGGTGGGAGCGAGACGTCGGGAAGGGCCCGGGGGCTCACCTGGAAGGCAGCCTGGGCCCAGCCACGGAAGGCCTCCTCCTGGCCGCACAGCTCATCGCCCTGGCCCAGCTGAAGCAGCCGCTCCCCTCCCAGCTCTTCCAGCCGCGTGTCCACCGCACGAGCAAAGGCGCAGAAATGGGGGTACGCCCGGGAGCCCAGCCCAAACACACAGAACCTGGGGTGCAGGGAGCCGTCAGCGGAGGCCACCTCGTCCCCCGCTCCCCGGGGCCCAGGCAGCTTCCCTTCCCCGTGGCTCCCCTAGCCGAGCCTCCCCGGACCTGAGGGTCCCCAGCGCCCCTGCGCTGTCGGTGTTACTGGACTCCTTCCTCTTCCGCCGCCAGGAGGACACCAGCGGGTCTGAGCAGGAGACGCTGTTGAAGCGGATTTTGTAACTCCTGCAAGAGAGGAGGGAGACGGGGTGTCACAGGGGACTGGAGACCAGGCGGGGCCCAGACGCGGCCAGGGGACAGCCTCAGGGTCTCCGGAACAGGCTTGGGATCGGGGCTGCGGCCCCAGGGGGTCTCTGAGCCTCCAGGCCCTGCCTCCCCTCCTGTCTCTGAAGGAGACCTCAGGACTGACGGCCCCTTAGAGCCCCGGGGCCTGGAGTTGGGGGGTCACAAGGAAGAGGGTGTCCTGAGGCTCCACTCAACTGTCCTCCAGCTCGTTGGGAAAATGAGTGCGGAGCTGTGGGAGAACTCTTTAGACCTCCTTTCCTTTCCTTGTTGTTTTTTTTTTTGCGGTACGCGGGCCTCTCACTGTTGTGGCCTCTCCCGTTGCGGAGCACAGCCTCCGGACGTGCAGGCTCAGCGGCCATGGCTCACGGGCCCAGCCGCTCCGCGGCATGTGGGATCTTCCAGGACCGGGGCACGAACCCGCGTTCCCTGCATCGGCAGGCGGACTCTCAACCCCTGCGCTACCAGGGAAGCCCCCTCCTTTCCTTTTGTGTCTCCAGATGCCTCCCTGTCCCCCCGCCCCCAAAACTCCCATCCTACTCACTTGTGTTGCTCTGGCCGAGGGGAGCTGTTATAGGGGCCCGACATCTCCATCAGGGCTGCCGCAAAACTCTGGCGAGGGCAAACGTTGGCATCACGATTAGTTTTGTTTTATTTCAAACTATACAAAATTTCATTCTACACTGGACTGGCCCTTGTTATTATTATTTATGACCTTAAATTTTAATTTGTTTTGAACATTTCAAAAGAGAGGTATTGGCTTTTTGAAAACATTACAGAAGCGTGTAAAGTAATAGAAGAGAAACTCTACCCTTCCCTTCCCTCCAGTCTCATCCCCCAAGGCATGTGTACCATGGACAGATGTTAAACTTTCTATAGTTTATTTTTTAAAGTAGAAATGGGATCATATTATGTTTACCTGCTTTTTGTCAATAACCTATCATGGATATCCTTCCAGGTCAACACACCAAGATTGACCTCATTCTTTTTTTTTTTTTTGGCCGTACTATGCGGCTTGTGGGATCTTAAGTTTCCTGGCCAGGGATCAAACCCGGGCCCCCTGCAGTGGAAGCAGAGAGTCCTAACCACTGGACTGCCAAGGAAGTCCCAGACCTCATTCTTTCGAATGATTACATAGCATCCCATCATTTGTAGGTACCATGGAGACTTCCCCCTGCCTGGGGATATCTGGATGGTCTAGGCACAATGGTCTAGGAACACTCATATACACCTGTTTCCTCCTTTGCATATTTCAGTAGGGTAGTCCTTAGAAGTGGAACTGCTGAGTCAGAGGGTTTAAAAGTTTGGTGGCGTGGTCAGATGGTCCTGTAGCATCAGGATAGAGGAATGCTCTTTCCTCAGTCCTGTCCACACTGGATGTGACCAGTCCAATCTGATAGGTGGGAAATGGCTCTCAGTCTCCCTGCATTGCCTTGATCCCTAGTGGCACTGATATCTTCTAGAAAGCTGGGCCGTATCATATGCTGCCACGGAAATAGCTTAGAAGCACACACGACAATCTTTACACAGGAAAAACCAAAACGCGGCAAGGCCATAATATCCTAGGGTTAACTGTAGACGCATTTAGACGGTGAGCCTACAGGTTCACCGTAATTAGCATGGACGACCTTAATTTTATTTCTTGAACATTTTCTTGAAGTGTAATGTACATACAGAAAAGCACCCACGTTATAAATGCACAGCTTTACAGATTTGCGTAAACGGAACCTACCTGTGTAATCAGCATCCCATCAAGAAACGTCACCAGCGTCCTAGAAGTCACCTTGGTGTCACCCCACCCCAGTCACTCCCCACCCCCTCTCTGGGGTAACCACCCGGTCTCCTGATTAAAAGCCCACGGAATTGTTCTGCCTCTTCCTGAAGCTGATACAAAGTGAGTCCCATGGTCTGATTCTTTCGTGTCTGGCTTCTTTCCCTCTGCGTGATGTTTGAGATTCATCTGTTTTGTTGTGTGTGGTTGTATTTTGTTCACCCTCATGGCTGCACTGCATTTCAATAGACCACGATGTATTTATCCGTTCTACGGCTGAGAGTCATTTGAACTGTTTCCAGCGCGGGGATATCATGAACAGTGCTGCTCTAAATATTCTTGTTTGTGTTGTTAGTAAATATATACCATTTTCTGTAGGGCAAATTCCTAGGTTTGCTCCCTTTAGAAACATTTGAGGTAGAATGTACACACATTGAAACGCACGGAACTTAAGGGTGCAGTTCAGTCGGTTTGGCTGTACGGTAGTTTCATTAAAAAAAAAAAAAAGTTAAACATAACATCTACCCACTGACCTAGCAGTCCCACTCCTAGGTATTTATCCAAGAGAAATGAAAACATAAGGCCACAAAAGCCTTGTACAGAAATGTTCATAACAGCTTTATTCACAATAGCCAAGCGCTGGAAACGGCCCAGGTGTCCGTCAGCAGAGAAGGAGAGAAATAAACTGTTCACGCCATGGGTGTGGCTCAGCCATGGAGAGGAACGAGCCACTGAGTCACTCGGCAGCGAGATGAACCTCCAAAGCGGGGGGGAGTGAAAGAAGCCAGAATACCGTGCTCCCCTCTCTATGATGTTCTAGACCAGGCGACAGGAATCAGGACGGTGGTCGCCTTTGGTGGGGAGACTGAGAGGTGGATTGACTTGGGGAGTTGACAAGGGGGACTTTCTAAGTGATGGAAGTGTTCTCTGGCTTGATGGGGTTGTGGATCACATGGAGGTAACTATTACTTTTATACTAAAAAAAACGTAGTGACTCTAGTTTCTTTAAAAGGGAGATCAGAAGCAGGGCTGAATGGGCAGCGAGGCAGGGGAGAAGGCTTCCATGAGCTTTCTGCTCTAGGGGAGTTGAGGAGGTACTTAGCGCTAAGAAGGCATTTGGAAACAGAAGCAGATAGGGGCTCCAGAAATGAATGTTCCTGGGACGGCCAGAGACAGAGAAGCAGGAAGGACAGTGATTAACAGTAAAGGATTCAGTGGCGGGACTCCAGTTTATTCCTTTCAAGATTTGTTCCGAAAGTGAAGTTTCCTAATCTCTGTTGGCATCTGAGCAGTGCTCTTTTCTTTTGTTAAGAGGAGAAGAAATGACAAAGCCGAGATCTCGCTTTAAGTGCCGTCTTTCCCATTTGGCAGTGCCTGGCCAGCCAGGAGGTGCCTTCCGTGTATTAAACACTTGTTCTGATAATGGAAATGACTTGGGGACCCAGCTAAGCAGGTGTGTCTGTGTGTGTGTGTGTGTAGGGGGGCAGCCGCAAGGCTGGGCCTGGAGTGTGGCTTGTGTAGGCCCTTGGGTCCCAGTGGACTGTCCACGCTCCTACTCTCACGGCATCTCTGCTTTCCATCATGGGGTTGGGGGTCCTGCCCAGCCATTCCAATTCTGAGTCTCCCTTCGTTCCCAGCGGCCCCTTTCCTGGCAGGCCTCACCTCTCCATTCTCTGGGGGATCACCGTTCCCAAAGGTGCTGGTCACCACCAACACCAGCGTCTCGTGCTCCAGGGACACCACGTCATACTCATCCATGCACAGGACCTGTGGGCAAGGAGAAGACCATGTCCTGGGGACCTGTGCTGCGCTGCTCTGGTTCTTTTTATTCTAGTCCTCCCGGCAGGGCAAGATTCAGGCCCCGACTCCATCCCTGAATCCCTGAGGATCCCGGGGTTCCTCGTGGGCCCTGCCTTGTGACCCTCTCCTGTTCTCCAGGCTGTGTCTGAAGGTGGGGGCAGAACCCCCCTTCTTTTCAGATCCCTGCCCTCTGGGCTCAGTCCTACCCGAGGGTCGAAGGCCTTCCGGAAGAGCCTCCCCAGCTGCTGTGCGTAGCTCTGGGCCCGGCCGGTCTCGGAGGCGTACAGAATCGTCGCCTTCACTCGCTTCGCCATCACGGTGCCCATGAGTGAGGCAGAGATCTTCACCGCACTGTGGGCAAGGGTGGGGTGAAGGGGTCCCAGGCGCACAGAGACGGGGCCTCCCCAGGTGCGTGACCCAAGCAAGGTCTTGGTGGGTGTGGAGGGGTGGAGTGCCCAGACCACTGCTGGCGATGGGGGGAGGGTCTGGGTATGTGGGAGGGAGGGCAGCACTCCCAGGGAACCTACTTGGCCACTTCCTTAAAGGTCTTCTTCCTGGTGATGCCGGTGCCCTTGGCTGTGCTCCCCTTCCAGGGGTCTGGCTACAGGGAAGCGATGGGGGGGCGGGAGTGGAGGGAGAGGTAAGGAGAGAGAACAGAAGGTTGGAGGCCCCTGGGGCTGCTCAGTCAGAGCTGGCATGGTGGGCAAGAGCCAGTGGGGTGGGCACCTGGTAGCGGAAAGCGGGGGACAGGACATAGTTGACCATCTCCTGATGGAAGACTGGGGTGAGGCTGCCCGAGATGGGGGGCACGATCCAGGCCCAGTCAGCAGGGCAGCCCCCCCTGGCCTTCTGCTCGTTCTCCAGGTGCTTCATGAAGGAGGCCGTGGCAGCGTGGTGGTCCACAATGGTCACTTTGGCAAGCTGGGGTGAGGGACGGGCTTAGACTCAGCCCACAGACCCTGCGCTTCCGTCACCCCAAACCTAACATCTCCCGTCTTCCCTGAAGCGGTGTCGCCCCTAACTGCGGCATGCGTGGTCAGCAGGCAAAAGGAGCTCCAGTCTGTGCTCTCGGTATGCCTCCCACACCCAAAGAGCCGAAACTCTCGGGACCACATAGAAGTACTCAGCAGGCACTAGTTTCCTCCAATGGCAATGCCCAGCATGCCCTCGTCCTGGAATTAGAGTTTCCAGAATCCAGTGGGTCCCACAAACTGCAATACGCAGTATGCCCTGGGGGCCAGAATTACCGAGCATGCACTAATCAGCTAGGTTCCCACAATTACAGCGCCTGGGACTACAGGTCCGGCGCGCCCCGTGGCGCTCAGACTCGGGAACTCCTTCCAGCTTTCTCTGACCCCCGGCCCAGTCTCTAAGTGCCTCCCTCTCTTCCAGCCCCAATCCCTTGTGCTCCTGGCCAGTCGGGGCCTGTGTACCTGGTAACTGTGCAGCACAGCCAAGTTGATTTCCACGGCTGCCTTGTCTTTCCACAGGGATGAGGTGGTCCGGGTATCCAGGTCCATGCAGACGGCCACGTCCTGAGAGCAGGGGTGCACGGCAGTGGTTGGCAGGGGGTGGGGGAGGGTGGGTGGAGAACATCTTTGTCTCCAGCTCGTGAGTGGAAGGGGTGAGGGCGGGTGGGTAGCCAGCAGGAGGCCTGAGTGCTTCACTTGGGGCTGATTCAGGTTCCTGCCTGCAAAGGCACCACAGGGCAGAGAGGGACCCTGGGGCCGGCCACATCTCAGCCCTGGGCCTTAATTTCTCATCTCTAAAATGGGTTTTACCATGTTTTGAGTCAAAATATGCTTTGAGAAACTGACGAAAGTTACAGTTACAGCTCCTATCCCCAGAAAAATCACTGCATCTTCGCACGCAGGTACATACCCCCCTTTGCCCTGACCTTGGTGGTTCCAGAGCCCTCCTCTGCAGTTCTAGATCAGGAGGCCGACCGGACCTGACCTTGTTCAGATTCTCCGTGTTGCCGACATCCTATACGTGCCCCCAAGGCCCCCGCCCCACAGGTCCTCACCTCCAGGATGTTGTAGCGGTGGGGATCACACAGGTCCCGCATGCCAATCTCCGTGCTCATGTACCAGCCGCTGAAGGGGGCTGCAGGGAACTCCAGGCCCCCAATTTCCAGCAGCATGTTGGACACTGCTGGGAGGGCGTACCAGCGCAGGCCCAGGGCCGAGAACCACTCCAGCCTGGGGGCGTGAGGGCGTGGGATCAGCCCTGTGAAGCCTTGCCTACCGGGCCACCCCCTGGGCAGCCCTCTCCTCCACCCGTCCCGGCCCCTCTCGTGCTCACGTGGGGTGCTCCAGGGGGACCTCGAGGACCAGTTCGGGGGGCAGAACAAAGAGTTCTGGAGCCTCATCTGGGGTCTGGAGCAGCAGGGGCAGCACATCAAAGCGGCCGTTTCCTGGGGTCCAGCCGTGCTGGATGCAGAGCTGCGGGCAGAGGGGCCGGAGATGGGAATGAGGGGCCCAACCTTGTGCCCTCCTCAGGGACCTGCTTCTTTGGCATCTCCCGTCCTTCGTCTCAGTGAGGTCTCCTCTCCCTGCTGCGCTGACCGCTCTTTGACTGGACCCTTTGGCCTCCTCCCAGAGCCCTCGGGCTGGCCTCCCCGTTTCCACCTGCCCACGCCCACCTCGGTGATCTCCACGTTGGCTGGGTCCCCCCTCACGGAGCCGTCCTGCTGCCTGTAGCCCGCGTAGCGCACCAGTTGGCTGTTCCAGATGCGGAAGTCTCCGCGGCCCGGAGCGCGCTGGGGGAACACCGTGATGGCCGAACTGACGTGGGGACGAGAGCTGGTCAGAGCCCAAGTTCACTGCCTGTGCCTGGGGGAGGGGGTGGGGTCTCGAGCAGGGCGGGGGGCACTCACCGGAGGTTGCCCCGGTTGGTGGCGTACTTGACGTGGTTGCAGATGTAGGTGAACATCTCCTGTGCAGAGCTGCAATCCCGCGCGTCAAACACCTGAGCCATCCGAGGCAGGGAGACAGGAGGGAGACAGGGGTCTTGAGTATCAGCCCCAGGAGAAGGCAAGGACGCGGGGCAGGGACTAGTGACCTTGTCTGCAGCCTTCCAAGGCTGCGGGGGGCGGGTCACAGGCTGTGAACCATGGTTCTTTCTCCTCTCGGGAGCCTCCCTGACCATTTGCACCCACACTGACCCTTCCTGCCCTGCACCCCACACACCCGGCGTAGTCTGGCCTGTTCCTTATCTGCTCGCCGGGGCAAGTGTCTCCCCATCCCTACGGAAGCTGACTCGGCACCTGGTACAGAGGACCCAGTCACTGTCAAACTGATGATCGGGCCAGGGCACCAAATGATGGGGATGCCGCCTGGGGGTGTGGGTGGCGAATTCCCCATTTCTCATGGTGCTCAAGCAAAAGCAGGTGACCCCCGCCAGTCTTCTGACTCTCCTTGAGCACACTGATGATGGGAAGGGGGGTGGCTGCAGTAGGGGGCCCCCGGGGACTCTGCCCATCCTGACATTCCGAAGCAAGGAGGAGTCATCCTGACTGGGGGGGTGGAGGTCCCAGCAAGGGGCTGGGAGGTCCCTTTCCTGCTTCAGGGAGGAGGGGACTCGTGTTGGTGATAGGGGCAGCGGTGACAGTGGCTGGCCTGGGGCCAACAGCGGGGTCAAATACGGAACCTCTGGTGGGTTCAGAGTTGAGCTGGAGCTTTGAACAACTTAAAGCGTTTTGTTAAGTGTCAGACAGGATTGTTCTGATTCTATTTGAGTCTCCTTTGGGATTTACTCCGCACATGGCTTTCTTCCAAATTCTCTGGTGTCCGGTTACAACTAAGGAGGCCAAGGTCACGGATCCAGTTCCCCTGTGGGTCAGCTCGCTTCTGGTAGAGCCGGGCCACAGGCTGTTCCAGTAGCCCACGGGAGTTTGAGTCATATAGCGGGGTGTGTGAAGGAGGGTGTGAGGCCCAGGCTCTGGGGGACTGGGAGGGAGCAGTGTGTTTGGGGTGAGGACGCTGGGCTGGGCAAGCAGGGGCCTTTTTTTTTTTTTTTTGTGGTACGCGGGCCTCTCACTGTTGTGGCCTCTCTCGCCGCGGAGCACAGGCTCCGGACGCGCAGGCTCAGCGGCCATGGCTCACGGGCTCAGCTGCTCCGCGGCATGTGGGATCCTCCCGGACCGGGGCACGAACTCGTGTCCCCTGCATCAGCAGGCGGACTCCCAGCCACTGCGCCACCAGGGAAGCCCGGGGGCCTTTTTTGGAAGACTGCTCTTGTTGCTCTGACCGTACCCCCCCGGGATCACCGCTCAGCTGTCCTCACCTACTCAGTGCGTCCCTCTGTCCATCTGGGTGATTCTCCCCCCGAGACAGCCAAGGCGCTGCTATGGGGCTTAACGACCAGGTGGTAGCTGCTGGGCTGTGGGCTCCCCTGGGGTAGAGGGAATGGGCGAGGTCTCCCCACTGCTTGGGAACCCCCCGGGAAGCCTCAGGAGCCGTCGCACCCCATGTTTTCCTCTCCTGTGTCCCCCTGTCCCCACACTGGGTGCTGGCTAGCCAGCCACACCTGCAGCTTCCCCCACTGGATCCGGCCCACGCAGCGGGGGGCGTTGCGCCAGGCCTGCTTGGCCCCGAACACCAGCTCGCTCTCACGAAGCTGGTAGGTGCCTGTGGCCGCCACCTCGGCTTCCACTTCCTGAAGCCGCTCCTTGTGAGCCTGGGAGCCGCTCCTGGGGAGGAGAGGGGAGCAAGAGGAAGCCGTGGGCGGGGGAGGGCCCCCCGGCTTGGTGAGGGTTTGGCGAGGGTGGCGGTGTTGAGCTCTGGCCCCACGTGGTACCGGGATGGGGGGAATGCGAGGGGCCCCGGGGGAAGGGCCACCTGCCTCTAGGTCTCAGCAGGACCAGGGCCGAGGGTGGGCTGCGGGTCTCGGGGGAGGGCTTACCTCTTGATGGAGCTGTAGTACTGGTTGATGAAGTCCCTGGCCTGGCTCAGCAGCTGCTCAGGGGGCGGAGGGCCCTGGGAGGGTCGGCTCTGCAGTTTCCGTGGAAACACCAGGGAGCCCAGGCAGCGTCTGGGGGTGCAGGGCCCGTCCTGGGTCGGGGTGGGGGGTGGTGGCCGAGAGAGCAGGGAGCATCAGATCAGGACCAGATCGGGGCTGGGGGGCAGGGCCTGGAGGCAGAGTCTGGGGCAGAGGGAGGGAGGGTCCCGGGAGGTGTGCGTTGGGCCCCCCCCCAAGACTGGAAATAGCCGGGAGCTTGGGCTGAGTTAGGGAGGCTGAGAGTGCACGTTCCTTAGCTGGTCAGGCTCCTCCCGGTCTCCTCTCCCTTTGAGGGGACGGGCCTCAGCCATGTTGACCTTGACTTGGGAGACGGGGGGCTCCAGGCCTCACCTGCTGTGACTGCGCGCACAGAGTGTCGTAGGTGATGCTCCCCGCCTCCCAGTTCTTCACGCGAGGGAACTTGGGCCCCTCTGGAGGCCGGGTTAGCTGGGGGCTGTTGGGAGCCGGGCTGGGGTCATGGGAGAGAAGTGTGTGACCCTTTGGACGTGCCCCAGAGACCCCTCCGCCAGCACTGAGCGTCCAGTGATTGCCTGCTTGCTTGCCACGTGCTAGCTCACCCTTCTTCCCAGCCCTTGCCACAGCCTTGGAAGGTAAGCAATGTTGCACCCCGTTTACAGGTGAGAGATCTGAGGCTCAGCGAAGTGAAGGATCTCGCCAAGGGCCGCACGGGCAGAGCTGCCGCTTCTCCACCCAGGCCCCCCGCACTCCTCTGGACGCTCAGCCAGACCCTGGGCTCCCGGGGCTGCGGCGCTGGGATCCTGAGGCCCTGGCCCAAGGCCGGGTCCTCATCCCCACTGCCTCCTCTGGACGTGGGGTGTCCAGCCCCCTGAGGTTGAGATGAGCCCGGCCTGGAGGGGACGGAGCCCCAGGAAGCCCCGGCAGGGATTCCTCAGCCCAGATTTCCCTCCAGCCTCAGAGGCCTTATCACTTCCTCCCAGGGCTGCCAGCCCAGCCTCGGGGAGGAAGGGAGGGACACAGGCCTCCCGCGCGCCTGTGCGGCCAGGCCCCCGGCCCCTTCGCCCTTCCGCGCAGAGCTGCCTGCAGCCCGGCCACCCCGGCTGGCCTGTCACCCCACCTGGCCTCGGGCTGCGTCCTTACTCTCTCCAGGGACCTCTGCCCCAGGGGCGCCCCTGCTGGGGTCTGGGGCTGCAGGGTCCGTTTGGGGGTTGATGGCCAGTGGGAGGAGGGGTCTGGAGCAGGGGAAAAGGGCCTAGCAGCTCTCTCTTCACAGTTCCTCCCGAGGGCCTCAGTCTCTCCCCCGTCCTCTCAGTCCCTTGTACCTACCTCTCCCCAGCTCCTTTCCACTCCTGTTAAATAATCATGGCTGTCTGTCGGTCTTGCCGTGAACTAGAAACTTAACAGCAACTCCATGGGGTCAAGTACTGCTATCTCCATATTTTGCATAAACGGAGGCTCAGAGAGGTTAGGTAACTTGCTCAAAGTCGAACAGCTCTTGGCAGCAGAGCAGCATTCAAACCCTGGCCATTCGCACCTGGTGAGCTGGCACCCTCACCCCCGACCTTCACCTGTCGCCTGCCGGCCTGGATCCCGGCCTCTTGTCTGAGCCTCCCTGACCACCTTGTTCTGTCCACGCTGACAGCCGTTTGGGTGGGCGACCTGGCCCTCCTGCCTGGGCTGCAGGCTCCAGCCCTTCCAAGCTGGGCCTTTAGGCATTGACCTGCCCCCCTGCCGCTTGTTCCCAGCCTCCGCAGCCCTCACCTGTGGTCTGGCGCGGGCGGGGGTGCGGGTGCCGGTGCCCGGCTGGGCTCGGGCGCTGGGGAGGCCGGGCCCTGTTTGCTGCACAGCCCGAGGCCCAGCCCTAGCCCCAGGCCGCAGGGTGGCCCGGGCTCCTGGCCCACGCTCTTCAAGTTGCCCATGTCGGCTTCGGCCGCGTCTGCTCTGTGGCTCCCGGCACAGCCTCAGCCTTTTCCTTAGGAAGGGGAGGGGGCAGTGGGAGGGGGCTCTCCACTGCTGGCCCTCGCCCCGCCCCTGTCCCACACACAATGGGACAGGAACAAGCCCGGCTGGGAGGCTCGAAAGCCTCGGCTCCATGCCCGCAGGCCCGGAGGGTGGAGGGCCGGACGCCTGGGTTCCGCTCTGAGGACGAGGGAAGATAAGTGGGAACCCAGGTGCTGGCAGACCCTGGGGCCCGAGTGCAGGAGCTGGGGTGCAGGGGGACGGTGGGGTGGGCTAGCCAGAGCGCCAGCAAGACCCCTCTGTGGTATCTGACCAGAGGGCAGGTCTTCCACCTCACCCTTGCTGGCCTTGCCCTGAGGGGTCAGACAGAAGGGGGGCACTGGGGCAGTGGCTGGCGATGAATCCCTGCTCTTAGTGACCACAGGGACCTCTAGGGTCACCCCGGTGCCCTCCTTCACCACCTTCCCTACATCTAAGGGCTCCTGGACCCCTACCTTTGAGTCTTTGGGGGTTCTTGGGGGTACAGGCTCAGCAAGGATACCGTGACCCTTTGTCCTTGGGTCTGGCATTAGGGTATCCCTTTCCATCCCAGCCCCAATTTCCTGGAACCCCCGCCCCCTGTGACTCAAGTGGGGGACACAAAAGAGCAGGAAGCTACCACCCAGGGCCTCCACGCCCACCCTGTCATACAGTGACGCATGCTTCCCTGGGGGAGGTCGGTCAGCAGGCAGACCCAGCAGTCAGGGCTGGGGCAGAGACTGACCACTGGGGAAATCTTGGGGCCCTAGCAAGAGCGGGGTCGGGGTGGTGGGGGTGAAGGGAAACTAAATTCCCAGAATGCAAGTGGTACACATGGGCACTCTTCAGGCACCTCAAGGAGTAGTGCATGCTGGGGTTTGTAGTTCTAAGCCATCTAGGGGCTGGAGAAAGGCCGTGAGCTGGGGTTTCTGGGTCTACAGGGATCCAAGCCTGGCGGATTTGAGACCACAGAGACTAAGAGAAACTGTGAGAAAGAAACGGAAGTTGAGAGACTGGGATAGGCAGAGACAGGGAGAGGCAGACCGGCAGACAAACAAACATGTATATTTGTGTTGGCTGGACTACTTTGAAAAGCAGTGGAGGATATGATTGGTGTGGGCCTGGGTGGGGGGCGGGCAGGCGGACCAGCCGGAAGGAACGGGCCGTGCTGGGAGCTCTGGGATCACACCAAGAAGGTGGGGTCTGCCAGTTTGGAGGCAGGAGGGTGAGGGGGCTTTGTAGACACGGACAAGCCTGAGCTCCTGGGCTTCCAGAAAACTTTGCTGCCCCTCCGTCAGCCAAGGGGCAGGTGAAATGTGGAAGCACAGGGCCTGTGCTCATCCCGGCCTTTGCCCGCCATGGCCATGGAGCCCAAGGCCCCACCCCGCTCGCCTTCCTTTCTCAGGGAGGCAGGAGATGGGAGCCAGGTGCCTAGCTCTCAGGTACTCTTCCCCACCATGGCTGAGGCGCTGAGGCAGACAGACCCCACTTCTGGCTCCCATGCAGCCACCACCTAACACGCACGTGACTGAGAATGACTCCTTTTTCCAGATTCCAGTTAATGGAGCTGTGGCTGGCCTCCCCTGGGACAAGGTGGCAACAAGCATCAGGTGCTGAAGTCTTCACGACCTCTCGCCTGCAGCACTGACCATAGCCCTTCCCTGTGGACTCCGGACCTTGGGGTCTCCCCTCCCATCCGCGCTCCACACTACGGCCAGATTCATCTTGAAATCAGGGCTAACGTCATGCTTTGGCTCCCCCTGAGACCTTCAAATCAAGGTCAACACACTGGCCCAGCCCTCAATTTCCCAGATGTGCTACCCATACCCTCTGTTCTAGACAAATGGGCTTCCTCACAGATTCTCAAACTGTCCTTGTGTTTTCCTGCCCCTGGGCCATTGCTTATGCTGCCCCCTCCTCCTCTCCCTTAGCCTTCTGACTAAAGGAGAGCTTTCTTTTCCTTCCTCATGGCCCAGCCTTGGCAGCCCAGGAGGACCTGCTGCAGGAGATGCAGGTATAACGCCCTCAGACTCTGCCCAGCAGCCAACCCAAGACCACATGCTCCCCCAAGGCTTCAGAAAGTCCCTGAGCCCCCGAGGTACGTGGGCTCACGTCGCTGCCCACCAGGGGCCTCTCCAGGTGGTCTTCCTGCGGCATTCCTGTTGGCCTGATGAGACCATCTCAGGGCTCCCTGTGGTCTGAGGCTGTTCCCATCCGGTCCTCCCCCCACCCCTCCTTTCACAGGTGTCAGACCTGCATCCTGTTCCAGAGGTGTTCCCTCCCTCCCCGTTATCTTTCGCAGGCATGAATCTCCTATGCTTCCAATTCCTTCTTGGTGTACTTCCTGGAGGATCCGACCAGCGGATCCCGGCCCCGCTGGTCGGGGAAACACGGCCCCGCTATGTTTCCTCTGTGAGGCCTTCCTCCAGCCCCCTTCTCCAGGCTTCCCGGGCCACGGGAATATCTCTTGCTCTGGTTCCTCCCAGCGGCGGTTCTCGGGCAGCTTGCCCTGTCCGATTTCTCTTCCAGATGAACTTGTGTGCTCTGGAAGCACAGGGCAAGTTCTGCTCATTTGCTCTCCTCGGGCCTGCATCTCCTCCACCAAGCAGGTGTTTTGTGAACATCGGCTTGTTCAGCTGCAGATGTGTGCAGCCCCCCGGGGGCCCGCAACTGTGTTCCAGGGGCAGTTGGAGAGGGGCCGCTGAGAAGGGAGTCAGCAAGGCTGGCGGGTCGCGGTGGGCAGAAGGCACGGGGTGGGCTGGTGAAGGAGGCAAGAGGGGCCCTTCTCTGGCCACAGAGAGGCTGGGGACAGTTCAGTGCAGCTGCACTGATGGCAGGGACCAGGGGGCCCTGAAATTTCGGTGGGGATCTGGGTAGAGGGAGCCACAGCAGGGATTTTAGGAAGACAGGGAGAGAAAGTAGAGCTAGAGAATCAGAGGTGAGGCTCTTACCACAAGGAGGTTTCCCTTTGGCCGCTTTTCCTGGAGTTTTGGCGGGCGCTGCCCCGCGTGTCTTAACTTTCATCAAAACGGACTCTGGCATGCCCGACGGTTTTTGACTCTTCCACCTCTGGGATGGGGACTTTCCCATCCTTCCCCAGGCCCTGCCTTTCTCTTTGCCAGCCATCCCCACTGGGCATTAAGGCTCAGCGGCTGACTGCTCTTCTTAGCTATTGCATTTTAAAGAATAACTGCTGGACTTCCCTGTCGGTCCAGTGGTTAAGACTCCGCCCTTCCACTGCAGGGGGTGCGGGGTTCTATCCCTCGTCGGGGAACTGAGGGGAACTAAGATCCCACATGCCACATGGCCAGAAAAAAAAAAAAACAGTAATTGCTGAAAAAACAATAATTTCAAAACCCGCAGAGTTGAAGTTTCCACCGGTAGGAAAGAATTTTAAATTAATTAATTAATTTTTTCTTAGCCACGCTGCACGGCTTTCAGGATCTTAGTTCCCCGACCAGGAATCAAACCTGGGCCCCACAGTGAAAGCACTGGGTCCTAACCACTGGACTGCCAGGGAATTCCCAAGAATTTTAATTTCAAATTATGGTATTTCAAGCTGGAATCTGTTGAAAGGAATCCAGCAGAGGATCTGTTTCGGAATCCAGCCCTTCGTCTCTGACAGTGGCGGTGTTTTCTGCCACTGCGGGGGCGGGGGGCAGCCCAGCCCCCAGCCCCAGCCCCATCAGTCCTGGTCCGGGAGGGTGACAGACGTTCTGTGGGTGAGTAGCCAGGCCCTTGGCCCTTCCTGCCCCCTCAGAAGGCAATAAGCCTTGCTCCTGACTTCCCTCTTGGAGCAGGAAGCTGCGCAGGGCTTGGGGGATGCGCTGACCTTGGGGGAGGGAAGGGCCTGGCTCCTGGGGTGTGTGCAGGGGCTGTGGAAGGTGGCGGGTGGAGGGGGAAGGAGCGGAAGGCCCTTGCTCTTTATAGCCCAACCCGGGGTTGTTCAGTGTGAGCTGGAAGTGCCCCACCCTCCCCACTATGAACAGCTTCCTTCCTGCCTGCTGGCAAGCCTGGGTGGGAAGCCGAGGGAAGGGAGGCCGGGAAGCAGGCAGAGGGGAGTGGGGTAGCCCTCTGTGGCCCAGGGAGGCCCCTGTCCTCCTCAGGATGTAACTCCTGTTGGGAGCAGAGAGGTTTGCTGAGCTTCCAGACTGCAAGGCGGAGGCTGGGTGTTTGGGGAGGGGCTTTGGACAGGGTCTGGGGTGTTCAGGGCTCAGGCTTTGGAAGATGTTGCCTGTCGGAAAGGGGCTCCTGGCTGGCACTGGGGCAGCGTCAATCAGCCCGGCCTTTCTTGAGGAAGCCACATGGGGGCAGCAGAGAGCTGGAGACAAGAGATTGGAGCAGAGGCCTGAGCTCAGACACCCAGACCCTCAGACAATGAGACCCAGCGTGCTGGAGGGACAGTGGTGTGTGCCTCTGGCCCAGCTCGGGTGGTGGGTCCACACTACCCCTCTGGGACCCTGAAGTGGTTCGTTTGCGTAAGCCTGAAGTTCCTGATGATGACTCTGACCAGCCCACCCCCAGACCTTCCCTTGGGAACCCCCCTGCTTCTGCACAGACCCCAGGGGTGTGGTGAGTTGAAAGCGCAGGGAGCACGTCCAGCGGGGCCCGGGGTGTGGGCAGCAGGTGCCCCCTGGCTCCCGTGAGAGGACGCAGTTCTGGCAGCTGCTGGGGAGTCGTGGTTAGGGTTAGGGTGCTTGTAGATGCCACCCCATCCCACAGGTGGGCTCCCTAGGGCACATGGGCCCTGTTCTGGAGACTTCTGCTTCCTGGCTCTCAGACTGGTAAGAAAGTCATGGGAGAATCCCAACACCTTGCCCTGGGAGTGACAGCGACCGTCGACCTCTGGGAGCTCCTGGGGGGAGGGCACTAACTTCCGGAAGGAAACCTGGGTGTCTCCAGGCCTTGATTCTCCTTGAGGTCTAGACTCTTGCTTCTGCACTGCGGCCCTGAGTGCATTCTGTGTGTGTGTGTGTGTGTGTGTGTGTGTGTGTATGTGTAAGTATGAGTATTCGTGATTGTGCATGGATGTGTGTGTATATCTGAGGGTGTATGTACATGTGTCTGTGTGTCTGCGTGTGCATGTACCCTTGGGCAGCGTGACCTGGGGCTCAGTCCGTGACCTGCCTCTCCTTCTGGTCCCTGACCTTCCAAAGCTAATTTGGACCGAGAACATCAGGGTGGATATAAATGTTTTCACATCCTTGGGGACTTGAAAATGTCCTTTGTTCCTGGGATCCAGAGTGAAAGCGAGGAGTCTTTGGGGCCAGGCTGAGGCTTCTCGGTTGATGAACATGGAGTCCCCTACGTCAGGCCATGGGGGCCCTATGTAGAAGGCCATGGGGGCCCTATGTCAGGCCAGGGGGGCCCTATGTGAGGCCATGGGGGCCCTATGTAGAAGGCCATGGGGGCCCTATGTAGAAGGCCATGGGGGCCCTATGTCAGGCCACGGGGGCCCTATGTCAGGCCAGGGGGGCCCTATGTCAGGCCATGGGGGCCCTATGTAGAAGGCCATGGGGGCCCTATGTCAGGCCACGGGGGCCCTATGTGAGGCCAGGGGGGCCCTATGTAGAAGGCCATGGGGGCCCTATGTCAGGCCACGGGGGCCCTATGTGAGGCCAGGGGGGCCCTATGTAGAAGGCCATGGGGGCCCTATGTGAGGCCATGGGGGTCCTATGTCAGGCCAGGGGGGCCTGATGTAGAAGGCCATGGGGGCCCTGTGTAGAAGGCCATGGATGTCAGGGTTGTCTGACGGGCCCTACCCCCTTCCCCTCTCCTCCTCTCCTTCAGTCCCTCAGTCTGGCCCAGTTTGCTGGTGTGGTTTGCTGTGGTGCTTGGTCTCTCGGGAACTAGGGCTGTGAGCAAAAAGTGTGCCCAGCATGGAAATTCTGTAGCAACCGTCACTGGGGATTGGCTGGGCAGAATCCCTTCCCCCTGCCTCTCAGGTGCCCGGGGCAGGGGCAGGCACTCTCTCCAAACCAGTGTGGGAGGAGAAGACTTTATATCACTGCTACTGATTTGTGAGCTAGAGAGACCCTGATTCCAAACCCCGATACACCTTCAGTCATTGTGTTGTCTTTTTTCCTATCCTCCCAACCAAATTATAAGCCCCCTGATGCCCAATGACCAGCAAACGAGCCATTCCTGGTATATTTGCTGTTGACGGTGATCTGGGACTCTCCTGGGTCCTAATTCTGTTGTCTGGCTTCCTTAATTCTAGTCTAGGCTGCTGCAGGAATTGGTCCACCTTTGATTTAGAGGAGCCTGATTTAGATGGTGTTCTGCCCCTTCCCCAGAAGGGGAAGTGCTCCAAGCCCTTCTTTTTTCTTCCCCAGGGGAGAAAGACAGAATCCTGGCTTCCTGGACATTCTGGGCCCCTGCCCCATGACTGGCCTCTGCTGTCACTTTCACACCCTCACCAGCTTTTTCTTCCTATAAGAAGGCCCCACGCTGGACTGATATCCTTCAGAGGGACAGAGATGAAGTGTCCTGACCGCTGTTCTCAGCTCAGCCATGTCCTTCTCAAGCCCTGCTCCATTGTGAAGACTTTCCTTCCCTTTCCAGACTGAAAATGATCTCAACCTGTTCTGAAGTCAAAGCGTTCATTGTCTGAATCATTACCTGGCGTTTGGGGTCTAGGACCATGTGACTCATCGTACTGGCTGCCGTTCTTTGTATTTGGCTGCTGTAATATTGTCTATTCATGTGTAAGCATCTTTTCTTCCCAACTAATTGCAAACTTTTTAAGGCCCGGGGGCTGGATTGTATGCCATGTATTTCTCTAGGGGTCCCTCACAGCATGGGACACATAGAAAGTGATGGATGGTTGTTTGTGGGGAGATGATGGAGTGAGAGACCTGGTTGGATGTGAGTTCTCTTCTCTGGTCCTTCATGGTGGCTGATGATTCATGGGGTGGAATGGATACCCTTCAGGATATGGAGCTAGTGTTGGGTTAGCATTCTCAAACTCATCTCTCCCACCCAAGCTGGGGTAGGCTCTAAATTCTGCCTGACGAGTTTAGCAGAATGAACAAGGAATAGTTCTGGAGAGCTGACATAGCCACCTCTATATCTAGAGGTCTCTGGGTCTTATATCTTCTCTCTCTCTCTCTCTCTCTCTCTCTCTCACACACACACACACAGACACACAGACACACACACACACAATCTTGAATTCTCAATTTCTTTTAGCTCTTGTTATATGTGACATATGATCCCTGACCGGGCCTGGTGTACGTGATGGGGAAACCGCTTGACTGAGAACTGGGGGACCTGCTTCTGTTTCTCACTTGTAGCACAACCTTGAGGAAGGGCCTGTACTGGTCCGAATCTGTTTTCTCATCTAAAATATGAAAGTGTTTCTTTCTGGCTCTAATATTTCGTAAAGCAACAGAAGCCTTCAAGGGAGAGAGATGCAGGCGTAAAGGTCAGAGGAGGATTCATATCTTTTCCTTGATGACTTGTGTGGAGGTGAGGAAGGGAGGCACCTTCTGGACGTTTGGAAGAGAGACTTGAGGCTTCCCAGCACCGACTGGCAAAGCCAGCTCTTGCTTCACCAGATGCTTCTTCCTGGACCTGCTGTCCAGTTCCAGAAGCATTTCCATGGTTTGGGGTGACTGTCTAATTCACTGTGTCTGGAGGAGAGCCCCAGTCTTGGTCACCTGAGCTGCCCTCCCTCGTTCCCTGCTGAGCCTGGCATGAAGGGCTTTCAGCACCTTGGACAGAGACAGAGCTCCTGGGCAGCCAAGAGCGCTTGGGATCGCCTGCCGGGCCAGCTTCCCTGGCGGAGTGGCACCAAAGCGTGGTTTGCTCCTTAATTTTTTTCAGCCTCTCAAAGACACTCTAAAATAACCCCCCAATCTACGTCAAAACAGTGCACTTGTGCTGCAAACTGAGGGCATTATTTAACAACCACCACCCACCACAACTATATCCTACAACAGTGTCAGGTACATAGTAGGTGCTTTGTAAATACTTATTTTTAAAGAATATATGAAAAATTCAGCCTCCAGACGAGTGTCCTAGTCTCCCTCCCCCCCCCCCTTTTAATCAGGTTGTCCCTCCCCATCGGTACCTATATAATAATTCTGGAGCTTCTGCTACTTGCCGCGTTTTGGAGCCTCGCTTAAGTCCCTTCTTGTGTCTGAGAAGGCTGAGCCCCACCCTTAAATCAAAGGGACAGATGGCTGTTAAGCTCTCAGGCAGAGTAAACTTAAACTGGCCCCTCCTCTTTGTCATTTGGGGGTAAGTAGATGGATGTGAGAACTCAACACCTGACTCCTATGGGATCTCGTTTTATGAAGATGTTCACTCCTTTCCTCTGTGCCTGAGAAAAGTCTTACAATCCAGGAGGGCCCAGTATTCCCAGGAAGCCCTCCTGGCTGCCCCAGCCCACTCAGAGCCCTCCCTCCTCTGGACTCCCTTGCACATACTGTCAATAGCACAGTGTCACACCAGATCGTTTTCATGACACTTCATGCCCATTGGTTCTCTCTCCCCAGTTAGATTATGGTGGAGTCTGTGCCGTATGTCTGTCTGTTCTCAAGAGACCCTCCAGTGAGGAGCACACAGCAGCGTGGAGTGGAAGATGGATGGGTCTGTTGGTCTTCTCACCTGCCCTTAAGGTGTCTCCCACTCCACTTATTTTTAGTCTGAAACAAACATGTAGGATGGACCAGGGTCCTATCTGTGGAGTAACCACTGGCCTCAAGGGCACCTCGATCAGAGAACAAAGGTAGGAGGTGGAGGTGGAGGCAGGTATTGAGGGAAAATGGAGAGTCGGCTGATGGGTGGAGGATGTGGTTGTGTAGAATTAAAGAATCACTCACTGTTGGTGCTGGAAGGGATCTCAGAGATCAGCTTGTTTGGTCTCCTCATTTTACAGCTAAGGAAAGTGAGATTGAGCGATCCTCCTACAATGACCCAACAAACGGGCCCCTTTCCATCACCTCTGACCTCGTTCACGTCTCCCGCATCTCTCCCTGGACTACTGCACAGCTTCACGTAGCCGATTATATTTTTCCAAGATGCTCACGCCAGTAGATCACATTGCACATGCTTTTCTTACGTCAGTGACACTCTTCCATTGAGAAGTAGGAGTCTATGTTCCTCTCGTTGAATCTGATGGGCCATGATTACGGCAGAAGTTATTTTGTGTGACTTTGTAGGCTGTTATTAAAGGTGGGACAGCTGCTGCCTGGACCTCTCTTGGGACACTTGCCCTTGGAACCCAGCCACCACGCTGTGAGGAAGCCAGGCAGCCACGAGGAGAGGCTTCATGTAGGCATTCTGGCCCTGGTCCTGAGAGCCCAGCTGACAGCCAGCATCAGACACCAAATGTGAGTGAATGAGCCTTTCAGTCCCAAGCTGAGTGGAGCAGACACAAATGAGGTCCTGGTGGAACCGGCCCAAATGGCAGACCCATGGGCAAAATAAACGCTGTCATTGATTTAAGTCGTCGAGGGTTGGGATGATTGAAACACCTTATATCTGCCTCAGTCTCTCCAAACTATCATGCACATTCCATTAATTCAACAGACCTTTATTAGACACTGACCACATGCTAGGATCTGTACAAAGACAGACATGACTTCTATATTCAAGGACAATACATGTCAGCTGCACACAGAAGAAAACCCGCACTCCTCAGCCCTCTGCTCATGGCTCTAGCCTATCACCCACCGCCACCACACCAAACTGTTTTGTCCCCAGATCTGATCTCCATCCTCCGCTCTCTACGCCTTTGTTCATGTTGTCCCCGCCCCTGCAGTGCTTCTGCCCTGTCCCACCTCAACCTTCAAGGACCTTCGCTCTGAAACCTTGTCCCCTCACAAGGCCGCCCCCCCCACTCCTCCAGCGGAAACTAATCAACGCCTCCTCGCACTCCCACGGCGCTTACCTCAGATGGCACAGCTTCTGTCAGCACACCACCTCTCCCGAGCTTCAGTGTTCTGTGAACCCCTGGAGGAGGGGCCCTGGCTCGTCCCTCCTGTCCCTCACAGCATCTCGCAGAGGGCCCAGTACATATGAGGCCCCCAGTAAACATCTGTAGATGCGACTAGTAGCAGAACCAGAATTGAAAGTTAGGTGTTCTCCGGTGCCTTACTTGCTTCTTTGGATATTACCACGGCAGGGGAAAAGCCCCGTCAGTGGAGGGTATCAGGTGGGTGGGAGAAGCCCTTGCCTGTGGCCGGGAGTTGACACGATCACTGCACGTGGAGCTGCAGGTGGCCACGAATGGACAGAGCTCTGGCTCCTGGCCAGGGCTTTGTGGTGGGTCCCCCCCTCCCTCCCTCTCTCCGTCCCTTCTCTTCTTCTCAGCAAGCCCTGAGCACCCACTTCTGGAGGGGAGACATCCTGTTTCTTTGATCTTCCTCTCCTCCAACCCCGGTTCATTTCTGAGAACATCTTTCTTCTCACAGGCCCCGCTGTGCTGGCTAAGCCTCCCCTGGCACAGCGAGGGACGGTCCCGCGCTCTTCCCCATGGGGTTTCTGAGGAGCCATTCCATGAGCTGCCTTTCCTGCGCCCACCTGACTGGGACTGCTTCCTGGCCCCCTGTGATTGTCACTTGCTCTCTTGGGTCCCATTCTGGCTGCATCTTGCCTGGCCCGTCCCTTGGGGGTACACCGGCAGGGTCAGGCTTCAATCCCTTTTCACTTCCCAGGACAGGATACCTCACACTGAACAGGAGTGGAGAGTGGGGTGGGCAGGATGTTTTCCAAAGGCTTTTCTCCCAAAACTGTCTCTTTCTAGGAGCTGGGAAGTGCCTCTGGGTCTCACAGTTGGTACAGCCTCCCGCTGCCTCAGCACAGTCACATCACAGGCCACAGTCACATCACAGGCCGGGTGGGGGTAGCTCTTCCTAGGACTGATTCCTGCAAATGGCTCACTGAGCCCCAGCGGGGCCGGGGCAGGTTCTGGCGGCTCGGGTATTAAGGTTGAGCACTTTCCTCTCTCTGAGGGATCTGAGGTTAGTGGAGGTGGGGAGGGGGTGGCAGGGAGGCTTCTCTATCAGCTCCTCTGTTGCCCGTTACCTCTTGGGGGCTGGTACCTGTGGCCCCACGAAGGATGCCTTTGGGGGAGCTCATCCCCATCTCACAGTCTCTCTTGCTTGTCCCAGGCTTGGCTGTGGGAGGGGCTCCGTGAGGCTTCCTTCAGGCTCTCTCCTCAGCCTCCAGGAAGGCGGAGATCTGCATTCAGCTCTGACTTCTGAGGGGTGTGTGTGTGTGTGTGTGTGTGTGTGTGTGTGTGAGAGAGAGAGAGAGAGAGAGAGGGAGGGAATACACAGGATGAGGGCTACTCTGTGTCCAGTCTCCTCTCTGTTGGGAGGATCAGTGGTCCCTCTGATTCCTTCATCCCCCCGAGGGATAAGAGCAGAGGCCTGTCCTGGGAACACGGGAACTTCAGTGTGGACAGCTGGCCAGGCTAGATGAGATGCCCCTCTCTACTGCCTCTCTTCCCATGCCCATTCTCACTGCAGGCCCCTTCTCACTCTCTCAATCCCTTGACCTGGAGGGGAAGACACCCCAGTCGTAGGTTAATCACACTGGACTTAGTGCAGTCAAAGCAGCATCCAGGGGTGGTCCCGGGGCGGGGGAGGAGCTGGACCAGTCATCAGCTAGGTTCCTCGCAGTACCCAGACGGGTGATGTGCCTGGTGCCAGGTCACAGGGGAAGGGGAGTCTGTGCCACAGAAGGCCTGGGGCATCTTGAAGTGTGAGTGAGGAAGC
This sequence comes from Leucopleurus acutus, assembly GCF_964270905.1. Taxonomy (NCBI): domain Eukaryota; kingdom Metazoa; phylum Chordata; class Mammalia; order Artiodactyla; family Delphinidae; genus Leucopleurus; species Leucopleurus acutus. The sequence goes on along the minus strand of NC_139144.1, from coordinate 102,772,595 downwards.
TGCCGGAGGTGGAGCGGGCCGAGGGGATGACTGTACAGATAAGAGCCTCTGGTCTTTTTTAGCATCAGCTGGTGGAACCACCCCCTTCTCTCCCACTGGCTGCCTCCCTGAGTCACTGCCCACCCACCAGCAAATTAAAAAGGGGTGTCATCTGCTGGCCAGTCGCCCCATCTGGCCCCAGGGTTTGGCTCTTTTTGCTCCTGGGTGGAAGGTGAAAGTCTGGGTAGGGTGGTCTCACCAAGACCTGTTCCCCTGGGCCTTTCTCTTGCCAGACTCTGCTTCCTTCTCTGCCCTTTGTTCCTCCCCTCCCCCCCACCCTGCATCCCAGGATGGTTCTCCCCGGTGACAAGACCCACCCCCTTGCTCCAAGGACAGAGGCAGCTGCAAACCCTCAGGGGCCCCCACATGGCCCCATCCATCTGGCCCGTCTCTGATCTGGGCTGCAGGGGAGGGGACCCGCTGGGGGCAGCTCAGTTGCCGACTACGCCCCACCGGCCAGCTCAGCTGTCAACACTCGCCTGCCGGCCCTGGCCGTCCTGAGGCCCCGCCTGGCTGCTCAGGCCGGGGACACTGCGCCCCGGAGACCCTCAGTCAGACCCAGGCAGGCGGTGGGCAGGCGGCAGGCAGACACCCTGCCTGCCCTTGAGCATCCTCAGGCCTCCTTGCCTAAATAAGGGAGCTGTAGCTGGAGTGAGCCAGCCGGCCGCGGGGAGGGGCCTGCGGCTAGGCCAGGGTTTTCCGAGGGGCTGGGCCGCCGCAGCGCCGCAGGGCCCCGAGCCCGCCGATTGGGCCTGCACCGCTGGCCCCGCGCAGCAGAGGGAGGGCGGGCCGTTCGCACAAGGGGATCCCCAGGCTGGAACCTCGCGTTCAGAGGCCTCTCTTTGATCCCGAGGCTAGGAGGCTGAAACTCCTGTCACAATGTCCCGCTCTGGGCAGAAGGGCCTGGAGTAACCCCAGGGAGGGCTCTGTGTGTGTGTGCGCGCGTTGGGTGGCGGGCGCCCCTGCTCTGGGTGCGTGCCCCTCCTAAATCTCACCCACCCTTATTTCAAATCTCGGTGGCCTTAGGCCCCCAGATTGTCTTGCCCTTCACATTTCTCGGGTCTCCCCTGACCCTGGGCTCGTCTTCCCAGGGCCCAGGCCTCGCCCGTGTCACCTGCAGCGGGCACTGAGCGCAAGCTGTGTGTAGGAGCCCGTGCTCGGCGCGGTGGGGGACCAGGGCATAAAGGACCGGCCCTCTCCCTTCAAGTCAGGTCCCTCGGTCCTTCCAGCGGGGAGCGGGGGGAGGCGGGGCGGGGGCGGAATCCCCAGGCTCCTCCTTGGCCGCCTCAAGGCCGGCCGTCGCACCTGTCCTCACGGTTCCCCTACCTAAGGGCCCCTTCCCCCTCTTGGGGCGCGCGAGTCCCGGGGGCTCCTGGGCTGAGCGAGGGGCTGGGGTCGGGGGAGCCCTCGGCTCGGCTCAGCCAATGGGAAGGGCGGGCGCGCGGCTTGTGTGGGGGGAGAGGGCGGCGCTGCGGGCGCGCGGCGGGCGGGAGGGAGCCGGGAGGCGGGGGCCGGAGCCCGAGGGGCGCGCGCCGCGTTAACCCTTCCGCGGCCGGGCCGAGCAGCAGGCGCAGCCCCAGCCGCTGGCGCCGGAGCGGCTGTCGGCGCAGCGGGCGGGAGCCGGGAGCCCGGCGCTCGGGCAGGCGGAGCGCAGCGCGGAGACGCGGCGGAGGGGGGCCCGCGGCTCGGCTGGGGCCGGCAGACAGGTGTGCGGGCGGCCGGGCGGCCCGAGCTCAGGCAGCTCCAGGCCGGGCCCACGGTCCGGAGCCGGCGCCGAGCGGAGACCCCGCGCCCGCACCCCAGTCCGGGCCCCGCCCGTGCTCTGCCTGGCCGCGGGGTGCGGGGACCACGGCCGGGCCGGGCCACCGGAAGCCTGTGTTGGGCCGGGCCGGGCCGGGGTGGGTGGGGGTCCGCCCGGCCCGCCCATGGGCTCAGGATGCCGGTGCGGAGGGGCCACGTCGCGCCGCAGAACACCTTCCTGGACACCATCATCCGCAAGTTTGAGGGCCAGAGTGAGTGGGGGAGGGGGCCGGCGGGGAGGGGGCTCTGGGGGCGGGCCGAGCTCTCCAGAGTGTGAATGGGGGGGCGTGCCCGGGCCGTGTGCGTCCTGCTAGTGAGTCTACGGGGGCTGGTGACCCCAAGGCGCTGGCCAGGGGTCGCGGGGTCAAGGCTTGGTGCTGGGTGCCGTGGGCTTGGGGCCAAGGGGCCTGGTGTTGGGGAGCGCAGCAGGAAGCTCAGCTTAGGTTTCCGGGATCGGGGAGTGTGTGTATGTGACAACCTGAGTGTGCAGGGAAGGGAGGTGGGATGGGAGTGTGCAGGTATCCTTAACTCTGGGTGCCTGGATGTGTGAATGGGGCTGTGTGGACGCAAGAAGGGGAGAATGTATACGGCCCAAACTGGGGGCCCCGAAGAGTACCGTGCATGTGCCCGTCCAGACTGTGTTGCCGGAGACTGAAAGCCAAGTATGTAGGGTCAGTGCCTAACACGCTCTTGGGTGTGTGTGGGGTGTCTGTGTGTCATCCATGCCTTTGACCCTGCACGGGCAGTGGGGAGGTATCTTTGACAAGGCTGGGAACTGTGGGCCCTGGGGTGAGAGGGAGCCAGGGCTGAAGCTGGCCTTTGGGGGCCTAACAGTCTCCAGGCGATGACCCTATGTTGTTGCTTTTCCTGTCCTGAGCCCCTTTATGGGGACTACAGCAGCCCTAATGCTGGCCTGGTAGGGGAGCCTTCCAGAAGTGTCCCAGGCTAGGTGAATGTTCTGTGTGTGGGTATTTGCACCCTCCTGGCATGCGTGTTTGTCCCCAAGGCTGCATGTGCCCTGGTGGGTGTGACTGCCAAGGGCTCTGGGAGGGGGTGACATTCCTTGCCCATGACCCTGTGAGCACAGGACAACGTGTGCTTGTGACCATGGTGGGGGAAGGGAGGGGTCAGTGTGCTGGGCAGCATTGTCTGAAGCAGAGGAACAGGGTGATCCTGAGGGGGAGGAGACTGCGGTGGTGGAGGGCAGTGAGGCCGGGGCTTTCACTCCCACAGGCTCGGGGAGGCTCTGTAGGCTGGAGGCTGGGGGCCTGCCTCTGGCCCCACCTTGCCACTGACTGCTGCGTGACCTTGAGTGACTCTCTTCCGAATCTGGGAAGGAGGGGGCGGCCAGAGGGGCCTTTCAGGTCCCTTCTGTCTCGCTTATTCTAGGAGCTCAGGGAAGGAGGCGGGGTGGTGGGGGGGTGGCAGGGGTGGGGCCTGCCTTCGAAGAAACTCACTCTCCTCTCCAGGCCTGGGAGCGGGGCCCAGGTGGTTTCTCCTCTCTGAAGATGGTGCGTATGTGGCTGGTATGTGGCTGCTACGAGGGACTGCCTCGGGCCCAGTCAGGAGTCTTTTCCTGTGACAGGGAGCCCTGCCTGTGGGGCTGATGGCTGCCCGAGAGTTCTGGGGGGCCTGGGGAACTGACCTAAAGATGACCCAACTTCAAAAAAGTAATTTCCTGGAGGCCAGGGGAAGGGAGGGGAAGGCAGGACGAGGCCAGATCCTGGTGCAGCAGCCTGGGCCTTGCACATGTGATTGCCCAGGGCTGCAGCCCGAGGGCTATGCCCACTAGGAAGGGGGAGGGCAGCGTTCCGACTGCTACCCAAAGCCCCAGCATGAAAGGCCAAAGTGGCCGGAAACTTCTGTGTTTATAAAACCTCTATCCTCAGAGCATCTCTCCTGGCACAGGCTGGGGCTGCCGCCCGCCTGCTGCTCACCCACCAGCCTGGCTCTTGGGGCATGTGTGGAGGGAACGAGCCAAGTCTAGCTGCAGTGGGTCCATTGGGGCCTCCCCTTGATGGGGCCGAACTGAGGAAGGCCTCACATCCCTGGAGAGCCGCTTTCATGGGTCTGTTTACAAGTGGGCCGCTCTCTCAGGCCAGGCTGGGCTCCAGGTGTTGCCAGGGTTTGGAGCTCCAGGTCCCTCTCCTTGCTCCCCATGACCTTGGGCCTCCACCAGTGCCCCGCTTATTCCTCACCAGCTGCCAGGCCTAGGTTCGAAAGCGGGCTCTATCTTTTACAAGCTGCAAGATGAGGGCAAGAACTTCTTCTGAGTCTCAGTTTCTTCATCTACAAAACGAGGATAACGATGGGGTTGTCAGAGTATTAAACGAGAGAAAGGATCGTAGGTGCTCACGTGGTACTTCTTCCCTCATCCTCTTTGACGCGCCCACTCCCCAGCTCCTGACTGCCCTTGGAGGGGTCGCAGAAGTCCCAGGAAGTACTGACCTGGCAGGGTCCACAGATACTTGGGGGAGTGATTTCCTAGGGGTCCCCGGGGTAAGGAGTGCCCAGGGAGCGCCCCCCAGTCTAGAGAGCGGGGGTCAGGAAGAGAAGCCGGAGCGGTGCAAAGGGAATGCTGGCCGCCATCTCTGGCCCTTCTCAGGCTCTCTCTCCAGGCCCACTGTTTATCCCTCCGCCGCGGCTGCTGACACGCGTTGCTGACACCCGCCCAAGGCTGGCCTCGGCCTCGGGCGCGGAGGGGGCGGCGGGCCGCTGGCAGTCCGCCCGGGGGAAGCCACGCAGCCAGCCCGCGGGCCGGGCGGGGGAGGGGGCGCGCCGCCGGGCCGGGCCGGCCAAAGCACCTGTGTCGGGGCACAGCTGCGTTCGTCCCCTGCTGGGGACCCCAGGCCCGCTGTGCTTCCTGGGGCGGGGAGTCCCCGGGCGGGCAACTGTGTAGGACAAGAGAAGGCGGGGAAGGGCTGGGAACCCTGGGGGCAGGGGTCCCGCTCACGTGCCTGCTTATCCCCGCCCCCCAGGCCGCAAGTTCATCATCGCCAACGCTCGGGTGGAGAACTGCGCTGTCATCTACTGCAACGACGGCTTCTGCGAGCTGTGCGGCTACTCGCGGGCCGAGGTGATGCAGCGACCGTGCACCTGCGACTTCCTGCACGGGCCGCGCACGCAGCGCCGTGCCGCCGCGCAGATCGCGCAGGCCCTGCTGGGCGCGGAGGAGCGCAAAGTGGAGATCGCCTTCTACCGGAAAGATGGTAGGCGCGGGCTGGGGCGGGGCGGGGCGGGGCGGGGCGGGGCCGAAAGGCCGGGGGTGGGGGTCGGGGTCGGTGGGGTGGGGGCGGCCGGCGATTGGCCGGAGCCCCGGCCTGTTGCAGGGGGGCGTGACCTCAGCAGGGACCTATGGGGTGCGCCAGGTGGGAGGCGCGGGCTGGATATTGGCTCTCTTTACCCCGAGCACTCTGGTGGGGTGGTTTACGGGGTGCCCAAGGGGCTGCTTGGATGTGGTCTGGAGTCTCTGGTTCCTTCCTCCCTGGGCAGATGTGGGCACGTTGAGCTAGGTGGGTTGGAGTTTGACGGCAGCACCGGGATGGCAGGTGCGTGCATAGATGGAGGTAATGGAAGTCCAGGCCGGTGGCTGGGCGCCGACCTCCGCCCACAAGGCCTCTAGCTACCCTCGCCTCTGCCAGGTGACTGACTGGTCTGGGGAGTCGTCGCTGAGGGCGAGGCGGGGAAGGGCTGCAGAACTCTGGCTGGCTCTCTGCCGCCCCTCTCCTGCCCCCTCTCTCTTCTGCTCTTCAGCTGCACCTGGCGGGAGGTGTGTGCCTCTCCCCACAACCTCAGTTCCCTTTGTCCCATCTTTTGAGCGCCCCGCCCGCCACCCCTTCCTGCGCCAGGTGTCTGCTCAGCCACCGCCTCCCCGCCCAGCTGCGCTGTCTTACGGCGAGCGGATAAACAGAGCCATGGGCGGGGCTGCTCCCACACCGCCCCTGCCCTGGTGGGGTGGCCTTTGCTCAGGGAGGGCAGTGCCGCAGGGCTTGGGGGGACCTGCAGATATCAGAAGGCTGGGGAGGGGGCTCTGGAAGGTGCCGCAGGGCTGCCCATCGGTGCCCAAACCCTGTGGCTCACCAGTGTGTATCTGATGAGCATTTACCGAACCCCGTGAGCCACGTGCAGCAAGGTCTTGGAGACGGAGCAGTGCTCAAGACAGAGGAGGTTCCTGCCCACAGCAAGCTTGCCTGCTATAGACAGCGCTCTCTGTCTCTTCCTGGGGGCAGTGAGCCAGCAGCCCCCGTGTGCCTCTGGCCCTGTCCCTTGGAACCTCCCCTGTATGCTATGCTCAGGGTTGGCTGCAAAGGATTACATGCCCTGATGACCCTGCTTTTGCAGGGGTGCCCAGCTGTGAGATCCCTGGACAGAATCAGAGTTGGGGACAGTCACTGGGGACCTGTGGAAGAGGGTTTGCTCACAGCAAATGGGCCTCTGGCTGGGAGATTAGATGCAAACTCTGAAGGCAGGGCCTCCTTTCTGGTTCTTCACTGATATCCCCCCAGAACCTTCATCAGAGCAGATGTGCTTTTATATCTGCCTGGCTATCTAGTACTAGCTAATATCAGTGGGCGCCTTCTATGCGCTGGACACTGGGCCGAATGTTTCACTTGCATCATCTCATGGAATCTTCACAACAACCCTGGGAGGTAGATACTCTTTTTTCTGCATTTTGTGGTTGAGGAAACTGAAGTTCAGGAAAATTAAGAAACTTCCGTAGCGAGTGCAGAGCTGGGAATGGAACCCTGTCTGTCCGATCAGAGCCCTGTCCAGTCTGCTCTGCTGTCATGTATTAAAAAGGAGGCAAAATGGTCGCAGGCATGTCTCTAAACCGCACGTTACTCTACGCGCACTTTTATTTTGAAAGTTCGCAAACCACTGGTGTCACGAGAAGAATGTGAATACACACGTCCTGGGTTCAGGTCTAACACCAGAAATTCTGTGATGCGGATCAAGTTGGTTACTGCCTTGAGCCCGTTTCTACTTCTGAGATAGTGTGCCCGCCGGACCCCTCGGCGGCAGGGGCCTGGGTGATTCTGTCTTCCCTGGAGTGTGTGTGAGGAGCTGCCCTCCCTCCTTCCTGCCCCAGGCTGGCTCCCTTGGGAGAGGATGGCCGTGGGACCCCTTCTGCAGAGGTGCTCTCATGGAATCTTGGTGACCTTGGGGATCACCTAATCCAGCCCACTCAAATTACAGATGGAAAACCTGAGAAGCAGAGGTCAAGTTACCGGCGAATCAGTGGAGGGAGTGTGGGACTAGAACCCAGGCCTCCCGCCCAAGTTCAAGCTCTTTCCCCACCCAGGTTACTGCTCCAAATGGTGCTGTGACCCAGAAGGTCCTATGCCAGCCATCTCGGCCTGCCCCCTTCTCTGCTCTCACCTAGTTTCCATGGGGATCAGGTGTCTCCTGGTGGCCAGCAGGCTGGCCTTGGCCCTCAGGTTATGTGGGCCGCTACTTGTCCTGGCACTTGAGGCCTCGGGTGCAGACAGATTTCCTCTGCCTCCCCTCCCTCTCCCTCTGCTCAGTCCCTTGGGCAGATCTCTGTGCCTGACCCGGGCGGTGTGAGAGTGTGTGTGTGTGTGTGTGTGTGTGTGTGTGTGTGTGTATGTGTGTGTGTGTGCCACCTCTCGTTTCTGTCCAGGCCTTTCTCAGGGTCTTTGCCTGGGCCGGCCACGGCAGAGCAGGTCCCTGGGCTTTAGCCCCAGGGAGGTGGGTGGCTGGGAAGGAGGCGGGGCCTTTTGCTGGCAGGCACCACCGTGGACAGCTGTGCTGTGTCGGTGCCTCTAGCCTAGCTCTGTGCAGCCTCAGGGCCTGGAGCCAGACAGCCCCATTATTTAGCTGCTGGGACTGCTGGGAGGTGGGGAGGCCAGACTGGGGGGTGTGGGCTGGAGGGAGAGACGCGAGGTGCCAGGCCCTCACTGGCCCCGTGTCCGTGCTCCTTCAGGTCAGGCCTGGGGTTAAGGTGCAGCTGGGATCAGGGCCCCGCAGCCTGGGGCTGGCAGTGGCGGCACCCCTTGGGGCTCTGGGCCGTGCCTCGGCAGGAAGTGATGCTGGCGCACACCTGCGTTCCCACATTGCCCCGGGGAGACTTCGGGCCCTTCCACCATGGCTTCTCCTCACATGCTCCCCTCCTCTTCCAGGCCTCGGGAGGTCCCCTGCCCTCTGGCCCTCGTGTTCTCTCTGCTCTTTGTTCCCACCTCTCTGCCCCGCCCCAGCCATGCTCAGCGGCCGCCTGTGCCCGCGGTCTCTGCTTCAAGCCTCCCTGCCGGCTCTGTCCCCCGCGGTCTGCATCTCCCTCTCCCTGCAGCTGTCTTCTTCCCCCCCTTCAGTACCCCCGAGCCTTCCTCCCTGCCTCTCTCCCTCTTCCCCGGTGGCCCCCGCCTCTCTGGGCTCCATCTCCAAGTCTCCGTCTGGCTCCCCGTACCTCTGCCTGTCCTGGCCTGGTCTCCATGTCCCTGTGTCCCTGGGAGCCTGTGCGTGGGTGGGGATGGGGGTGTCTCTAGAGAAGAGTCTGTTGGCTTCTCCACTCCAGCTGCAGGCCGGTTGTCATGGTAACAGGGTCAGAGGGCCCCCCGCTGCAACAGCTGAGCTGTGGGCTGGGGGAGGGGTGGGGACAGAGGGCCAGCGTGCTCCCCAGAGCCCATGGGGAGCCAGAGCCCCAGAGGTGACCCCACACCCACTGGTCTGTGGTCCCCAGACTCGGACCTCAGCCTCCCAGGTGCTTGCGCAGGTACTCCTGGCACCAGTGACTCTCCACACACCCCAGGCCATTTCACTGCCTCCTCCCTGGTCCCTGAAATCTGACTCTGCACTGTGACCCTCCCACACCACCGCCTTCTCCATCATGGCCCCAAGCTCAGACATCCACTCCTCCCCTCCCAGCCCTGTCCCCTCCAAGCTGTGATCCTCAGGTCCCCAGGCCCCCAGCAGGCAGGGTGGCTGCTGCAGGAGCCCTTCGGTATTTTGAGGCTGGCAGGCAGGTCAAATGGAGGCTGGTACCTGCGTGTGCTCTGTGTCCTGAGATGGAGCAGGCCGGGATGAGCCCCGGAGGAATGAGGTCAGACACAGGCAGCACTTTACTTAGGGGCGGTGGGGAAGCCATCGAGGGGCCCCTCCACCTCGGGCCTTCTGGTCAGGAGTCCGGCAGGTGCGCACACCTGCACTATGGTGGCCGGGAGCAGGGCTCGGGGGCTGCGTCCGAGCCCAGCCTCGCCTTCGCTCCGTGGCTCCAGGGAGGGCAGCTGAGCCGGAGCAGGGTGCCCTGGCCTGCATGGGGGCTTCCTGTCCCAGCCCCACCCTGGGGGCCGGGCGGGCCTGCCGTGACCGAGGGTGTGGGCCCCTCCTGGCCTTCTCTGGGGTCTGGAGAGTGTCGGGCGGGTGGCTCCTCTGTGTTGTGTCTGCCGTAGCCCCTGAGAGGAGCTATGTAAATATTTGTGCAGAGGCATCTGGGATGGGAGCAGATTTTGACAGTGGCCTCGGGCTTGGGGAGGGGGGCCGTGGGCAGCAGGAGGGCCAGCATGGGGGTGTGAGACCGGGTGAGCCTCAGCCTCTTTTCTGCCCAGTGGTGGCTTCCAGGGTGGTGGGACTTCAAGGGGTCCAGGAAAGTCCTTTCACGATTAAACATCTTCCCCGAGGGTGCTTGAAATGCCTCTATTTGGGAACCTTTAGCTTGGGTGGAGAACGAACCTTTTTCTTTAAAAAGACATTCTCAAAAAAAAAAAAAAAAAGACATTCTCTTCTCATCACTCCTCCCCTGTAAGCAGGGAGGAGTGTGGAAATAGCTCGCCCTCAGTGTGAAGGAGTTTCACAGAATCATTCCTCCCTGACATGGGGAGGGGCCCATGGGGTCAGGGCCAGAAGAGGGGGCACAGAGGGACACCTGGGACAGGTGATGAGTATGGGAGAGGCTCTGGATGAACCACTGTCCCCCTAAAGTCCCTTCCTGTCCTTAGTCCAGGGGCCCATAAAGATCTCCACGCTGTGCACTGTGGTTGGCCTTGAACGGACTTCTTTCCGTTTTGGTCGCGTGTCTACTGGAGTAGAAGCACCTTGAGGGCTGGGCAGCGTCTTCTCTTTAACCCACCATCTCCCTCACGTACAGTTCTGGGCAAGGCTGCCGTGTATGACTCCCCCACTAGATTGGAAGCTCTGGGAGGGTAGACAGCGGCCTGCTTTGTTCTCTGTTGTATCTCTGTGTCTGTTGCATAGTGGGAGCTCAGTTCATGCTCCCGCTGAATGAAGGACTGAATGAATGTGGTGGGCAGTGTGCTGTGTTGCAGAAACCCTATACCAGAAGTCAGAGCCTTGGGAGCAATTTCTGGTTTAGTTATAGACTTGCTGTGTGACCTTGGACAAATCACTTCCCATCTCTGGGCCTCGGTCTCTCCCTCTGTGAAAAGCCTTAGAATAATAGAATGCCAGGGCTGGGAGGGGTCTTAGAGGATGGGGAGGCTATTGGGGCCAGAGGAAGGTGGCCTGAGGTGGCCACTGAGAGAGCTGCAAGTCTTCCACCCCTGCCATGTGGGGGACATTGTGGGGTACAGGGAAGGCATCTGGGGATTCTCAGCCTTCCTGCCTCATAGATGGACGGAGGAGGGCTGGATGGAGGAGCAGAGCTGGAGGAGGGGGTGGTGGCAGCTGCACTCATTGGCACCCTCACTGTTGTGACTGCACTTTTTTTTTGTGCGTGTGCGGTACGCGGGCCTCTCACTGCTGTGGCCTCTCCCATTGCGGAGCACAGGCTCCGGATGCGCAGGTTCAGCGGCCATGGCTCACGGGCCCAGCTGCTCTGCGGCATGTGGGATCCTCCCGGACTGGGGCACGAACCCGTGTCCCCTGCATCGGCAGGCAGACTCTCAACCACTGCGCCACCAGGGAAGCCCCTTTTTTTTTTTTTTTTTTTTTTTTGGCTGTGTTGGGTCTTTTTCGCTTTGCGTGGGCTTCTCTTTGTCTCTTTGTTGCGGAGCTCGTGCTCCAGGTGCTCCGGCTTCAGTAATTGTAGCGCATGGGCTCGGTATTTGCGGCATGAGGGCTCTGTAGTTGTGGCTCGTGGGCTGTAGAGCGCAGGCTCAGTAGTTGTGACGCACGGGCTTAGTTGCTCCGCGGCATGTGGGATCTTCCCAGGGCTTGAACCCGTGTCCCCTGCATTGGCAGGCGGATTCTTAACCACTGTGCCACCAGGGAAGTCCCTGTGACTGCACTTATAGTTTGCAAGCTGGGACTCATGCTTTGTGGCAGGTGGTCCTTAGATGGGGCCTCCTCGCCATCATTTTACAGGTGCCGAACTCACGGGGTCTTAGCCAGCTGGCAGGTACCTGAGTGGGAACTCCAGTCCAGTTTTCCTCTTTCCACTCGAGTCCTGCCCAACACGGAACACCACTGCACAGGCTGTCTTGCCCCAGAGGGCCCTTTGGGGTCATGATGGGCTCAGAGCCCCAGGAAATTTGGCTTTTAGCTTGGGTTCCCAGAGCTGCAGTTCCTCATTTGCTAAGTGGGATCAAAACACCTGTCCTCCCGCGTACTGCTGGGAGAGGTTCGGCAGATAAGAGGGTAGGTGCAAAGCAGTGTCGGGTGCCGAGGCTCTTGGTATTCTACTCGCCATCAGGCAGGGCGTCACCCATGTGGCCGCAGGTTCTAGTCAACCAAGGAAGTGAGCTGACCAAGGGTCTCAGCATCCCTGTTCCCTACGGCCACCACCCTGTGCCCTGCTCCGCCCCGGCCTGCCTCTCCGCCTCTCTCCACGGGCTTCTGCTGGGCCAGCTCCCGCTTCTTCCACAAATCATAGAAACCAGGGGTGTTTGTGTTACGGGTTTCTTCTTTCTCTTTCATTGGTTTTTCTCCTTTTCCTTTTTTCTCACTCCCCAGTCCCGTTACCCACCCCTTAGGCAGCCATTCAAATGTACTTCCTGTGAATGTGTTGCTTGCATATGTTCTTGCAAAACGTGTGTTTTGTCTGACTGCATATGGGTTTAATTTATGTAAATGATATGTGCTATATATTGTATTCTGGTGTTCACTTTTGTTGCACAGGAGTCCGCCTTTAAGTCCAGCCAGCTTGTTCCTTGATCTTGAGCCTATAGCTCCGTGTTCTCTGGTGTGCTCCCCCGTCGTTTTACCTGTCCACTCTCCTGGGGAGGGCCCTCCAGGTTGTCTCTATAAATGATGCTGCGGTGAACATCCTTATGCCTGGCCCCTTTTGGACTCACGTGAGGATGTCTTTGGGATTTCCCCCCAGGAGTGGAACTGCTGGATCCCAGGGTATGTGGACACTTAATTCAACTAAGTACTGTCCGGCTGTGCCTGAGCAGGGCTGCATCTGTTGCCACCCTCCTGAGCAGAGCACGGGATTCCCCTGCAATCCTGCCACACGTGGCATTATCCACCTTTCTCATTTTTGCAAGTTTAATAGGTGGAAGTGATACCTTTCTGCTTTAATCTGCATTTCTTTGATTTCACGCGAGTCCGAACATCGTGTAGGCAGCCGTTCAGGCTTCTTTCCCGTGAATTCCGTGCTCATATCCTTTGCTCACTTTTCCATGAAGCTGCTGTCTTTCGTTCTTGTTGATCTGCAAGAGTGGCTTATTGATTCTAGAAACACAAATGCATACAGTTAAATATCCACTGTGTATGCTGGATACTAATCCCCGTTGAATCAAGAGTTCGTAAATATCTGCTCCCCTTCAGTCGTCTGTCAAATTTATCCAACAAAAATTCTTAACTTTGATACAAACAAATACATGGCTGTTTAGCTTGCTTCATGCTTTTGCAGTTTTGTTTGAGAAACCCTTCGCCGTCCTGAGGTTGCAGAGGTCTACATTTTCTTCTGTTACCTTAATTGTTTTACCTTTCTCAGTTGGGTCTTTAATCCATCCTGACCCTGCCTTTGTCTGTGGTGTCAAACAGGGATCAAGGTGTGTTTTTCTCTGTTTACTGAGCCGATTTTCCCAACACATCTAGTAAACAGCCTGTTCTTCTCCGTTGACTTGTGGGGCTACCTTTACCCCTGGTTAATTTGCCGTATATCCATGCGTCTGTCTTGGAGCTCTGTGTTCTGTTCCAACTATTTGTCTGTTCCTGCATCAAAACCATATTAAAAACATACGGCAGTTAGTATGTCTCAGTATCTGGAAAGGCAAATCTTCCCTCTCTGCTCTTCTTTTGAAAGGTTGACACACATATTTGTGGACCTCTCTTCTCCTTTGCAAACTCTAGAGAAGGTTTATCAAGTTCCTGGGAAGAAAAACCCCACCAGAATCTTGACTGGAACTAGATTGGTTTTATGGGTTAATTTGGGGAGAATTGACATCTTTCTAATATTTGTCCCATCTGAGAGTCTGTAGTGTCTCTCCATGTATCAGATGGTTTCTGCATCCTTTATTAGTTTAAGGTTTTCTTTTTTCTCCCCCATAGAGACCTTGTGCATTCTTGGTCACTTCCTAGACACTTCATAGTTTTTTTTTTTTTTTTTTTTTGGCCATGCCATGCGGCATGTGGGATCTTAGTTTCCCGACCAGGGACTGAACCTGTGCCCTCTGCGTTGGGAGTATGGAGTCTTAACCACTGGACCACCAGGGAAGTCCCCACTTCATAGTGTTTGTTGCTATTATGAAAGAGATCTTATTTATTTATTTTATTTTATTTTATTTTTTTGCGGCACGCGGGCCTTTGTTGTGGCCTCTCCCGTTGCGGAGCACAGGCTCTAGACGCGCAGGCTCAGCGGCCACGGCTCACGGGCCCAGCCGCTCCGCGGCATGTGGGATCTTCCCAGACCGGGGCACGAACCCGTGTCCCCTGCATCGGCAGGCGGACTCCCAACCACTGCGCCACCAGGGAAGCCCGAAGGAGATCTTATTTCTGACTACCTACTCTAATAGCCTTCTGCTGGTGGAGAGGGGGCTGATCTTGTATCTGGCAGCCTCACTGGATGAAGTCTCTCATGAGCTAGTTCTAATTGTTTATCTGTTGATTTTATTGGTTCTCTAGGGAGATGATCCTATCATCTGCGAATAACGCTGGTTTTCTCTGTGTATGTTTGGGTCATTGCCATATGCGTTGACGTTGGAACGTTCCATCTGCCTTTTCAGCAGGCTTTCACATGCACTTGTATTTATTTGCTGGAGTCCTGTGAGGTGGGTGAGTCAGGGAGGGATTGCAAGTTTCGGATTAATGATTGAGAAGCTGCGGCCGACTGGGTGACCGATGGGACAGGCCCTCTGGGGTACGCCAGGAGCCAAGATGGGAGCGGCACTCTAGAAGCTTGCGGGGCCCTGGAGGAGGGCAGGGACCCCCGCTGTCCCCTAGCGGACCTCGGCCCTTTGTGCCCTTGCTGCCCGTGGCCGGCTGTGTGAGGGTCACAGAGAAGAGGGCTGGTAGGGGTCTGAGGCTCAGAGATACCCCAGCCCCCTTGCCCGTATTCCTGGGCCGTCAGCCTCCGTGTTCCGTGCCGTTGACTAGATTGAATAGTGCTTCAGCAGAAGACGCCACCTCATTCCTCTGAGGGTTCTGACTGCTGTCCAGACTCAGGGTGGGTTTGAAACGGGCCAATCCTGTCCTGAAAGGGTAGTCAGTCAGTGCCCCTGGATCTGAAAGGGAGCTTAAAGCGTGGGGAGATGGCCCTGTCCCCATCTGCCATCCGGGCAGGTCCCTGCCCCAGTCCATGATCGACTGGACACCTGTTCACCCAGTTTGTCCCGTGAAGCCAGCCCAACGCTGGCCTCAGGCCTCCGGCTCTGGGCAGAGGGGGAAAGCTCCCCCAGAAGCCAGTGTACAGTTAGCTCTCTCATTAGGAGCCAGTGTTAGAGGAGTTTTCAGCGAGAGACGTCCCTGTGGCCAGATGGAGCTGCCGAGAAAATCTTTGTAGAGCGGGTCCTTCGGGGGCCTAGAGGGACGGGAGGAGTTGGAAGGAAGCGGGGTGGGGCCGTGGGGAGTGGGAGGGCCTGTGAAGCTGGGGTGCACTGGAGGGGGCACTGGGGCCAGCCTGCGTGTCCGGGGATGGGAGGCTAAGTGTGGAGGCCTCAGGGAGGTGGGGAGTGCGACGGTGCCGTAAGAGAAGCTTTCCCCGAATAAACATGGCCTCGTTTCACCTTCCCGGGGCTGTGACTCCCAGTGTACAGACTGTGAGGCTGCAGCCCCGAAGGAGGTCGAGTAGGGCTGAGCCCCAGAGCTTTTCTAGAAAGAGCTCTTCTCCCGAGGCCATCACAGTGGCCCCTGGGAAAGGGAGCACAGACAGGCCACATGCAGTGGGTTTGGGCGGGCACCTGGATGACCCACAGAGGCCCTGAGGCCCTCCGTATGGCCCTGTACATCTCTGGGAAGGTGTTAGGCTGGAGGGGCTCGTGGAGGGTCTGTCTGGAGATGCTCCTTCTGTGTGAGCTGGGGTCTGGATCGGGGCTCCCCAGCCCCAGCCCTGAAGCGAGTATTCCTGGGGAAGTCTGTCCCACTCAGCTCCTGGAGCCATGGGGATAGGATTGGCCTCTCTTTCTCTCTCACACACGGACACACACACGAACATACACGTGCACACTCATTCACTGGCTGGCCTCTCAGGCTCCCCCGCTCTGTCCCCTGGGCCTGTAGTGTCCCTGGCCTTCCTTAGGTCCCCACTGCCCGAGAGAGCGACGTTAGCGACACGGTGGCCCCTGGCCAGGAGCAGCTCCTGCTGCATCTTCCTGTCGCCGCCACCAGGCTAAATATAACCTGACACTGCACAGCCCTGGGCCGCCGCCGTTGGAGACAGCCTCTGCCTGGGGGCGGACAGGCCGACTGGAGCCCCAGCCTCCTGCCCCAGCAGGGCAGGACAGCGACCGGGGCGCGGACGGCTGCTTCCCCGAGGTCACCTTCCCTGCAAGGACCCGGCACCCCGCCTCGTTACAGCTCTGAATGCTTCCACAAGGCCATCTGTCATCTCATCTGGTACCCAGAGTACGAGTCACTTGTCCCTGCATTACCCACAGGGAGTCAAGCTCAGAGAGGTGGCTGACCTGCCCACAGTCACACAGCGATTGCCCAGGTCTCCTGAGGGTCGGGGCAGATCAGCTCGGCTCAGCTCCCCAGGACCCCTCTCTCTGCCAACTCATCCCGGACTCCAAACTGGGGGTCCTGTTGACTCCCCGGCTCCGTGAGGGAGCCTGTCTTGTTCATGAGGTCCTGAACGCTTCACGTGCGTGTGCTCGGTGAATACTCCAGGGGGATGAAGAGCCCCCTGCAAAGGAGCTCGATGACACCTAGTGTGCAGACGAGCCACTAGAGATTCTGACCTGGGGAGCTTGTCCAAGGACACTCAGGTCACCCGCAGGCCTTCCTTTCCCCACCTGCCCAGTGCTGCCCCAAGAGATAAGGCCTGCCCCCGCGAAAGCCCACGGCGGCTCCTGCCTGGAGACCAGCCAGGGGTTCCCAGAGGTGGGCAGCTGGGTTTGGGACCGTGGGTGGGTTGGGATGCAGGGCAGGGACGGTGCCCCAGGTGCACTGTCGGGTGTAGGTTGGCACCAGGTGAAAGCAAGCCAGCGTTGCGTTCTGATGAAGATGCTCCCTTCCCCGGGGTCAGGAGGAACTGGACCTGCTGCACCTGGAAGGTAGCCAGACCTGGTCCCCTGGGGCCCTCCCACTGCCCCCCTGCCCCTTCCTCAGTGGCCTGTGGTGAGCTGCATGACCTCTGCGGCCCTTAGGATCCGAGGCGCAGAGGAGCCTGTCCTTGTGTGGGGCTGTCAATCCATGACCCCCTCTCCTCTCCCGGTCTTCATTCTCACAGGGCCCGGGGTGCCCCAAGCCCAGGAGGCAGGCCGAGGCTGGGTGCCCGGATGTCTTCAGCTGGGGCTGGGGTCGTGGGGGGGGGGGTGAGGGGTGTGGGGGGGTGTGAGTCGGGTGTTCTTCAGCAGCAGCCACGTGAGCCAGGCTGGCCCAAGGGCCCTCTCCCTCTCCTCCTTCTCCAGTTACCAAGATGTCCCTTGGGGGACTTCCCTGGCGGTCCAGTGGTTAAGACTCCGCGCTTCCATTGCAGGGAGCGCAGGCTCAGTCCCTGGTCAGGGAAACTAAGATCCCGAAAGCTGCGCAGCGTGGCAAAAAAAAAAAAAACCCGCAAATAAACAGAAGCAAAAACAAACAAAAAAACCTCCCTTGGGCCCTCCGGCTTCAGTGTTCTGTCATTCATCCCTCCAGCCCAGTGGGGCATGGTCATCGTCTTGTATTGCAGATGAACTCCCTGGGGCCGGAAGGGGGCAGGTGACTCGCCCAAAGTCATTCTGATGCAATGAGCAAAGGCCACTTAACTCCATAGCCTGTGCCCCGCCCTTTCGCGCCCGGGAGCCCCACAGCCGTTCTGCGGGCCGGGCAGGGGCCCTCCGCTCCCCGTTCCCTCCTTCCCCGGGCGCTCCAGACTCCGGCTGTCTCGGGAGCGCGGGCCGCTCCTGCCACAGAGCGGCTCTCGGCGGAACTGCAGCCTCCGCCAGCTCTGGGCTCAAGTCAGCCTCTGCTCCGCGGAGCTGCTCTGGGGGGGTGGGGCGGGGCGGAGGCAGGAGAGGAACAGAGGGATGAGCGGGGACTGGGGTACGTAGGAGCAGGGCTCATGGGGGGCGAGGCACTGGTCCCGGCGTGCGGTGCCAGCCCAGGGCTCCGGGGGAGGCGGCCCAGACACTGACTCTGAACATTTCTTCTCTGCTGAGAAGTTGTGTGAAGGTCACAGCCCCGTCGCCTGCAGGCCGCGATGTGCGGCTGCTCAGTTCTGGCTGTCCCTGTGCCCCACCCCTGGCCTGCTGACCTCCAGCTGCCCTCAGGGACCGCCCCCCCCCCCCCCGCCAGAATTCCAGCCAGTGATGGGATGGGGTCCCCTGGCAGGTCTGGCTGAAGAGCTAGGGGTGGGTGATACGGCAGCTCACGGAAGACCCAGCCAGCCAGGCAGGATGGGCGGGAGGCAGAGCCTCTCGGAGCCCTGGCTGACCTGGGGCTACCTGCTTTCCTTCCTTTCGTGGCCCCTCGAAAATAGTAGCTGGAGCCTAACACCCCGCCTCCCCCCAGCCATCAGGCAGGGCTCCACTTCACATTTTCGGTATAACAAGGGCTTTTACAGGGTTATTTGAAAGGAAAAATTCCTTGAATGTCTACCAAGGGAGAGGACCAAGGGGGCTCCGTGTGTGAGTGTGTGTCTGTGTCCAAGGGCCGGGAGTGGGCCTGTGCTGTAAGGGGGCTTATATCTGGAGTTTCTGCGGCCTGGCGTGAGGGGGGGCACAATTTGGGATGTCAGGGTCCTGGGCTGTCCAGGCTGCAGAATGCAGTTCTGGCCTCTCTTGCTGAGAAGCTGGAACTGAAGTGGGCACGGGGTGTTGAGGCCTCAAGTTCAGAATCCTGAGGCCGTGCCCTGGGGGCAGGATCCCCAGGCCATCCTGCAGGGTTGGGCTCATCAGGGTTCCAGACTCTGGACTTATGTGAGACGAGTTTCCCAGCGAGGAACCAAGACCAGGGGCCTGGATCGCTGGGCTCCCAGGGGGTGGGTGTTGGGGGGGGGGGTCTCCAGGGCTACGGTTTCCTGGTCTCTGGCCTCTCCTTAGTCCCTATGAGGGCCGGTCCCTGTTCAGGCTGCTGCCGGCCATCACCATATTAGGGCATAAACTCTAGGCGGGCTGTCTAGGTGCCAGACGGTCTCCAGCTGGGCCCGGCCTCCTGCAGCTCCCAACACCACGGCAGTGTTTCAGCCGGGCCATGTCAGAGGCTGGAGGTCAGGGGACAGGAGCAGCTACTGGAAAGAGACCCTGAAAGAGCCTCCCAGTTCAGGTCCCGTGGGCCAAGCCATGAGGGCCTGGGACGCGGTGAGTGCAAGGGCGTTGGGGTAGGGCAGAGAATTCTTGGCCAGCCCCTGCCCTGGCCCAGCTCCCCTCATCCCAGTGCCATCCTGTTTCCGTTGGTTTCAGAGGATCTCCTTCCACCAGATTAATCCCACAGCAGTTAGAATTGCTCCCCTGCCGCTCCCTCTCGGCCCTGTCCCTATAGCAATCGCCCCGGAGCCCGGCCAGCATCTCCTAGGAATCAGGCCCTTTACGCCTGGCCTTCTCAGGTCTGTGGAGGACCTGCGGCTGCACTTCCCAGGGCTGGCCCACAGGGCTCATTGGCCATCGGCCCCTCCAGCTGGTTGGCCTTGACTCAGTTCACCCCAGCCATGTCCTCTCCACCAGCCCTGATCCTTGACTCCTCCCCCGCCGTTAGCCCCACCCCATCACCAACACCACTGGCCAGCGCCTGCTCCCTGGTGCGTTGTTCTGGGTGCTAGGCCCTTCAGAGGGGACACAGAATCTGGTGAGTTAGGACCCGGCAGTTCAGAGAAGACCGATGAGCACCAGGAAAGAAGTCTCTGCCCTGGGAAGAGAAGATGAGGAACATGCTTGGTCCCCATCAGGTCGCGCCTTCTTGTTGCATCAAGGAGGGCTTCCTGGAGGCGGGGGTTCTGAGCTGGGCCTTAGGCAGAGCCTGAGAGCGCACCAGGGTCTCTTTCAGAAATCAGCAGAGAGGAGGGTGTGGGGGCCGTGCGCTGGTCAAAGGCAGAGGCGGAACAGGTACATTGGCCTGGTGAACTGACAGCAGCTGGAATAGGGGGCCTGGTGGCCAGAGAGAGACATTGGGAGGGGAAAAAAAAATCAAGAACAGAGAAAAAGACGAGAGACAGATGAAAGATCTCGAAGCAGCGCCTCTCAACTCTGGTGAAGGATCTGTTTTGTTTCTAACGTGTCACAGACCAATATTTGTGTGAAATACAAAAATCACATGCTTGGGTATTGCGGCAATGCCCATTGCTGTAAAGGTTTTGAAGCTCTAGCTCTCAAGTTCTGAACTTATCTTCTTGTGGATGACACAACAGTTGGGTGGGTACGAACGAAGAGGAGCAAAGACAGACAGAGAGACAGAGGGTGATGGCTAACCTGTCTCTAGTGTTCGGCGCACGCCAGGCACTGCCCTAGGTAGCTGGCACGTGTTGACTTATTCAATCTTTACAACTCATGAGGAACGAATTATCATCGTTCCCATTTTATAGATGAGGAAAATGAGGCACAGGGAGGTTAAAAACGTAAGAAAAATGCATCAATGACAAGGCAGCAGAGCTGGGATCTGAACCCTGAGATCCTGGGCTTAAAGTCTGTGGGCTTAACCTCCAGGCTGCACTGCCTTGCATGAGGAAAAGCAAAGATAGAGTGCGAGAGGATAGGGAAAAAGGTGAGACAACCCAGGAAGAAAGGAGCAGAAGGCAGTGTGAGGAGAATGCACATCGGGAGACAGGGCTGGAGAACCAAGGCAAGCAGAGAGGGAAAGGGAGAGCTTTGAAAGCAGAAAGCTGGAGCGGCCAGATTAGGGAAGCAGCTCTGGCCGGCAGGTGGCAGGAGGAGGGGGTGGGGCAGGAGGCAATGGCGAGAAGGGGCAGGACTGTGTGTGGGAGCCGTGGGGGAGGCAGAAGTAGACAGGCCCCTTCAGGTTTCGGGGGCCCATTCTGCCTGGTCGCACAGTGGCCGTGTCTCCGCTTTGCAGGGAGCTGCTTCCTGTGCCTGGTAGATGTGGTGCCCGTGAAGAACGAAGATGGGGCTGTCATCATGTTCATCCTTAACTTTGAGGTGGTGATGGAGAAGGACATGGTGGGGTCCCCAGACCGTGACACCAATCACCGTGCCCCTCCCACCAGCTGGCTGGCCCCCGGTAAGTGCAGCTGTGTTCTTGGGCTGGCGCAGGAATACACGGTTTCCCTTCCCTGGGGCCGTGAGGCTGCCCAAGGGCAATGCTCTGTAGGAAGGGATGCGGAGGGGATCCCTTCAGGGATGGGGGAGAGAACACGGAGGACACGGCCGGTCCCCTCCAGCTCAGCATGGACAGATGCGGTGGAGTGACTGAGCCCAGATTCACAGGTCCCTGGGGCAGGAGCATGGCTGGTTTCATAGCCTTACCCGCTTGGGGTCCCACCACAGCATCCCCTGGGAGTGATCCTCTCTCCAGCCCCAGGGATGGGGGATTCACCCTTCCCAGATGGCCCTGGCCACTTCGGGGCAGCCCCCTCTGCTCATGGGAAGGCCCCGTCTCTCATGGACTCAACTCTGTGAAGTTTCTCTCTCTGGTCCTTGTTCCCGGACGGGTCAGCTCCCTGCCGTGGCCTTGGCTACTTGAGAAGAGGATGTGAGGGGACTCCTCCCTGTGGCTGGAGGCGTGGAGGCCTCACCTCATCCCCCCATGACTCAAAGGCTCAGACACCTCCTCCTCCCCCTGCGTGGCCTTTTTGGGTTTAATTTTTTTTTTTCTTTTTTGCCGTACGCGGGCCTCTCACTGCTGTGGCCTCTCCCGTTGCGGAGCACAGGCTCCGGACGCGCAGGCTCAGCGGCCATGGCTCACGGGCCCAGCCGCTCCGCGGCACGTGGGATCTTCCCGGACCGGGGCACGAACCCGTGTCCCCTGCGTCGGCAGGCGGGCTCTCAACCACTGCGCCACCAGGGAAGCCCCACTTGGGTTTAATTTTAAATGTTCCCTCAGAGTCATGGCGAAAGAAACCACCTCTTGGTTTCTCAAGCTCTAAAGTGGCAGCATTAGTAACACTGGCCCCACCTGTTCCATGGGTACCACCTCCAAGGTGGCAGGGTACGGCGGGAACCCGTGGCATCACTCCTCCATGTGGATGCAGGCCCTGCCATTTACTGTGTGACCTCCAGCCAATCACATAACTCACTGACGCCTAAATTTCCTCAAGTCTAAAATGGAGGTAATGGTACCCAATGGGTGCAGTGGTGAGAGCCACAGGTGGTTTACGTAGAGACTACCGGTGATGTGAGGCTCAAGAAATGGTGCTTTATTATTGGCGGAGTCTTAGATACGACTGCACTCTAGACTTTTTCTGGAGACTTGAGTTCTGTGCAGTAGGAGTGGGGGTGGAGGGGTGCCGGCGGCTCTCGGGGCTCCCACTTTCCCTCCTCTCTCCCCTTGGTGACTGGGGTGCAGCTGCTAGGCCTGGCCCTCTCCCGGGCTGCTGACGCCACGCACCTCCCCTCTCCCCGCAGGCCGCGCCAAGACCTTCCGCTTGAAGCTGCCCGCGCTGCTGGCCTTGACCGCCCGGGATTCGTCGGTGCGGCCGGGTAGCGCAGGCGGCGCCGGTGCCCCGGGGGCCGTGGTGGTGGACATGGACCTGACGCCCGCGGCGCCCAGCAGCGAGTCGTTGGCCCTGGACGAGGTGACGGCCATGGACAACCACGTGGCGGGGCTCGGGCCGGTGGAGGAGCGGCGCGCTCTGGTGGGCCCGGGCTCGCCGCCCGCCTGCGCGCCCGGCCCGCACCCGTCGCCCCGGGCGCACAGCCTCAACCCTGACGCCTCGGCCTCCAGCTGCAGCCTGGCCCGGACGCGCTCCCGAGAGAGCTGCGCCAGCGTGCGCCGCGCCTCCTCGGCCGACGACATCGAGGCCATGCGCGCTGGGGCGCTGCCCCCGCCGCCGCGCCACGCCAGCACCGGTGAGGGTCGGCCCCACCCCTGCAGGAACTGCCCGGCTGCGTCCTCCGCCGCGGGCCTGTCCATTCCAGGCCCTCAGCTTCCTCCCTCTCCGCCCTGTCCTGTGTGCCTGGGAGATGGAAATCTTATTAAGCGCTTACTTAATCCCATTAAGTAGCCTTTTATTCCATTAAACGTGCATTCATCCCGTTGCATTCTTCCACTCTCAGAGCAGGTGCTGGCCCCGAGGAGCTGGCTCTCCCAGGCTGGCCTGGAGCGGGGATGCCCACGGGAGTCGGGAAGGCGGGAGAGGCATCTGGGTCCCTGCCACCACCTGGGCCTCTGGCAGGCTCCCAGTGCCTGCTGAACAAACCCGTATAGAGGCTCTTTCCCCTTTGTCATCTCATAGCTGCGTCAGGTGTGCTTCCTTACCGTGGGGAGGAGCCTGCCCTCACTTGTTTCTCAGGGACTCCACTCCTGTTTCCTGAGCTGGCCTCAGTGAACCCCACGGCCTGGCTCCTGCAGGGCCCATCTCCACCTCAGCTCTGTGTCGTTGACCTGACGGCCTTTGCCCCTGCCTGCCTGCCACCCTGACCCCCTTTCCCCTCCACCCCAGGGGCCATGCACCCCCTGCGCAGCGGCCTGCTTAACTCCACATCAGATTCGGACCTCGTGCGCTACCGCACCATTAGCAAGATTCCCCAAATCACCCTCAACTTTGTGGACCTCAAGGGCGACCCCTTCCTGGCTTCGCCCACCAGCGACCGGGAGATCATAGCCCCCAAGATAAAGGAGCGGACCCATAATGTCACTGAGAAGGTCACCCAGGTAGGTGTCCAGCTCGCTGGCTCTCCGCTCACGTGGGAGGAGCTTGGAGGGAGTGGAGTGGGAGTGGACTGTGGTCAAAAGGGGGGGTGGAGGGGTGCAGTCAGTGAGGGCCTCCTGAAGGTGGCGGACGTGCCGGCTGGGGGTGAGGGTGGCGTTTCAGAGCTGGGACGAGAGAGATCCTGGAGCAAGGGAGACTGGAGGGGGTGCCCACGGGAGGGGCAGATACAGAGGACAGGTGGATGGGGCTCAGGGAGGACAGGGCAGTTGAGGCTGGGTACCTGGCAGGGTGAGGGTGGGTGGGAGAAGGTGGCCACGGGGCACAACAGAGTCCTGGGCGCAAACCAACGGGAGGTTTCCCGTTAGAAGGGGCCACAGAGGTCAAGGTTGGGGGTCCTGATTCTTCTAGGCCAATGTGATGAGCCAGGCAGAGGGTGGGAACCCGGTGCTAGGGCCAGGGTGGCCTTGAGGTGCCCACCCCTGTCCCCAGACCATGGGAGAGGAGAGTTTTCCTTCCCAAGTCGGGAGGGGAGGGTATGGAGTTGGGCGCACAGATACAAGAGGGGTCAAGTCCCCGAATTCCAGACCAGAGAAGATTGCCAGCCCCGGGGGGGGGGCACTGCCCAACACTGCCCAGTGGCAGGGCCAGCCTGGTCTCCTGCCCCCTCTTGGCAGCAAGCCAGCCCCACTGCCCAGTCCATCCCAGCTCCTTCCCGTCCTGGCCTGGGGGTGGGGCGGGGGAAGGTCAGGACTGAGAAGCCGGGGACGGAGGGGGCTCCCGGGCCACACCTGGCTCGCCTCAGTCCCACTGCCCTCTCCAGCTCCTTCGAGCTCCCTGAGCCGCCCGAGTGAGGGAGCTGTCCGCGCACTGCCGTGGGCCTCCTCAGCCCTCCTCCTGGCCCCGCTCCGCTGCCGCCTTGGCTCTCTGGGTCCCTGCCAGGTCTCCGGCCCCTTGGCCTTGACTCCAGAACGTTCCCCCCGACCCTAGGCCCCATATCTGGCTGCCTCGGCCTCACCCCCTCCCACGTCTGCCTCTCTCGTCCTCACCTGGAGCCCTGCCGGCTGCCCTGCCCCTGTGCCCACAGCGTGTGCTGTCGTGTTGTGGTCTGTGCACGCCAGCGTGAGCCTGTGCTCCTGGCTCTTTGGTGGCCGGCCGGTCGCTCCATCTCTGGGTGTCTGTCTGACTCTGGCTGGCTGGGCACTGGACCGGCGGGGCGGGGGTGTCGGGGAGACCATTAATCTGCGGTGACAGGCCGGGCTGCCGGGGGGAGGGGGAGGGGCACGGGCCGCGGGAGTGGCTGCAGCGGGAGCCCGGAGCAGCGGGCCGCGGGGGAGGGGGCCTCTGGCCGGCGGGCGGGGCGCGGGAGCCCGGTGCCGGCGGGGCGGGGGTGGGGACTTGGGAGGAGGAGGGGCCGGCTGGAGGAGCCGAGGTTCCTACCGCGGTGCCCTGCCGCTGCTGGGCTGGCAGCGGGCAGAGCGCAGCACCCTGGCAGCGCGGCCGGCACCAGGGGGCCATGGGCGGCCTGAGCCAGGCGGGCTGCTGTCCGCGCTCACTGCCAGGGTGACCCCAGCCCCGAGGCCTAGCCCCAGTGACCCTGGCTTCGTGCCAGAGGCGGCCCTGGGAGCCAGGCCGCCAGCGGCTGGGGCGCAGCCTGGGCCGAGGCTGCTGTTGAGGTGCAGGTGAGGCGCTGGCTGGGCCCTTGGGCCCCGGGCAGGCAAGCTGGGGGGAGCCAAGTCCTCCATGGCGGCCCCAGCGGGGAAGGCGAGCAGGACAGGGGCTCTGCAGCCCAGGGCCCAGAAAGGCCGGGTGAGGCGGGCCGTGCGCATCTCCAGCCTGGTGGCCCAGGAGGTAGGTGACCGCCCCAGCCCCTCCCCCTCCCTCCGGGGCGGGGGCACCGAGATGGATGCGGCCCAGAGGGCCCTGGCTCCAGGCCGGGAGAGGGCTTCTGAGATGCAGGATGGTTTGGGAGCCCTGGGATCTGTGGCCCCGCGCGGCCCATTCCTGGCTCCGGCTTGCTCGCTCTGCTCCAGACCCGCTGGGCCTAGGTGGACAGTGTTTTTCTTGCCAGCGCTTCCCTTCTCCTTGGGCTTCCGTGGCCCAGCCTTCTAGCTCCAAACGCAGAAGGAGGAGAGGGGAGAACAGGAGCGAAGTGGGTGCGCGGAGGGGATGGCGGGGAGACGGGGGAGGAGAGGATGGCTTCCACCCCCACCCCACCTCCCCCAGCCAGCGGGCAGCAGCTGGGCCTGGCACAGAGGCGCAGGGGCTCCACCCCTCCAGCACTCTGTGTGTTGTGAGTGGACCCTGCGGCGGGCGAGGGAGGCGTGGGCTGCTTCAGGGGTCTAGGTTGGGGGGCTGGGACCCGAGGAGGCTGGGGTCAGAGGCCACTGGATGAGTGGTGAGGGCAGGCTGAGCCGGGTACCGGGTCCACCTCTTCTGGGGCAGCCTGAGGTGCTGGTGGCTACGCTGTGGTCCCCCAGGCTGCCGACTCTATAGGCACCTCCTGGGAGCCACGTCTCCAGCCCCGGGGGGCTTCTGGCAGAGAGCCAGAAGCCAGCTCAGGGAGGATGGCCGGGGGAGTTGGAAGTGGCTCACGGTGGGTCTGAGAATCCCACCCCTGTCGCCACCACCAGCACCTAAACTCTCTGCCGTGGCTCCTGTGACCCTCCCAGCTGGGGAACAGGTGTGGGAGGGGATTCTTCCCAGCGACAGGTGAGGCCCCGGGATTTGGCTTAAATGAGCTTCAGTATTCTGTGTGACAACAGGTTATGTAACAGGGGAGGTTAGATACCGGCAAGGCCGTGTGGCGAGCTGGTGGCTGCAGAGCTGAGCAGCCCGGCCGGCCCCCACAAGAGGAGGGCTGCGGGGCCAGGCCTCGTGCGCTGGCCTTGCCCCGGCATGTGTGCTTGTGTCCTGGGCGGTGCTGGTCCTGCTGTGGGCGGACTCAGGTAGGGGGCAGGATCCCATCTGTCAGGTGTGGTTCAGCACCGCCTCCGGGGGCCTGGCCTCTCAGGTGTGGTGAGGAGCCCCATCCGGGAGCCTTCTCCTGCCTCCTTGTCTCTGAGGGCCCTTTGCAGTCCCCACTTGACCCCTGAAAGTTCACCGCCCGTGTTTTCTGCCTTAAGGAGCAAGGGGCTCGTGCTGAAGGCAGGGCAGAAGCGGGGGCCTAGAAGCCACGTGCCCCTTCTCCTGCCCCAGGCCCCAGCTGCCCACCCCACCCATCCTGTGCCTCTGGAGCCCCTGTGGCCAAACCCCTAACTATGGTCCATCTTAACTTCCGGTTACTTCCACTAAGGAGAGGCTCTCCACACAGTCCATCTGGTGAGGGTGGTTCCAGGGGGTCCCCAGCTTGAATATGAATGGGAGTCTGCGGCTCCACCCACCACGGCCCTTCCCAGCACAGAGGCCTGAGGATGCGGGGCCCTGGCGCTTAGCACTGCTCCCGCAGGGCCGGCAACCTTGGCTCTCAAGGGGGCGGGTGAGGCCTTGGGTTTGGCTGCCCAGGGATGGCAGGGCCAGGCTGGGAGAGTTTGGGGATTCTGAGGGGCAGGAGGAGACCGCAGGGGGACAGACAGAGGCTCCTGGGACAGCGCGAGAAAGCTGGTCTCAGCTCTCCTAGTTTGGCTTGGGGAGAAAGAGGGGTGTGACTTGCTGCCACCTGGTCTGGATGGCTTGCCTGCCTCTGCCTGGGTGATGAAGGGGCAGGACAGGAGGTGAGCCGGTGCGGGGCTGGGTGGTCACTTCTGAATGGCTGCCCTGGGCCAGGGTGAGGAGGGAGGGGGCGTGAGTGTCATGGTCTCTCTTTCCGGGATGCCAAAGGGCCTGAGGCTGGGTGGCTGGTATCCTTGGGCCAGAGGCATGAGGGGACATTTAGGCCCTCAGTCCCTGGGCCACCAGCAATGGGACTTGTAAGGAGCTGCAGTGACCACCACCATTTACATCGCTCAGGCCGGAAGCTGTAGTCCTTAGAGCATTATTTGGACAGAGACTGTAGTATATGTGGGACACGCGCGCGCGCGTGTGTGTGTGTGTGTGTGTGTGTGGTGTTTGGGGGGGTGGGTAAGATCTCACGGTGGGAGTTATATCCATAGTTATCGGTCTGTACTGCTGGTGGGGAGCAGTACTTGTGGGTGTTACTGCTTGGTGCCCTGGACTCAGCCAGCCAGGAGGTCCCGTGCCACGTGGGGAAGGAACTCTGGTGAGTGGCCGTGTCCGCTTGTCTGAGGTGGGCTTCCCCGCTTACTCTGCGTGGCCTCTTCTCTGGAGGGCCCAGCAGAGATGCTAGCTGCTCCTACCCTGGAGGGCCCCACGGTCTGTCCTCCCTGCCCAGACCCTGGCTGGGCATCATACCCTCACCTGCACCTTCCCCGCCGGCTCAGGTCCTGTCGCTGGGGGCCGATGTGCTGCCGGAGTACAAGCTGCAGGCGCCGCGCATTCACCGCTGGACCATCCTGCACTACAGCCCCTTCAAGGCCGTGTGGGACTGGCTCATCCTGCTGCTGGTCATCTACACGGCAGTCTTCACGCCCTACTCGGCCGCCTTCCTGCTGAAGGAGACGGAAGAGGGTCCCCCGGCCCCCGACTGTGGCTATGCCTGCCAGCCGCTGGCTGTGGTGGACCTCATCGTGGACATCATGTTCATCGTGGACATCCTCATCAACTTCCGCACCACCTACGTCAATGCCAACGAGGAGGTGGTCAGCCACCCCGGCCGCATTGCCGTGCACTACTTCAAGGGCTGGTTCCTCATCGACATGGTGGCCGCCATCCCCTTTGACTTGCTTATCTTCGGCTCTGGCTCTGAAGAGGTGGGTTGGCAAGGAGGCAGGGGCAAGGGGAGGGCAGCGGGTGGTGGGGTGAAGGGGTGGGTGGGGACAGAGGGAGGGTGGCAGACGCATGGCAGAGCCCCAGCTAACCCGCACCTGCTCCCCTTTCCATGTGAGCCACTCCCCAGCTGGAGCGGTCCAGAGGGCTCCCCTTTTCCTAATGTGTCTGTGTCCAAAGTGGCCACATGGAAGTGCCCTGGAAGCTAGTGGGAGCTCTGGCCGGGCACCTGAGGGGGGGTGCACCTTTCCGAGCCCCACTTTCCTCATTCTGGCCCTGGGAACCGTGAGCCCTTTGTCACAGAGCTGGCACGAAGGTGAATGGGCTCCGTGCTGCGCCCGGCGAGTGGGAGGCGCTTTTATTTTGAGGAGGTTCCGGGGAGAGCTCCTCGGGGATCTCGCCTCCGATGCCCCGCGAGAGCTGCAGCGCCCCCGCTCCTCGTTTGCCCCCCTCCCCCACTGAATATCCGCCGACCCCCCTAGCTGATCGGGCTGCTGAAGACGGCACGGCTGCTGCGGCTGGTGCGCGTGGCACGGAAGCTGGACCGCTACTCCGAGTACGGGGCGGCCGTGCTTTTCCTGCTCATGTGCACCTTTGCGCTCATCGCGCACTGGCTGGCCTGCATCTGGTACGCCATCGGCAACATGGAGCAGCCGCACATGGACTCCCGCATCGGCTGGCTCCACAACCTGGGCGATCAGATCGGCAAGCCCTACAACAGCAGCGGCCTGGGCGGGCCCTCGATCAAGGACAAGTACGTCACCGCCCTCTACTTCACCTTCAGCAGCCTCACCAGCGTGGGCTTTGGCAACGTCTCGCCCAACACCAACTCGGAGAAGATCTTCTCCATCTGTGTCATGCTCATCGGCTGTGAGTGCACCCCTGGGGCAGGCGCGGGGGCTAGCCAGGGGCCCGGGGTCTGGGAAGGGCCCGAGACAGAGGAGAGGGTGGGTGTTAGAGGAGCCAGAGCGGGGCCCTGGGCCTTAGAGACCCCAGGGGCCTCCACATGGCATGTTTGGGGCTGGGACACCAGGGCAGAGGCGCAGGGCAGAGCCGAGGGGTGTGTGTGCCTGGGCTTTTGTGTTTGTGCATCTCGCGTGTGTGCTTACAATGAGACGTGACTGCATGTGCTGCTGACCCGGTGCAGGGGCGGGCGGGGCCCCTCAGACGCTGACGGCCCCGCTCACCCCGCCCCCAGCCCTCATGTACGCCAGCATCTTCGGCAACGTGTCGGCCATCATCCAGCGGCTGTACTCGGGCACGGCCCGCTACCACACGCAGATGCTCCGGGTGCGTGAGTTCATCCGCTTCCACCAGATCCCCAACCCGCTGCGCCAGCGCCTCGAGGAGTATTTCCAGCACGCCTGGTCCTACACCAATGGCATCGACATGAATGCGGTGAGGCCACTGGGCTTGGCCTCTGGTTGATGGTGGGCTGGAGGGAGCCGCGTGATGGTAGGGACTCCTCCTGATGTAGCGGGCACGTCTCAGACCCCCCGAGTCACCCTCCCCCGTGGTTCAGGTGGTCCCAGTTAGCGCCAGGCGGGACCCTGAGAGGAACGTTGCCCTCCTTTTGCCCATGGAGCTCGTTCACTGGGTGAGCGGTCGCTTTGGGGCAGGTGCTAGACCAGGCTCTGGGTGATGGTGTTTAATCCCTACGACAGCCCCAGGCAGGAGCTGGTCTCCGAGCCTCACGCGTAGAACGCGGAGGTTAGAGCAGTGAGGCGTCGTCCCCAAGGGTGCGTGGCTGGAAGGGGTGCAGCTGGAGTGGGCACCCAGGTCCTTCTCCTGATACCGGACGCCCTGGTGCTCCCCGCTGGATCTCCGGGTGGGGGTGGGAGTGGGGTCCTGGGAGAGGGCATGCTGAGCTGCCCCCTGCCTCCAGGTGCTGAAGGGCTTCCCCGAGTGCCTACAGGCCGACATCTGCCTGCACCTGAATCGCTCGCTGCTGCAGCACTGCAAGCCCTTCCGAGGGGCCACCAAGGGCTGCCTGCGGGCCCTGGCCATGAAGTTCAAGACGACGCACGCGCCGCCAGGGGACACGCTGGTGCACGCCGGGGACCTGCTCACCGCCCTCTACTTCATCTCCCGGGGCTCCATCGAGATCCTGCGGGGCGACATTGTCGTGGCCATCCTGGGTACGGCAGGGACCGAGGCCTGGAGGGGTCCCACCCAGCCCGTTAAGGACACAGCCCTAGGGGCTGTGGCCCCGGGACTACCCACAGGGACCTTGGGCTCCTTTAACTCACCCAAGCTCAGGCCTTCCAAGGGGTCGGTGGAAAGGACTCTGGGGGTTTCCAGATTCTGCTTCCCTTCAGGGTCTCCTCACGGGCAGTGACCCTCTTGTTCCTTAAAACAGGACCAAATCCAGATGCTCCAGGGTAGACAGTGGAGGGAGGTTGTGCAGCCTCAGGCAGTACAACCAAGCCTTCGCCTCCAAAGCAAAGGGAGTCCTGCCGCTCTTCCCCTCACACTCCTTCTTCTCTGCCCTACCTGTGCACGTGGGCAGGTGTACCTGGGCACTGGGACTCCCTGCCCTCTGCCTGTCCTTCCTTTGGCCCTGGACACCTCAGGGCAGATGTGCCAAAGGGGGGGGTCTTTATAGATTTTTTATTTCTCAGTTCGGCATAAACGCATGCTTATGCCACAAACACCCCCAAACACAACTGAAACCAAAGTTTTGCTAAACAACGGTCGCCTTAACTACATTCTGGTGTTTCCTGTTCTATGCTGTGCTAAGCTGTGCTATCCTGTTTTCTTTCAGTAAACAGAATGCTGGTCTTGATTCACTACTGTGTTTGATCTGTAGTTTGAAGAACATTGTTTATGGGGGTGCAGTGTTTGGCCAGGAGGGTGTTTGGGACGCGGGCTTTGGGGGGTACCAGAGGAGTTAGAACCCAAGGAGGAAGCCAGGGCCACGGGCAGCTGCTGGCTGGCCCGCACGCCCCGCCTTTGCGAGCTGGGGGAGGATGGGCTGGTTGATACTTCCCTGGCCCTGGGGGCTGGGGCCCGGCAGTCTGTGACCAGACTGAGGGGAGGTGCCCGGCCAGGGTGAGAATGCCTGGAAGTCAGGTGCCTGCTGCCTCTGCTGCCGCCCCAGGGGCTGAGCCCCCCTCTCGGTGGCCTCCAGGGAAGAATGACATCTTCGGAGAGCCTCTGAACCTGTATGCGCGCCCTGGGAAGTCCAACGGGGACGTGCGGGCCCTCACCTACTGTGACCTGCACAAGATCCACCGGGATGACCTGCTGGAGGTGCTGGACATGTACCCCGAGTTCTCCGACCACTTCTGGTCCAGCCTGGAGATCACCTTCAACCTGCGGGATGTGAGTGGGCCGCGCTGCATGCTGGGTGGCTGCGCCTTCGCCGTGTGACCTGCTCTCTGGGCTTGTTTCCCTGTCTGTCAAATGGTGTCTGGGTCAGACCAGGTTGTGAACGGCCCAGCCTCAGCCCCGGTCCTGGGGCAGAGCTCGCACCCCCAACCCCACCCTCTCTGTTCGGCAGGGGGTCTGGCCGGGACCGGGCAGGCTGGGTGGGCGCGGAAGGGCCCTGACACCGTTCTCGGTTCCAGACCAACATGATCCCCGGCTCTCCCGGCAGCGCGGAGCTGGAGGGCGGCTTCCACCGGCAACGCAAACGCAAGCTGTCCTTCCGCAGGCGCACTGACAGGGGTGAGGCGGGGGGAGGGGAGGGGGCGGGGTCCAGGTGAGCCGGGAGGCGGGTGGGGGGCGGGGTCTAGACGAGGCGGGGCTGAGGGCGGAGCGCGGGGTCCGGCGGGTCTGCTCCCCCCAGGCTACACAGACCTTCCGGTCCTACCTTCAGTGTCCCGCCCCCCACCCCATCACCCCATCCTTTCAGGCCCACTTGAAATGTCGCCTCCTCCAGGAAGCCCTCTTCCACCCTCCAAGGCAGGGCCGTGCCTAAGTTTCTTTGGTCCTCACAGGGCTGGTGTCCTGGTGGGCACTGCTTTGAACTGATGAGGGGAGGAAACACAGGACAAAGGAGGGCAAGGAGGCCAGCACGGGGGCTGAGGGCCCGGGGTCCCAGAGAGCCCCTCCCAGCAGTGCCACTGCCCGTGCTTGGGCAGCCAGTGGTCACAGACGACCTGGTCCCGCCCTCGAGTTCTCAGTCCTCTTGAAAGTGGGGGAAAGAGAGCAGAAGAAACAACTGGGGACAAACCAGGGCGTCCAGCCATAGTCGTCTCCCAGACCTGCTCCAGTCCCCTCCCCTCCCCTCCCCTCCCCTCCCCTCCCCTCCCTTCTGTGCCTCCTGCCTGCTCTGAGGCCCCTTCTCTGTTTCCCACAGACCCGGAACAGCCAGGGGAGGTGTCGGCCTTGGGGCCGAGCCGGGCGGGGGCAGGGCTGAGTGGCCGGGGCCGGCAGGGGGGGCCGTGGGGGGAGAGCCTGTCCAGCGGCCCCTCCAGCCCTGAGAGCAGTGAGGATGAGGGCCCAGGCCGCAGCTCCAGCCCCCTCCGCCTGGTGCCCTTCTCCAGCCCCAGGCCCCCCGGAGAGCCGCCGGGTGGGGACCCCCTGACTGAGGATGGAGAGAAGAGCAGCGACACTTGTAACCCACTGTCAGGTAGGGCGAGGGCCCCCTGGGCAGGCGGGCGGGGCGTGGCCTCTGTCCCAGCCTCAACCAGCTCTCTGGCTCCAGGCGCCTTCTCAGGAGTGTCCAACATCTTCAGCTTCTGGGGGGACAGCCGGGGCCGCCAGTACCAGGAGCTGCCTCGCTGCCCTGCCCCCGCCCCCAGCCTCCTCAACATCCCTCTTTCCAGCCCTGGCCGCCGGCCCCGGGGCGATGTGGAGAGCAGGTTGGATGCCCTCCAGAGGCAGCTCAACAGGTGAGGGTGGTCCCTGGGATCAGCCTGGGCCCGGCTGTGTGTGTCCAGGGGCGCGGGCTAGTAGGGGTGGGGCATGGGCATACTGCAGTGTGGCCTGTGGGTTTCGGGCAGTGTTGTAGGGTGAAGTGGGTGTCTGCTCTGTCTAGGCCTGTCCACGTGTCCAGCAGCTTGACCCTCTCCTTGTGTTCAGAGCCGAGCCAGGGGCTGCCACACCTAGAATGAAGAGTGGACCTGGGGTTGACCAGTTGGCTGTCCAGAGGGTGGTCCTGAAGTTGCAGTCACTGGTGTCTCCACTTCCCTGAGACCCAGGGCGTCCTCCTCCTTCTCGCCCCAGGCTGGAGACCCGGCTGAGTGCAGACATGGCCACTGTCCTGCAGCTGCTGCAGAGGCAGGTGACGCTGGTCCCGCCTGCCTACAGTGCTGTGACCACCCCGGGGCCTGGCCCCACCTCCACCTCCCCTCTGCTGCCCGTCAGCCCCATCCCCACCCTCGCCCTGGACTCGCTTTCTCAGGTAAGTTCCAAGCACCCCAGCCCTGCCTCTTCTGCACCGATTCCACCCCAGACCGGCTTTGCTGCCCTGTCTGCTTGGCCTTGGGCCCCAGCTGCCTCCCACCCTGTTCCTGCTCTCATCCCAGGCTGTAATCCTGGAGGAGGGCTGCCCTAGGAGCTGCGAGCACAGAGCACAGCAGGAGAGGCCCCAACTAAGCCCCCAGACAGCTGGGCCAAGGAAGCCAGCAGGCCGAGTGGCATTCGCTCCCCTAGTGTCACCTGAATGGCCATATCTACTCAGGGTGCCTGTGTCATGGCTGTGGGTGGAGGGACTGTTGAGCCAGGGGCCTGGCGGTGGGTGCTGGGTGCCAGCGTGCCCTTGGGATAGGGTCCCAAGCCCCTGCTGCGACTGATACCCGCTGGGTCAGGTTCTGCTGCCAACCGTTGACTCTCATGCTCGGCGCTTTGCGGGGTTGTCCTGAAGGCTCTGGCTAAGCCCCAGGGTAGCACTTCGGGCCCGCATCTCTCCCCTCCTGCCAGAGATGGGCCTCTGTTGCCCTTTGTCCTCTCCTAAGTGGACACGTGTGTTCCTGGCCTCCTGACGGGACAGCTGTGTCTGGGTCTCAAGAATGGGGCTCCTCTGGCGACAAGAGGTGGCCTGGGATCTGCTCCCCCCTCCCTCTGGCATCTGCTCTCCCCTCCCTCTGGCATCTGCTCCTGTTTGCAGACACCAGGGCCCACGTCAGCCAATGTGCCAGTCTCCCTTCACAGCCTCCTCCGCAGGGATCTCACAGCAGACTCGTCAGCACCCACAAAGCCCCCCCTGCCGGCCCTGGTACTCTGCCTGGCCTTCCGAGGCCTGGCCGCCCGCCTGCCTCTGTTTCTAGGTCCCTGAGTTCTAGATTGGAGGAAAGAACCCTGTCTCTCTCTCTGTACAGCTTCTGCGCCAGCTCAGGGCCCCTTATTCTGGATTGGGTTTGAATCCAGCGGCCATGTTCCCTGGGGAGGGGAACGGCTGTGGCCTCAGGCTCTCCCCGAGTCAGGCAGAAGCTCCCGAGGCCCCCAGATGCCCGGTCTGGCTCTTGCCCACCCAGAGCGCGTTTCTCCCCGAGCCGGTAGGAGTCGTGCTCTGTCTGCCTTGACCCTTCTCCTGTGCCCTCCAGGCCTCTTCTGTCTGTCACCAGGGTCTCCTGACCCTCTCTATCCTCTGACCCTCCCCTGCCCCTTGGCTTCTAGCTTCTCACACTCCGGTCTCTTTGCAGGTTTCCCAGTTCATGGCGTGCGAGGAGCTACCCCAAGACGGCCCTGCTCGACGCCTCTCCCTGCCGGGCCAGCTGGGGGCCCTCACCTCCCAGCCCCTGCACAGACACGGCTCAGACCCGGGAAGTTAGTGGGGCTGACCAGTGTGGACACATGGCTCACCCAGGGTTCAGTGCGCTGCCTGGGCCCCTCCTGTGGAGGCCCTGCCCGGGAGGCCCTGGCCGCTGACGGGAGAGGAATAGGAAGGCACAGCTCCTCCTCCAGCCCTTGGGACCATCTCCTCCTGCGGTCCCCTGGGCCCCGTTGCGGGGGGGAGGGGCAGGGACAGGGCCGGGCAGTAGATGGGGGTCTGTGGTCCCCTCACTGCCCTGGGGGCAGTAGCCGGTCTAACTGCCGGAGGCACCCGGCCCTGGGCCTCAGGCACCTCAAGGACTTTTCTGCTATTTACTGCTCTTATTGTTAAGGATAATAATTAAGGATCATATGAATAATTAATGAAGATGCTGATGACTATGAATAATAAATCATTATCCTGAGGAGACTCCAGGGGTGCTGGGAGGGTGCCGCCATCAGCACGCTGTACCCCATGTTCGCGTTCATAGTGGCCGGTGCACTGGCCTCTCTGAGGGAATCCAGGCCGATCTGTCTGTGCACAGGGCCTGCAGGGGCAGCTCCGACGTCTGGGTGTGGAGTCTGTGCCGTCGGGGTGCTCCCTCGGGGCTGACACAAGTCACCTCCAGGACCTCTGGCCTCCGGAGGGCCTTGCTTCCATGTGGTCCTGGATTCAGGATGGCAGAGAGCCACCTGGACTCTCTTACGTATAGAGATTGTCCTAATGGGATGCCAGGCCTGGGGTCCCGCCCCTCGGGGTCATGGTGGCTTGCTGGGTGGCACACTGGCCCCCAGAACTGGCCCCAGGCTGACTGCTGGCGGCTGTACTCTTCCCTCACACAGCTCGTGAGCCCAGCCCGTACTGACTTTAACCTGGGGCTGTATTTGGCCAAGCCCCCAACTTGGCCTTCTCTTGACCTTGACTCAGACTCACGCGGATCCTATATAATTGGCCCCCCACAGCAAAGCAACTCGGGGCACGCTGGTTTTCTCAACCCTGACCAGAGCCCCCGCCCCCTGGTGTCTGGCTCCAGACGGGCCTCACCTCCGTCACCTCCATCACTTGGTCGCCTGTGATCCCCGACCAGCGGAGCTGCCTGAAGAGGGCGGAAGTTTCAGGCAGCTCATTCCCAGTATCGGAGGGGCAAGTCAGAACAGATGTCCTGGGGCCAGTGAAGGGCGGTGGCCGTGTGCGTCCGTGTGCACGTGCCATTCTGGTCTTGCGCGAACACCCAGCATCTCAGAGGAGCTGCCGCGCAGTGGTCGTGGTAGGGCGGCTGCCAGCCAGCAGGAGGGGCCGATGGGCAACAGTGCTGCCCAAGGCCTCCAGGGTCGCTTAGTCCTGTAATCCCTGACCCTCCGAGGTGGGTGTGTTAGCCTTGCTTTGAACAGAGCCCATTACTGCCCGTGCCCGGGATGGGGAGGGGGTTGGCAGGAGACCCTGGTCTCTGAGCCACCTGGAGGGTGCTCTGTTTCCAGAGCAGGTAGGAGAGAAGTTCCTGGTGGTTCTGCAGCAGGGCCTTGGCTCCCCTACCAGAGGGTGGGACCAGGGAGGGGTCCCTGTGAGTTCAGCGTGCCCTGGGGGACAGGGCACGGAAGATAGGCGCGGGGAATAGAGGTGGGGGAGTAGACCCGGGTGGTGGGGAGGGGTGACCCAGAGAGGTGGGCCAGGCAGAAAGGGCAGCTCTGTGCAACGGAATCTGGCACGTGTGTACGCGGTGTACACGTGAGCGTGAGCGTGCATCTCTTCATGGTTTGGGAGCGCACACGCAGGCCTCCCTGGTGGATTGATGTGTGTGGGCATGGGGTGGGGTTCTAGCTGGGGGGATGCCCTAGATTCAGGGTCAGCTCACGGATTACGGGCGCAAGCAGACGCCGTCAGGATCTCAGCCCCAGACACCGGCAGAGGCCCCCGTGAGGTTGATGGTGAGAAATGAAATGACAGACGAAGCTCGCTGCACTTGGCACGCGGGGACCGAGGTGCTGGGCCAAGTCCCCGCTCTCCGGCACTCTCTCCATCCTTCTTACCATCTGTACCGTCCTTAGAGCATCTTCATCTGGGAGCTCAGCCCCGATTCGCAGCACTCTGTCCAGGTGTGGCGGTGAGGGCTGGGGGAGCCTGGGACAGCCTGCGGGAGGGGCTGAGTGCCGGCGCAGCGAGTCAGGGCCCCGTGCTGGTGGGCGTGGGGAGCAGAGGAGGTGAAACCCGGGCCCGCACTCCCTAGGCTTTGTATCACGTTTGACGCTGGTTATTCTCTGGGGCACATGCCGGCGTCCACAGTCAGCTGCCTGCCACCAGGGGAGTGCCCTGCCTGGGCCTGGAGGCCTGATGTGTGAGCTTCCAGGGATGTGTGTGTGTGTGTGTGTACACGCACACGTCTGTGCTCAGGGTGGGGGCTGGCCCAGCAGAGGGGAAGCCTCTCCGTGCTTGTCCTCGATGGAAGCACGTGGGTGCCCGGGGGCTGGTCTGCTCAGTCGGGTTGAAGGAGCTTTTCTGCATGGCCAGGACACCAGTGCCAGGTCCCTACCAGGAGCCACCACTGAGATCTGAGAGTGGGCGGAGGCCAGCGGTCACAGTGGCTCCATTTACGATGGTTCCACCTGCCCGGCTGTGTCATTTAACCCCTAACACCCCACAGAGGTGGGTGCCGCTGGTCCACGTGAGGAGGGTCGGCAACTGACCAGTGTTAGTGCTGCGGGTAGGTGGCCGTGCGCAGCTCCGGGCTTCACTGGAGGGGCCGCAGTGGCCCTCAGGGCACAGCACTGGAGCCAACACTGGCCGGCCGCAGGGTATGGGCTTGGACCTGGGCCTTGGGGGACCTGAGAGGCCGGCGGGGGTGCAGTGAATGGGCAGTGCAGCCCAGTGTGGAGCCCGGCGAGGAGACTGCTTGCTTGCGTTCCCAGCCTGCCCCACCCTCCCCTGCCCTGGCCAGGTGGCAGCACACCCCCTCCTGCCAGCCTGGGACTGTGCTCCACCCAGCGCACGAAGGGTACCATGAAACACAGCTGTGCCTGTGACCCGGGAGCTCTCTGTGAGGCGGGGGCAAGTTCTCGGGCAGGGTCTGCTCAAGGCTGAAGGCTGCCTAGAACCCAGAGGGGGGCCCCAGCCCTCATGGGGTCCTGCTGCGTCCCTGGGACCAGGCGGGCTCCCAGGTGTGTTGGGAGGGGTGGGTGGTAATGCTGGGGGCCGGCTGGGGGCCGGCTGGGGGTACAGCAGGCTGTTTCCCTCCAGGGACCACCTTTGTTCACCATGCATTGATGCATTGCCCACTCTTTTAAGGTCCAACCTCATCATTTTTTTTTTTTTAAATAGAAATCAGTAAAAATGCTTTGGAAGGAAGATGAAGGACCATCAGAAGCCAGTAGCCTGTGAGGCTGGGAAAAGGGATGCCTAAGGGGCATCTCGTTCCTGGGGCTCAGGAAGAGAGGAAAGAAGGAGGTGTGGGGACCACTGTGCCGCCACTCTGCACCCTAGGACAGGTTCCATGGTCAAATGAAGGGCGCTTCCCCTGCCGGCCTGAGGCAGTGAGCTCTGGACTGTCAGCTCCCTGTGGGTGGGGCTAGTGTGACTGTAGGGCCCCCGAGCAGTGCCGGGCACTGGGATGTACTCAATGTTTCCTGAATGAACGAAGGAAGCGCAACCCTTCTCCCCAGGACGGAGACCCTTGGGCTTGGCCCGCAGGGCTGGGGAAGGCCTCCTGCGGCTGGCGGAGCAGAAGCGGGGCATCTGTGCAGGGCTCTGGCCCTTCACCCTGGACCCGCGGGTCACCATGCTCTACTCCATTCCTGTCCTCCAGCCTGCACTGCCCAGTTCTGTGGCAACTGCCCGCTGCCCCAGACCTGATCCCTGGCCTCCCCCGTCACCTGGGCTCCTGGAGCCACAGGACTCTGGTGATGGGGGGCAGGGCGAGGGTGCAGTCCCCTCCTCTCCTGCAGGGCCAGTCACCAACGGCGGGGGGTGGGCTGTTGTGCAAACTGGAGGGTTCTCCCAAACCAAGAGGGCCAGAGGGGTGGGGCGGGAACTGCAGGGGCCGTGGCGGGCGAGGAAAGGTCCACGCGGTAGCCGATGCCCAGGAAGGCAGGTGGCAGAGCCTGGAGCCGGAGTCTGGTCAGGGGCGGGGGACAGGAACCGCGGGGCAGGCCCGGCCTGCCTTCCCCCACCTCCACCTCTGCACCTAAAGGTCCAGGAGCGGAGTGAGGTGCTGGTGGTGCCTCCTGGCCGCGTGACTCAGCCACTGCCTGGAGTCCAGGTGCGAGCTCGCCCCGCCCTGTCCTCACGTGGACCCCCGCTCCTCTCCGTCCAGGCAGTGGCAGCTCTCACGTTTCAGTGACAAGTAAGATCATCGATACTCATGGAGCCCATCCTTTGCGGTGAGCATTATTCTGACTGCCTGAAACCCGAGGCCCAGAGGCTCGCGGAACCTGCCAGCATCCGCGGCTCCTGAGGGTGGAGCTGAGGCATGAACCTGGGCAGTCTGAGTCCCCCGGGCTGGCCCGAGCCTGGGGCACACCATCTCCCTTAGGCAAGACAGGGACTAGGAGACCTTTGCAAGTGTCTGCGATTTCTAGGACCTTCTGTCCCCTGCAGGCTTCTGTACCTTCTGTTCCTTTGCCTGGAGCGCCCTTTGGTGAACTCCTGCTGGTCTGTGGGTGGCTCTTCCAGGAGATGCTTGGTGCGCCCCCTCCCTCGGGCTGGGGCCCCCTCTATGCTCCTGCAGCACCCTCTGCTCTCCCCACCCCGCCTTCCCTACCCTGGACTGCCAAATCCAGGGGCTTGTCATCTCTGTGCTACACTGTCCCTGTCTCTGTCCCCCAGCACCACGCGCAGTGGCTCCCCCCGAGCGAGCACGCAACAGTTTACTAAATGAACGTTTCTGGATTTGGGGAGCGATTAGCAGTAAAATCCTTTTTTTTTTTTTTTTTTGCGGTACGCGGGCCTCTCACCGCTGCGGCCTCTCCCGTTACTACGCGGGCCTCTCACCGCTGCGGCCTCTCCCGTTACTACGCGGGCCTCTCACCGCTGCGGCCTCTCCCGTTGCGGAGCACAGGCTCCGGACGCGCAGGCCCAGCAGCCATGGCTCACGGGCCCAGCCGCTCCGCGGCACGCGGGATCCTCCCGGACCGGGGCACGAACCCGCGTCCCCTGCATCGGCAGGCGGACGCTCCACCACTGCGCCACCCGGGAAGCCCAGCAGTAGAATCCTTAATATCCAAAGGGCCCGTGTGCTTGACTTTGGGGGCTGTGACTTCCTGTGCAGCCAGGCTTGGGGTGTGAGGGCTGAAGAGGGGGCTCTGGGGTAGCTGGCGTTCCCTGAGCCGCCTCCGCTGATAGGCAGGCGTGAGGCCGGTGGCTCCAAGGGCCCACAGGGTTTGCGTTCTCTCCCCACCCTGTTGGCTCAGCTCAGCACCTGGGTTGCTCCTTGCTCTGGGTTACGATCAGGGAGCTTCTCTGATGCCACCTGGACTCCCTCCCAGTGGGCATCTAGGGGCACAGCTGGATATCCCGTGATGGCCGTCGCTCACCTGAGCTTTGGGGAGCCCCTGCCTTTGCTTCCCATCACAGCAAGTTCATCACCCTCTCAGATGCCTGGTCCCTGGCCTGGCCATACCTCCGGGGGCAGCCCCTGCAGGCCTCTTTTCCAGGCTCTGTTCTGCCGCAGTGCAGGGCAGCAGGTCTTGTGCCAGGCCCTTCCTGCAACCCGCCTGCCCACGTCACAGGAGCAGATGGGCTGAAGCATGCCCAGGTCCTGACGTGACAGATGGCTTCTTCCTCTTTGCCTGCAGGACAGAGCCCTCCACGTCAGCCTGGCACAGAGGGTTCTCATCTTCCTTTCCAGACTCACCTGCCTTTATATCTCCTGCTGCCACGTGGCCAATACTCTAGCCTCATGAGATCACGTCCTGTTAACTATGCTTGAGTTCTCCCTGCATTTGCCTGTCTTTCCCTTTTCTTGGAAACAGACTCTGTCCTTCCCGGCCTGGAGAAACTCTTCGATCCTTCAAGTCCTAGCTCACACGTCACCTCCTCCAGGAGGTCCTCTCTCGGTGTCTCAGTGGATCTAAACCTCCCATGGCACTGGGCTCAGGCCTTTGTCAGCGCCTCCACACACCCTGCCTGTTCTCCTGTCTGTCATCCGAAACAGGACTGGCTGAGTATTGGCCATCTTCTCATCTCCCTTGGAGGCTTCTGTCGTGGGGCCGGGGAGACGGCAGGCCCTTTGCCAGTGTGTCTCGCTCCATCTCCACTTCCCAACGGGCCTCTGCGTGGAGGGCTCCTGCCCACGGTCCTCTGTGTGGCCGCTCATTTGTCCTTTGATGGTCAACGCTGAGAGCGATTTCTCATAGGGCTTTTCTGTTTCAACCTCAGGTCTGAGGGATCCGCCTTTCTCCCCAGTGGTGGCCAGTCCAGTGGGAACTGGAGGGTGCTCAGCCTGGCTGCTCAGGGTGACCTACAGGGCTCACACGGTGGTCCGACCACACCGGGGCCATCAAAAGCACACAAGTAGTGGGTCTCGTCTATCTCAGGTGCTCAAAAATGTCGAAACAAATTTGAATCATAGGGCCTTTCAAGGTCACTATCTGGAAACAATTTTAGATAACTGTATATCGTAAAAGAGTGGTTGGTGTAAAAATCAATAAGATTTAGTAAAAGACTGAACAGTAACAGGTTTTTTTAAGCCCGTAGGTGCATGTTATTAAACCCCGTGGAGACTCAATTTATCTTGATCACCTTATTGTAGTAGCATTTAAAATAAAGTGCTTCTTGATACTTTATTTTCTAAAAGTCTAAGTACAGGTCAAGCCCTTTTCTTTTCTTTTTGGCTAACTTCTGTCTTTCAAAAAAAAAAAAAAAGAACGTGTTCTGAGGCATTTGTTTAAATAATCAGCTTCATTATTTTCTAATCACACCTTATAAGTGAGTTGGAAGTTGGCAAGAGCCATCGCTTAGAAACCAGAGCAGAAGAATTTAGCTCAGCTGTCTTACCATTATTTTAAAATTAGCAATAGCATAAGGTCTGGCTGCAAAAGGCTTAGATGCTAACTGGCAAGAAACTCAGTCATTAGGGAAACAGCCTGGAGAGGGTAACGGCTTGGCTTCCTCTTTCTGTTCTGCCAGGTGATGACAGCTGGGGAAGCAGAGGGAACGCATTGGTCAGGGACACCAGGAAGGTCAAGTGAAGCTGATCTCATGGTCTCAAGAGGCCTAAGTGGAATGAAACCCTTAGCAGATGGGAAAATGAGAGTAGAGAGCTTTAGTTAAAGTCAATCTTCCCTGGGCCCCCGGAACTGTGACTGTCCCGCAGGGAAGTTTGGCTTGATGTGAGGTTCTGAGCGGCCATAAAGAAGCGTTATTCTCAGGGCCGGTGAAAGGAGCGTGGGGGGACGAGGTTAACAGTGATTGTGCCATGACCCAGAGGCCCTCCGTCCTCCAGCCCCCAGGGAGCCCTTCCCCTAGGGTGCTGAGAAGTGGCTGGTGCCCCATCCAGGGGAGAGGAGGGTGTGCCTAGTGCCTCCCCGGGTCTCTGGGGATGCCC
This sequence comes from Leucopleurus acutus, assembly GCF_964270905.1. Lineage (NCBI taxonomy): Eukaryota > Metazoa > Chordata > Mammalia > Artiodactyla > Delphinidae > Leucopleurus > Leucopleurus acutus. Next base: position 102,730,445 of record NC_139144.1, on the reverse strand, counting down.
TGGGGGTGAGGCTTCTGTTCTAGGCTACTGCCCTGTGACCTGTGAGACACCTGTCCCCTAAGTGTGTGGTAATTCCTGTGCCTGCTGCCACCTCTCTTCCAGGGCGCTCTGACTTAAGGTGGACACCCCTCCTCTTCATTACCCCAAAGCACCACTAATTAAAGGTGTTGCATGTAGCGGTTGATTAGTAAAGATCTTGGAGGTCATTGTGAACACTGGGGAAGTCATCTCACTGTACAGCCCAGAAGACAGCCTAAAAGATGATCCCAGACATTCCAGTCCTAAATTCTTGGCTGCTTCCTTGTTGATGACTTTCTCATTGGCTGACCTCCTTCCTAGCCCTTCCAAGACCCTCTTGGTCAGTTCCCATTTTCTGAAGACGCTTCTCTGCCTCTTCTTTTTCCCACTTCTCTGGCCTGCCCCACATTTACCCTCACTACCTCGGGCAGATCCGTTCAAGTGTCTCCAGGCTGCTCTTAGCTGACCTTGCCCGGGACACCACCCTGCTCCTTCCGAGGCCCTTCCAGACTATAGGGATGCTATCCAGACACGCACCGGATAGACCCAGAGTGAGCTCCCCGTGCCCCTAGCGGAGAGAGGGGGCTGCAGTGAAGCTGGCTTTCTTTTCCCTTCCTTCCTTCTTTTCTTTTCTTTTTATTTTTGGCCATGCCGCCTGGCTTATAGGATCTTAGTTCCCGACCAGGGATTGAACCCTTGCCCTCAGCAGTGAAAGTGCAGCGTCCTAACCGCTGGACTACCAGGGAATTCCCCCTTCCTTCCTTCCTTTTTTTTTTTTATTTTTAATATTTATTTATTTACTTGGTTGCGCTGGGTCTTAGTTGTTGCAGGTGTGCTCCTTAGTTGTAACTCGCCGGCTCCTTATTTGCGGCTTGTGGGCTCCTTAGTTGTGGCATGAGAGCTCTTGGTTGAGGCATGCATGTGGGATCTAGTTCCCTGACCAGGGATCGAACCCTGCCCCCCTGCATTGAGAGCGTGGAGTCTTAACCACTGCGCCACCGGGGAAGTCCCCCCTTCCTTCCTCCTTCATCCCTCCCTCCCTCCCTCCCTCCCTCCTTCCTTCCTTCCTTCCTTCCTTCCTTCCTTCCATCCCTCCCTCCCTCCCTCCTTCCTTCCTTCCTTCTTTTTGATTAGCAAATAGTGTCCCTGCAATAATAATTAGTGATGCATAATGAGGGCATCTAGGGGCAGAGATGGAGGGGTTACAGAGGAGGTGAGGAAAATGCAAAGTAAACAGCAGAGTGGGAGGCGAAGAGCCCAGAGGGGCAGATCTGAGGACCGCTCGGCTCTGCCGCTGTCCCTCCACACAGGCATCCCGAAGGGTGTGCAGTCAACGCTTGGTTTGGGCCTGAGCTGTTCCGGTCTCAGGAAGTTCTCTTCACGAGCCAATTAGCTTCCCTCTCGCAGAGGCACAGACTCGTGGGACCTCGGGCGTTTGGAAGGGGTGGGTTCAGGAAGGGACAGTAGGAGCCACTGCTTATTAGAGACCCACCTCACATCAGACACGGCCCTGAGGAAGGGTTAGGGGCAAAGGGCTGCTTGTCGAGGACAGAGTTCTCATGGTCTCCTGCTAACTTTTTGCCAACTGACTGGCCAACATTGAATATTCTGAGTCACTGTCCAGTTCGTGGTTTGGAAATGCATAAAATGAGGAAGAGCTGCAAGCGACCTTGGAAAAGAGGCAGCTCCTTGGACTAAATGCTGGACAAGGGGGACGGAACGGACGCCGACGGGACCAGCACTTCTCTCTCCACGCTCCGTCCTCCCCGGCTGGCGTCCCCCTGGCTCTAGACCCTGCTTAGCCCCCCGGGTGCCTGGGCAGCGCGGCTGAGGGTCCTGGCCCGTTGGCCTAGATTCCAAGCAGAGCCAACTCAACTGTCTGGGGTTTTCACGACCACAGCCTCCCCCAGCTTGACCTCAACCAAGAGCGGGATAATTTTCAAGTGAAATAGTTTTCTTGAGCGCCACCCAGAATGTTAGAAAGTCAAGAAAGGCCCTTAAAAAAAAAAAAAAAGGCCCTTAAAAAACAGAGTGAGTCCCCTTTAATTTTCAGTGCAAGAGTTGCCAAAGGCCGGAGAGTTAAGGGCAACATGGCTTCCTGCCCCACAGCCTGCTGCAGGCCGGGCGCTGGGTTGATCACAACGGCGGTTGTATGAGACCCAGCCACGGCCTTCAGTATCTTGTAGTTCAGCTGGAAACACGGGAGGGAGATGGAAGAAGATAGTGAAGGTCCCCCTTCTGAGGGCCCAACAGAGCTTCTTGTATTCCTTCTCGAGTCCTTCGCTCCTGCCAAGCCTAGCCTCGCAGTTGAACTTCTCCATGAAGACTTGTCCGTGGCGTTCCTGTGACATGCGATGCTGCCCCATCCGGTGACGACTCTTAGCTGTAAGAGCTGTGTGTGCCGGTCACGCAGAGCCGGGATTTAGGGGGCCGCCTCTTCAATGTGGGTGGAGATGCTCTCCTCCATGATGACCTGTCCTCTCCCAGACTTTTTGCCTGAAAACAGGCACATCGTTTTATTTTATTTTTTTTAAAAACATCGAATCATACACTTTATTTATTTATTTTAAATAAATTAATTTATTTATGTTTGGCTGCATTGGGTCTTTGTTGCTGCACGTGGGCTTTCTCTAGCTGCGGCGAGCGGGGTCTACTCTTCTTTGCGGTGCGCGGGCTTCTCACTGCGGTGGCTTCTCTTGTTGTGGAGCACTGGTTCTAGTCACGCGGGCTTCAGTAGTTGTGGCTCTCAGGCTCTATAGCACAGGCTCAGTAGTTGTGGCACACGGGCTTAGTTGCTCCGCGGCATGTGGGATCTTCCCGGACCAGGGCTCGAACCCGTGTCCCCTGCATTGGCAGGCGGATTCTCAACCACTGCGCCACCAGGGAGGCCCACACATCCTTTTGGACTTGCTGCATGGTGGGGCGTCCCTGTGGGGTCTTCACAGATGGGATTGGGGAGGCCCGCTGTTTAGGGGGTGGTGACAAAGAGCTGTGACCCACCTGGTAGTCCCCCCCATTCAGCCTCTCCACAGTGTGGTCTCTCCACAGTTTTCTCAATTCTTGATTTTCTCCCTGGATGCAGGATGCCCCCTGACTCATGGGGGCACAGTGTGTCTGTGCCTTGTCCTTCCTCCAGCTCTGTGCTTGTCCAGTACAGCTGGTAATTTGGGGAGAGTGTTCCCCCTTTCTTCAGTAGCAGAGGCTCCCCTAACTGTCAGGTCTCTGGTTCCAAGTCCTCTCCACCCCTTCTCCCCAAAAGATCGTTGGAAGCTGCCCCCCATGGGACCAGCGTCCTGCGTGAACTGTAGCCTGGGACTGAGGTAAACTCAAGTTAGAAGAAATTTCCTTTTGGAGCCACCCATGTGCTCTCTGGTCACCTGGGATTCTGATCTCACTAGCCACCCACACACCCAGACGGTGGCCCCAGATACATCTTGAAAGGGTGGGACTTTCATTTCTTGCCGCAAAGCCAGCTGGGACAGAGGTTTTCTGGACTCACGTTGTATTCTCTTTGCTCTAAAGGGGAGCTTGAAAAGGGGCTTCAGTAGTTAACACCAGCACTACGTTACTTTCTAAAATCTTTCAGGCACAAAACTGTCCCACATAGAAGAGGAATCCACAGACTGGAATCCGGACCTGGGTCCCATTTGTCCCCTGGCTCTTCAGACGGGGCCAGTCTGATGACGATTCAGCTGAAGCCACACACTGATGCACAGTTGTGCGTGGGGCGGGGTCGCTAGAACTGCAGCTCTGGAGGCTCTGTGCGGGCACCTGGGAACGAGATGCGGGAGCAACAGGAGTTTGGACGCCAGCACCCGGAGGTCTGCGAGGGGCTGGAGGAGTCTTAGGATATCCAGGCTGCTGTAACAAAAATACCACAGACCGGCTGGCTTGTAGACAGCAGAAATGTGTTTCTCATAGTTGTGGAGACTGAGAAATCCAAGATTAAGGCACGGGCAGATTCGGTCTGGCGAGGTCTGACTCCTGGTTCATAGATGGCTGCCCTCACGTGGCTGAAGGCGCGAGGGAGCTCTTGGGGGGCCTCTTTCACAAGGGCACTAACCCCACTCATGAGGGCTCCACCTTTATGACCTAACCACCTCCCAAAGGCCCCACGTCCTAATACCATCACCTCGGGGATTAGGTTTCAATATATGAGTTTTGGGGACACAAACATTCAGTTCAGAGCAGAATGGACCAACCATAGCAGGAGGGTCCAGTTAGACCAACTGGCACACCCTTACATGGACCAGAGGGAGATCCAAGAGTACGGGGAGTGATCTATAAATGATGGATTTGTTCTTTTCGTATTGTTTTTGTAAATCTTTTTTGGTAAATTAAAAAAAAGTACCATTTAATAGACAGCGTCTCCCTCCATATTTTTCCCTTGCTTTTTTGGTTTTGATCGAAGGATCTAGGTTGTTTGTCTTCTAGAGTTTTCTACAACTGGGTTTTGCTGATTTTGTCCACGTGATGTAGCTTAATATTAGGGTGACCAATCAACCCAGTTTGCCCTGTGCTCGAATCCGGAAGTCCTTAGCAAATCAGGCTGGTCACCCAACTTTTTTTTCTGTCATCTATATTTCTCGTAAGTTGGTGGTTAAAGCTAGAGCCTTTATCAGACTCAGGGTTAGTTTTCTGGCAGGATTCTTCCCTAGTGGGCGGTGCTTTAATTCCAACAGGAGACACATAAGTAGCTGGTTGCCTCTCTCTGTGATATTACAGCCTTTAACGACCACGGCTTATATTCATTCATTCAGCACGGGTTGAAGAATGGTGATCTTATCATTCTACCTTCCCTTTCTATTTATTAGCCGGACTTCTTTTATTAGAGAAACACTCTCAGCAACTCTTTGGTTACCCAGAGCTGCAGTTCATAGATTAAAGGCACTATCAGTGCTTGATTCTTTCCCTTTGTTACCAGCTTTTCAAAATATGGTTCCCTGGCATGCCCCCAAAGTAAAGAATGAGTTGCCTTTAGGAACATTATAAGCTCATGGATAGCAAAAAATATTTCAATCTTTTGTAGTTATTATTCTTATTGATGCTCACGTTTCCATCTTCGAGAGAACTTATTCAGGTTGGTTCCTGAGTTATTTTGCTATTTAAAAAAATTTATTATTATTTTGTCTGTATTGGGTCTTCGTTGCTGCGCGTGTGTTTCTGTAGTTGCGGCGAGGGGGGGCTATTCTTCGTTGCGGTGCGCGATCTTCTCATTGCGGTGGCTTCTCTTGTCGCGGAGCACGGGCTCTAGGCGCGCCGGCTTCAGTAGTTGTGGCTTGCGGGCCCTAGAGAGCAGGTTCAGTAGTTGTTGCGCACGGGCTTAGTGGCTCCGTGGCATGTGGGATCTTCCCGGCCCGGGGATCAAACCCGTGTCCCCCGCATTGGCAGGCGGATTCTTAACCACTATGCCACCAGGGATGTCCCTGATTCTGCTTCTCATGTACCTTCCCACGCTCTCCCTCCCCTGTTTGTGAGAGTTGTATCATATCCACCGTGTTGGAGCACAGCCATTTCCTTCCCTATGTTGTCCCTTATTATTGTCATTTAGTCTTGGTGCCAAGCTTTCTGCCCGGCTTCACACTGATGTCTTTCCAGTCAGCGTTGTTGTTTGAAGCTTCCTCTCTCGTGGATTCCTTATTAAGAGCTCATGAGAGTAACAGCCCCCGAATTCTTGACTGTTTACAGCAGTCTGCCTATGGTCTTGACACTTAAAGGTTGGCTTGGTTCCCGTTTTCTTTCCTTGAGTAGCAAATATTTCACTCCACTGCTTTCTGGCATACGGTATGGCTGCTGAGACATCAACTGCACTCCTATACTTTTTCCTTTATAAGTGACTTGGACTATTTAACCAGCGTCCAAAGATATTTTTCGTCCTGAAAGTCCTATCATTCTACTAGCATATGTCTCAGTGAACTGCGTACTGTCCTGGGTGGACATTAAGTGCAGTTTCAAGTATTTTTACTTTAGGAAAAAGGCTCTAAACTTTGATTTTGAGTACTATCCTGTTTTACAGCTTTGGTTTTCTTCTTGAGGTTTCCTATTATATGAATATTTGATTTTTTGCCTATACCTCCTGCCACTTTCTCTTGAAGTCTTTTCATCTTCTTACTCATTCCTTTTGACTGAAACATTTCCCTTTTTCATCTGTTTCACTTAAGACATTATCCGCTGTGTTTATGTGCATTTGTGAGTCTGGCTTAGTCCTCATTAGTAAAGTCATTTTACTTTGTATCTCATTCTCCCTCCCCCCCTTTTTTTTCCACACACTCTTTTTCTTCAATCACTTCCTTTCTGAGCTTTTCTAATTCTGATTCATGATGTTCTTTCATACTCCTTTCCTTTTATTTATTTTAGCTCATTTTGCAATATGAAGTGGCAAGTTTTTTTTTTTTAATATTTATTTATTTATTTGGCTGCACCGGGTCTTAGTTGCAGCATGTGGGATCTTTAGTTGTGGCATGTGGGATCTTTAGTTGCGGCATGCGGGATCTTTAGTTGTGGTGCGCGAGATCTAGTCCCCTGACCAGTCATGGAACCCGGGCATCCTGCATTGGGAGCGCAGAGTCTTAACCGCTGGACCACCAGGAAAGTCCCTTTGAAGTGACCAGTTTTCCTCTGCGTCTGGCCACGTCATTCTGCTGTGTCTTCGTGGGCTGTGGGGATATCTCATTACCCCTCACATCTTTTCTCTTAAATTAACTTACTGTGATATTTGAAAGAAATTATCTTCCACTGCTCATGTTCAAGTAAAATGAATTTTCTGTACTTCTGGAGGAGAAGTTTGGACCAAGAGACTTGTTTTGAACTTCACGACTCCAGAGCTTTTGTTTCTGTTCTCTTCACCAAGGTTCATAAAATATGGCCTCCTGTGCTCTGAGATCTGTCTTCTCACCCGTTCTGCACTATTAACTGGGCCTTCTCTTCCCTCTGCCCCTGTGGGCCCTGACCTGATCAATTCAGATTCTTTTCTTAGCAGTTTCCCCCTCAGCGCTGGGTTTGGGTTTGAAGGGAGCTCTGGTGTTAGTTTTGCGAGTTCACGGGCCCAGGTCTCTCTGGCATGGTGTGGTGGTCCCTTCTTCTCACCTACGACTTTCAGCCTTCGTGGGGATACACTGTCACCATTTTTGCTGTAGATGTTGTCCATGAAGTTTTGGTTTTGTTTTTCCAGTTCTGTTCTCTTTTGCTGTGGAGATTTGGGGATGTTAAAAAAAATATGGGCCGTTAATATTCATCTCCCATCCTTTTGATTAATTGAAATTATTAGGAAATTTTAAATGTAGCTATGTACCTGGTGGTATTAGTGAAATGCTAACCAACCACTGTATCCTGTGTGTCAGAAATGTCCTCTCCAGGCCACACGTCCTCTGAAGTTTCTAAGGAAGGATTCTTGCCTCTCCTGCAGCTGTGGTGGTTACCAGCAGTCTTTGGCTTGCGGCTGCACAGTTCCTATCTCTGCCTCTGTCTTCACACGATGTTCTCTCTGTCTGTGTCTGTGTCTCTCCTCCTGAGGTCACCAGTCATTGGATTAGGGCCCACCTCATCCAATATGACCTCATTTTACCTTGATTACCTCTGCAAAGACCCTATTTCTAATAAAGCCACATTCCCAGGTACAGGGTGGACATGGACTTTTGGGGGACACTATTCAACTCAGTACAAGGGTCTTAGGCTATATAAACGTATAATAGGAGGATTTCCCGGATAAAGAGAAAGAAATATGTCTCCCGAAGAAGGGAGTCAGAAGATTTAAGCTCTTCCCGTCTCCGTATCAAGCGAGAGGCACGTGCCTCATGACTCAGCCAGGGCCTCAGAGACAAGTGCCCTCCAGTCAGCTCCGGACTCCTCCTGAGTTTCCACTGTGCCCTTGGAGGTCTCCTCTGGGCTAATCGTCACGTGGCCCTTGCACAAGGCTGGCGCCTAATTCCCTGCCATCCTTTAGGGAGCCCGTAATCTGAAAAGCTGTCATAGAGAAGCCTTCTATCTCTGGACCCAGTGGGTGGGAAGTCAGAAAGAACTGTTCTGTGCTCCCTTTTCTGACCATTGAATTCCTATAATTGAGCTTCTTTTTAAAAGCCCGAAACCCTCACACATGCAGAGAAGGAAGCAAGGAGTCAGAATACGTGCCAAGAGCTATAAATTTTCTCTGTCTGTCTGGGGCCATTATTCCACTGCCTACAGGCACTTACTCGGCAGCTCAGAGCAAATCAGTCACATCCACCAACCCAGGTGGATGCGCTGGTTATTTAATTAATTGGATGTACGCAGTTCGGTGTCCTGGCTCTTGCATGGGAGTGTCCGCCAAATTCTCAGCAGTCTAGAAATATCCCAAAGAACTTTTCTGACTTATAAATAGAATTGTTATAACCGTCTCTCCTTTGTTCACCCCAAGGCCTAGCTCTCATCAGTCTGTTTTAACAACAGTAGTAACAATAACAACAGCTCCATTCCAATCCATCATTTCTGGACAGCGTTCTATGTCTTTGGGACATCGGCAGCCGCTTCACAGTGAATGTGGGAGGAGTCTCCTAGCTTGCTGACATGGTCTTCTGCCAGATTAATGTGCCCTTTGCCTTTATGCATCATTTTGAAAGGATTTGAGGAGCTTTTCCAGGAGCTTTAACTCTACTGGACATCACACATTGAACGTTTGCGACCTGAGGCCGCCTGGCCGGGTAGAGTTAGCTGCTTATTCTCCAGATCTCATAATTACCCCGTCTGTCCCTCACTATCCCCTACCATTCTCATCAGTCTCCTATTCATCTTCTACTAACTCCTACCAACTTTGAATCAACCTCACAGCAAGTTGGCCTCTCAATTCCATATCATCAGCCAGTTATCTCTCAACCTCATGTCACTGTTCCTAGCAATCCAAGGCCAGATGCCGTATGGACTTCCTTTTACTCTCTTTTTTTTTTTTTTTTGCGGTACGCGGGCCTCTCACTGTTGTGGCCTCTCCCATTGCGGAGCACAGGCTCCGGACGCGCAGGCTCAGCAGCCATGGCTCACGGGCCCAGCCGCTCCGCGGCATGTGGGATCTTCCCGGACTGGGGCACGAACCCGTGTCCCCTGCATCGGCAGGCGGGCTCTCAACCACTGCGCCACCAGGGAAGCCCTCCTTTTACTCTTATATGGAACATCTTCTTGGGACTCTAATGGATGGTGCTTTTGGATCATTTGGGCACTTGTATCTGTCACTGCACGTATATTTCCATTTCTGTGTATCTTAACACATTCTTCTTTCCCTTCTGGTTTTCCTCCCTTGGATTTCTCCTCTTCCTCTGGGAACTAGATCTGTCTAGTCTGCTTTCCCTCTATGCCTTTCTCTAACAGGGGTATTGCGCAGACATAAGTTGCAGACAAAAGGAGCAGCTCCAGCTATTTCAGTCCAAGAGGGATTCAATACAGAGAATAGCTGTTTATAAAATTGTTGCCAAGACAGGAAGCTCAGGCTCTAGGCTGAGTGTCCATGCCCAGCTCCCAGAGAAACACTGAAGAACCGGCACAGGCATATTTGGTGAGCACCAATATCTGAGCAAACATCTCAGTTCTTTACTCCGTAAACATGATAGCTTTCTGCCTTTGCATTTTCCTTTGAATTATTATCTCATAACAATTCCTGTAGTGCATCCCAACATTGCCTCAGCTGTAATATCAGGAAAAGGGGTTCTCACACTTTCAGACTCAGGCCAGGATTGGGGGGAGGACCTGGGATCACCTAGAGGACGTAGTGTTGAGGCTGCAGCAGGAAAGACATTTCTAAAAGAGATAACTAAATACATCAGAGAAATGAAGGAAATAAGAAAAAGGTTATAGGAATGAAAAACTGTGGGAAAGAATCGGGGCTAGTGCTAAACATAAATTCCTTACTCTTGGAATATTCCATTATATCCATACAAAATGAAAATCCCCTCCACTCTACCCCAGATGGATGGACCTCTGACCAAGAATGGAGCGTGTTCTCCTTTACTGGACAATGTCTGTTATTAGGCTAAACGTGTCTTCTTGCAAATTCCATCCATCGGTTCTATTTCTTTTCTTTTCTTTGTATGATATATAATTTTATTTTGATTAAGTGTTGTTTTAACTCCTAACAAATATTTTTATTTTTTTTTATTGAAGTATAGTCGATTTACAATGTTGTGCCAGTCTCTGCTCTACAGCAAAGTGACTCAGTTATACACATACAGACATTCTTTTTTTATATTCTTTTCCATTATGGTTTATCACAGGATATTGAATATATTGAATATAGTTCTCTGCATATATACAATGGGATACTACTCGGCCATAACAAAGAACTAAATAATGCCACTTGCAGCCACATGGATACAACTAGAGGTTATCATACTAAGTGAAATAAGTCAGAAAGGGAAGGACAAATACCATATGATATCACTTACATGTGGAATCTAAAATATGACACAAATGAACCTGCCTGCAAAACAGAAACGGACTCTCAGACGTAGAGATGTGACTAACAAATATTTTTCACCACATCAGCTAACAAATAGCAAGATGGCTAGATTTTATTAAAAATTAAAAAAATTGGGCTTCCCTGGTGGCGCAGTGGTTGAGGGTCCGCCTGCCGATGCAGGGGACGCGGGTTCGTGCCCCGGTCTGGGAAGATCCCACATGCCGCGGAGCGGCTGGACCCGTGAGCCACGGCTGTTGAGCCTGCGCGTCCGGAGCCTGTGCTCCGCAACGGGAGAGGCCACAGCAGTGAGAGGCCCGCGTCCGGCAAAAAAAAAAAAAAAAAAAAAAGTTTTGTTTTTGTTTTTTTGTTTCATCGGTTCTAGTTCTTCTTTCACCAACCCCTTGACAATGACTCAGGTATATTAGGCAGATGCCTTCGTCTCCTCAACCTCTTCTTCTCCAGGCCAAACGATGCCCAATACTCCAGTAACTCCTTATACGGTGTAATTTTGAGATGCTGACAACAAACGGCACCGCAGCCCTCACCAGTGGCCTGAAGCCACTGATCTCATTAGCCCGCAGAGCTTCAACCTTGGGTTACCCCCGTGGGGAGGAAGTGGGGGAGCCCCTCAAGGCTCCGAGGGCTTGATCGATAAAATCAACACAAATGGTAAGAGGCCATTTGTCAGACCAATGGTAAGAGTGCTTCTGGGTCAAACACAAACCAAAGAGACGGCATTAACAGAGCTATAGAAATAATATGACAGGAGAGAAGGGGATTTGGGCATAGATGCAAAATGGGGGATCAGAGAGATGAAAGCTGACAGCATCTGTCCGGTACAGTCGGGGGACTGGACGTTGAATCCGAGTACTATGAACAATCAGGTCATGGGACAGCCGGTCGGCTTGGGTGAAACATCCTCCGGTAATAGCCACCTGCCTTTAATCTGATTCCACGTTCATCAAGCAGTGTTTAGATGAATAATTTCACTTCCTGTTTCCCTGATACTGGGAAGGAGAATGTGCTGGTGGGAAACATGAGAATTCTGGTCACTGGAATGGGATCCCCTGCTCTGCGAATGAAGACAACGGTGTCTGGTTAATAGTCTATGTAAGTTGGGAAATGTTCCCTGCTCCCATCACCCATAGGTACTGTGCATCACAGACAGTTGCCTTCCTATCTATTTTCCATTCTTCCTTATTAATAGAATCCCATGTGTCCGCCTAAAAATTCTTACTTCCCCTGATTCCCTCGCAGCTAAAGGTAACCACGTGCCACAGTTCTGGCCAATGCACCGTAGATGGAAGTCCCTCGGAGTGTGTTTGTTTTCTGGAGAATGAAAGGAAAGCCTTACTAGGAGAAAGTGTTTTTGCCCTTTCCGCTTTTATCTACTAGAACATGGCTGTGATGTCTGGAAGCACAGCAGCCATTTTATGACAACAAGGACAAAAGTCACACCCGAGGATGTCAGAGAAAGAAGATAGAGGGGCCTCTGGCTCCTTATGACATCCATGAGCAGCTGCATGGGCCCTGAATTGCTTTCCTCCAGAGACTGTTAGAAAAATAAGCCACTATCTGTTTAAGCCACAGTTGGTTGGGCGTTTTACCATTTAGAGCAGAATATAGTCTTCATTGGTGCAGGGTCTAAGTGGAGTTTCTAAGCCGGCAAAGCAGACAAGACTCTAGAATGTGGTTAATTCACAAGGTGAAGCATCTATGAGGCTCCCTGGTGGTCAAGGCCTGGGGATGCCTCTTGGTTTTCTTCTGATCATAAACGTAACTCATATATTTTGTGAAAATTCAGGTGAAACGTAAATCATAAAGAATAAAGAAAAAAATCACTCTAAAGTCTACCACCCAGAGATAACCATTGCTTGCACAGTAGTGAATGTCCTCATAGACGTTCGTTTCTGTAACACAAATGTTGATACTACAGTTTTGACATAAAAGGGATTTGCATTTTGTAACTTGCTATTCACTTGACAGTTGTGGACATCATTCCTGTGATTTTGTTTTGAAAATCCATTCTATTGTCAGAGTAAATATAGATCTCTATTATTAATTGTAGCGATTTTAATATTCAAATATTGTTATTTAATTAGGTCTACTATAATTTAGCCAACAAATCCTCGGTTGGTATCTAATTTTTGATATTCTGTATAGGGCTGTAGTAAAATGTCTTGGGTAAATATTTTTGGGAACTTTTCTGATTATCTCCTAAGAAATCCCTGGAAGCGGATTGCTGGCTCTGAGGGTTCTGCAAGTGTGCCTAGGTCTCACTCGTGCGCTCCAGGCCACACTGCTTCCTGCTGTGTGATCCCTGCATTCCAAGGTCATTCTGCTGACTTGTCCTTCTACATGTTTAAGCTCTCTAGTTTCAGTGGGGCCTGACATTGCTTAGAGTGGTTTAACCACTGCCTTTTCTCTAATAAATGCTCCACGAGAGCTGTTCAAGATTCTGCGGCATTTCTTAAGCTCTTATTATGGGCTGAATTAGGCCACCTCTCCCCAACCAATGAATACGCTGAAGGCCTAACCCCTAGTACCTCAGAATGTGACTGTATTTGGAGATAGAGCCTTTAAAGAGGTTATTAAGATAAAGTGAGGTCATATGGGTGGGCCCTACTCCCATATAACTGGTGTCCTTATAAGAAGAGGAGATTAGGACCCAGACACACACAGAGGGAAGGTCATGTGAGGACATGGGGAGAAGACGGCCGGCCATATGCCAAGTAGAGAAGCCTCAGAAGAAGTCAACTCTGCCAACACCTTGATCTCGGACTTCTAGCCTCCAGAATGTAAGAAAAGAAAATTCTGTTGTGTAACTAGCCAGTGTGTGGTCCTTTGTTATGGCAGTCCTAGGAAACTACCAGAGTCCAAATCTCACCTTTCTGGAACCACTCTCAGGGGAGGTTTCCTTCTTCGGAGACCCAAATTAGGCTCAACTGGGGTTCTGTTTATGAAACCGTACAAGGTTCCACTTTCTAAGAGAGACAATAGTCAGAATGGATTTTCTTAACCAAATCCCTTTATTTTCCAATAAAGCACACATTGAGTAATAATCCCACCCTCAGTGGCATTCAGCCTCTCTGTGGAAGTGGTCTCTCTGCACAGCACCCAGCATCCCACCTGTCTCCACTCTCCCCACTTAGGAGAGGCAGGCAAAAAGAGGTGAGGCTGCGGGACACTTAATGGGTATAAATACATCACTGCTTTTCTCCAGGGAGGCTAGCTGCACCCCTTCTTTCTGCCCAAGTCGATCGACAGTGATGACGATGGATTTCAATATTCCTGTCCTCGCAGGGGAATTGAGAAACAGGCTTCCCCTGATCTCTCATAGAGATATTGTAAAGTAGCTAGCATGCAAAGTTTTCTAGTGAAACAGTGTAAGACATAAAGACTAAAAGAAGATTCCGTATCTCACTCTGGCAATGTCTCATTCCTGTTAGGTTTATACTATCACTTAAAAAAAAATTCCATCTGTGGGATTTTTGGATGTCAAGGTGTCTGTTCCACCTCGGCCTGGCCTCCCTGGAGACTCCTGTCCCCTGTGTGGGGCGGAACCACGCCGGGCTGGACGGGTCCCTCACCTCGTGCGTTGTTGCCGTGGCCAAGCGTGGCTCCTGCATCTTTTGATTAAACGGAGACTTCAGGCCTCTGTCACAGGGGCCTCCAAAACTGGAGGGTGAGGCTGGGCCCAGGACAGGCCTGGCAGCCCCTCCTTCCCCGAGCCGGGGTCCTCATTGCTCTGTGATGTCCAGGGTGGCCTGAGGCCTGCACCAGGCAGAACCAGGACCCTCCATTTCCAGGCTGGAAGACCGCCAAGGATGCTTGAGCCGAATCACATGTTGACAGGTTTTCAGGCTTTTCTACCACAATATCGGAGTTGGACACATTGACCAAATAAAGTTGAAAGTTTCTGCCGAAAAAGAGAAGATTCGTGCCCTCTTCTATTCACTTGTTATAACTCCATGAAGTGTCTTGTGGGACCAGGATATCCTAGGCCTTGGTACCAGTCTCTCTTAGTGACGGTTTTCAAAATCCATACATTCACAGGTGACGGAAACGTTGTCATTGGCAAATGGACAAAGGTCATCCCCCAACCCACCGCTTCTACAGAATCGCCCAGGTGTCCCTGGCAGAACAACTCTTTTTTGATTGCCTCCTGGATACGAGGAGAGGGAGATTTTTTTTTTTGCCTATTTTTCTTTTCAAAAATTGTGGTAGACTACACAACATGAAATTTACCATCTTAACCATTTTTTTTTTTTTTTTTTTTTTGTGATACGCGGGCCTCTCACTGTTGTGGCCTCTCCCGTTGAGGAGCACAGGCTCCGGACGCGCAGGCTCAGCGGCCATGGCTCACGGGCCCAGCCGCTCCGTGGCATGTGGGATCTTCCCGGACCGGGGCATGAACCCGTGTCCCCTGCATCAGCAGGCAGACTCTCAACCACTGCGCCACCAGGGAAGTCCCTGTCCCATTTATTTAGATCTTTTATTTCATTTAATAGAAGGTAAAATTTTCCTCTGTTGAGAGTGATGTATTTTTTGTCATATTTAAAGATATTTTATAGCTTTTGTTGTTATTATGAATGGTGCCCTATCTTGTACTGCATTCTAGGTGGTTATCGTGGTACAGAGAAAGTGTTATTGATCTTTGTAAGTTGATCTTACATTCATCCAATAACCCTCTTTTCAGTTCTAATACTTTGTTCAGATTTCTATGTAGATGGTCATATTGATCACAAATAACAACACTTGTAGCTCTTTCCTTCCAGCTCCTACACCTTTATTTCTTTTTCTTGTTTTATAACATTGGCCGGGACCTCTGGTTCTTTGTTACATAACAGCAGTGCTAACAGGCATCCTTATCTTGTTGCCAATGTTAACAGGAATGTTTCCAAAGTTTCTCCATGAGGTATGATGTTTGTTGTGGAGTTTTCATATACAGCCTTTAAAAGTTGAGGTGGTTTCATTCAAATTCTGGTTTTCCAAATTACTCTGTGACTCTGTGCCGGGAAGGGCTGTCCATCCCTGTGCCCCCAGCCCACGTGGTGTAGCCACACTCCAGCCATTGGACCCACATTGCAACTTCATGATTTGAAGATTTCCAAGTCACGTGTCAAACACATATAGGACGTCCCTACTCATGGGAAGCACCCTCCATTGCTGTCCTGTCCTCCATCGCAGCTCGGCCCAGGTGGAGATGATGACACCTTCCTACTACACACAGACATCATCTGGGCACACCTGTGGGGCCCAATGCCTAGATGGGAGGTGACGTGGAGGGAACACTGTGAATCAGGCTGTCTTGTGTTTGAAACTGCAACCGGCCACTTGCTAGCTATGTGACCGTGGCAAATTATTTAACCTTTCTAAGCTTCAGTTTCCTCATTTGTAAAATAGGGAAAATAAGGGTACCTACTTCCCGGGGAAGCTACTTGGTAGGTTGTCAAATAAAATAATCCGCAAAAGCATTCGACAGAGAGTAGTAACTGTCAGCTATTGGCTTTGTAACCATGAAAGGAAAGTCAGTAACACATTCAAGTATTTTCACAGGACTTTGAATGATATGCAGAAGGCTCTTGATAAAACGTTAAGCGAAAGCCGCAGGTTTCACAAACTAAGTCAACATTTGTTTAACAGTGTTTTAAAATCTGCGGAAGTAAAAGACTGAAGAGAAATGTATCAAAATGAAGCATTATAGGTGATTTTTTTTCTGTGTTTTCACATTTTTCTCCAATGAGCACACGATTACTCTTATAACCTTTAAAACATGTTTTATGGAAACAAACAACTCAGTGTGACTCAGCTGTGACAAGTTGGCCAAGAAAGCTAGTGCTGTCTTTGGCTGTCTCAGGAGAACCCAGCGCCCGGAGCTGGAGGTGGCGGCCCTGCCACGCTTGGCGCTGGCCAGACCCCGTCTAGATTAGGGTTTTGTTTAGCTTTGGGCGTAGGTAACCATGGGAATCTTAAATGTCATGGCGGAGCAAAAATGTAAGTGTGCGAGGGCCTCAAAGGCTAGAGGAAAACAGGGCTGGAAAAGCAGACAGGGAGTGAAGACAGATTGGGAGAAGCAGAGGGGCTCCCAGCCCGGGGCAGTGGGGGAGGAGGGGAGGAGGAGAGGGGAGAAGAGAGGAAGACAGTGAGAGAGAGAGAGAGGGAGGGGGAGAGGGAGAGGGATGGGGGAGGAAAGCAGAGATGGGGGGGGGGAGGAGCATCGGGAGAGAGGAGCCCCGGTTGAGGACGGGGCTTCTGCTCGGGGCCGTCTGACTTAGGGCCGCCGTTGCCTTTCTTGTCCCTGGCACATTGTCTGGCACATTCTCCTGGGCACTGCCCTTTTCTACCCCAACTGTAAGGTTGAGTGTGGGTGCAGGTTCCTTACAGATCCTGCCCACTGCCTCACGGTCCACGGATCCTGGCCAATAGATGTCCTTCCGGGGAGTTTGTAAACTGGCCCTGGGGACAGCATCACCTCCTGTCAGTCTGGGGGCCACGAGCCCTGCACGTGGAGCGCTCCCTCTGGGAGGATGGACTCCCCGCAGAGGCTCAGGCACAAGGCGTGGACGTTGACCTCCGGCGGCGGGCTGGTCCCGGGTCTGAGGGGATCTGTCCTTCTCCAAGGTCTGGTCCTTTAACCCGCCTTCGCTGGAAGCGTCACCCAGATGGCTTTTCAAAGCCTGTCTCTTCTTCCTCAACCTGATTCAGGCTGGGTTTTTATCACTTGCAACCAAAACAGTCCTGAGTAGTTCAGAACGACAGATCTGAGTGGCTGCGAGGAGCTGAAGTGAGAGGCTCTGTCTGTCTGTGTGTCTGTCTGTCTGTCTCTCTGTGGTTTCTCTCTCTCTGTCTCTCTCTCTCTGTCTCTCATTTTCTCAGCCTCAGTGCCTCACTTTGGCTCGTCTTTCCAAGTCCTCTCTCCCCCCTGGCCCCCACTGTCTGGAATGAGTTCTCCCCCAGGCTCCCATCCCGCTTCTCAGCTCCCCTGCACCCCTGCCTGTCCACCTCCCCACCGCCCTCCCCAGTGGGGCTTTCTCCACCCAGGGGTCCAGCTCTGTGAGTGCTCCTGGCCCGACGTCCTCTTCCTCGTCCACAGCAGTCCCCCCTCCTCCCTGCCCTCCCCCGACCCTGGGGTCCCGCTCGGCGGGGTTGGGGGGTGCCGGCACATCTCCACAGTCAGGCTGGAAGCCCCGCGAGCTGCTCCCCTTCCATCCTTCTCTACCTCCCGTCGCCATGCGCGGTGCTTAACTTCCTGGAGTGTTCTGGAATCTGCCTCTCCTTCTAACCCTCCCGCCCCTGCCTGATTTGGCGTCTTCTGTCTCTGGCATGAATACTTCGAGTGGTAAATCGTCTCTCTGCCTCTACGTTTGCTCCTCTCGAACCCACCCTCCTGGCTGTCATCTTGTACAATCAACAGATCCATCGTCTTGCCCTGCGGAGAGCACTGCCGAGGGCCCATCAGCCCCAAGGAAATCTCAAGGGCCCTCGGAACGGTAGGTGGCAACTCCCGCCTTCTTCTCCTGCTCCAGCCACAGAGGAATTTGCAGTTCCCAGCGCAGAGCACCACGATCCCCTTCTCTGGGCCTCGGCTCAAGCCGCCACCCTGCCTGAGCCCTTCCCTCCCTGCCTGGGCCACTCTGTGCCTCAGTTAGACCCCGGTCCCTGCCAGACCCTCTCCACCCCTGCCGCACCCCGGCCCCCCGGGAGGGGTTCTCTGCAGCCCCACCAAGACTTCCAGTTATTTCCTCGGGGATTGGTGTTTCCTACTAAGCTCGGGCGCATAAGGACTGGCGGTCTCTGCACCCCGTCTCTGAGGTGTGGTCCAGGAACGTGGAGAAGATGAGGTCTAAGGGTAGAGATGGAGATGGTGTTTGTGTAGCGGAAGCAGGGTGTCCAGGATGGCTTCCCGGTCCTTGGCATAGGTGGGAGACTTGCAGATGGAGTCCTGGAGCTGGGAGCACGGGAGGAAGAGCAGGTGGACGGGGACCGGGGTGGGAAGGTGGGGAGCTGGCTTGGATTCTTGTAGGACATTTAGGTAAACATGCAGATCTTGGAGTTTAGGAGAAGAATCTGGACATGGGACACACATTTGTGAATCATATCAATAAAGGGGTTGGAAAGTATGCTGTGTTGGCATAAAGGAATTTTCAGCGTCCTATGTTAATAGGTGGCCGAGGTTGCTAGTTGCTTTCAGCTCTCCATTCTCACATTCTTTTTTCCAAACTGAACCCTGAAATTATTTGGGGGTAGTGATGTTAAGGTAAAAGATTCCAGTCTCCGGCCTCCCTATCTGGCCAATGAATTGTAAGTAGAACTACACGATGTCTCTGAATTCTGGGAAAGCTCCTTAGAGCATGGGGCCATGCATTTCTCTCCCCTCCTCTATCCTACAGCATAGTACTCAGATGTGATGGCTGGAGCTCTAGCAGTCACTTTGGAGCAGGAGGCTGAAGGCCATATCCTAGGGGTCTGTGTTGAAGAGGAAGGAGGCTGCCTCCTGGACACACACCTTCGTGGAGCTCCTACACCAGCCCAGGGCGCTTTTCACATAGAAACAAATATAGCTTCTTTCTCGCCAAAGCCACTGTTTTATTTTTCTGTTAAATTTGGCGGAACTTAGGTAGTCCAAATGAGCACATTATTGGTCAAGCTCTAGCCTTGTACCTGTGGGCATTTCCAGTCTCGGTGAGGTTAGCCGTGAACACCGGGCTGCCTGTGGGAGCTGACAGCTAAGGTGAGCTGTGCCACCTGGTGGACACACGGCAGACAGCATGCCTTTCAAGGAAGCACAGCGTCAAGCTGCTTAAGCCGGGATGCTTTTCTGGGCTGTCTGGCTTTTCCCAATGGTCTGCACCCCAGCTTGCTAAATTGACCTCAACCCCAAGTCGTCTTTTAGCCAGCAACAAAATGAGTGTTCCAGGGTCCTGAACGTCAGTGGACCTCTGAGAACTCCAGGAATTCCCAGCCGCACTGAGTTTTTTGGCCCGGGTTGTGTTCTCAGAACTAATGAGGCTGTTTCTAGCTACCCCGGCTGGGTCCTCCCGCCCCTAAGCTGAGAACTTCTGTACTAAATAAAGGATTCCATGTGACCTCTCCTCCCGCAGACTCTGGTCTCAAAGCCATCGTTAAAGGAGGAGAAGCGGGAGGGAGATGACTCACTGCCTCTCCGAGCGGGAAATGAACACCAAGGGAGCCGAACCTGCCAGCTGCAGCGAACAAATGGATTTGTAGCCATTGTAGCCACAGGCAAAGTGGGCTGGAGTGGGCAGGCTGCCGGCTGCTTCCTCCTGCTGACCGCTGGTACAAGCCTCAATGGCCAACCATGTCCCAAGTAGAGTTCAAATTGCAAAAACGAGTCTTGGAGGTTTAGAAATTCCAGAGATTTGGTGGAAAGACCCCTGGCACCCGGACACACGGGTTTACACCCAGTCTGGTCATGGGCGGTGTGTAACCCGGGGCCCACTTTCTCTCTCTGGCCTCACTTGGAACAGGAGGTGGCTGGGACACCACTGTGTTGCCGCCTAGGCCTCTGTAATAAGTGTGGCCCTGCGTCACTAAAGCAAGACCGCGTAGGCTTTGGGGAGCAGCACAGATACCAAGAGCAGGAAGATGGCTTCTCCAGCTTTAACTGGTAGTAGGAATGAGACGACTGCCATGCGAGGAGGTCAATGTCACCTAGGAAGTGGTGGACTTCAGCAGACTGACGTAGGTCCTTGGTTTTTCCCGGGGGTGGGGGCAGGGGACCTGTAAGGCTGGGGTGGGGGAATGCGGTGGGGGGAGGAGAGCCAGAGGGCAGAGAGAGCAGCCCCAGGGTCAAGGGCAGTGGGGCAGTGAGTATGGAGGAGATAGAGCTGGAAGAGGGAATGAGGTCTATGGGGCAGGGAGAGGGGGACGAAGGGTACCCCCAGTCCAGAAGCTGTGACCCTCAGGCTGGAAGGAAGGAATGAGTGTCAAGCCGAGGAAACTCAGTCGTGTGTGAGTTGCACCGCACGGCGCTTATTGGCAGAGCTGGGCTGGCCCAGGCTCTCTACCTCCGGGGAGGATGCTCCAGCCTGAGGGGCCCTGGGGTTAGAGTCCTGCTTCCCTGGAATCAGAACCCAGATGACCGGGAAGGCTCTGCTTTGTAATTCTTTCTCCTTTTTATACTTGAAATGAGAAAAATGAGAACATTCTTAAAGAAACCCTACACCTTTTGACTCTTCTCTGAGACAGGGGTTCCTCCGTGTGGGCCAGGAAGTCCCCCACCACCCCCTCCGCCGCCCCTCCTTCCCAGAGAAGCTCTCCCTCCCTGCCCCGGGGCTGCCTTAATCTGTGCCCCATTCTTGGAAGGCCTCTCAAAGCAACAGGTTCCTGTGTCCCTAAATCTTCTGGCTTCATCCTCTGTCGTTCTGTAAAGCAATCTAGTCCTCTCTCCCTTTTTCCTATTTCCATCTCCACCTGGTAGAGGAGGGGCCACAGACAAAATGACAATCTGCTTTACGTGGGAGGGGGAGCGGAGGGAGGGGGAACCTGTTGTTCTCTCCTCTTCTCTCGATGGCCCAGGAAGTTTCCTGGTGGGGCGGTGTCTCTTCCCACTCAGAGCTTCTCCTTCTGTCGCTGCGCCGCCAGCAGCTTTGCCGAGCCTGGCATGGGGGAGCCCCGCAGCAACGCTTCCAGCAGAGCTGGGGGAAATGCATAGGACCAATCCCCCCATCCCGGGGTCCAAGCCTTCGGCAGGTACGGATCCGATGGGGGAAGGTGTGTATAACACGGTCTCCCTCCTCGGTACATCTTCTCCCTCAACCAAACACACATAGAGTCGTGCCAGGCAGCCCCTATATTCTGGGGTCTGAGCCGCCAGAGGACTGTGGGCCAGTCTGGCCACATGGGAGGCAAATCACAGGGCACACCCATGGCCCAGGCTGCAGTCTGCCTACCCCAAAGGATGCAGCCAGGGTCCTCCTCTGGACACTAGCTTCATAGATGTGACTTGGGTCAGACCACCCTGGCAGCCCTGTTTGAGCACCGCTGGTCCTGTTTCCTGGGGGCCAACGTGACATGAGCCAACTTACTGAACAGTCTGAGCCAGAAGGGGCGAGAAGTGGAAATGGAGGCTTCCGGGGCTTCCCTGGTGGCGCAGTGGTTGAGAGTCCGCCTGCCGATGCAGGGGACGTGGGTTCGTGCCCCGGTCCAGGAAGATTCCACATGCCGCGGAGTGGCTGGGCCTGTGAGCCATGGCCGCTGAGCCTGTGCGTCCGGAGCCTGTGCTCCGCAACGGGAGAGGCCACAACACTGAGAGGCCTGCGTACCGCAAAAAAAAAAAAAAAAAGTCCACATGCCACCGCAACTAAGAGGCCCATATGCCTCAAGGAGGATCCCACGTGCAGCAACTAAGACCTGGTGCAGCCAAAATAAATAAATAAATTAAAAAAAAAAAAGAAAAGAAATGGAGGCTTCCACCTGCTGCCTTTCCACCTGCCGTGCAGGTCCTGGGACACTTCCTCTCCCTCCCTCCTCCGTCTGTCTCTCTGGGGACAGGCCCTGCGGCTGTGTCTTCCATGCTGCAGGTTCCACCAGCGGGAGGCCCTGCTGGGAGATTGGGGTGGGTCATCCCCATCCGTCTCCGTCTGTGGATAGACGCCCACAGGGTCCAGCTTCCAGGGGTGAACCTGGCCCCTGGGTCTGGGAGCCCCTCTTCCTCCCTTTGTCCCCCACTCCCGGGCTGGACGTGTCTCTGGAATGCCTGCCCCTGCTTGTTTCTTAGCACCTCTGTCACCTAAGTCACCAGGTCCCTAACTTCATGGGTCTCTGTGCTAAGTGCCCCAGGGCTTCTGTTTCCCCACAGCCACGTCTGCTGGGCCTTTCATCCTGGCCTTAACCTGGGAGCAGATCCCACCATTGATTTTTTTTTTTTTTTTTTTTTTTTTTTTGCGGTACGTGGGCCTCTCACTGCTGTGGCCTCTCCCGTTGCGGAGCACAGGCTCCGGACACGCAGGCTCAGCGGCCATGGCTCACAGGTCCAGCCGCTCCGCGGCATGTAGGATCTTCCCAGACCGGGGCACGAACCCGTGTCCCCTGCATCGGCAGGCGGACTCTCAACCGCTGCACCACCAGGGAAGCCCCCACCATTGATTTTTGATTATGTTTGGGTATTAAACACCCTGTCGAGTTGATTTAAAACTCTTATCTGACAGCCAAGTCAAAGTTTTTCCTCCCACTTCTGCTGGATCCCAGGTCCACGGGTCCTGGCCTGGGAATGGGCAGGGTCTGCTTTCCCCCGACTGGGACAGGGCCAGGCAGGGGTGGGATGAGGATTGAGGAAGACTGGCCCTGCTGGTGTGGGCCATTCCTGCCATCCCCGGGCTCAGGACGGCAAGCGGCAGGTACATGACACCCAAAAGGACCAGGTGGAGTGCAGCGAGCTGTATGGGGACCCTCTCCCGCCTGCTGGGGGGCGCGAACAGGAGACAGCTGGGAACTCATGGTTGGGCCTCTGGGGCCCTGTGACGCCCAAAGGTGTCGAGGCAGTACATGAAATTTCAGGCCCTCCAATCCATGGCGGTACTCTGTGTTTTCAGCTTTGGACTTTACCAAAGATTTGTGGATGCGGAAAAAGCCCCGTTCCGTAATCAGTTGCCTTTTTCTCATCCTTCTTTCTAATTAGCTTCCTTAAGGGTGAGAATTCAGGCATCTGCTCAGGCTTATGGTCAAGTCTAAATCTCTCCAAATTCTTTTTGGCTATAAATTGTTCCAGCAGTGACCTGACCGGCCAGTCCGGAGCCTCCTGCTGGGCCACGGACACTCAGCTCAGAGGGCCAGCAGCCAGGTCATGTGGGTTTCACTCTCATGCTGACACTTCTTCCCTCTTGTTGATGTGGATCACAGCCAGGAATTCCAGTGTGGAATCGGAGATCTTTGTGGCTTGGGGCAGAAAATACTCCTAATTCTAGATCCTGTAGGAAAATGTAAGAAGTGATGAAGAGCAAAAAGACCCTACTCTTTCCTTCCTTTTTCTCTCTATGCCCCGTCTCTTCCTCTCTTCTTTTTTTTTTTTTTTTTTACGGTACGGGGGCCTCTCACTGTTGCAGCCTCTCCTGCTGCGGAGCACAGGCTCCGGACGCGCAGGCTCAGCGGCCATGGCTCACGGGCCCAGCCGCCCCGCGGCACGTGGGATCCTCCCGGACCGGGGCACGAACCCGCGTCCCCTGCATCGGCAGGTGGACTCTCAACCACTGCGCCACCAGGGAAGCCCCCTCTCTTCTTTTTTAAAAAATATAACAGCTTTATTAAAATATAATGCACATACATACAATCCGCCCATTTAAAGTGTGCAATTCAGTGGTTTTTAATATTTTCACAGAGTTGTGTGACCACTACCACATTGAATTTTAGAACATTTTTTAGCATCTCCAGAAAGAAACCGTACACCCATTAGCAATCACTCCAAATTTCTCCCCAACACTCTCCAGCCCTAGGCAATCGTTAATCTACAGAAATAGCAAGATGGCCGCAGCATTTTACATTTCCACAGCAATGTATGACGGTTCCCATTTCTCTACATGCTCGCTGACATGTGCTATTGTCTGTCTTGTTGATTTTAGCACCCTAGTGAACGTGAAATCGTATCTCTTTGTGGTTTTGATTTGCATTTCTCTAATGACTAATATAATGTTGAGCATCTTTGAATATGCTCATTGGCCATCTGACATCTTCTTAGGCGAAATGTCTATTCAATGCTTTGCCCAGTTTTAATTATTTGTCTTTTTTTATTGATAAAGTGTGTGTGTGTGGGCGTGCACACGCGTACACATATAGAGTCTGGACACCAGACCCTTGTCAGGTATATGATTTGTAAATATTTGCTCCCATTCTGTAGGTTGTCCTCTCATTTTCTTTCTTTCTTTTTTTTTTTTTAAATAAATTTATTTATTTATTTTTGGCCGCATTGGGTCTTCGTTGCTGCGCGCGGGCTTTCTCTAGTTGCGGCGAGCGGGGCCTACTCTTCATTGCGGTGCGCGGGCTTCTCATTGCGGTGGCTTCTCTTGTTGCGGAGCATGGGCTCTAGGTGCGCGGGCTTCAGTAGTTGTGGCACGCAGGCTCAGTAGTTGTGGCTTGTGGGCTCTAGAGCGCAGGCTCAGTAGCTGTGGCACACGGGCTTAGTTGCTCCGTGGCATGTGAGATCTTCCCGGACCGCAGCTTGAACCTGTGTCCTCTGCATTGGCAGGTGGATTCTTAACCACGGCACCACCAGGGAAGTCCCGTGTCCCCTTAATTTCTTGATAAAGTCCTTTGAAGAACAAAAGTTTTTAACAGTGGTGAAGTCAAATTTATATATTTTTTCTTTAGACCATTAAGACAGTTAAGACAAACTTGCACTGATACTGGACACTGACCCTGCCCCCGCCCCCAGGCTTCTTGCTGTTGCTGGTTTGTTGCTTTGGTGACTTTGCTGGGTTATTTTTGTGGAGTGTGTTTACCCGTAGTGTGAAGGCTCTAATGTTGCTCCTCAGAAGGTGCAGACTCAGCCTGTGCACAATCACCCTGGGACGAGAGTAGCTTGATTTTCTCTTCCCCTGACCTCTCTCTTAAACCTTCTGTCTCTGTTGGCATCACACTCAGATGTTAGGCTCCACTGACTACTGGTTGACTACTCTATTGTTTTCAACCGTGCCTGGGGTATACAGTGCCTCACTGTCTGATCCAGTTTAAATTTGGGCCTCTTTATGGGAGTGTTTTTTTTTACATATTTATTGGAGTATAATTGCTTTACAATGGTGTGTTAGTTTCTGCTTTATAACAAAGTGAATCAGTTATACATATACATATATTCCCATATCTCTTCCTTCTTACGTCTCCCTCCCTCCCTCCCACCGTCCCTATCCCACCCTCTAGGTGGTCACAAAGCACCGAGCTGATCTCCCTGTGCTATGTGGCTGCTTCCCACTAGCTATCTATTTTACGTTTGGTAGTGTATATATGTCCATGCCACTCTCTCACTTTGTCACAGCTTACCCTTCCCCCTCCCCATATCCTCAAGTCCATTCTCTAGTAGGTCTGTGTCTTTATTCCCGTCTTGCCCCTAGGTTCTTCATGACCTTTTTTTTCTTTTTTTCTTAGATTCCATATATATGTGTTAGCATACAGTATTTGTTTTTCTCTTTCTGACTTACTTCACTCTGTATGACAGACACCTCACTACAAATAACTCAATTTCGTTTCTTTTTATGGCTGAGTAATATTCCATTGTATATATGTGCCACATCTTCTTTATCCATTCATCTGTTGATGGACACTTAGGTTGTTTCCATCTCCTGGCTATTGTAAATAGAGCTGCAATGAACATTTTGGTACATGACTCTTTTTGAATCATGGTGTTCTTAGGGTATATGCCCAGTAGTGGGATTGCTGGGTTGAATGGTAGTTCTATTTTTAGTTTTTTAAGGAACCTCCATACTGTTCTCCATAGTGGCTGTACCAATTCACATTCCTACAGCAGTGCAAGAGTGTTCCCTTTTCTCCACACCCTCTCCAGCATTTATTGTTTCTAGATTTTTTGATGATGGCCATTCTAACTGGTGTGAGATGATATCTCATTATAGTTTTGATTTGCATTTCTCTAATGATTAATGATGTTGAGCATTCTTTCATGTGTTTGTTGGCAATCTGCATATCTTCTTTGGAGAAATGTCTATTTAGGTCTTCTGCCCATTTTTGGATTGGGTTGTTTGTTTCTTTGTTATTGAGCTGCATGAGCTGCTTGTAAATTCTGGAGATTAATCCTTTGTCAGTTGCTTCATTTGCAAATATTTTCTCCCATTCTGAGGGTTGTCTTTTGGTCTTGTTTATGGTTTCCTTTGCTGTGCAAAAGCTTTGAAGTTTCATTAGGTCCCATTTGTTTATTTTTATTTCCATTCCTCTAGGAGGTGGGTCAAAAAGGACCTTGCTGTGATTTATGTCATAGAGTGTTCTGCCTATGTTTTCCTCTAAGAGTTTGGTAGTTTCTGGCCTTACATTTAGGTCTTTAATCCATTTTGAGTTATTTTTGTGTACGGTGTTAGGGAGTGTTCTAACCTCATACTTGGGAGTGGTTTTTTGAGGCCAGCCTTTGAGGTTTGTTCTAACTTCTGGAGGCGTCTTCGCTGTCTCTCTCTCTTCTTTTTTCTCTGACAAACTAGCTGACCTGCGGTTTACCTCATTGCTCTTATGGAGCTACAAGTGTTCTCGTCACTGTTTACCACCAAAATCTCCATGGTTTTCAAGAGCACCCTTATGCTAGAACTTCCCCAACATTTTGTTCTAAATAAAGTCAGCTTGCCTTTCTTTCTTTCTTTCTTTTTCTTTCTTTCTTTCTTTCTTTCTTTCTTTCTTTCTTTCTTTCTTTCTTTCTTCTCTCCTTTCTTTTTCTTTCTTTCTCTCTTTCTCTTTCTTTCTTCCTCTCTCTCCTTCTTTCTTTCTTTCTCTCCTTCCCTCCCCCTCCCTTTCTTCCTTCCTTCCTTTCTCTCTCTCTCTCTCTTTCTTTCCCTCCCTTCCTTCCTCCCTCCCTCCCTCCTCCTTTTCTTACTTCCTTCCTTTCTCTCTCTTTCTTTCTTTTCTTTTCTTTCTTTCTTTCTTCTCTCCTTCTCTCTTTCTCTTTCTTTCTTCCTCTCTCTCCTTCTTTCTTTCTTTCCCTCCCTTCCATCCTCCCTCCCCCCTCCCTTTCTCTCTTTCTTTCTTTCACATCATAGCTCTCTATTCTTATGGCCTTCTCTTTCCATGGCACAATTTGAACCACTGCTTCAGAGCTGGGGGCAGAGACAGTGGCTTCCTTCTCTGAGTGATGCCCCTGCTTTACAAGGTGGGGCTTTGGGTGGAAGCAATAGCTCTGGTCTTCTCAGCTTGCTGCTCCCAGCATGAAATCTCTGACCTACAAGCAAATTGAGGCAAGAGGAACTGAGGTCCCAGAGACTTTAAATGCTTAAAAAATACAATTAAATATATTTTTTACCAGTTATGAGTGTTTTGCTCCAGAGGAGGTTTGCAGAGCTCCTCACACCACCATTTTGAAAGTGGATCTCTTCTTTTTCTTCCTTCCTTCTTTCTTTCTTTCTGTGAGTTTTGTTTTGTTAACTTACGAGTTAATCATAGAATATTCCAGGTGTTAGAGATGATGTTCAGATGTGGGATGCCATTAATAAATATATCAGCTAATGTTGAAGACACTCCTCTTAACTCAAGGAAACTATGATCAGAAGTTAAAAGAAGTTTTTGTTTGTTTTTTGTTTTTGTATTTTTTTAAGCACAGTGAACAGCTTCCTCAGGAAGATTGAAGGTTAAAAGTAAAAAGTTTCAAAGCAAATACATTTCCTGGCTCCTCTTTGCAAGAAGTTATTTTCTACTGAACTGTAACCCTTTGTGTTTAAGAAGATTAGATTTTCCCCCTAATGTAAAAGATTTGTTACCTTCCTTTTCCTTTTACAGACATTCACCATCTTTTGTCTTTTAGTAGTTTCAAAGCTTTGAAACAATGTTCAGATAATCTCAAAAATTAAAAAACAATGGCTAGGATAAAAACTGTTGATGTTTTAAATATTGGATCAGTTGTTATAAAAGTGCTTTGTCCAAATCCTATAACAAACTTGTCTTAATGGTGTTAAGATGAAAGGTTTAAGATTTACCTCCTTAAACCTTGAAACATATTTGGCTAATTGGAATAATGGTTTTAAACTACAATTATGAACTTTATTTTTTTCTTCCAGTTTTATTGAGATAGAACTGACATAAAGTACTGTGTAAGTTTAAGGTTTGAAGCATGATTCATGATAAGTTTAGTGAACATCTGTCATCTCATATAGATGCAAAATTAAAGAAATTAAAAATTTTTTTCTTGTGATGAGAACTTAGAATTTTCCCTCCTAGCAAATTTCATGTATAATGTAGAGCAGTGTTAATTATATTTTTATCATGTTGTACATTACATCACTAGTACTTATTGATCTTATAAGTTTGTACCTTGTGACGGCCTTCACACAATCTCCCTTTTTCTCATCCCCTGCCCCTGGTAACCACAAATCTGATCTATTTTTCTATGTCGTTTGTCTGTTTTTTTTTTTGCGGTACGTGGGCCTCTCACTGCTGTGGCGTCTCCCATTGCGGAGCACAGGCTCCGGACGCGCAGGCTCAGCGGCCATGGCTCACGGGCCCAGCCGCTCCGTGGCATGTGGGATCTTCCCGGACCGGGGCACGAACCCGTGTCCCCTGCATCGGCAGGCGGACTCCCAACCACTGCGCCACCAGGGGAGCCCCGTTTGTCTGTTTTTGACCTACAACATTATGTTAGTTTCTGTTACATAACAGCAATTTGATACTTCTATACATTTCAAACCAATCACCACCATAAGTCTAGTTACGGATATGTCATCCTACAAAGATATCACATAGTTATTAACTATTCCCTATAGGGTGCATTTCTTACCCATGACTCATTTATTTTGCAAATGGAAGTTTGTATCTCTTAATCTCCCTCACTTCTTTCTTTCTTCTGCCTGCTGCCCTCCCCTCTGGCAAACACCTGTTTGTTCTCTGTACCTATAACTCTGTTTTGTTATGTTTGTGCATTTGTTTTTTAGATTCCACATATAAATAAAACCATACAGTAAAAAAAAAAAAAAAGATTTACCTCCTTACTGCTGGAAAAATAAAAGGTATTCAGACAGTTTTCTGGAATATTAAGCACAATGTGAAACTTTGTTTGCTTAATTCACATTCCTTGGGCACCAGGGAACCGGGAACGAACCTGCCCCGTTGGAGTCCTGGGGTTAGGGGTAGGCAAGCAGGAGCAAAGGCAAGCGAGCTCACACGAATTGTTAATTGGGGGTGGCCCCAATCTCTTTAGGGGAGACTACAGCAGAGAGTGGAGGGCTGTTCCGTGAGTCTCCTCTCACCCCAAACTGTCTCAGGTTTTCCCACCAGCTGGATGCAGGTGTGGAAGGGAGGAGAGAAAGATGACAGGTGTGCTGGTCTGCTGTCCACCCCCTCCCGCCCCAGTTTCCATAGATGATCAGGTAGAACAGGAATGGGCAGCGTTGGCCCATCTCCCAGGTGGAAACGGCACTAGCCCTTCATTCCGAGGCATGGGGGGAGGGAAGGAAGAACCAACCACACCCATGGGCTTATTTTTTCCCATGTCTCCTTGAAAACAGAAAAGAAGGTTGGGGAAGGTGGCGGTCCAGGAGGAAGCAGGCTTCTCCTCTAGCTTGCATTCTCTACATTTCTTTGTCCCTTGTTAACCTACTCAGTTTGATGGCCAAGTCTGGTCGGCCAGGAGCCTGGCTGCACACCTTGGATGGCTGCCAAAGAGTGGAGCCTGTCACTTCTTAAAGCCACTGCTGTGATCCCTGCCTGCCCCTGGTTATCCTCCCTGGACCGGGAGGTGGATAATGCGCATGTGGTACCAAGATTCCAGAATTAGTTCATGGCCAGACCAAATGCCCTCTCTATTATGGCCAGTTACGTAGAGACAGCCCTGCGTGCCGACAGTACGTTCTCCATTCGTGCTTTCGCGAGTTGGAGATGGTTCTGTTACTTCAACTACAGACAAGGTGAGACTAATCTACAGAATTAAAATAACCCACTAATGCAACAACCCGGTGCTTCTTTCCTTGATAATAAGAGGCCTGTTGTAGTTTTTGGTGGTGCTCTTTCTGGCAAACGTGTTGCCTGCTCTCCCGACTCAGAATGGAGCCAGTAGGCGGCCTGAGACAACCCAGGAGGTTTGGAAACATAAGCTGAAGGCACATTCTTAGAGGTCCTGGAGGAGAAACGGGCCCCGAGGAGGGGGCAGGAAGGAGTAAGGGAAGTGAATAATATGCAATAAGACGTGAATGCTGGGCTTTGGAGAAGACACTCCCCGCAGGAAGGCAGGCGTCTGGCCACTCCGTAGCCTGCCATCACTCCCAGGCCTCCCCAGGTGCACCTGTCTGGACGCTGAATTTGGACCCAGTGGTGCATACAGCAGGACTGCGGAGGAGCCTCGGGTCTGGAGGGGATCTCGGGCTCGCGACGGCGTCGTGGCGGGGATGGTAGGGAGGGTGTGGGTGGGCGCAGAAGCGCAGCGGCGCCACCTAGCGCCCAACCGGCGGCGGCGCCGCGAAATCTCAGCTCTTTCTCCCCAAAGGAGCAAAGTTGCGGAGTCCACCGGTCTTCAGCGCCTGGGAAGCCTTGGCGAAAGCAGGGCATGAAGATGGTGAGGAAAAGAAGCGTAGGGACAGCCTGAGCCCCCTTTATTTTTAAATTTGACATATACCCTTGATTTCGTATGTATTCTTATAAAATATGGTGATGCGGCGCCGCAGATTTCAAAATAATGCTTTTCTCTCTTTCCTGGGTCGGGTCTTCCTTATTTTTAGTAAAATAGTAATTGCTGAATTACACAGATGCAGTGTTTTGTTCTTATGATCCAGCTTTTGCGTGTAGGAAGTTGAGACTTGGTGAAATATCCTCATCACATATTTGCTCATGCCATATCCTTTTATTTTAAATTTTCACCAGTTTTATTGAGATATAATTGACATATAACATTGTATGAGTTTCAGCTGTACCACATAATGATTTGATACATGTACGTATTGCAAAATGTCACCACAACAAGCCCAGTTAACTTCCATCACCTCACATAGTTACATTTTGTTTTCTTGTGATGAGAGCTTTTAAGAATTACCCTCGGGGCTTCCCTGGTGGCACAGTGGTTGAGAATCTGCCTGCCAATGCAGGGGACATGGGTTCGAGCCCTGGTCTGGGAAGATCCCACATGCCACGGAACAACTAGGCCCGTGAGCCGCAACTACTGAGCCTGCACGTCTGGAGCCTGTGCTCCGCAACAGGAGAGGCCGCAACAGTGAGAGGCAAGCGCACCGCGGCCCCCGCTCGCCGCAACTAGAGAAAGCCCTCGCACAGAAACGAAGACCCAACACAGCCAAAAATTAAAAAAAAAAAAAAAAAAAAAAAAGAATTACCCTCCTAGCAACTTTCAAGTAGAGTGTAGAGGTTTATATCAATATATAAGTTTGAACTTATTAAATGTATTATTCAGATAATCTATATCTCTGCTTAGTTTTCATCTGCTTGACCTGTCAGTTACTGAGTTATGTACTAAGTATGTTTTCTTCCTGCACTTGAGATAATCTTGTTAGGTGCACACATGTTGTACCTCCTTCATCTCTAGTTTCTTTTATCATCTCTAGTTTCTATTATCTAGTTTCTTTTCAAGCATACACGGAAGTAGAGAAAAGAATAAAACAAACCCTCCTGAATCCAGGTTCAACGACGTGTGGTTAATCTCATTTCATTTATACCCCACGGACTCTTCCACAGCCCTTCTACTTGGTTATTTTGAAGTAAGTGACAGACATCATATCATTTTATTAGTAAATACGTTAGCACCTATCTAAAAAAGATAAGGAATTCTTATTAAAACATAACCACAATACCATCATCACTCCTAAACAATTTATAATAATTTCTTAGTAGCGTTAAATATCCAATGAGTGTTCAAATTTCCCAATTGTCTCATGAATATTTTGATTCTCTTTGCTCAGATTAGGATCCTAATAAGATTCATACATTATGATTAGTTGATATGCATCCAGTGTCCTTTTTAAAAAAAGTTTTTTTTTGGCCACTCTGCAAGGCTTGTGGAATCTTAGTTCCCCACCAGGGATTGAACCCAGGTCACGGCAGTGAAAGCGCCGAGTCCTAACCACTGGACCACCAGGGGATTCCCTCCAGTATCCTTTTTTATATATAGGTATGACATATCTCTTTGTCCCTTTTGATATTTCCCGGTCTTGAGTTTTATTTTGTCATATATTAGAATTTCTAGTTTTGGAAAATTAAACATTTTTCAAGATTACAAAAATTATATACGAATAAATGCTCCTCTCATTGAGATGTGGGGTCTGTGTTTTCTTCCCTTCAATTTGGGTGAGTTGGTGACTTCACCGACCAGTAGAGTATGGCAGAAGTGAAGTCATGTGACGTCTGAAGCTCGGTCATAAGAAGCATGCAGTTTCCTTCTAGTTTGCTAGAACACCCACTCTTGAAGCCCTGTCTCCACCTAAGAAGTTTGGTTACTCTGAGACCACCATGCTGTGAGGAAGCCCAAGCCACGTGGAGAGGCCATGCATAAGTGCTCTGTCTATAGTCCCTCCTGAGCATAGCCTTCGAGTCATCCCAGCCCAGGTGCCAGACACATAAGGGAAGAAGATTCCAGATGTTCCTCCTCGTCTTCTGAGATACTCTCAGCTTTTGAGCCCTCCCTGCTGAGGCCCCAGACATCATGGAGCAGAGACAAGCCGTCCCTGGTGTGTCCTGTCTGAATCCCTGTTCCACAGAGTTTGGGAGCATAATAAAATACTTGTTATTTTATGCCACTAAATTGGGGCAGTTTGTTATGTGGCAGTGGGTAACTGTAACACGGAATCAATTCTCAGGCATTGATGGGGATACTGTGACTTTTGCAAACCAGCCCTTGAATGCCCTAGCCTGTGGGTTTGGTAGGTGTTTTTTTTTTTTGGCTGCACTGCACAGCTTGTGAGATCTTAGTTCCCTGAACGGGGGTCAAACCTGTGACCTCAGCAATGAGAGTGCGGAGTGTTAACCACTGGACCACCGGGGAGTTCCCTGGTAAGCGTCCTTTTAACTTTCTAGCCAAATCCTTGGATCCAACATCTACACTTGGTATGTTTTCATTTTTATCAGATTTACCCTGGTTTCATCCATTAGAAATTCCAGATTATGGGATGTGGAGCTCAAAGTGGCCCCAGGACAGGGAATCGTGCAATTCAAAAGAGCAGGCCAGTTAT
Source organism: Leucopleurus acutus (assembly GCF_964270905.1). Lineage (NCBI taxonomy): Eukaryota > Metazoa > Chordata > Mammalia > Artiodactyla > Delphinidae > Leucopleurus > Leucopleurus acutus. Next base: position 102,697,193 of record NC_139144.1, on the reverse strand, counting down.
CACACAGGCGGTATTATCACACAAAGCAAGGAGGTTGAAGAGTGCTTGCCTGCAAGGACCACCAGGGGTCTGGAGCCTGCACGAGGGGGAGGTAAAGACTCTGGGGTGCTTGGGGCTGCCTTTTTAGGTGTGACACTCAGGTTTTCTTGCCGTTTCATTAGGTGGGGAGGCGGTGCTGTAGCCAGGGAAATGGCCCAAATTATTAGGGCCAGGGAACAAGAACAGGGTGGGGGGAAGAGGACATGAGGAGTAGGTGTATCTGGAGTTTTCATTTCTTAGGCTGTTGGTGACTCAGCCACTCAACAAGCACCACTGGGGGCCACTGAATGCAGAACACCATCAGACCTGCTATGAAGAGACACAGAGGTAAGTGAGGGGTGGGTTTTGGTCTTCAAGCTGCCCCCAGTGTGGGTGGGGATGCAACAGTCCCACACACACAACAAAACGCATGTGAAGGAGCCCCTTGTCCTCTGGTTTCTAACCTGCTCTCATCTGGGTCCCCTTAGACCAATTACGATCTTCTGTCTTGGGGGAAAAGTTGGAATCTGTATAATTAACATCCAGTCAAAAAGCCAGGACTTGGCCCCCTCCCCCTGTGTGCCCTGGTTCCCTGTCGGCAGATCCTGGTCCTGGGCTCGCTTGGGTGACTGAGCTCCGAGCAGAGACGGGGACACATAGGTGGTGGTGAGGGGGCAGCGGAAGATTCGCTTGTTCTGCTTCCTTCCAGCCACAGTCGTCTGGGTGGAAATCCACACCTGTTGTATTGGTTCCTGTCGCTGCCATACATAAGCTGCCATAAGCTTAGTGGCTTCAAGCAACACGTTTATTCTCTCACCGTCTAGAGTCTGCAGGGCTGTGTTGCTAATAAAGGCTCTCGGGGACAATCCGCGTCCTTGCCTTTTCCACCGACAACCCTGGCTTCTTGCGCCTTCCCCGACTTCAGAGCCAGCAGTGTGGCAGCTTCTCTCCTCTCTGACCCCCTGTCTCTCTCTTACCGGGAAGGACCCTCAGAAGGAAAAAACCCACCCCAGACCCAAGAACAATATAGAAGATTTACGCTGAGAAATCCTTGTGATGATATCGAGCCACCTGGAGAATTTCCCATCTCAGGATCCTTACCTTAATCACACCTGCAGAACGCCTTCCTTTTGCCGTGTAAGGTGACGTATTCCCAGGTCCCAGGGACGTTAGAATGTGGAAATCTTTGTGGGGGGTTGAGTCTGTCTATCCGTCCATCCTGGCCAGCTGCTTTATCCCGTTAATCAGCAATAAGAGTTCCTTCCTCCCTCCCTCCTTCTCTTTTTCTTTTAAAACTTAGATTTTATTATTTTGAGTAGGTAATATGTTCCCATGATTAAAAGATAAAAACAACATAGCACTGGGGTGGGGGGTGATGGCACCTGGGGACCCACCGACCTGGGACTGCGCTGTGGCTGGGACACTTGGAGGCTCCTTCAACCTCCAGAGGGAGGGAGGAGACCCCGCCCCTCCCCACCACCCTGCCCGCCCCACTGTGGGTCCCCTCAGGCTCTCTTCACTCAAAAAAAAAAAAAGCCCACAAAGAAACCCAGCCACACGGAGCATCTCTTCTCCCTTCCCTGCCTCAGCCATCCCGCTTCTCCCTGTGTCTTCAGCTGCTGTGGTTTCAACGCCTGTGTCCCCGCTAACGTCCAATGTGATGGTGTTAGGAGGTGGGGCCTTTGGGAGGTGCTTAAGTCATGGAGGCGGAGCCCTCACGAATCGATTAATCTTCTTATAAAAGAGACCCCGGAAGACCCCTCACCCCTCTGCCATGGGAGGATGTACCGAAAAGTCACAGGTCTTTGACCCAGAAGAAGCCCCTCACGTGACCTTGCTGGTGCCCCGATCCTGGACGTCCAGCCTCCAGAACTATGAGCAACAAACTTTTGCTGCTTAAAAGCCACCCAGACTACGGTATTTTGTTACAGCAGCTTGAAGGGACGAAGACAATGGGCAACCATTTACATTAGAATCGTGTGTATTTTTCTTGGGTTTTTTGAATACATATATTCCTCTCTGACGCGAAGATTAGCATGCTATCTCTATATTGTTCTATACCTATCTTCTTACTTAGTATATCCTGAAGATCTTTCCCCATCAGTCTAGAGAATGCCCCTGTTCATTCGTTTCTTTTACAATCACCTAAAATGGCACTGTGTGGACACCCCGTAGTTTACTCAGATCTATAGGCTCTCTCCTGTAGAAGGACGTCTGGGTCGTTTCCAGGCTCTGCCAGTACCAACAGCACTGCAGTGGATTACTGTGTACATCTATTCTTCCTCTGTTTGTGGGTAGCTCCCCAGGATAACTCCGAGAAGTTGGATCAGTGTGTCAAAGGGTAAAGGTGTTGGCAATTTTGCTCGATTTTCCCATAGTGTCTTCCTGTGGTTGCACTATTGCATGCCTGTCAGCCACCCAGAAGGGTCCCCCACAGCCCCCCGAGAGGGAGCCGTCAGCCTCAGATTCTCCAAACTGATCTGATAGGGCAACCTAGTGAGTGTCCTCGCCTTAGTGATGGAGGTCTTCTCTGGGGTGGAGGCCAAGGCCTGTGTTTCTCATCGGTGTGTGTGCCGCACGCCCGGCCTGATGTACGGCCTCATCTGCTACGCCTTCTGCAGGAGGCAGCATAGGAGCTGAGGCCTGAGGGGGTTTACTGTCTGTGCTTGGGGTAGGGGGGGCACTCGGGCTTCAGGTGGGAGTTAGTGGGGGGAGGGGGCCTTCACACAGGCCTGTAGGTTCCATTGTAGCTAAAAGGGGGAGGCATCAAGCAGCCCCCGTCCTCCTCAGGGATCCAGCGCTGGACATAGGTGGAGCCATTTTCCAGAGGCCTCACGACCACGAGGTCTCTGGACGCCAGGGACGGGTCCTCTGGGAAGAAGTTGAAGGGCCGGAGCAGGAAGCCCACGGAGTTCCCGGGCGTGGCCGTGTTGGGGATGTCCTCGGAGTGGGGGATGTGCAGGAAGCCCACTGTGACCCAGGCCACCAGGTCCTACAGGAGAGGGGATGTTCAGAGGGGAAGGGGTGGGCAACCCCCCTAAGCCCCATGTTTAAGGAAGGGGCAAATCCAGTGACCACCGAGCTTGTTCCCCAAGCAGCAGGCCGGCCCTCACCATCCTGGGACCGGGCACAGATCTTGGGACTGGGCGGGGATCTGGTCTCAGGGTGGGGCTGGAAAGGGCAGAGCTGGTACCTCATCTTCAATGTTCTCATTGTTGTGAAGAAACTCCTCAAAGACCACAGGCGGGTCCCAGGGGTCGTTCTGGTTGTAGACGCTGCTGCTGCGTAGCTCCGACTCCCGGTATTTGGTCACTGCCAGGGGATACCTGTCCGGGCAGAGAGAGGAAGGTAGCCTCCAGCCGCTCCCAGGGAACATCTTCAGGGTCGATGATGGGGGAAAGTTACCGCCTTCGCTCAGATGCGGGATCATCCCCTGGGAGTCAGCCAGACGCACTGTCAACAGAGGCTCCGGGGCTCCGCAGGGGCTCTGTACCTCCCCTCCCGAAACAGAGCCACGTGACCAAGATCGTACACACGTGCACACGTACACACACACGCCCAGATACACCACAGCATAGACTCAGAATCTCCTGGACAGAAACACAGACGCACATGGACACAGGGAAACACAGGGACACGGAGAAGAACCTCCCGCCCTCCCGGCCCCCTGGGCCTCCCTCACCTGGCCCAGGTGACAGCCCGTTCCTCCTGCCAGCCCGGGGGCAGCACTTGGTCGGCCATGGAGTGGATCTGCAGTCGGTAGCTGCGCTTGTGGCCCCAGGGGTTCTTCTTGGGGCTGGTAAAGAGCAGGTACTTGGGCAGAGTCTGTCTGAAGAGGAAGGCTGCCTGACGCTCCCAGGAGAACTTCGTCTCCTGGAGAGCCGGCTGGACCAGGCGGTGTCTCGGGCTCCAGGGGTTGGTAATGTTTTCTAGCTTCATGTGCAGGGTCTGGAAGCTATTCTTCGTGCCTGAGTGTGTGCAGGGAAGGAGGAGAGTCAAGCGCTCCGCCCTGGGCCCTCCTTCCCGACCACACCCAGCAACAAACCACGGGAGTGGAGAGGGTATCCAGGGCGTGCACTGAGCCAGACAGTGGTGGAGGGAAGGGACCAAGGAACTAGCAGACAGCTCAGAGTCGGGCACGGCAGCTGCGGTGATTCCACCGCCACTCTCACAGTTCCTCTTGAGAGCAGAGCTCTGTGTCTGTTTGCTGAGGCCTTGGCCCCAGCAAAGGGCAGCTGACCTTTCCCCAGGGGAAGAGACTATGCCTTGGTCCCAGCAAAGGGCAGCTGGCCTTTCCCCAGGGGAAGAGACTATGTCAGTGCCCTCTGGGCCCAGGGGCAAGAGGGGTGGAGTGAGAAGAAGCTGCCCACCTGGTCACGGGGGGCTCTTCTAACATGTGATTTGATGTCAGGCCAAATCCTGTCATTAGGCCCATGACATCTTTTAAGGTGACACCACTAACTCAGGAGACACGAGGAGTATTCCCGACGTCACCGCATCCACTCAAAGCACCACTGGGCATTATCACCTCCCCCGCCCTGTGCACGCCTTTCTCTCCGGTCCGTCCCCCTAGGGGGTCAATGCAGCACCAGGGGAACAGCTGGCACTATTCACGTTCACCATTTTGCAGGGGCACACGGGTTTCTAGCACTGCAGGTTCCACGCATGCAGGCTGGGTAAACTCTCCTGGTATCGCGCTTCCAGGGGGAGTCTAAGCACCGTCTCCCACGAGTGTAAGTTATTGCTCTGATGTGGACATTTGGCCCGGAGGGTGGTTCCGAGCCCGAGTCCTACCTGCCACGTCCAGGTCAACGCGGTAATGCACTAGGTGGGTGTGCAGGTTGCCAAGCAGGTGTGTGTGCAGGCGGGTCCCGTGGCGCAGCCCCTCGGGGGTGTAGAAGGTGGCGTGGACATAGCCGGTGGCGTGCATCTTGGCCTCCATCACCCCATTGGGGTAGAAGATAAAGTCCCAGATATAGTCATAATTGTAGACCGTCGAGGTGGTCCTCAGCACGAGCACCTGGCCCTTGAGGCCCGCGTAGAAGTTGAAGCCGTCGCTGAAGTTGGAGTTGAAATGCCGCCGGATGGGCACCCCCGTAGGCATCTCGAAGAGACAGAGGGCTCGAGGGTAGAGGACAGGACCGTCAGCGTCGTAGTAGTGGAGGGCATCCAGGAAGGTGGCCGTCTCCGGGCAGTCGATGCCAGGGGCCAGCTCATGAGTGACGCTGCCCAAGCCCCAGCCGACGTCTATGTACTTGGTCTGCATGCCCGCGGGCGTGTGTCCTCCGTACAGCGCCACGGCCTCCTGCACGCTCACCTCGTAGGCTATACGCTCACCTCCGAAGTGCACGTCCAGGACCTGCAGCCCTGAGGACGAGCGCAGCCGGAAGGCGAAGCTCCAGCCCCCGTAGAGCACGGTGTTGTCCTCCAGGCTGTAGCGGGGGCCCTCGGACTGCACCAGGCGGGGGCCGTTCTTGGTGATGGCGAAGTCCCCACGTGGCTGGTAGAAGGAGAAGAGGGCTGCCTCTGGTAGGTTCTCTCCATCCTTGTCCTTGGCGAGCGGGTCTTCCAGGACTACCGCATCCACCTCTCCGTCGTCATACTTCTGAGCCAGCTCTGCGGGGCTGCGGTAGAACTTCCCGTTGTACCAGACCTGCTCCACCGTCCAGTCTTGGGGGTTCGTGCTTGCGTGATCCACCAGGAGCTCCAGCCCCGTGGGGTGCAGGAAGTAGCCTTCCATATGGCGCTGCAGGATGAACCAAGAGCGGCGCTGGCCGGAGGCCAGGCCGCGGGGCGCCACGTCTGTGAACGTCAGGCACTGCTCGTGGCAGTTTCCAAACGTGAAGCCCGTGGTGTGACGGAAAAACTGGTGCAGGGGTTTGCTGGCCTCCTCCAGGGTGTGGCTCAGGAGGCTATACTCTGCCTTGGACATGGGCCTGGAGGCCCAGGAGGCCTGGTGCCCGGGCTTGTGGGGCAGATGTCGCATGTAATGGGGCCTGGGCAGTGGTCCCACAGCAAACTCGGTGATGTTGGGATGCTCCTGGGCTCCGAAGAAGATGACAGCGCGCGCTTCCCGAACGGGAGCCTGGCGGCCTTTATCCAGAAATTTCAGCACGTGTTGCTTCTTGGGCAGCAGCATCTCAATGAGGAACACGGAGTTCTTGGCCATGGTCAACGTGCTGGCTGGCTGCAGCCTCAGCTCCTTCTGGGACCAAAGGAAGCCGTGCACGGCCTTCAGCTCTTGGGCGCTCAGGTCCGCAAACACCCTGCCCTTGTTGCCCGGGGTCCATGGGGAGCCCTCTGCCGCGGCCAATGTCTGTAGCACCAGGATGACAGCACCCGCCCAGCCGAGGGCCAGGGTCTTCCGCCCCATGGTCTGGAATGCAGTGGAATAGATGAACTTAGTTTTATGGGAGGAAATGGCTTTCCACCAGGTCGGGTCTTGGACTACGATATCCCTTGGCCTTGTGTTTTTCCCACAGACTCACTTCCTGGCTCGTCCCCGCCCAGCTCGAGGCAGCCCTCAGTGGCAGCAGGGGACCCACGCAGCTCCCAACACTGCTCTGGTCTCTGCTGTCCATCGACTTTAATTCTGCTGTCTCCTCCCTGGTCCGTAAACCTCTTTTAGTCCCGTAGATTTTCTTACTTGTGCAAACTCCTTTTCCCCTTCTCTGTGCGTTATCTGCGGGACAGCTCTTATCTCTCCAGCTTTAGGTCACTCGGAGATTCACAGTGCCCCTCAAATCCCACAGAATGCCTATTGTGCCATGGGTATTGACGGCAAAACTGCATTTTTGATACAACACGATATTTTTTATGTAGATAAAATCTGAAATTTAGCCTAGAAGTTCAAAGATGTGGCTCTGGAGCCAGGCTGCCAGATTTCGAGTGCTAGTACATCTCACCATTGGGAACAGCTGTGTGGCCTTGGGCTCCTTGCTTAAACTCTCTGGGTCTCCATTCACCCAACGGTGAAATGGAAATAAATGGAAAAATCGGTTGGACAATAAGGATAAAGTGTTTAGAACAAAGCCTGCCTCCTGGGAAGCACTCAAGAAGTGCGAGCTTTTTATTTTATTTATTTATTTATTTTTATTTCGCGGTACGCGGGCCTCTCACTGTTGCGGCCTCTCCCGCTGCGGAGCACAGGCTCTGGACGCGCAGGCTCAGCGGCCATGGCTCACGGGCCCAGCCGCTCCGCGGCATGTGGGATCTTCCCGGACCGGGGCACGAACCCGCGTTCCCTGCATCGGCAGGCGGACTCTCAACCACTGCGCCACCAGGGAAGCCCAGGTAACAAATATTTATACCGACAGTTGCTATGCTTTTGGAGTGGCATACAACTTTGGAATGCTGTGAAAACAGTGAGGTTTTAAACCTCTTCAGGACAACTTAAAAAGAATAGAAAACAGGTTGAAGAGTTATTAATCATTATACAACTGCCCAAACAGTTAGCAATTAGGAAAACAACACGGCATTCCAAATCTGACGCTGCAGAAGCTAAAGGAAACCAGCTTGCGGATGCTGCCGCCAAATGGGCAGCTTTAATATTCGTCCTGTCCAGCCTCCGGAATGTCCACTGCTGTCCGCTAACCCTGCTAACTCAATAAAAGATTTCTTTCTACAGGCTCAAGAAATCACCTCTAAAGGAGAGAAACAGATATGGCAACAAAAAGGGGGAATTTTGACCCCTCCACACAAATATGGTTTAGACCTGATAAAACAAAATGAAACCTATAGTGTCTTTTGAAGCCCAATGGCTATTACTCCAACATGTACATTCTTTAACCCGCTGGGTGTCTGAAAAAAGGTTTTTCTGGGGAAAACAATATTTTGGAAAACTCCACCCATAGTGGTGCAGAGGAAATATATTGTATTATTGACAGGGACTTACTGAGACAATTAAAAAAATCGGTAACTACTTTTACAGCAAGCTCCCAGGAGGTGAAAAGGATCGTGGATTACAACCTAGAGATTTTGTTTGTTGGAAAGGACATCAGATAAAAGATTCTTTGCAGCCATGATGGAAAGAACCTTATCAAGTATCAGTATTATTAACGAATCCATGCACAGCCACACTGAAAGACACTAATTCATGGACTCACACCTCTCGTCTTAAAAAGACCCCTCCACTTGAGTGGACTTGGATCCCTGTTTCTGGCTTCAACTAAGGCGAGCGTCACCAAGCTAGGATGAGAAGAAGACGGCAACAGTAGCAAGCGTCGAAACCAGGCCTCTGAGACCCATCCTACCGGTTCAATTGCACTGTTTACCAAAGGTCTGTCTCTCTATCAAAAAGTTATTGTTTTATTTCTAGCTATGGTTTTGCCCCAAAGTTTAGGACAGGAAGAGAACTCTCTAGTGACACTGTCACAGAATATAGTTCCTAGGGGCAATCTAGCTGCGGTTGGATTTGTCATCCAATTCCTAAGTCCACACAAGGCCGAGATGACCCCACATAACTTTCTGTCACTGACTTTTCAGATGTTTCTCTCATCTATAAAAAGTCTCCCCACCGGCCTATACCTCCATACTGGTTTACTACGTTCCATTAGTTTACTCAGTTCTGAAGTTTCTATGATGAGAAAGTGCTGTGGAAAACTCAAACGACACTTGATTTTTTTTCTTTTCTTTTTTCTTTTTTCTTTTTTTTTGCGACGCGCGGGCCTCTCGCTGTTGCGGCCCCTCCCGCCGCGGAGCGCAGGCTCCGGACGCGCAGGCTCAGCGGCCACGGCTCCCGGGCCCAGCCGCTCCGCGGCACGTGGGATCTTCCCGGACCCGGGCATGAACCCCACGTCCCCTGCATCGGCAGGCGGACTCTCAACCACTGCGCCACCGGGGAAGCCCGACACTTGATTTTTAAAACTGCTTTGCAGGGGAAAACTTACGCTATAATCCAGACAGCGTTATGCTCATACCAGATGAGTCCTTTAATATAACCTTCTAATGACTCACATAAGAAATCAGATTTCTGCCCTGGGGAATTCCCTTTCTAGTCTAAATGAAATCTTGAATAAATGGTTCAGTTCTGGGGACTCATAGCTTAAATCTCTGCTTCTGACTTTGCTATTGTTGCTGGCCATGTTGATTGTGTTCTACGTCATTTAGAGAGTAATAATCTCTTGTGCCTCTCGATGTATATTCAAAACTCCACCTAAAATACCGATGTCTAAATGACTTCAAACTATTGATCATCTCTATAGCTCTATATAAAATAGTGGGCACGCACAATTCACATACAGAGTAAAGTTGGCATAAGTCTTATCGGACAACCTAGAGTTGCCTATCAGTCCATGCCAAGCATTCTACTAGCCTAATCCCCTTAAAGGAAAGAAAGAACTGGGCTGTTAAGACAGGGCATTGGGGGACATGGTGGATCCAGAGCAGATAAGCAGCCATCCTGGCCTTGGGGGACCAAATATTTGCTCACCAAATGCTTTCTACTGAAAGAGTAATGATCTTAAAGGGGGGAAATAATGAAATAAAATTTACATTAAGGTAGGGCAAGAAAAACTTAAACATAGAATTCTCTCTCTGTGTTTGTTTGGGCCTCCCTCCTTCCCTCCTTAAAATGCAAGGTGCATCTGCGTTACACATTAACCAGAGCTCCTCAAAGATGGGAGTGCCTGCTGGACCGTAAAGATCAATTTTCCCCCTTTTTTCTGATGCTAGCAATGTAACCGCTTATAAGAAGAGTGTTCTTTCCCAGCTCTGCAGGGGGTCATGGTGACTTGCGGCTTTGCTCCCTGTGTGTTTACCTGGACTGTGCATCCTTGGCGAACTTTATGTAAAATGTCAATATGGCATTTTGATGTATGATCCTTTTGTCTTGAAAATGTATGTGACTGTGCCTTCCACTTCTAACTGGCAGAGCAGCTCTCAGAGCTTCCTGAGAATCTGCTCCCTGAGTTCTAATCCTCAGTTTGACTTGCATCAAATTCTCCTTTTTCCTTCTTAACTTGGTAGTTAACTGAGTTTTCATCAACACTTCTTATCCCCAGATTGCTTTCTGCTCCGCTAAGGAGGGAGGTGAGGAAGAGACCTGCGGTCCTTTAAGCCGAACTTGGCGATTCCTTTAACCTTTCCCTTTCCCAGGACCATCCTCTTGTCCAATGTCCAAATGGGCAGTGGGTGAGGTGGACAATGAAGCCATGGGAGAAGGGAGAACTTAGTGGCCAGTGAGACCTCCACGCTGGGAGATGTGATACGCACCCTCTCCTCCCCACTGCTCATCTCCAGCACCCGAAGGACAGAAGCCGCCTCCTCGCGGCACATTTCCCATCTTGCCCCCGGGCGGCTTGTGCCCTGGAGTGACACCTTCTGGGCTGTGTCTTGTGTACTTGTTTCTCTTGACCCTTCACTCCATGTCCATCTTCCCTTGCTTCCCTCCTTCCCAGTCAACCCCTGCTTGACTCTCCCTGGATACCCCATCAGTACATACCTGTGTGCTCTGCTCTGGACTCACCTCTGCTGCCAGACTTTGTCTCTGACTCCTTGAGCTTTATGGCTCTACTGGTCCCGCCCTGGAGGGAGGGACAGGGTGAGGCATGTGCTGAACAAGGTGGTGACCTACAGCTCAGGAGCTCCACAATGGGCAAGGGCAGTGGTACAAGGAAGTGCACGGGGCTCTGGTGGCTGCAGCCCAAAAGGTGCCTGTTACCCCAAGTACCCAAGTTTGGAAACTGCCCAGTCCTTCACCACTTTAGCAGCTGGGTTCACTTCTGTTCTCCCCAACAACACCTGTGCCCTAGATCTGCTTCCCTATCATCCTCCTTCTGCAGGGACACCTTTCACAGGAGTTGTCTGTGTTTCCTCTCTTATGATCTGTGCTGTGCCAAGGTCCGCTAAAGTAGGTGGTGAGTTTCAGAGGCCGGAGATAAGGAAGAGGAGAAATTTACCAGCAAGTAGTCTCACCTGAAGCAGATATACGGACGGAGGCAGAAGCTGGTAGAGACGGACACCGAAACAAAACCCAGAGAATTTAACCCATGTGTAAATGGAGAATCAGAGACAGAGTAGTTTGGGAGAGAGAAGCCACTGAGCTGAGACTCCAGAAGAAGTCATATTAGCCATCTCTGAGACCCTGACAGGATTCAGGAAGGAGGGAGGAGTTGGCTGGGAAGAAAGTCTATCAGGAGGGCTGAGGCTGCGGCCCAGAGAAGGGAAAAGGGAAAGGGAAGTGCGGGTGGGATGGGACAGGTACCCGTGCCAGGAGGGGAGATGGTACTAGAGTGGCTTAGTTAGATGGCAAGGGCAACTGGGCAGAGAGGATGCTCTTGGTCAAAGGGAAAGAACAGTCAGGAACATTGTGTGGCTTGGGAGAACCAAGCTACACCATTCCCTTGCTCACCGATTCCTGACGGCTTATTCTTTTAGTATTACATGCCTTTTGTCTTTCTCATCATTATCTTCCTGCTTCTTGCAAGTCATTTCAGTATTTACTGACAGCCAGATGAAGGAAGGAGAAAACTGTTAATCAACCCGATACTTGTTTGCAATTTCAGAAATCAGAACGTCAGATAACAAGTGCTGGTTAGGATGTGGAGAAATCAGAACCCTCTACAGAGTCCTCAGGAATGTGAACGGTGCAGCCACTTCGGAAAACAGGCTGGCAGCTCCTCAAATGATTAAACATAGAGTTACCGTATGTCCGGAAATTCCACTCTTCAGTGAATGAGAAATGAAAACATATGCTCACACAGAAACTTGTATATGGATGTTCATAGCAGCGTTATTCATAATAGCCAAAAGGTGGGAACAGCCCAATGTCCATCAACTAATGAATGGATAAACAAAATGTGCTGTATCCACACAATGGAATGCTATTCTGCATTCAAAAGAACTGAAGTACTGATACATGCTACAGTATGAATGAATCTTAAAACATGTGAAATGGGGCTTCCCTGGTGGCGCAGTGGTTGAGAGTCCGCCTGCCGATGCAGGGGACACGGGTTCGTGCCCCGGTCCGGGAAGATCCTGCATGCCGCGGAGCGGCTGGGCCCGTGAGCCATGGCCGCTGAGCCTGCGCGTCCGGAGCCTGTGCTCCGCAACGGGAGAGGCCACAACAGTGAGAGGCCCGCGTACCGCAAAAAACAAAAAACCAAAAACAACAAACATGTGAAATGAAAGAAGCCAGTTAAGAAAGACCACCTATTATATGATTCCATTTAAATGAAGAATTCAGAACAGGCAAATCTATAGAGACAGAAAGTAGATTAGTGGTTGCTTCAGGCTGAGGAGGGGAGGTTGTGCAGGTGGTGATACCAAATGGATGTGGGGTTTCTTTTTGAACTGATGAAAATGTTCTCAAATTGACTGTGGTGAGGGTTGTATATATCTGTGAATATACTAAAATCCATCCGATTATTTACTTGATGGGTGAATTGTGTAGTAAGAGGATGCTATCTTAAGAAAGCTGTTTTTAAAAAAATATCGAGAGGGACTAATATCTAGAAACACACACAAAACTCCTAAAAAATCAACCAGAATGAGGAAGTCATCCCAACAGAAACACGAGTGAAGAATCTCAGGGTAACTTACAGAAGGGGAAGCCTAAAGGGCGCAAGGGCACGTGAAAAGGTGCCCAAATGTAGTGGTTTTAGAACAGTGCAAATCCTTCAGCAATGAGAGATAATTTTATACCCATTTCTGGCAGAAATGAGAAAGCTGGATGACGCCAAGTGTTGGCAGAGATGTAGGGAAATATGCTTGAGGGAGGGGATGCGATGATACAGTCGTTCTGGAGCGCCATCCCCAGGACGCGGGCACAAGGTAGTTGCATCGCAGGGTAGAAACAGCCTCGGGAGCAGGTACCCCTGCAGGGCTCACTCCTGGAGGATGAAGGATGGTGAGGCCACCGCTTACTTTTGTGCAGGCAGGGAGGGAGGGCGTACAAGTGCGCATTTCACTGTTTTTTTTGAAGGAGTACAAAAAATGTTCATAGAAAGATAAAAATGTTACAGGGTAGCACAGAATAAGTGCCGCAGGAGCTGTGCCCGACTGGGATCCTGCAGGATTCAGAAGGAGCTGGCCCTCAGGACTGCGGCTTCTCAAGGCCTGCGGCTCTGTTTAGATTCCCCTGCGTTAGACGCCCAGGGCTGCTGTAACAAGTGCCACACACTGTGTGGTTTAAACAACAGGAGTTTATTCTTTCACGGTTCTGGAGGCTGGAAGGCTGACATCAAGGTGCTGGCAGGGCCAGGCTCCCTCTGAAACCTCTAGGGGAGAGCCCTCGCTTGCCTCTTCCAGCCTCAGGTGTTGCCGGCAATCCCCGGTGTCCCAGCGTTCCTTGGCTTGTAGACTCATCTCTCCAGTCCCTGCCCCCGTGGTCACATGACATTCCCCCCTCTCCCACCCGCCCCCCACCCGGTGTCTATGTCTCTCCTCTTCTTACAGGGATACCTAGTCATTGGATTAAGGGCCCACCCTACTCCAGTATAATTTCATTTTATCTAATTAAATCTGCAATGACCTTATTTCTTTGTACTATTGTTTTTTTTTTTTTTGTTTTTTGTTTTTTTTGCGGTACACGGGCCTCTCACTGCTGTGGCCTCTCCCGTTGCGGAGCACAGGCTCCGGACGTGCAGGCTCAGCGGCCACGGCTCACGGGCCCAGCCGCTCCACGGCATGTGGGATCTTCCCGGACCGGGACACGAACCCGCATCCCCTGCATCGGCAGGCAGACTCTCAACCACTGCGTCACCAGGGAAGCCCGCAATGACCTTATTTCTAAATAAGGGCGCATTCTGTGGCTCCAGGAAGGACAAGAATCTGGGGGGACGCTATCCAACCCAGCACACCCTCTTCACATCCCCCCACCCCCTGCCCTAGCAGGTGTGTGGCTCAGGGCAGGTGAGCTGCTCCACCCTGAGGGCTCCACAAAGCCGAGGCGAGTGTTGTCCTGGGGGGCCAGGTAGGAGCAGAGCTGCAGAGCTGAGATGGGTGGTGTATTCCCAGGAGCCCGGCTGGGGTGTGAGTCCTGGGCAGAATCTGCTAGTGTGCCGAGGAGGGCGGAGGTGGGGTGTCTGGGAGGAGGTGGTTAGAGCCATGAGCCCCTTGTGCACATCTGTGGAAAAGTGGGACGAAGAGGGGGACTTGAGGGAATGCCATGGAGCCCGTGGAGAGAAATGTCTTTAAGAACCACCCCAAGGAAAGAGAAAAGAATGGGGCCGGCAGAGGTGTCGGGTGAAGCTATGGCTGTTCACGTCGGGCCAAGGGTAGTGAGGTGTGGAATTTTGGAATTTGGGCTCTGCTACCTGGCTTCCTGCTCTGTTTTCCCAGCTCACCATAGTCTCTGTCTGGCTGCTGGTCCCTCCTGTACATGACCTTGATTTCTGAGGTGTGGTTCCTCCCCTCTTGGTGTTAATGATTGGTGAGAGTTACAGATAACACTTGGGCAAAGATTGTGTCCTTGAAGTTCTGGGCTGCCTGCCTCCCTTAAAGGGGCAGAAATGATGGCCTTGCGGACGACCGTGTTGTAGGGGACAGATTATCCAGTCTTGGAGAGGGGCAGCGTGACAGGTGAGGATGGATCCAGTGTCTGTGGTTAGTGGGCCAGAGGTCACAGCTCACAGCTTCCCCATTGCTAACTCTTGATGTTTTGTTTCTGGAAAAGTCACAACACATCAGAGATAATTTGCGGTAGTCTAGAGAGCGTGAGTGTTTCTGTAGAACCAGGAGAAAGAGATAGTTCCGCAGGTGCCGCACCACCGAAGTCGCCTGATGAGCTCTCTAGGCTAATGCAGCCACCGTCATGGGTTGCATCCCTGATTAGGGAAGACTGGTTCACAAGGAGAAAATTCTACCGTTTTCAAAAGGGGCCCTGGCACCACTGGTATTTCGAGCCCGGTCGCTCTTTGTTATGTGGCTGTCCTGTGCATTGTACGGTGTTTAGCAGAATCCCTGGCCTTTACTCACTCACTAGATGCCAGTAGCACCCACCCCGCTCCCGTTGTGACAAATAAAAATGTCTTCTGACATTGACAAGTCTTTCCTGAGGGGCAAAATTGCCCTCCTGTTGAGAACCATTGGTCTATATTTAAACCCTCATGATTTGTACCTGGAAATTATTATTATTGCTATTGGATGCTATCATACAATAGCATCTAAACTCCCTGACTCTCCGCTGGGGCCTCTCCCATCTGGCCTTCATGCTTTTGCAAGAATAAATCTGACCACGGGCCTTCCCCGCGTTGGTGGGGTACTGTTGCCTATTGGATAACACTCATACTATTGAGTTGGCATTAAACACCCTTTCCAGCCCAGCCCTGACCTTTCTTTTGTTCTTGGAATATCCCTTTCCCTCTAATTTGCCATCACCTAGCCCCGTGCTCCAGCCATTCCCAACCAGGCCAGGCCCACGGGGCCTCCTGGGCTTGGTCCACATCGTTCCCTTCTCTGAAAGCTCTCTCTCACTCTCCTTGTTCACTCACCGAGCTCCTTCCTTCAAGGCTCAATGCCAAGGCCCCTCTTTCAACCCCTTTTCCATTCCCCCATGGCCTTCCTTCACTGCTCGTAACTCTCTGTTCACAGGTCTGTCTCTTCTTATCTGCTTCCTTGAGCTCAGGGACTGTGTCTTAATTTCTTCAAATATACAGAGACCAACACAGGGCCTGGCATACGGCAGGGGCTCGAGGTTTGTTTTCAGAGCGCATGAATGAACAGATCATGCGGACACAAGGGGCACAGAAGAGATGTTAGAACCCAGAGGTTAGAAAAGTCTTGACGGATTGCTGTGTGGCATTCTAAGGAAAAGACATGGTGAAGTTGCGACTAGATTACGCTTCTAGCTTTATTGAGATATAATTGACCTACAACATAGAATAGAATGTGTTGATCTGATACACTTACGTATGGCAGTATGACAACTGACCAGCTGTAGTGTCAGCTGATGCCCCCATCATGTCACATAATGACCATTTCTCTTTCCTGGTGAGAACATTTAAGATCTACTCTCTTACCAACCTTCACGTATACAGCACGGTATCAATAACCACCATGCTGTGCGTTAGATGCCCAGAACTTATTCATTTTCTAACTGGAGGTTTGTATTCTTTGACCAACATCTCCTCATTTCCCTCATGCCCCAGCCCCTGATAGCCACCATTCTACTCTATATTTCTACACGTTTGGCTTTTTTTAAAGATTCTACATAAAAGTGGGATCGCATAGTATTTGTCTTTCTCTGTCAGACTTATTTCACACAGCATAATGCCCTCAAGGTCCACCCATGTTGTCACGAGTGGCAGGATTTCCTCCTTTCTCATGGCTGAATAATATTCCAGTGTGTAAACATACACCACATCTTCTGTATCCATTCATCTGTCAGTGGACCACTAGGTTGTTTCCATTCCTTGGCTATTGTGAATAATGCTGCAGTGAACCTGGCAGTGCACATCCTGTTTTCATTTCCTTTGAAAATATACTCAGAAGTGGGATTGCTGGGTCACATGGGAGTTCTATTTTTAATCTTTTGAGGAAACTCCATACTATTCTCCATAGTGGCTGCACAAACTCACATCCCCGCCCACAGTGTAGGAGGGTTCCCTTCTCTCCACACCCTCCCTAACACTTCTTACCACTTGTCTGTTTTTTTTTTTTTTTTTGCGGTACGTGGGCCTCTCACTGCTGTGGCCTCTCCCGTTGCGGAGCACAGGCTCTGGACGCGCAGGCTCAGTGGCCATGGCTCACGGGCCCAGCCGCTCCGCGGCATGTGGGATCTTCCCGGACCGGGGCACGAACCCGCATCCCCTGCATCGGCAGGCGGACTCTCAACCACTGCGCCACCGGGGAAGCTCCCACTTGTCTTTTTGACGACGGTCATTCTAAGAGGTGTGAGGTGATACCTCATTTTGCCTTTGATTTGCATTTCCCTGATGATTAGTGATGCTGAGCGCGTTTTCATGCACCTGTTGGCCACCTCTATGTCTTCTTTGGAAAAAATGCCTATTCAGTTTCTCTGCCCATTTTTCAGTCCGAGTGTTAATTTTGTTGTTGTTGTTGTTATTCAGTTGTATGAGTTCTTTTTTTTAAAGTTTATTTATTTATTTTTGGGTCTTCGTTGCTGCACGCGGACTTTCTCTAGTTGCGGCGAGCGGGGGCTACTCTTCGTTGCGGTGCACGGGCTTCTCATTGCAGTGGCTTCTCCTGTTGAGGAGCATGGGCTGTAAGCACGCAGGCTTCAGTAGTTGTGGCACGCGGGCTCAGTAGTTGTGGCTCACGGGCTTAGTTGCTCCGCAGCATGTGGGATCTTCCTGGACCAGGGCTCGAACCCATGTCCCTTGCATTGGCAGGTGGATTCTTAACGACTGCGCCACCAGGGAAGCCTGTATGAGTTCTTTATATATTTTGGATATTGACCCCTTCTCAGATATATGATTTTGATATTTTCTCCCATTCTGTAAGTTGCCTTTTCATTTGGTTGATTACTTCTTTTGCTGAGCAGAAACATTTTCCTTTGATGTAGTCCCTCAACCAGGTTACTATTAATATGGCCACATGGCCGGGGTCTGGGGTGGGCCCCTTGGGGCAAGGACAGCTGAGGATGGTGTGAGTCAGCTCGGGCTTCGAGGACGTGCAACCTGTGGGGTCTGCCAGGCTCCACACTAGGAAGGGCCCTGCCCGCAGTTTAATGCTCTACTATTGCTGTCTTGAAGTTCTTAACTTTTGCAAAAGGGGTCCCACATTTTCACTTTATGCTGGGCTCTGCAATTCATGTACCTGCTGCTGGCTTCATAAGGACAAGATTTAGACCTGCCTTTAGAAGGCCAAGGAAGGGCAGGTCACGGGGACAGGGCGGAGGGCAATCAGGCTAGCCCACTGAAGGTAGATGAACAGGGTTGATAAGATAAAGGGGCGAGGCTGAATGGCAGAGGGATCCAGGTCAGGGATCAGGAAAAGACGCTCTGGGAAGATGGGTGACAGCAGCAAATATGTAACATCAATTGGGGCCAAAGTCTCAGGTGCCTGGTTCTGGGCGTAACCCTTGCCGACTCCTATTTCTTACTCTTAAGGATGCTCTCTAACCCCATTGTTCTCATACAACTCCCCATTTGCTGGAGTGCTGGACAAAGCCTTATTTCCCTCAAAGCAGATGCCCACTTTCAATGGTACAGCCCCTGGGTCTGGAGGCAGGTTGGGGACTGATCGAAGGGAGCAGGATCGAAGAAGCTGCTCTGAGCCGGTTGATGTTTGCTGTAGAAGAAAGGCAGTGGCCACAGGAAGCCCCCGGGGCCAAATCAAAGGCATGACGAGGATGAACCTGGCCCGGGGAGCTGGGTTGTGTCCCCCTCAGAGCCAGGGCTGGCGAAGCCTGTCTCACTCTGTACCCTCAGGGCCCAGCTCCAACCGCACCCTGAGAGCTTGATACTCTCTGTTAATCTGAGCTGGAATATTACTCAGCCATGAAAAGGAACAAACCCACATTCCAGTCTGCAGCCTGCGGGAGCCCTTGACAGCCTCCTCGGCCACTGAAGTTGAGGCCGGGCATTTCTTCTCCGCTCCTTCTCCGCCTTCCTGCTGAAAGCTGTAGGATTTTATAAACAGCAAGAAAAGGAAAACATCTATTATCATACATTATCCACATCAGTGGAGGGATGAATGAGACCCAGGCATGTAGCTCAGGTTTTTTATTTTTTTATTATTAATTTTTTATTGTAGTATAGTTGCTCTACAATGTTGTGTTAGTTTCTTGCTGTACAACAAATTGAATCAGTAATACGTATACATATATCCACTCTTTTTTAGATTTCCTTCCCATTTAGGTCACCCCAGAGCATTGAGTAGAGTTCCCTCTACGCAATGTAGAGAACCTTCTGTGCTATACAGTAGGTTCTCGTTAGTTATCTATTTCATACATAGTAGTGTATATGTGTCAAACCCAATCTCCCAGTTCAACCCTCCCCTGCTTCTCCCCTCGGTAACCATAAGTTTGGTCTCTACATCTGTGACTCTTTCTCTAATTTGCAAGTAAGTTCATCTCTACCATTTTTCTAGATTCCTCATACAAGCAATATTATACGGTAATTGTTTTTCTCTTTCTGACTTACTTCACTCTGTACGACAATGTCTAGGTCCATCCACGTCTCTGCAAATGGCACTAGTTTGTTCCTTTTCATGGCTGAGTAATATTCTAGCTCAGATTAACAGAGAGAGTATCAAGCTCTCAGGGTGGGGTTGGAGTTGGGCCCTGAGGGTACAGAGTGAGACAGGCTTCGCCAGCCCTGGCTATGAGGGAGCCACAACCCAGCTCCCCGGGCCAGGCTCATCCTTGTCATCCCTTTGATTTGTTCCCCACTAGGACTCGGTAGAGTCTTGTTTTACAGATTTCGAGGGTTAGGCTGGGCGTGCTTGTTAAAGGGAGGTGCAGGCAGGGGACCCAGAGGAGGTGACACTCATGGGGTAAACTGAGGCCACCGGCCAGCTTGTCTCTTCAGTGAGGAGGGTCCCTTCCACATTAACGTGGGAGGTTCTGGGTTTCACTGAGGAGTGAATACCCCCCACCACGCCCATCACTCACGCAGGCCCAGGTGCCACTGTGCCAGGGGTGCTGTGCATGGCCTCGAGGAACCCTAGAGGTGGCCCTGCAAACAGGCATCATTCCTGAGGCTGCGCTGCTGGTCAGTGGCAGGACTGGGATTTGCACCTGGGTCTCTCTGGCCCCCAAACTTGCAGCCATCCCCGTTCCCTGCGACAGGGTGGTATTCAGCCCTGTAAGGGGCAGGTGAGCACCTCCCTTACAAGAGGCATCTGCTGAGCCCCCTTCATCTGTGTAGGTAGCCCTTCCATGTCTCTTTCAGGAAAGGAACTTTTGTGTCTATGCCAGGATGGGTGTGTGGGAGAAAAAGGCCTGCTGCTAGTAGCAGATGCCTTTGCTCACACCTACTTAAAAAAACCTTCAAACAAATATTATACCTAGAGGATATCTCTTGCCACCTCAATGGCATTATAACTTAACCTAGAAGGTAGGGCAGAAGCTGGAAAATTTTGCTTTTTCTGGTAAAGAGTTTTGCACCTAAACAGGTGCTTAATCTCTGATTGTAAGCTATCGGAAACTGTCCAGGATAAACCCAGATTCCACGCACTGGAGGCTTCCTCTGACAGTTCTGGGTCCCGTCTGGAAGAGGAAGGGACCCTCTCCAGCGGGGGCTGCATGGGGCACCGGAAGGACGGCCTGGTGGTGCCACACGTGACAAGGCTCCTCACGGGGGCAGGAGTGAGCTGGTCCCCGCCCCCTCCCCCTCCCCCTCCCCTCCCCCCCCCTCCCCTCCCCTCCCCTCCCCTCCCCTCCCCTCCCCTCCCCCTCCCCTCCCCTCCCCTCCCCCTCCCCCTCCCCTCCCCTCCCCCTCCCCTCCCCTCCCCTCCCCTCCCCCTCCCCTCCCCTCTCCCTCCCCTCCCCTCCCCCTCCCCTCCCCTCTCCCTCCCCTCCCCTCCCCCTCCCCTCCCCTCTCCCTCCCCCCTCCCCCCCCAGGGATGGAGCCGACTTCACGCATGAGCAGAGTGGCCTCTGCCCTGCGTGGGCGGTCAGGCGTTAGCAGGCTGCCTTCGCTTTGCACACAATCCAAGGCTTCTCTAGAGCTGTAGGAGCCGACGAGCCGGTGTTTTTCGTAGGCTCCAAGACATGGGAGATCTGTGAGCACCCAGGGTAGAAAAGGCTTCTCAGCTGTGGGGCTCTGACACGTGCTCGAAGAAGCAAGGTCTGGGCTCTTCTACCTCAAAGCGGGGAAAAAAGAACTGAAAACAAATATGGAACTCTAGTTAATGATATGTGTGCTGAAGTATTTAAGGGGACGGGTACAGATGTCTGCAACTTCCCTTAAAATGCATAAAAGACAAAATGCAAAAAGAGATGGAGAGGTGGACAGGTATGTGACAAAGCAAACATAGCAAAATATTAATCGTAGAGTCTGAGTAATGGGTACATGTAAATTTTCCCCCCAACTTTTCTGTGTGTTTGAAAATTTTCATAGTAAGATGCCAGGGGGAAAGGCAGAGGCTCCCTTGGTGGTGTTTAGGAGTGGGCAGCTGCCCAGCGATGTTGTCTGTATTGCTGAGGGAGCAGTTGGTACAGCCAGTAAAAATGCCAGAGAGGTAGGCAAGGGCCGGACGTGCAGGGAATGTGGACTTTATCTCGGAGACCATGAGAAGCCAATAAAATGTTTGAAACGGGGAAAACAGACATGTTTTTGCATTTTCACCTCTCACTGCGCAAGTCACACCCCCAGACTGAATTTTCCGAACGGCTGGTTACTTGATTTGAAATGCAAATCATCTGGAATGGAGTTAGGAGAGGATTCTGCATTAGTCAAAGCATTACTTCCCTCGGTTTTCTTTCTCACTCGTGGGTATGGGGGCAAAGTCCCAGGCTCTTTCAGGAACACGTACAGATTGGAAAACTCAGAGTCTGCAGGCATAGAGCAGTTAATTCTACTGTTATCTTTCAGACCTACCGGTCCTTGGGGGTAAACAACATGAAGAAAAAAATATAAAACTCTAGTATAGATTGAGCAACCGAGGAGCTCATTCAGTGAAATGATTAACAAAAAGCCCAGGATCAGGAGTCAGACTCTCTGGATTCAACTCTCCGTGATGACATTTCCTAGCAGTGTGACCTTCGGCAAGTTACTTGACTTCTCTGAACCTTAGTTTCCTGTTTGTAAAATGAGGATCACACTAGTCAGTGCCTCACAAGGGTTGCTGTGAGGATTATAATAAATGAGGCAAAGGCATTCGATCACCGTAAAATACTTGGTTTAGTGCCTGGCGTGCAGCCAGTGCTGAAGAAATGTTCAGCAAATAATTATTGCTCACTGGTCTACTTCCCCACATGCAGTTTATCTGTACTCATGGCTTATGCCATTCCACCAATGTCTTTAAAATGGTTATTAAGCACCTATCTTTAGTTCCTACTATTTGGAGTTTCAGACCTATAGCTCCCTTATCATGGGAATGCCCCTTCCTTGCACCCTCCAGCTGGGCATCTGACAGTCCTGCCAGACCTGGACTTCTTGGCCTCCCAGCCCCTCCAGCACACCAGCCAGTTCTATGCCCAAGCAGCTCCTTCATCTATTGCCTGCTATCCACTCCTCCTGGTATTGATGCCGAGAACTTGGCCTCTGTGCACCGGGGCTGAATCGAATCTTGGAGACAGAGTTCTGGGTGAAGTAGAAAACGATAGCTTTATTGTTCTGCCAGGCAAAGGGGAACACAGAGGGTTCCTGCCCCTCAAAACTGTGTGTCCCAACCCAGGAGGATTTGGTGTGGAGTTTTATAACAATGGTTCAAGGATGGGGTTGTTGATAGGGTTAGGGTGTGTGCAGTGCCTGCACTCCTTTAATCTGGTCTCAGGTAATCTCTTTTTTATTTATTTTATTTTATTTTTTTGCGGTACATGGGCCTCTCACTGTTGTGGCCTCTCCCTTTGCGGAGCACAGGCTCCGGACGCGCAGGCTCAGCGGCCATGGCTCACGGGGCCAGCCGCTCCGCGGCATGTGGGATCTTCCCGGACCGGGGCACGAACCCGTGTCCCCTGCATCGGCAGGTGGACTCTCAAGCACTGCGCCACCAGGGAAGCCCCCTTAGGTAATCTCTTGATGAGCTTCTCTGGTTCCTTTAATCTGGCATGTTCCTAGAACAAGCTGAGACTTGTAGGACAGAGCCACCTGACAAAAGCTGTGGCCCTTGGTAGGACGCTGCCATGCCAAACTGGGGTCTGGCACAGAGGAAGCCAGGGGACCAAATACTTTGATCACCTCCGCCTGCCAGGGCCACCTATAGGCTGAAGCCAACCTGCGCTATGGCACAAGGGAGCCTCCAAATGCGGCCCATGGAGGCCAGGCTGCCAGGCGAGCAGGGTGGAGAGGACACCTGGAGGGGCAAGAAGAACGTCAGCACTCTTAGGAATCCTGGTTTCTTGTCCACTGACCAGGTCTAGGTCTGTGACTCTGAGCACGGAGGAAGGAAAGTGTTCACATCCGTAAGAACATCACCTCCTTTCTTCCGGTTTCATCTTTTTCAACCAGAAAAGTCATACTGGCAACCAAGGCAGTCCAGACCCACTCCTGGGCCGGGCACGGCAAAGTCACTGGGCCACGAGAGACACCTGATACCCACTCTCTCCTGGCTGTTCTCAGCTTATGCCACGGCGGCCTTTCCATGGAGAGCCACGGTTCTCTTCTGAAACCACCGGAAAGCTGGGATAGTTTCTGTCACTCATAGTGGTCAGGAGTGAGGATATCTTGTGCAAACTCAAGAGTAAACTTTAAATATCTCTCACTTATTTTTTATTTTTATTTTTTTTGCGGTATGCGGGCCTCTCACTGCTGTGGCCTCTCCCGTTGCGGAGCAAAGGCTCCGGACGCGCAGGCTCAGCGGCCATGGCTCACGGGCCCAGCCGCCCCGCGGCATGTGGGATCCTCCCAGACCGGGGCACGAACCCATGTCCCCTGTATTGACAGGCGGACTCTCAACCACTGCGCCACCAGGGAAGCCCAGAAGTCTCTAATTTTAATGCATTTAAATGTATCAGTCTTTTCTTATGGCTGGAGCTTTTGGTGTCTTGTTTAAGAAATCCTTCTTGTCTATTGTGCCGAAGGTGACCAGATTGTGCTGGAGGCTTGGAGCTGTGCTTCAGGGCATCTTCTTTGGGCCCTGGGTCACACTGCTTCCGCTGTGGGGCAGGCAGGTTCTTCTGGGACCCCAGGCTTGGCCGGGTAGGGGAGGGAGAGGCCACTTCCGGGGTCCTTCTACCATGGAGCCCAAGTTTCCAAGAAGAGATTTTCCGTGGACCGTGTCCCCACCATTCTTGTGAGTGTGGAAGGTCTTCCCAGTGGATGGGCAGGCCTGTGTCCCAGTGGGCCAGGACCGAGCTACCACCTGTATGGACGCTCAGGCAGGGTGGGCTGTAACAGGGGCTGACTCCAGCTCAGAACTGGGATATCTGGTTCCTGAACTGTGGGTCCCTGGAGCAGATGAGGTGGGACAGGGAGAAAACTGGAGGTGGTGGAGCAGTAGGAAACCTCCCATCTGCCCTCTAATTCTGGATTCGAGGGCATGTAATGGCACGATTCTAACCAACTGCCTCAAGCAGAACAGGTGGCAGGTTTACGCCTGTTGGGGGACGGGGAAGATGTCCTGCCTCCTTGGCCCTCACTCCTCAAGGTCACCTGGGTTAGGCAAGGATGTCGCACTGTTCACAGTTCCCTTCCCAGGACCCACAGTGCCTGCCACATGGGAGGCATTAGTAGATATTTGTTCAGTAATACATTGACAATTTTCAAAGAATTGTGTAAAAAAATTAATTTTCTGGTTTCTCCTGAAGAACACTTTTTGTAGCCACTAGGTGGCGGAGTTAATTACATCAAGCTGGCTTGTGCGGGGGTGGGGGGGGTGGGGGGAGGGGTGGAATTCAGATAGGGAAGCAGGCATTTGAATTTAAATTCAATCTTGTTTTAATTCTGTTTTGGAGCCTGTTAATTACTAAGTTTAAAAAACATATTGTCCTAAGAAATATTTGCAGGATAAATCTGAGATAAAGACCGTGGTGGATGACTTTCTTTCTCAAGCTAAAGATGGTATGAATTTCTCTTCTACATTGTTTCCAAATTCAGTCATTTTAGGGCTTTGACTAGATGTAAATTCTTTCCATTCTTTATTCAGTTAAATGAATGTCAACTCAGTTTGCCCTTTTGCTCAGAAGTGATCTTTTACTGTCAGAATGTGGCAACCTCCTTTGTTTATTGCATCTGGCAGATTTGAGTCTCTGGGACTGACCCCTTCCCAAGTCCCCCCCACCCCCCCACCCCCACCCAGAGCTCTTCCTCAGCTTCCATCCCTGTTGATTACCCTCCCTCATTCCGAACAGCTTCAGAGAGTCCTGGATCTTCGGTTTTCTCTTCTGTAGGAAATCAGGTATCTTGCCAGCCCTGCCTTTTGTTTAAAAAATTTTTTTCAAAAGCAATTTGTTTATTTGAAAATACAGGGCTTCCCTGGTGGTGCAGTGGTTAAGAATCTGCCTGCCAATGCAGGGGACATGGGTTCGAGCCCTGGTCTGGGAAGATCCCACATGCCATGGAGCAACTAAGCCCGTGCGCCACAACTACTGAGCCTGTGACACAACTACTGAAGCCCACACTCCTAGAGCCTGTGCTCTGCAACAAGAGAAGCCACTGCAATGAGAAGCCCTCGCACCACAACAAAGAGTAGCCCCTGCTCACCGCAACTAGAGAAAATCCATGCACAGCAACAAAGACCCAACGCAGCCAAAACAAAACAAAACAGAACAAAACAACAACAACAACAGCAACAACAACAACAAATATATATATAAAGTACAGCTACAATCACAGGCTTGCATCAAAGAGGCTCTTATTTTGAGGGGGAAAATGAATGTACACATCTGGAAATGACTTGGAGGTGTTGAGATAGGGATGGACAAATAATCCTAAATTTATCTCCGTATCATTATGAGTTATTATGATAGTAAAACTGTCCTTTGTTTTTCTGTGTACAGGTCTGTGAGTTTTAATACATGTATAGATTCCTGTAACCAGTACCATGATCAGGATAAAGAACAGACCATCAGCCCCCAGACTCCCTTGTGCCAGCTCTGTTTTTAGTCACACTAAAATGTTGCTGTACAATATTGTGCTTATATTTAATGATTTAAAAAAGCGTGGTGCCACTTTCTCTGGCCATCACAGTTTCTGATGAGAAACCACAGTCACTGGATTACCCTTCTCTATAGGTAATGGGTCATTTTTGTTTGGCTATTTTCAAGGCTTTGTCTTTAGTTTTTAGCAGTTTGATTATGATATATCTAGGCTTGTACTTCTTTGAGCTGGTTCTGTTAAGGGTTCATTGAGCTTCTTGAGTCTGTCTGTTTGTGTCTTTCAGCAAATTTGGGAAGTCTTCAACCATATTTTTTCACACACAAACAAAAGTAATTGTTTCAGATACCATTTGTTTGCCTCTCCAGATGTCCTTTCCATATTTCTCTGTGCCCCAGAGGGGTGTCGTATACGGATCATATCATTGCCCAATGTTCCATGACTTCCTGTTAGGTTTGGCGAATAGGGAAAACTAGCAAGAGGTAGAAATGGGTAGTTTGGGTATTTATTCCTCAGGATGCCTCGCTGCAGAATCATCTCAGGCTGGCTGTGTTTCTCTGGGAAGGTGAGAGCTCAAATCAAGCACCATCTCCATCAGGTTTCTCTGTCTCTGGCTGAAACACAGTAATTGCTCCCCTTCCTCGTTTTTTGGGTTTAGATGATGATACGCTCCCCTCCACCTTGGTTAGCAATCCTGGTATGACAAAATTCATACCAGGGAGTGGGGATCAGAGTCTCTCTTCCTTTCATCCTTCATTCCCAGGCATTTGGGCCTACAGTCCCAGGACCAGCCTCAAAGAGAGTCTGTTTTCAAGGCCGGCAACTCTAGACCCAGACTGGCTGTTGGGAGTGGAACGAGCTTTGTAGGTTTGCTGTTGCCTCATTCTCCTCTGCCTCCCTCCAGCCAAGAGAAATACCGTAAGCAAGAAACTGGGAGCAACAGCACGAGAGTTTATTATCATCATTGCTCAAGAAGGGACATGAAGCAGGCAGGATGGTGAAGGTGAGCAGGAAATGGACCAGAGCAGCTCTGATGGTTGGTGGTGCAGGGCAGTGGCTGTGGCCATGGGGGAAGGATAACTGGGGCCAGAGGAGAGCCTCTCTTCCCGGCCTGGTTCTTCTTCCACGAGGCAGATGCTGGGACACCCAGTCCAGGTGGAGCTCCAGACATGAGTCCTCTGGAGAAGCAGGGCTAATTTCACTCACTCCCAGCAGTTTCTTCCAAGGGAGGGTCTCTTTTCTAAGGGAAAAGGAGGGGGTGGGACAGCCCATGGGGGAGAGAAAGTGTAAATACTCTGTACCAGGGCAGCTTATTTCTGGAGCCAATCAGATCCACCATCAGCCTCATGGTACCTGATGCAAAGAGCCCCAAGGTCCCACCATGTACATGGACTTCCCTAGCTTCCTAGGGTCTCTTTTTCAGATTTTATTTTTGATGTGGACCAATTTTTTAAAAGTCTTTATTGAATTTGTTACAATATTGCTTCTGTTTTATGTTTTGGTGTTTTGGCCGCGAGCCATGTGGGATCTTAGCTCCCCGACCAGGGATTGAACCAGCAGCACCCCCTGCATTGGAAGGTGAAGTCTTAACCGCTGGATTGCCAGGGAAGTCCCTCACTAGGGTCTTTGGACTGGGTGTTACTTGGTCAGGGACAGGGGGTCTCTGGGCTGGGCCACTACTGGGGTGGAAAGACAGGAATGATGCCCCTTGACACTCACTATAATGACACTTTTCTCCTCCCCAAACCATCCGTTCTCCATTCCTATCTCCCCTGGACAGCACTGCTGCCCCAAACACACAGACACAAGCTTTAGCACTCACCTCCTTAGATCGGTATTTTCTCCAGCAGCACAGACACAGGGGGACCAGAGATGCTAGAAGCAGCAGAGCCCAGACCCCCAACAGCATGGCATTGATGCTTATGAACAGGGCCTGGGGACAGAGGACCGAAGCTATAGGCACCCAGAGAGACTGTTGCCATTTGTGGTCTGTCTTCACGCTGATCATGGCACAGGGTCACTCTCCACCCCATTCATCCCATCCCCAAGTCGGTAGCTTCCGGGGTGGGGGGAGGCTGACGAAGGAGCCTGGGGTGGGGGTCAGTGGGTGTAGCATGCAGAGAGCGGCCAGTAACCCCTGTCACCGGGTCTCAGCGTCCTCATCTGAGCAGCGATGGGCTTGGGCTGTGGTCTGGTTCCCTGACAAGCCCAAGACTTGAACATGCATTTAATACCTTCGTAGCTCTTCACGTATTTGCAGTATTAGCTCCTTTATTATGAGTTCAGTGTTTGTATTTCCCACAGATCTGTACCTCCCACAACCATAGGAACCGCTTCTGTTTCGTTCGCTGCCACGTGTGGTGACGGGAGACATGCTCAGGGCAGAACAGGTCACGCCCTTCTTGGTGGACAGCCTCACTCTCCTCCACTGTCTGACCCTCCCTGCCCACCGCCTGCTGCCTTCCCCGGCCCGGCTACTCAGCATGTTCACATAGGAGGTGCACAGCTGCAGCCTTCCCTCGTCTGCACTCGGAGAGCTGGGGGCCCCGGTGGGCCTCCAGGAAGGGGAGACATCACAGATACCATTAAAGAGGAAATGGTGGTACTCATGGAAACTTCTAGCCCCAAGGATGATGGCGGCTGTGGCCGTGGAGAAAGCTGCCAGGGCGAGCAGGGTCCTCAGCAGGGCCTGGTGAGGGCAGTGTGTGGAGACAGACCTTGGAGACTCAGTCTCTCTGGAGCCCAGCCCGGGACGAAGAGCGGGAAGCCTAGTGGAGGGGGCGTGGGATGGGCGGCAGGCTTGGGGTGGCCTCCAGCTTCCGGGGCTGGTGTCAACCCCTCCCCAAACTCACCCAGTAGGTGCCACCTCGTTTCTCATAAATGAAGGCGACAGCTCCAGCCAGCACAGCCTGGGGAGAGATTGAAGCAGCAGGGGTAGCTCGGGGCAGCCGAGCCCCACCCCCAGCAGCCTGCTTCTTTTTCCTTCCTCAAGTCCCACAGGCAAAACCAACCGTCCTGCTGGCCTTTCCCCACAGCACCCCACGTGGACCCGAGGTTTTGAGCTGAGCTCTGTTGTCTTCAACGGTGAGGGTATTGAAGGCCGAATCAAACGCCCGAGGCTGCAGGACCCTCTATTTTAGGGACATCAAAACTGCTCATGGTCAAGCCGGGTGTAAGCCCCCCTTCCCTTCTCCAAAACCCTCTCTTTTTAAGCAACACCAGGTGCTTTATGAAAGCTCCAGGGCGGTGGGGTGGAAGGTCCGGGGTGTTGGAGGAGCTCTCAGTACAGGATCAGCGTCCGCTGCCTCGGGGTGAGGGCAGGCGCTCGTTCCAACAGCGCTCAGCCTCCCACCCAGCGGGTCTTCCAGGACAGGAAGTCTGGCTGATGCCAAGGGAAAGATGGATCTGAATCCTGTCTGGCAGTTCTGTCGCTAATCTCAGTGTTTTCGGCCGTGGGGTGGATGACGATCATTACTTTGGGCTCCTCTCTTAATCGATATGTGTGTTTTGCTCTTGTTCTGTGAGGGTGGGCAGGACAGAGGGCGCCTCCTTCCTGCTATGATCCGCCCACCCATCTCCTGCCGCCGGTGGCACACGTCCATCTGCTGACATAGCTGCCGTTGTCCGGTGAGCCCCCCTGGACTTCCCCTGTGTGCAGGGCCTGCAGAGGGCAATGGGAAACCACCGGGGGGTGCATCTCCCTTGTACACACGCTCCAGCACGTTCCGCCTCCCTCCATCTCAGTGCAAGTGCCTGGAGATGAGCCCTGTCCTAGATCCTTAGCTGATCTGCTGCTGAAGGTGGGAGAAGTGGTGGGAGAAGCCCGGTGCAGGGACCCGGGAGAGCTGACCGGTGACCGTGGCCCTCCCAGCCCTTAGCTCAGCTGGTTTCCCGTCTGTAGAAGCCTGGTGTCAGCCTAGAGATCTGGGAGTCTTTTCAGCTGCAAACAGTCTACATTCTGATGGGGTCGATGGTGGTGGTCTCTCACCTCTGATAGGGGGTCCCTCTGCCCACGGTCCTCCCGCCCCACTCACCACAGCCCCTGTCCAGATGGGGGCTCCCGATCCAAGCAGCGTGGTGTAGTAGAAGATGAAGAGGAATCCCCCCAGGACCCCACTGAACACCCCCAGCACGATCTGCACCGCCTGAGAGGTGAAAAACCTAAGAACCCGGATCCCGGGTCCCAGGCCCAGTCTGCGTCTAAGCCTCAGGGGAGTTTTGAGGACTTTCCACTCCACGTATTAAAGGTTAGAACCCTATGAAAGGGGAAGAGAGAGAGAAGAGAGGAAGAGAGGGGGCACGAGAAGGGAGAGGACAGGAGGGGAGAGAAGGCAAGGGGAGGGGAGAGCTAGCCCACGCTGGGTCGTGAGAGGATGACCTCCGGGTTCCACCAGCTGGGACTTTAAATGGTCAGGGGCTCCTCTGCACACTTCAGCCCACAGCCCACCCTACCTACAGCTTTCACTGAGAGGCCAGTAAGTGAAGGAAAGGCCGGAACTTGATCTCTAGGAAGAGCATAAGCATCCCACTCAGAGAGAGGCTGGCTGGGAGAGTGTGCAGCCAGGGGAGGGGGCTTACCCTTCCCAGTCCGGGGAGCCTGGGTGCCCGTCCTCGCCCTACTCACCCAGGAGGCCACCAGCAGCCGGCGGTGGCCCAGGGCCCGGGAGGCGGCGTGCGGCGAGGGCACGTGGGGCTGCAGCAGGGGACACCTACTCAGCAGCAGCTTGGCCAGAGCCAACTCCTGGTGGATGTGCACCTTGATGCAGGTGGGCTGGGGAGCCCCAGAGGCCACGCCCCCGCCATCTGCCATCTTCAAGCCGGTGGACACCCGCCTGGGAGGGAGGAAGGGGGCGTCAGGGGGAAGAGTTGGCAGGAGGTTTGCACAGATTCCATGGGAGCTGGCGAGGCCCCCGGTCACAGTGCAGCATCTGGGACCTGCCTTGAGGGGTGTCATGTGAGGGACCCCTGCGTCTGCTGAGGCTGTGGTCACCGCTCAGCCCACTGGAGCTGCCCTCTTCACCCTAGACCTGCTGTGTCTCCCCATCCTCCACCCACGGCCTCAGGGTCTGGACCAAGCAGTGCCCTGGAGCCCTCACCTCTCTCCTTTCTGCTCCCAGCCCGCTTGTGTGATCACGGCCCTCACCCTGGCTCTCCCCCCTGCCTCTCCCCCTCCAGAGCCCTCAGGCTGCCGGACAGAAGAGAGTCCTGGCTGCCTGTTGAGCTACTGTTGAGGTAGCTGCTTCCCAGCTGAGCCCGGGGACCCACCCCCCGCCCCTACATGTCTCCCTCTCCATCAATGGCTACTCAGCCCCACGCTGCCTGTTCAGACTGCGCCCCCCCAACCCTCTGCATGAAGCTGTGGGTGCAGATGGAGGCCCAAGACCAGAATGACTTGACTTCAAACGGGGACGAGGCTGTACCTGGCCTCCACTCCTGCCACCTTCCTGGATGCATGTCCTCTACATGGTGGTTGGTCCTTCCCTCCCCAGCAAGTTCTGGGGGGCCTTTGAGGGGCAGGGTGTGGACTCCTCTGGGGAGGGGCCCTGTGAGAAGGGTCTCTGGGAAAAGGCCGCCTGGGCTGAGGGTCTGCCTCACCTGCTCTCATCAGGGACCGGCAGTCACGGTCGAGGGTGATAGGAGGGCTGGGGACGGCTGAGTGGGGGCTGAGAACCAGGCAGAAAGGAGAGGGGTTTGGTGGAGCTCCAGAAAGGGAAGGATGAGGCAACTTCTCAGCACACAGCTGGAGCAAAGGGCCCCTCCAGGGTTTTCTAGCTGCCAGGGGAGATCACTTGGCTCCGACGCTCTGGAGAGCACGGAGGAGACTGCAGAGCTGACCAGCCCTGGAAAATCCCCCATCCCCACCAGGGCAGGGGTTTTCTGAACAAGGACTTGCCTGTGCTGTGTGCACCCCAGTGTGTGTGCTGCGTAGGGATGAACACGCCAGCGTGTGCGTGTCTGTGCGCTCTGCCTTCTCCCGCCAGCCTGATTATCTACTCAAGACCAACCCCCCGCCCCCAGAGGGGCCCCTTTGGGCCAGCTCTTTTCTGGGAAGTCAAGACGCTGAAGGTCAAACCCTCATCACTCCACCCCTTCCTTCTGCTCTCTCCCACCCACTGCCGGGTGCCTCAGCTCTGGGCAGCTCTGCTCTACTCGGCCGCTGGTTCCCAGAGGACAGCAGGTGAGCAGGGCCCTCAGGTGAGCAGTCCAGGTGACCCATCCCAGGAGACTCTCAGTGCAGGACCCTCTCTCTTTCTCTCGAGGAGTCTCCAAGACCAGTCCCCAAAGCCCCCATCCTGTCTCACAGGATGCCATTCTCCCCCCATTCCTGGTCCCTGTAGGACCTCCTTGGGAGGGAGGGATACACTAGATAGAGGACGTGACACTAGGAAAATGGCTAGGGAGGTCGGGGGGCCCGTGCCCGGCCGCGTCGGCTGGACTCTCCCTCCCCAGTGCCTCATATCTTTATTCTGAGGGTGGGGTGGTGAGGCTCGGGTGGTTTCCTGGTGAGAGGTCCTTCAATAGCAAAGGCAGAAGGTGGAGGGCCCAGGGTGTAGCTGGGATCCTGGCCCTCTCTCCCCAGCTTCAGGGGCACAGGGAGGAGCTGGGCAGAGGAGAGTGTCCAAGGCAGCAGGGAAGAGCCCCACACCCTGGAGTTAGGGTGGCATGAAAGGGGATCTTCACGGGGCTGGCCTGGCTCAGAGGAAGAGCAGGAATCTAGGTTGAGCTGGGGATTGGAGCTGGGGGTGAGGCGAGAGGGGGAAGCAGTGGTATCCGGAGGGCTCAGAGGGAGCCGGAGCCCAAGGCACATTCTGGACTCTGCAATATGGTGCTGATCGCTGGGTCCCAAGGAAGATCTGGCCAGAATCCCGGCTGGGCTTCCTTGTGTGTCTGCGAACAGGTCTGAACCTCCTTGCACGTCTGCAGAATCGTCAAACACCCGTCCTTTATACTGCACGGAGGCCAGGTAGGTGAGGAGTGAAACTGCTCTGTAAAGTTCATACGATACAAACGGGAAGGCCTTAAACTTATTGCTCTTGCTGGTGTTTTTAGAATTGTTATTAATCATGTTATGATTTAAACAGTGATAAGTAGGATGTCCATGAGAATTACCTGGAGAGGATTTCCTTTGGAGCTAGGCAAGTTGATTCTAAAGTGCCTAAGGAGAAGTAATCTAGCAAAAGTGGCCATGAGGGGCTTCCCTGGTGGCGCAGTGGTTGAGAGTCCGCCTGCCGATGCAGGGGACACGGGATCGTGC
Organism: Leucopleurus acutus; assembly: GCF_964270905.1. Taxonomy (NCBI): domain Eukaryota; kingdom Metazoa; phylum Chordata; class Mammalia; order Artiodactyla; family Delphinidae; genus Leucopleurus; species Leucopleurus acutus. The sequence goes on along the minus strand of NC_139144.1, from coordinate 102,664,316 downwards.
TCCGGTCCGGGAGGATCCCACATGCCGCGGAGCGGCTGGGCCCGTGAGCCATGGCCGCTGAGCCTGCGCGTCCGGAGCCTGTGCTCCGCAACGGGAGAGGCCACAACAGTGAGAGGCCCGCGTACTGCAAAAACCAAAACAAACGAACAAACCAAAACAAAACAAAAACAACAACAACAAAAAAAGTGGCCATGAAAGAAAAAAGTAACGTGGGGGGGCAGGTCATGAAAGAGCTCAACTAAATATTAAACTCTGTACTCATTATTAAAATTACAGTAATGTTGCATGACTCATCAGATCCACCAATGGGCAGAATATAAAGACTAAGATAGGCTTGGATTCCTACGGGAATTTTATTTTTGCTCAGGGGAGCATTTTAAATCAGTGGGAGAAAGATGATATATTCCGTAAACAGAATATACTCTTTAGAAGTTAACCATCTGAAGAAGACAAACCAAAACCAACTTGGACCCATTTTTTCCAACTTACAAGGTAAATTCCAGACGGCTCAACATTTAAATGTGAAAACTGAAAACATAAACGCACTTAGAAGAAAACATGGATGAATTATTATTTTATAATCTTGAAATGGGAAAGTCCCTTTTAAGTACAATATACAACCCAGAAATCATAAAAAATGACTGAAACCTTTGATTATATAAAAATACAAATGAAGTCAAAACTAAATCACAAATTGAAAGCACTATCTGTAACTCGTGTCGCCGATGGTAATTTTTCAAATACACGAAGAACTCCTATAAAAACCAAAACAAAACAGAGTAATGAGTAGTTCATAGGATATGAAAGGAAAGCTCGCAAAAGAAGAGGAAAAAGGCTCTTAAACGTATGAAAGATGACCAACCTCACTCATAATAAGAGAACTGATACTGGAGTAGTCACAGAAAGCAGACTGGTGGTTGCTTGGGGCCAAGGGTTGGAGGGGTTCCCGGGGAAGGGACATTAGGGGACTTTTTGCAACATGGAAATGTTCTGTATCTTCACTGTAGTAATGGTTGCACATATGTACACATTTGTTAAAAGTCACTGAGATACACAATTAAAAGGGGGCATTTTATTGACTAAAAAGGATTAAAATCTACAACGGAATGTCATTTTTCCAAGAGACATTTGAAAAGATTAGAAAGTTTGCTGACACCTTCTGCTGGTCTTGGGGAGGAGCAGTGGACACTCTTGGAATTGCCCTTGCATGAGAATTGCATGGAAATAGCTCCATGGAGGGAAATACCTTTTAAAATTACAAATACACATTCCTTGACCTGCTGATTCCACATTGCTTGTAAGAAAAAAAATAAAGGTCTATAAATAGGGGACTGCTTAAAACAATTATGATGCATTCGTACAATGGAATACTATGCAGCCATAAAAACGAGTGAGGGCGTATTTTATGGACTGATGTAGGATTATTATTACTATTATTTTTTTGCGGTACGCGGGCCTCTTACCGCTGCGGCCTCTCCCGTTGCGGAGCACAGGCTCCGGACGTGCAGGCTCAGCGGCCATGGCTCACGGGCCCAGCCGCTCCGCGGCATGTGGGATCTTCCCGGACCGGGGCACGAACCCATGTCCCCTGAATCGGCAGGCGGACTCTCAACCACTGCGCCACCAGGGAAGCCCGATGTAGGATTATTTTTAAAAGATGGTTCTGTGAAGAAATCATTGTGCAGAAACTGTGTGTGCTATCCTGCCATTTGTGGGAAAAGAGGGAGAGAAAGAATATTTTTACATGTTTTTATATGCAAAAACGTCATTGTAGGATATATTAGAAAATGATACTATTTTCCACCTGGAAGACAACTAGCTGGCTAGGAGAGAAAGAGAGGAGAGTGGGTTTTAGCAGTATACCCTTTTTTATCTTTTGATTTTTTTTTAACCATATGAAAGTGTTACGTATAAATATGTACACTATGTTGCTGAAATAATTCAGATTCCTTTCTTTGTCAGTCCCAAGACCCAGACAAACTGTATCTGACCATTTTGGGAAGAGGTCCAAGAGTCTATATGGTGAAAACTCTAGAGGTGATTCCGATTTGCATCCCAGATTAAGGTCACTGTGACAGAGACTTCCCTGGTGGTCCAGTGGTTAAGACTCTGTGCTTCCAAGGCAGGGGCCGTGGGTTTGATTCCTGGTTGGGGAACTAAGGTCCCACATGCCGTGACTTGGCTTGACTCAAAGACTGTTTTCTCTCCCTGCACTCATGCAGTGTATTCCTTTTTCCCTTACTTAGATCTCAAACCTCACTTCTGTGCATCTCCCCAGCAGGCAGGATGACCCAAAACATGCTGGCTGTGAATGGAGTCGATGTGGTCTCTCCGCTGTCCCAGCCCACTCACATCGACATCCACATCCATCAGGAATCTGCTTTGGCACAACTGCTAAAAGCTGGGAGCTCCCTGATGGAGCGCCTGTCCCACCATCCTGCCAAGGCCAGCATAAGCTACGGACAGCTGGCACTAGGGGTAAGGGCGGGATGGAGAGGTGGGTTAGCAAGGTGACACAGAGGAGGGTAACGCTCCTTCTTCAGTACAATGCGGAAAAGGAAAGTGGGTTGAATCCCCATGAAAACTCACTATTCGTATCCCATCTTGTTTGGGAAAAGAACGTTTGGGAAGTTTCGCCACAGAGATTTAGATGGAAAGGAACAGTGGATCCCTTCTTTGGTGCAACGTGAGCAGTCCCAACCAGAGCTGGGGGGGTGGGCGGAAGGGTCCCTGGAGGCTGTTCATTCAGGTTGATTGAACCCACGTGGACAGAGGGCCTGTGACGCAAGGCAATATGATAGGCACTTTGGGGGAAAAACTTCAGAGAGAATATCTAGGTAATAACCTGAAGGTGCCCAGCGTCCATCAGAAGGGATCAGGCAACTACACTAATGCCTAAAATTAAAGGTAGCTCAGGTGACATCCTTGGGAGGCAGGATGGCGTCCTGCAGGGGTAGGCATCTGAGCCAGACCTTGAATGGAGAAGCAGCGTGTTTAGACAGATAGAGGTGGAAGATGGAAGAAAAGGAATTTCGAGTTGAAAGAATGACAAGAAAGAGGGCAAAGAGGCCAGAAAGCATAGGACAAGTTCTGTCAGGGTACAGAGAATGGGACTCATGGCTGATTAGACTGGAAATACAGACCAGGGCCATATTGCTGAGAGCCTTGAGTGACAAGGTGAGGAGTCTGCTGTCCTGAATCAGCTTCGATAGTGGGAAGACTGTGGAGGGATTCTGAGCAGGTGCCTGAACTTCAGGCAGCCTCACAGCCAGGAGGTGTGCAGGTAAGAAGCATGGCGGGTCTGCACCTGCAACGTCGCAGCAGAAATGAGGAGGAAAGAGAGGAATCCAAATCCTTTGTGGATGGGGTTGCCATGACTTGGGAGTGAGTGGATGTGGAGTACAAGGGAGGAGAGGAGTCCGGGAAGATGCTGAGGTTTGGAGTGAAGGAGACCGGAAAATTGGAGCCCTGGAAGTCAGCGAGGCAGACACTGAGGGTGTGCGTAGGGTCTGGAATTTGGACGCAATGAATCTGAGAAGCTGGCAGGACATGTAGGTGGTGATGTCCAAGAGGCTGTGATAGTTGGATCCTCCAGGAAGCAGACGCTGAGTGGGAGTTGGGTGTGCGAAAGGTTTATTGGGGTGTAACATCCATTCAATGAAAAGGGCAGGAGCAGGGCTGGGCAGGGGGAGACATCAGATCATGAGGCAGGGCTGACGAGGTCTGGGCCCGCCCAGTGGGGAGCTCGGGAGCAAAGACTGCCCATCACAGGAGTTCCGTGTTAGCTGAAAATGGCCCTTGAACCACTGCCTTGCTTAATCATTGGCTGGTTAGCCACCCCGAAAGACTGTACCCTCAGTTTGAAAGATGAAGGGACCTTGAAGGCGCTGACCACTGTAGGCTGTCAGCTGACCATTCTCCTTTCCTGAAGGAGGTCATCATGGCCCATCATGGATGACGGGCTTCCCAAGGGAAAATGAGGAGGAAAAAAAGGAGGAATCATCAGGTGGGATGACAAATTGTGGTATTCAGGAAAAATGGGATTTAGAAAAGAATGAAGGATAAAAGGCTGGCAAGTCAGAGAGATGAGGGAGAACCAGGACGGGCTGCTTCACAGACGTTAAGGGAACAGAATTTCCAGAATCGGAGCTGCGGAGAAGTCAGGGCAGAGGAAGGGGAGAGGAAAGCCACCTAGGTGGGAGCTGGGGGGCTGCTCCTGGAGCAGGTGACTCACGGGAAGGGGTGTGGCTTTCCGCATCTCTTGCAGGTGACCCAGATATTGCTGGGGGCTATGAGCTGTGCTCTTGGAGGGCTTCTCTGCTTGGGGCCCTGGATTCAGCTGCGTGCCTCAGGCTGTGCCTTTTGGGCAGGGTTTGTGGTGAGTAAGAAAGGGGTTGTGAGCTCTGAGGGAGGCAAGTGTTTATGGACAAGGAGAAAGAAAGTTCCTTTTGGACCTGGGTCAGGGATTTGGGGAAGAGACCACAGACCCAGAGTCCAAATGCTCTCTGTTATGAGGAGGCTGCCTTAGGGGGTGGGCACAACCCTTCCACCCTCTGTTTTTCTCTTTAAGGCAAGGCTGGGAACAGCGGGGCAGTTGCAGGTGGAGTCCTGTCCATCTGCTAGGTTTCTTTGCCTGTTCCTTGCATCCTGCTTCAAATTGGCTGTTCTGGGGCCTGTTGGGAGAAGTTTGATGGGAGTTCATTTCAGGACAGCCAACTGGAGGACTTTTCTGGTGTCTTCTCTTCCTAGGCCATTGCAGCAGGAGTTGGGGCCATTGTCCATGAGAAACACTGCGGCAAACTTTCAGTGAGTCTGGGCATCCTCTGTGCCCCACCTTGTCCTCTTCCCCCTCCTATGTCTCTGTTTTCCTGCCCTATTTTTCTGTCTTCTCCCCTTTGGTTTCAAATATCCTAAGATATTTCCTGGAGGGGTAGGGAGGGTTTCCTCAGCCAGGAAGCTGGGGAAGAGGAGACCGGTTTCAGGCCGGGACCCCACGGCTCTGCTACCCACAGAGGGAGTCTGCAGCCTGAACCTCTCTCTTCTAGGGCTTCATATCAAGTCTGCTCACCCTGGCTGGCATTGCCACGGCCGTGGCCGCCGTTGTCTTCTGTGTGAATAGTTTAACCTGGGAACTTGTCTTCTATGACATCAGCTCCGTGTATGATTCCTTAGACCCTGACAACCCCACCTTTGGGTACGAAGAGACTAGACGAAACGATTCCTATCCATCGTGGAGGGAGGAGCGCTGCAGAAGCTACATGCAAATGCTGACGGTGAGAAAGGAGAGTCAGTCTTCCAGGACGCGTCACAGCTGTGCATTGGGGAATTGGGGCACCTGAGGGCAGAGGTGTAGGCTCTCTAAGCTTCGACCTCATCCAAGGTCTTTGGTTCAGGAGGTTTTAACTTAATCTGAAGCCATTGTTCAGATCCTCATGGCATGAAAATTCCCTGAATCAAAGGGGATGAGGACAAAGAGGAGACATTGAAGCGAGCATTTCATGAACCACCCTTCCGTCTTTCCTGGTGTGTGGCTGTTATCAGTTGTCTATTGCTGCATAACATACCACCCCAAAATGTACTGGCTTAACGCTGCAATTTACTATTACTTCTCCCATTCTGTGGGTTGACTAGGCTCACATGGGCAGTCCTCACTTGCATTTTCTCATGCAGCTGCAGTCAGGTGTCAGTTGAGAGTGAAGTCATCTAAGAGCTTGACTGGGCTGGGCCACTAAAATGACACACTCACACAGCAGGGAGCTCAGCTGGGGCTATCAGCCAGGGAGCCTACAACAGTTTCTCCATGTGGCTTGGGCTTCTCGTAGCCCAGCAACCAGTTTCCAACAGGGAGCATCCCACTGTGAGCATTTCAAGAGGTAGGAAATGGGAGCTGCCAGGCCAAATAAGGGCCACCCCATAATTGACCTAGTGTCACTTCTACTGTATTTTGTTGATCAAAGCACTACCAGGCCCTTCCAGATTCTAGGGGGTGGAACAGTGGATCCCACATCTTCACAGCGGGGAGGTAAGGTCACATTGCAGGCAAGCAGATGGGATGGAGTCAGTGGCTGCCCCCATAGTTGGAAGATGCAATCTGCTTTGGTGGGAAGTAGTTAGTTGGCCAGGGTCTGATCCCTCCTGGGGTAGCAAGATGATAGTAACAGCAGAAGCAGAGGAGCAGACCCCTGACTGTAACTGTTTTCTTCTTTTATCTTCAGGATTTGTTCCTAGGAATCCGTGGTCTGCTCCTGGCCATCTGTGTCCTGCAGGTCATTGTATCCTTGGCTTCCCTGGGCATGGGTCTCCGACGCTTCTGTGGCCAGAGCTCCCGGGCCCTGGTGAGCTGTTAGGGAGGCACTAGGGAAGGAGAGGATCTGGTTGGTGGAGCTCTAGGGATGGGAAGGACAACGGGGCAGGAACACTGCTGAGCAGGGGTCACGCTCCCCCTCACTCAGCCCTCTTCCCGTGCTCCGCTCTGCCCTTCACTGTCCGGGGAGCATGACCCCATCATGTGTCCTGGGTTGAATTCCGCCTTCTGCCTCTGCGCCCTTCTTTGCTCTCATTTCCCCACGTTCCCCTCTTTCCCACGTCCTAGGTCTTGTCTAGCTCCCCTTCCTCCATCACCTTTTTCTTTCCTCCTTCTTTCATTTGTCTGATTTCCAGTTCTATGGAGCTAACTCTACTCCAACCTTTTCCTCCCAAGAATTGATTTTCCTCCTGTTTTTTTTTTTTTTTTCAGGATGAAGAAGGGTCAGAGAAGAAGCTGTGGGGGGAGAATTCAGTGCCTCCCTCTCCCCACAAGAAGAAGAGCACAGCTGTTGTCCTGTGAGCAGCCAGAGACCCTGCATGTCCCCCCAGAGTAGCCCAGGGCCCCTCACTGCCCCGTCCCTCACACTTGCTTCCTTAGGCTGCCCCTCCTCTCGCCAACACCCTCACCCGCTATTCCCACTCCAGGGTCCTCAGTTCAGTGAACAGGTATTGTCACATTTTTCCCAATGCTGATTAAACAGAAACAACCACAAAAAATGATTTTGTGCAGAAAGGATGTAGTCTCCCTTTGTTGCTACGCACGGTGCGTTGGTACACGTGGAATTAAATGAGAGTTATGGGTCATATGGAAACAAGGTCCCAATAAGACTTAATTTACGTTCTGCTCTATATCCCAAGTGCAAAAACTCCTTTTCATGATTTCCTTCTGTTCAGTGTAAAGTGAAAATAACTCTTACATACTTAGAATCTTTTCACCTGCTAAGGTTTTCTTGAAGCATCTATAACTGATCAGTGGGCTTTACAGAACCATGTGAGACATGAAGCAAGATCATTTCCTCCCTCCCTCCCTTTCTTCCTTCCCTTCATCTTCCTCCCCCTCTGTCTCTTTCCTTCCTTCTTCCTTCCTTCCTCCCTCCTTTCCTTTCTTTTTTCTCTTTCTCCCCCATCTCTCTCTTTCTCTCTTGTTTTTTGCAGTAATTACTGTTGGTTCTCTCGCTATACACACACACACACACACACACACACACACACACACACACACCCCTGTTATTCTTCAATTTCATTGTAAATGATACGATTGATTAGTTTTTCACTTTTAAAATTTTTTATGTACAATGTAAGTATATAGACGTAAGCACTTCTGCTATGGACCCAGGTTCATTTGTCCAATGTGCAGAAAGCCAAATGCTGAGATGCTGAGGTGTGCAGCAGAGAAAGTGCTTATTCCCGAGGCAGCCAAGCGAGGAGACAGGAGAACAAATCTCATATCTGCCTCCCTGAAGGTGAGGGGCTTGAGATATTTATGGGATAGAGAAGCAGGGTGGTCTTAGGCATGGAGAAAGGTGATTGGAAGTAGGGAAAATGTGAGGTAGCTGGTATTCCATGCCAGCATATCTGAGTTACATGCTTCTTCAGGGATACATGTTCAAAAATGGAGGTACTTAGCATGGTCTGAGGGTGGAGTTTTCACCCTTCTGATGTCAAAAGGTCACTCACTGGACCCCTGTGCAGGCCCAGTTTTAGGGTCGTTGGTCCCAACCAGTCTTAGCCAGCTTAAACTGGACAGGAGCCGACTCCAAGCCTTGGAAAACAACTTAAGCCCCCGTTACTACAGTGACCCATTCCTCAGAGGTGTTATCTATAGGGGGCCACTAAGGAGTCAAAAAATGATTAAGACAAGCTTAGTCAGTGAACGCAGGTTACAAGGGAGGGGTTTTTAACAAGCGGCTCCCTTCCCTGCAGTTCTGTAGGATGAGCTCAAGAATTTCTGTTAGTCACCAGTTTCTGTTAGCCTTATGGTGCATGATTTCATCTCTGAAGGGTAAAAAAGCGGTCATGGTCTGTAGAATTAAGACATCATAGGGATTCTGGCTTTTTCGGTTCCAACATAGTGAGCAGACTTGCATTTCCATTGCGGTTTTATGAAATCTCCGAGAGGTAGGTGTTATTACTAGTTAGAAGACCCACAGCAGAACTGGCTGGGAGCCCCGCCTTTACCCCCTGCACAACCCTGCCCTACGATGTGGTGTTGGCAGGGGCAGAGCTGCTGGTACGGCTGAGGCATAGCCCCACCATTGGAGGTAAGGGTGGTGGGCTTATAGATAGAGATTTGTAAGCAAGCTTGTGTAATAAAGGTCAGAGGGATGAGGTGGCATTATGTTCAGACTATTGGACAGTGCTTTGCAAATTACACCCTGAGGGGCAAGTCTGGTCTGCCACCTACTTCTGTAAATGAAGTTTTATTGAAACACAACCACACTTCTTGGTTTACACATTGTCTATGCAACAAGGGCAGAGTTGAGTGGTCTCAGTAGAGACTAAATGGCCCACAAAACTTAAAATAGAGTTTGCCGTCCCCGGGTGCGGGAGACCCCAGTGGAGGAAGTAGCTAGTCCTACTGGGTGATTGACAGGAGCCGGGGAGCCTGTGCTCTTGCTTCCCCAAATGTGAATCTAGCATGGGCAACAGGGAGAAGGCTTTGCCCCACCCTAGACTGGCTGAGTCAGGATTTGCATTTTCTCAAGATTGGCAGGTGCTTCGTGCCCCCTGTCACCTTTAGAGAAGCACGGAGATAATCACATCTAGGTGTCTTGTTCAGATATAGAACAAGCCCCTTGGAATTTGATGTCTTTCATTCTTTTGATGCATTTGTTAACCTTAGCATTTTAAAAAGGAATTTTCGTGAGAAGAAACAACAGCAGGGCAGACGCAAAGAGGAAGCATCTTTCCTCTCTTCCTTAGCTTAAGATGCTGTGGGGTTTTTGTGGTTCGGTATTTCTAAACCGTCCCTTTAGAGCTGGATTCGATAGAAATTCTTTTCGTTTTTCATTCTGGTAAATAAACGACAACTTGGTAGTTTGCTCATTTGTTGATTTTGCTGCTGTTTTTCTAGCATGAAGCGATCTCTTACTGTCAGAGTCTGGTAGCTTCTTTCTTTTCCCCCTGACGTCTCTGTATGTCTCTGAGGGAAGGGGTCGCCCCTGCATCTGACTTCTCCCTCTCCCCCATTTCTTCTTTTCTGGGCTCCACTGCCCTCCCTCTCCTTACCCTGTGAATAACCTTGGAAGTTTCATAATCTTTGTTTTTCTTTTCTGTAGGAAATCAGATATCATCCCCTTCTCCCCTTGCTTTTGTTTACTTGGAAAAACCAACAGTTATTTGTCTATTTGCACAACTCAGTTTCGGTGACCAGATTGTATTTATGCAACTGACTTCATGACCCTGGGATCCAGCAATTAATCACAAGCCTATTTATATTTACTGAAGTGTTTAAAACCATTCAGAGTGTAAACGGGAAATGGTTCTATTTTTCTTTTCCAATCACTGCTTTTTTTTTTTTTTTGTGATACGCGGGCCTCTCACTGCTGTGGCCTCTTCCGTTGCGGAGCACAGGCTCCGGACGCGCAGGCTCAGCGGCCATGGCTCACGGGCCCAGCCGCTCCGCGGCATGTGGGATCTTCCCGGACCGGGACACGAACCCGCATCCCCTGCATCGGCAGGCGGACTCTCAACCACTGCGCCACCGGGGAAGGCTCCAATCACTGCTTTTAACTGTGTTTTGTCAGCTCCCCATTTCCCCATTGGATATTGGTCCTTTTAACATCAGGACCAGATTCCAGATTCCACAACCGGGTCATTAAAATGGTCTCATGTTTAAAACTGCAGTCATCAGAGCTTGGGTCTCCCTGTTAGCAGAGGCCGCCGCTTGGACTGGGAGGGTTAGGGATGTGCTGTGCTAGTGTGTGGCCCCTCCCTCTCCTTCCGGTTTCCTAAAGAGTCCTGAGGGAGGCAGGGGAGGGGATGGGGGTCCGGGCTTTCTTGGCTCAGCTGGGGGCCAGTGACCATTTGCTGATGTGATGTGTGTAGTGTCTGTTCTTGCGCCGTCTTGGAGGCATCTAGGAATTTCCCTGCCGGCTGCTCCGTTAGCTGCGTGGCACAATCAGGAAAACTTCCTGGAAAAGTACATCCTAAGGAGACAGCTATGAAATGCCGGGGGTGGGGAGGGCTTTCCTGCGGTACGAGTATTCACTTACTATTTCTTGCCCCTGCAAGGCCCAGAGTCTCTTCAGAGATATTTCAGTGGATGGAATAAGGCCCCATCGCCTCAGGCTCCACAAAGAAGGCCCTGGAGCCTCAGATGCAAAGAATTGCTCACAAAAAAGTTTGCAATTAATTTTTATGGGAAACTAACAGATGTGTGGACACGGGGTGGGGGGAAGGGGAGGGTGGGATGAACTGGGAGATTAGGTTTGACATAAATACACTACCAGCTGTAAAATAGATAGCTAGTGGGAACTTGCATATAGCACAGGGAGATCAGCTTGGTGCTCTGTGATGACTTAGATGGGCAGGATGGGTGGGGGGATGGGAGGGAGGTCTAAGAGGGAGCAGATACATGTATACGTACAGCTGATTCATTTTGTTGTACAGCAGAAACTAACACAACACTGTAAGCAATTATACTCCAATTAAAAAAAAATCCTTTCTGAAGTAGGAAGCAGACATTATGAAAGTGTTCATTTCCACGGTAGGTACTGCCCCACTCACTCCTCATTCAGGAGGATTTCTGCTTTCTTAGTGGTTTCCTTTGAAATCTTTTTTTTTTTTTTAAAGCATGTGCACTTAACTAAACAAATTCTAAAGGTAACCAGTAACCTTATCCTCTACCTGAAAAGTACTGTGCCTTTAGAATGCTCCTTGTTAAATGATATTCTTATCTTGAGTTTTAGTTCTATATTGACTTATTTCAACCCCATAAATTAAATATTTTATTTTTTTCGTATACTCAGTGTTTGTTTAAATTTACCTATATTTTTATTAACGGGTAAAAAGCTCTCCTTTTCCTCCTGTAATTCAGGCCTTCTTTCTGATATCCTTTTTCTTCTTTTTTGAGGTACATCCTTTAAACGTTTCTTTAATAGTAAAGATCTCTTGGTGGTAAACCTTCTTAGTTCTTATTTATCAGAATATTCCTTATTATACCTGGCTCAAGATAACTAGTTTCACTGGATATACCATTCCAGCTTTAGTTAATTATATCTAATTCTGGTTGCTTTTGAGATCTTTACTTGTCTTTGATGTTTTGAAAATTTACTTCAAAATGTGTGGGTGTGCATGAATTTATTTTCCCTTGAAAATTCCTCCTGAGAAAGTTTTTTTAAAAATTCCAAGTCTCAGAGTTCACACAATTTTTTTTTTAACCTGGGAAACTCTGAATTATGCCTTTGAATAATTCCTTTCCCACATTCTCTCTAATATTTCCTTCTGAAATTTTGATTTGCCGCATGTTAGACCCTCTCACTCTAGCTTCCTTATCTCCTAACCCGGTTTGTGCTTTTTATTTTTCATCTCTTTATTTCTACCTGCTGTGCTCTGGTTAAATTCTTCATAATTATTTACCAAGTTACCCAATTTCTGCCTCAGTTATGTATAATCTGCTTTTTCCGTTCCATTAAATTTTAAGTTCCATTTTCTAGATATGATATTTACTTCTTTTTCAGATCTTCCTGCTCCTTTTTGATATTTTCTTGTTCCTAAGTCATGCCACCAATGACCTATTTTATTTCTCTAAACTTACTACATTATTTTTTTATTTTCTGTAACAGAAGTACCAAGTTTGAAGTCTTTTCTGTTTTTTCTCCCAACCCTCCCAACTCTCACCAATACTGTCTTATTTATTTTATTAACATCTATTTATTTTTATTAATTTTTTTTACCATTTTGACCATTTTTAAGTGTATAGTTCAGTGACATTAAGTACATTCGCATTGTTGTGTAACCATCACTACCATCTATCTCCAGAAATTTTTGTTATCCTAAATGGAAACTCTGTACCCATTAAATACTAACTCCCCATTTCCCCCGCTCTCCAGCCCCTGCTAACCCCCATTCTGCTTTCTGTCTCTATGAATTTGACTATTCTATGTACCTCATATAAGTGGAATTATATAATATTTATTATTTCGTGTCTAGCATATTTCTTTCGTGTCTAGCATAATGTCTTCAAGGTTCACCTATGTTGTAGCTTATATCAGAATTTCCTTCCTTTTTAAGGATGAACAGTATTTCATTGTACGTGGCACATTTTGTTCACCCATTCTTCTGTTGATAGGCGATTTGGTCTTGAACTGTAATGGTAAATAAACCCTCCTGTCTTGTCTATACAAGAGTGATATTAGAGAGAGTTGGGAGGACAGCTTCTAAATATTTGCTGGATGAATCAATAAATGGCATGAATTATTTTTTGCAGTGTGAGTAGAGTTTTGTTTGAACTAATTATACTGTCTGCAGTGGGATCAATGGGATGTATTTGCGGGGTAACTGAGTAGGGCAACGATTCTCAGTGTGGGATTAGAATAACATTCCCACTAGGAATGAGAACCACTGGAGGCTTTCACAAGCTCTCCTACCGTTCTTGGTTGAAATATCTTGGTTCCACCTTTGGAACCAATGGACTAGTGTTAGTATGCAGTTTCATAAGTAGATGGCCCCAGCATTCATCATTCCCCAATTTTCTAGGCACAGCCCTGGACTTCCATTTGGGGATCCAGTTTTTCCTCATTGTCTGGCTGTGTGTTCATGGTGGGGCTTTATCCTCGGTTCCGGGCATAAGGCATGTGACCCAAACTTAGACTAAGCGCAGATCATTTCCCGCAGACCACGGTGATTGTTTCAGGAGTGGGCCCATTGCCCAAGTCCGTCACATTACAGTAAATCTTAGGGCTACCAGGAAAAGCTCTTGCACTTGAAGAGTGCAAGGTTCACTTGAAGAGTGAACTTGAACCTGCAAGGATGTAAAGTTGGAGCTGTAGCCGCCACCTCGCCCCCACGAGAGGTTCTCCTGGAGCTGCCAAAGGCCACACCCCCTCCACAGGCTCGAGAATGAGGACAACCTGTGGAACGCAGAGCCGACAGGTGGGACAGAACCACTCCTGAAGGTGTTGCTTGAGCTCTGAATTCAGCAGTGCCTGAAGCTGGACTGAGCCTTGACTTTAGTACGTGCCCAGTAAGTAGTCTTTTGCTTAAGCTTCTTGCAGTTTGAAAGAGTTCTAATTAATAGGCTGAGAGACTGGACTAAGGTAACTGGCATTTAAATGGGTGCCCTGGAGTCCCCAGGTCCCACATCCTAGGGTGCTGCACTCAAAACCCCCTGGGTGGGCTGCTGTTTTGTGGGGGTGAACCCAGGTGTACTTACTCCATTGCTGTTACTTGGGGGGATAAAACGTTGTGATTTGGGGGTTGGAGGGAAATCACATGTGCCCCGATATGGTTTTTACATTCTACTGCCTCCCTTCCCCCCATTTTCCATGCCCTTAGGAGAGAATTTGGTTACAAAAATATATGTGCGGCATAACAAGTTGTATATATTCTTTGCAACAAATGCAAATATACACATGCATATATATGTATATGTATGTATATACTCATAGGATCGGTTTTTGGAAGGAAACACCAAAACTGGCTCCCCTGATTGCCTGGAGGGATGGAAATTGGACATCAGGAGATGAAGCAGGGGGACTTTTCATGGTAGACTCATTCCTACATTTTGAGTATTCCCTAATCAGAAAAGTAGTTTAAATTAAATTATTAAAAAACTAAAATATTTGAAGACTTCCACTCGATCCCTTCTATCCTCGCTAACCCAGTGCCTGCTCGGCGTTACCACCAAGCCCATCTGCTTTGTCACTTTACTACTTTAAATGGAGACGACACCATGGCATGATCCTGGGATGGTCCGCATGCGCAGAGAACCCAAAACACAGTCAGGCTTTAGGCAAAAGAGCACAAAAAACACGTCAACTGCCAAGAGCCTTTCTCCAAAATGATTGCACAATCTCTCTGGGGAGAACTGAGGTTTCAAGTAGGGCTATGATACTGCATAGGAAAGCCCCTGTTTCTGACATTTGGGGGGTGGGGAGTCCCTGCCTGATGGACCAGAGTTGCTAATCAGGCTGCCTGGGCAGGGAGGGCCCCCGGGAAAGTTCTCGCGTGGAGGCCACAAGTTCAGGCTGCCGCCACCTTCATTTGTAGGAATGAAGACCAGGTACCTGAGGAAAGCAGAAGCCCAGCGAACTGATAGAGAAGCCCTGAGAGATGCAGAAGGGAAATTAAGACCATTCAAATAACATCTTTAGCAAGATGAGGAATTGCATTAAATATTACATCTATCAGCATAAGAAGGTGCTATCGATAAGGACAATTAGCAGACAAGAGTTACTTAGAGATTAAAAATATGGTTGCTAGGGCTTCCCTGGTGGCGCAGCGGATGGGGGTCCGCCTGCCGATGCAGGGGATGCGGGTTCGTGCCCCGGTCCGGGAGGATCCCACGTGCCGCGGAGCGGCTGGGCCCGTGAGCCATGGCCGCTGGGCCTGAGCATCCGGAGCCTGTGCTCCGCAACGGGAGAGGCCACAACAGTGAGAGGCCCGCGTACCGCCAAAAAAAAAAAAAAAAAAGTAGGTGAGTTTGAAAGACAGCAGCCATCGTGCACAAATTGTAAAAATGTGTAAAACCAATCACTAGAATCAGTAATTTAAAGTATTTTTTCATATTTTCAATTGTGACCCTTTCATATGTGTTTTGATTTTCAGGGCAGTATTTTTCTTCTTTTCCTTTCTGAAATCCTTGGTCACTCCTTTGGCCAGCCCCGCCCATTCCCAAGTGATTTGTCTTAACAACTGATGCTTGTTTGTACTTTTCTTGGTACTTGTTTATCTTTATTGAGGTATAATTGATACACAGTGAACTGCACATATTTACAGGATGCAATTTGGTAAGTTTTGACATATATACACCACGATTAAGGTAGTGAAAATATCCATCACCTCCTGGAAGTGTCCTTGTGCTCCTAGGCAATCTCTCCCCCCTGGCCCTCCTCTCCCCCCATCCCCAGGCAACCCCTGATTTGCTTTTCGTCAATGTAGATTAGCGTACATTTTCTAGAGTTTTCTATAAGTGGAATCATACAATGTGTGTTCATTTTGTCTGTTTGTTTACTTCTTTCCCTCAGCCTAATGATTTTTTTTTCAGTAAGCCTGATTTTGTCTTTTTAATTTAATTTTTATTTTATATTGGAGTATAGTTGATTTACTAAGCCTAATGATTCTGAGAGCCATCCATGTTGCTGTGTATCAGTAGTTCATTTCTTTTTATTTAGAATACTATTCCATTGTGTGGCTATCCCGAAGTTTCTTTATCCGCTCACCTGTCGATGGATTTTTGGGTCGTTCCCAGTTTGGGGCTGTTACAGGTAAACAATCTTCTGTAAGCAATCAGGTACAAGTCTTTGCAGACATATGCTTTCTTTTCTCTTGGGAAACACCTAGGATTAGAATGGCTGAAACATCACGGGTGTATGTTTACTCTTTAAGAAAGCTACTCAGTGTTTTCCAGAGCCATGACACCATTTTATACCCCAACCATTTCCCCCACATGCTCACCAACACTTGGTGTGGTCAGTGTATTTAATTTCAAGCATTCTAGTCGTCCTTTTTAATGCTTGCACAATAATTCCATGATATCCTTACCGATGAACTTTGACCTCACTACCTGTATTTTTGCCTCTAGAAAAAAAGCTGTGCTCCTGGGCTGCGGTAACTGGAGTCTTTGGAATAGGATCACTCATTAAAGGGTATAGCTATTTAAAATTGCAATAAATATTATCAGAGAGCTTTCCAAAAAGGCTAGAATCATTTTCATTTTACCAGCAGTGCATTAAAGTGGTCTTTGTCCCTCTCCCTAACCTCACGACTGACTTTTGCCAGTAGGAGATATTGGAGCTCATTTTAATTTTTGCAAATTATGTTAATTTTCACCTCCTTGACTATGAAGTTGAGTATCTTTTCACATATGTATTGGCTGTTTAGTGTTCATCTTTGAACAATCTACACATATATTGCCCAGTTTCCTTGATTTTTGTGAGCTTTTTTTATGACATGCATTTTAAGATTTCATTGTATTTTTCAAATCTGTTTTTTTTTTTTTCTTGTCTTTAACTTTGAGGCCATAATAAAACATTAAAGAATCTTTTCTTTGATAACTTCTGGCTTCATGTCTTGGTTAAGAAAGTATATCCAACTCTTGTACATACAGTTTCCTATATTTTATTTTATTTTATTATTATTTTTGTGGTATGTGGGCCTCTCACTGTTGTGGCCTCTCCCGTTGCGGAGCACAGGCTCCGGACGCGCAGGCCCAGCGGCTATGGCTCACGGGCCCAGCCGCTCTGCGGCATGTGGGATCCTCCCGGACCGGGGCACGAACCCACGTCCCCTGCATCAGCAGGCGGACTCTCAACCACTGCGCCACCAGGGAAGCCCTTTTGGTTTGTTTTTGAAGTATAATTGACCTACTACACTATGTTAGTTCTTGTTGTACAACATAGTGATTCAATTATTTTGATACATTTCAAAATGATCACCATTATAAGTCTAGTTATTACTCACATCTTCTTTATCCATTCATCTATTGATAGGCACTTAGATTGCTTCCGTATCTTGGCTATTGTAAATAACGCTGCAATGAACATAGGGGTGCATATATCTTTTCTAATTAGTGCTTTTGTTTTCTTCGGATAAATACTTAGGAGTAGAATTGCTGGGTCATGTGGTAGTTCTATTTTTAATGTTTTGAGGCATCTCCGTACTGTCTTCCATAGCAGCTGCACCAATTTACATTCTCACCAACGGTCATGAGGGTTTCCTCTTCTCCACATCCTGGCCAACACTTGTTATTTATTGTCTTTTTGATAATAGCCATTCTGATAGGTGAGAGGTGATATCTCACTGTGGTTTTGATATGCATTTCCCTGATGATTAGTGACACTGAGCATCTTTTCATGTGCCTATCGGCCATTCGTATGTCTTCTTTGGAAAAATGTCTATTCAGATCATCTGCCCAATTTTTAATCAAATTATTTTTTTGATGTTAGTTGTTTGAGTTCCTTGTATATCTGGATATTAACGCCCTTTTGGATATATTATTTGCAAGTATCTTCTCCCATTCAGTAGGCAGCCTTTTCATTTTACTTTTTATTTTCCTTTGCTGTGCAAAGCTTTTTAGTTAGATGTAGTCCCATTTGTTTATTGTTGCTTTTGTTTCCCTTGCCTGAGGAGACAGATGCAAAAACATGTTACTAAGACGGATGTCAAAGAGCTCACTGCTTATGTTTGTTCTAGAAGTTTTATGATTTCAGGTCTCAGATTTAAGTCTTTAATCCATTTTGAATTTATTTTTGTATATGGTGTGAGAAACTAGTCCAGTTTGATTCTTCTGCATGGAGCTGTCCAGTTTTCCCAAAACCATTTATTGAAGAAGCTGTCTTTTCCCTATTGGACATTCTTGTCTCCTTTGTGTAGATTAATTGCCCATGTAAGTGTGGGTTCATTTGGGGGCTCTCTATTCTGTTTAGGCTAACTTTTTCTTCTTGAGTGAGTTTTGGTGGCTTTTGTGTCTTTCCAGGAATTGAAAGACTATTTCACCTAAAGTGTCAAATGGATGGGCATAGAGCTGTTCACAGGATCTACAGCCATCTACATATTAAATAACCATCTAATAATGGCTATTTAATATCTGTAGGATCAGTAGTAATGTCTTCTCTTTTACTGGTGATATTAGTAGTTTGTGTCTTCTCCCTTTTTCCCTTGGAAAATATATTTTTAAAATTTTTTACATAATATATATATTTTTTGGCTGCACTGCATGGCAGGTGGGATCTTAGTTCCCTGAACCAGGGATGGACCTGTGCCCCCTGCATTGGAAGCATAGAGTCTTAACCACTGGACCAGCAGGGAAGTCCAGGAAAATATTTTTTATGTTTATTAATTGGTCTTTTCAAAGAATCAGGCTTGGGGCCCATGCTGCTTTTCTGGTTTTAATTCCATGACTTCTACTCCCATTTTTGTCATTTTTCAATCTTCTTGCTAGCTTTTGGGTTTATTTTTGCTCTTCTTTTTCTAGTTTCTTAAGGTTGATGCAAAAATAGATTTTCTGAGAACTTTCTTCTTTTCTGATCTAAGCATTTAATTCTTGCTATGGTCTGAATGCTGTGTTCCCCCCAATTCACATGTTGCTTTAGTGTGGCACATTTGTTGCAGCTGATGAGCCAATACTGATACATTATTATTTAATTAAAGACCACAGTTTACATGAGGGTTCCCTCTCGGTGTTGTCTAGCCTATGGGTATTGACAAATGTATAGTGGAATGTATCCACCATTATAACATCAGCCAGAATAGTTTCACTGCCCTGAAAATACTCTGTGCTCCACTTATTCATCCATCTCCCCAAACCCTGGAACCATTGATATTTTACTGTCCCCATGGTTTTGCCTTTATTAGACTGTTGGAGTTGGAATCATACAGTACGTAGCCTTTTCAGATGGCGTCTTTTACTTAGCAATATGCATTTAAGGTTCCTCCGTGTCTTTTCATGGCTTCATAGCTCATTTCTTTTCCGTTTATTTATTTATTTTTAATTTTTATTATTGTCTGCGTTGGGTCTTCGGTGCTGCGCGCAGGCTTTCTCTGGTTGCAGCGAGCAGGGGCTACTCTTTGTTGTGGTGTGCGGGCTTCTCATTGTGGTGGCTTCTCTTGTTGCAGAGCACGGGCTCTAGACGTGCGGGCTTCAGTAGTTGTGGCACACAGGCTCAGTAGTTGTGGCACGCAGGCTCAGTAGTTGTGGATCACGGGTTTAGTTGCTCCACGGCATGTGGGATCTTCCCGGGCCAGGGCTTGAACCCGTGTCTCCTATATTGGCAGGCGGATTCTTAACCACTGTGCTACCAGGGAAACCCCTCATTTCTTTTCAATGTTGAATAATATTCCATTGACTGGATGTACCACAGTTTATTTATCCATTTGCCTACTGAAGGACGTCTTGGTTGCTTGCAAATTTTGGAGATCATGAATAAAGCTATTATAAATATTCATGTGCAGATTTTTGTATGGAGCTAAATAATATATTTTTAAATAAAGGGATGAGAAAGGAGGGCCTTCTAAGAATGAAAGAAGCCATAAAGAAAATGTTTGTTAAAATTTCCAGACTGAGCAAAAAACTTATTGTAGCCAACTTAGATGAACAGCAGGGGGCAGTATCTGCAAGACATTCGACACCAATTGACTGTTCTCTCTTACTGAGCATATTGTCAATTTAAATTAGAGACACAGGTCTCAAACTTTCTTGACTCTTTTATTTTGTTTTATTTTATTACCTCCATGCCTATGGTAGAAGAAAGAAGCATCAGTGATCTCCTTTGGATCTGTCCAAGAAACCTTATGAGTATTTAGACTTGTTAGGAATTACTAGATTTCAATTTACATCTCACAATGAGGAAAAACATTATTATTATTATTTAGTTATTTTGTGGTATGCGGGCCTCTCACTGCCGCGGCATCTCCCATTGCAGAGCACAGGCTCGGTACGCGCAGGCTCAGCGGCCATGGCTCACGGGCCCAGCCACTCCGCGGCACGTGGGATCCTCTTGGACCGGGGCATGAACCCGTGTCCCCTCCTGCATTGGCAGGCGGACTCTCAACCACTGTGCCACCAGGGAAGCCCTATTTTTTAAAATAAATTTATTATTTATTTCTTTTTTGGCTGTGTTGGGTCTTCATTGCTGTGTGTGGACTTTCTCTAGTTGCGGTGAGAGGGGGCTACTCTTCGTTGCCGTGCGTGGGCTTCTCATTGTGGTGGCTTCTCTTGTTGCGGAGCACAGGCTCTAGGGTGTATGACCTTCAGTAGTTGTGGCGCATGGGCTCAGCAGTTGTGGCTTGCGGACTGTAGAGCGCAGGCTCAGTAGTTGTGGTGCACGGGCTTTGTTGCTCCACGGTATGTGGGATCTTCCTGGACCGGGGCTTGAACTGTCTCCTGCACTGGCACGCAGATTCTTAACTACTGGGAAGTCACCAGGGAAGTCCCAGGAAACACATTATTAAATAAGACAACCATAATTCTACAAGCTTTGAGAGACCAATGGTTATTTTCACAGGGCAGAGCTACAGTGTTCGAGGACTGGATATCTCACAGACTGTGTTGCAGGAATAATATTTACTGTTTTCCTCTGTAGCTGTAGGGGCAAAGGAACAATTTCCCTCCTTTTATTTGCTGGTATTTCTTTCACCAACCATGAGAAGCACTTATGGTTTGAAGAGCCATCACTAGAATTCCAAGAGCTAACACTGAAGGAAAAGAGGAGTCCTGAATAGTCACAAAACTCTACACAAAGAAAGGAAAGGGGCAGAAAAGGAGTGTTAACCGGTGTTATATAGAGTAGGTAGTATTTTGCTTTCTTGAGTAATAAATAAAGGCCTTTCTTGAATCAACAAGAAAAATACATATAATTTAGCAGAAGAAATCAGCTAAGTATATGAAGAGGCTGTTTAGAGGAAAAAGCATACAACTGTCCCCAGTAGAAGGCGGCTCATCTCACCCTATGTAGTAGCTGAGGAAATTCCTGAAGACAGAACTAAGATGATATTTTTCAGTGATTAATTTGCATTTTTTCTAATGCACAGAAAGTAGCCGGTCAGGATCCATAGTCTATGGTGTGGGGTCATGGGTATTAGCCTCAGTAGCTTAAGACAAGTAAAAGGACAGGTTTACCTCAACCGTGCAGAACTCACGTGGCAGGTGTGGATCTGATATCGTTGAGCAATGTCTTGTGTACCAGGTATTTACAAAATATGTGCTGAGATGACTGAACAGGTTGACTTCGTGCATAGAAGTATTCACGGTAAACCAGTTGAGAGTTGGTAAATGGCTAGCACAAAGAGTTATTTTTGTTTTAGAGGAGTTGATCTTTTAACCTTCTTTCCCCTACCCACCCCCCCACCCAACTAAAATGAGACAGCAGAGGGATTTCTAGCTAGCAAAGACAAAAAATGTCTTCTGTATGTTAAAAGCATGCCTTTCTGTCTTCTACAGCAGGAGGGCGTGTGTCCGCCTCATTCAGTGTAATAGCTATTATTGTTTGAAAAGTTAAAATGACAGTATCAATATGGGAGAATATTTTGTAAGTCAGGCATGGCTTTCATTGCAAATGTGAAACGTGGGTGTTATCTGCATTATAAATGCCCTCCCCTCTAAGCAAAGAACCAAGAGTTACTTGCAGCCCAATGTCCTGATTATAGCTGTTTCTCAACTTATAGTTCTGAACCCAAATGTGCAAGTAATGGTTCAAACTCTGCCCCCTTCACTCTAAGGATGTCTCCAGAGAGGTGCTTCAGCCCCTGCAACCCAGGGGCCCCCAGCAGGGCCTCTGCACAGAAGCAGAGGAAGAACATTAATCAGGGCAGTGGGAGACGCCATGGCGCCCCTATCCTCTTAAGCGCCTGTCACTTTGCCTAAATCGCACTGTGGGTGGGGTCGGATGTGTCCCTGGCTTCTGTGGAAATGCAAGTCCACCTAGGTGAAGAAACCTACCAAACTTTGTTTCCTCCTCAGGTCAAAGCATGGGTGACTTGAGAGCAGGGTATTTGACAGAGAAACAAGAAGGGGGGCCAGAGCCATAGAAGGTCTCAAGCAAGATGCCTGCCTTGAGTTCAGCCTTCACTGCCATCTGGAATTACATATAAGAAGCTATCTTTATGCAGGAGACAGAAATGGTGGGCGTGGGGAGATGCGAGTTGGGCCAGTGTGGGCCAGTGAAGGGCGGCGGGTGCTTGGTTTGGGGTGCAGCTGTGCCCCAGATGTTCATTGGCTTCCCCGGGTCTCCAGACTAACTCAGGCAGAGACCTTGTTCTGCACAAAAGCCTTACAGAGATGCGGTGGGGAGAAGGAAATGGAACTGTTATTAAAAAGAAAACAAAACCAAGACAAACCAAAAAAGAAAACCCTCTTCCTCTGGCGTCTCCGAGGGCTTTTGAGTCACTCTCTGAGGATAGCTTGGTGAGGAAACTCACACATTGTCCTTTTCCTGCCCCGGGGGACGCAGTCTTTCTCTCTCTCTCTCTCTGGCAGGTAGAATTGGTGGCCAGGTTTTTTCATCTGTCACTCCTCTTATGTTTTTGTGAAGAGACTAGAAGCCAATGAGAGAGGCTGCCTGGGAGAGGAGGGAAGATTGCAGCAAGATCGTCTGAGAACTTGCAGAACTTTCCAGGACCTACCAGGTAACAGGGCTTGTTCGTCTCTCTACCTCTCTCTTTCCCCTTCCCTCCCTCTCCTTCTCCCTCTCTGTGCAGTTCTCCCAGTAACAATCTGTGTCAATCTGTACACTTGATCTTTCTAAGCCTGAGTTTCATTATTCCTAAATTATCAGGGTCAGGAATTATATACCCTAAAGCCCCAGATAACTGCAAACAGAAAATGTTACTAGTACTATATTTTTCAGAACCTAACATTTTGAACAGGATGAGCTCAGAGAGTAGCCCTTTGGTGATACTAGCTTGCTTATTTCTTGCGTTTGTGCAAAAGTGTATTCACATAGGCACCCACATCTGGGTGCACCTATGGAGTTCTCTGCACGTTGCTGGGTGAGGGAGGACGGTCTGACCCTCCTCCCTGCGACCTGCTCCCAGAAGTCATAGGATGCCCTTTGAAGAACAGGCTGAAAACTGGCCTTGCGATTTTAATCTGACTTGATGTCTGTTGCTTGTCTCTGTTGCATCCACCGCTCAACTCGAAGGCAAGTTTCTGTTTTCAAGAGGGAAAAAGATTTCAGGAACAGGACGTGCTTTATTTCTGAGAAACACGTGCTTTATTTCTGAGAAATAAAACACGTGCTTTGGTAAACACGTGCTTTTCCGCTTTGGTAAACACGTGCTTTATTTCTGAGAAAGGCACACAGTTTATTGTTTTGAAAAATGATTTAACCCGCTCACTGACCAGGATGGAGTTGCGAGGGCGTTATCCCTGGAGAAGTACCCTGCTTGGCACCCTTTGACAGCGACGGTGTCTCACCATGGCATCTTGTTTATGATTCCTAATCGGCGTGTCACCTTCTCCAACCCTCTCCCGTGGGGCCAGTAGGGAGGAGATCCTGAATACTTTTGGCAAATGAGAGTGAGATAATCTGCCTGGGTTTTGGCCCATTTCAGGCCAGTTTCAGCCCATTTCACAATTTTGCCAAGGGTGCCTCTACCTTTCCTGTCCCCACGTGCTCCTTTCAGCACTGCCCAGTGGAGACGTCGCAGGAAGTGGGGCTTCCCAAGGGTGGTACAAGGAATCACCTTCTTTCCCTGCCTTTGGAAGGAGCTGTTTTCTAAACTGGTCCAACCGTCCTCCAAGTGTAGGGAGAGAAGTGTCTAGCAAAGCCAGGGATTTAGTAACATTTTCAATGAGTGGATGGAAGGATGATGGCTCTGCAGTGAGGTTGATGGCCAGGAGGAAGCACGATGATGGTGATGTCGGGAGGGGACTAATGTGGTGACGAAGGCACAGGGATCTGCAGGGGACAGAGCAGGGGAGGATGTGCAGCTGGGACCCGGTGGCAGCCTTCTGGCCAGAGGTGTGGCCGTTTGGACTAGAGAGGGAAAAAAAATCCTCACAAAATAATTGAGAAAGATGGTTCTTGAGAAGGGGCTCCTTTTTTCACTTCTCCTTCTGCTCAGGCTAGACTCAGAGAGAGCAGGAATTTAAGCCTCTCATCCTTGTTCCAAGATGGCTGGCTACCAGTCGCTTGGCCATACACATCACGTGAGTAGCGCTGCTTGACCCGTTCCCGAGGGTCTGAGGGGCAGCCAGAGGGGAACATCCCTCCCAGCACACAGGGCAGGCGGCACACTCTGGTCCTGCCTGTACTCCCAATTGGCCGAGAGACACCGTGAAGGGGTTGCCATCTCTCTCGGATATCCCTTCAACCCCCAGTCCTGGCTGCAGGTGGCTTCACGTCGCTGCTGTATTCCTCATATATAAAAGACGTGGACAGTGTTACCTGATTTCTCTGAGTCCAGGTATATCAGCTCCAGCCCCCCTCCAGCTCCCCCTTCTGCAGCTCTTTCAGCATCACCTTCTCTGCCCCTTAACATTCATCCAATCACTTACCTGGTACCAGCCTGGTGTCCTCAGATGCTTGGGAGCCCCTCCTTGCTGGTCCTCTCTGGAGACCACCATTCAAGATGATCCAAGGGCAGTACATGAGAAAACAGAGGACCTTGGTTTCACGATCATCAGCACAGAAAATAAGCTGATATCTAAAAAACACCTGTGTCCCCATGTGCCCCCCCATGCAATCACATCTTTTAAAAACTCCTCCCTGTAGACTTCGTGCTTGAAGAGATCCAGCCAAAGGTGAGAATTATTTTCAGGTTTGCTCCTTCTCCAAATTTCAACAGAGAGAGTTAGCTGGATCGATGTATCAGTTTTCTCCAGAAAACACAGAACCAATAGGATGTATGTATGAAGAAATCTATTTGAAGGATTAGCTCACGCAATTATGGGGGCTGGTAGGTCCCAAACTGGCAGGCTGGAAACTCAGGCAGGAGCTGATGTTGAAGTCTTGAGGCAGAATTCTCTTTTGGCTTGAAAATACCATTAGAACGAATTACAAGATATTACCGGGAAACTGTCTGATAGAGGGTGAATTTTGACATTCAAATTAAAATAATTCCCAAGTTATTTATTTATTAAATTATTTTCCCTTCAAAGGTAATCACTGTGGCCAGTTTCAGAGGTGGAGGGGCTAGATAACATCCTATATGGTGTGATTCCAAGGAGCGTGGAGGAAATCTACTTATTCCAAAAAGTAGTTTTTTTCGGTTCACCTGTCCCAGATGCTGAAATTCCACAATTAGAGATTCATTCTTTAGCATTAACTGCTTGGGCCTTAGAAAATACTCTGAAACTTGGCACACAGTGAGGTCCTGATGCAGTTTTGGGAAGGGTCGTGAAGTTCTTTGCCAATAGTGAAGCTTGAGTAGTCATTCTTGGGTGGGGCCTGAGTGGCCCCACTCGCTGAGCACAGGAAGTAGGAAGTAGGAAGAAAGACAAAGATCAAGAAAAAGGCATATGGGGTACAATGAAAGAAGGGGAGTGGACTGGAGAGAGATGCCCCTGAGGTAGCTACTGGTCAGAGACTATTTGAGTTGAGAATATGGAAGCATAGATCTTTGGTAACATAAGAGCTGGTCTGAGCCTAACAGATCAGGTCTTCCCTCTGTTTACCGGACGTATGCTCCACCCCACTGCCCACCTGGGGTCACGACAATCTCCTACTCCTGGCGCGACCAACCCGTCCTGGTTTGCCTGGGGCTCTCCCAGTTTCAACACTGAAGTTCCTTTGATCAGGGGATCCTCTCAGTCCTGGGCAAACTGCGATGATTCGTGACCCTCTCTACCACCATCACCATGGAAACTTAGGGAAGAACGTCTTTTGTGAGTTTACCCAAGGTGAAACTTTGCGAGGCAATCTTGAGTTTGGGTGTCAGGACTGAGACCCTGAAGACAGAGAGCCAGGAAGCCAGGATATGGCCAACTTCCTTAGTTGGTCTTCTGGGTGGACAGCACGTTTTCAGTGCATCCTGTTAGCAGCTAAATCCAGGTGGTGGGAAAGCACGTGCGGTGCTCTTGTGTTGGGACTGTCTATATACTCTGTGAGGAAGTTCAGTCTAGTGCCAAGAAAGGCTGAGGGTCAGCAGCCCTGGGTTTAGTCTCGGCTCATCCATTAAAGTATGTGTGACCTTCAGTAGTTGTTTTCTTCTCCCTTCAATCTCCTCATCTATAAAATGTGGTGTTTTGTGTCGGATGCCACATCCGACTCGAGTATGAACAATCTCTGCCTGTTTTCCGTCTAGAACAAAATGGAGGGGCTTCAGAAGGGTGGAGAAGACACGTGCATCAAAGGTAAGATCTGGTGGAGCCCTGCCCAACACCTGGGGACCAAGAACTCAGCATTGGGTCAGCAAACTTCCCACCTGTAGGGAAAGGTACAAGACTAGAGTCACCTCAACACAAAGAAAATGCATATCCCCCAAGAAATAGAACTTATCAGGCTATCTGCTGTCATGCCCTCCTTAGTGAGGGTAAGTTCTTTCAGATAAAACCCTGCCATCTTGTAAAACAGAGACCAGGCAGGGATGGGAGGAGATGAAAGTATGCGACTAACAATTAATTCAGTGGTTGCAGGAAGCTCTGAGCATCAGAAGGCCTTCAGGGTGGGAACTGAACAGGGAGAATGTTCTGGAAAGGGTGGAAAAGTTCAGCATCCCAAAAGGAGCGCTCCTAAGGACTTTGGCCAGCTGGGATGATTTATTCCACCAACCCTGCATGACTTCCCTTTATTCTCTATGTAAGAATATTTACTCTGAGCCCAGCCCTGTCGTGGGAAAAGAGAGTGTGATAGCCTGATTGATCCAGGGACGCTATTTCTTCTAGGTCTTTTCCTTTTTATCTTTCGTTCTCTTCCTCCTAAAAAGGCATTTATTACTCTTTTTGTCAGTTCAGGCTGCTAAAACAAACACCACAGACTGAGTGGTAATCAACAAATGTTAATTTCTCACTGATCTGGAGGCTGGGAGGTCCAAGGTCCAGGTGTGGTAGGTCTGGTGTCTGGGGAGAACACTCTTCCGGGTTGCTGTGTCCTCATCTGGGGGAAAGAGAGTTCTAGTCTCGTTCTTTTCTTAGAAGGACGCTAATTCCATCATGGAGTTCCATCCTCACGCTCTCATCTAGACCTCAGCACTTCCCAAAGACCCAACTTCCAGACACCATCACATTGACGATTAGGGTTTCAGCACATGATTTTGGGGGGGACACATTCAGCCCATGGCAATGGCGCATTAACTTTCCGTGTGCTCTGACAGGTGGAGGAGAAGAGAGCTTAAATCCAGGATCATTTTGGTTGAGGATCATCCTGGTGGGCAAAACAGGCAGCGGGAAGAGCGCCACCGGGAACAGCGTCCTCTGCCAGCCAGTGTTTGAGTCCAGGCTGGCGGCCCAGTCGGTGACCAGGAAGTGTCAGGGCGCAACGGGCACGTGGGATGGGAGGAGCGTCCTGGTGGTGGACACGCCCCCCATCTTTGAGGCGAGGGCCCAGGACCAAGAGGCGTACGAGAACATCGGGGACTGCTACCTGCTCTCGGCCCCGGGGCCTCACGTGCTGCTGCTGGTGACCCAGCTGGGGCGCTTCACAGAGCAGGACGTGGTGGCCGTGACCAGGGTGAAGGAGGTCTTTGGGGCGAGAGCCCTGAGACACACGGTCATCCTCTTCACCCACAAGGAGGACTTAGGGGACGGATCCTTGCGTGACTACGTAGCAAACACAGACAACGTCAGGCTGAGGGGCCTGGTCCGGGAGTGCGGGCACAGGTACTGCGCCTTCAGCAACCGGGCCTCCGGGGACGAGCAGAGGAAGCAGCTGGCCGAGCTGATGGCCGTGGTCGAGGGGCTGGAGAGGGAGCTCCAGGGCGCCTACCTCAGCAACGACCTCTTCTTTGATGCACAGCGGCTCCAGCAGGGCGGGGGCGACCCCCATGGAGAAGGTCACGTGCGCTACCTGGCCAGGGTGCGGTCGCATGTTGCAAAGCAGAAGCAAGACCTGAGAGAGGCCCAGAGAAACCGCGCCTTCAAGGCGCTCCTGCGGGTCAGGCGCTGGGCCGTCGTGCACGATGCTCTTTGTGTTTGTCTTATCTGGTGCGGCGTACTTTTCCTTCTTATTCTGCTGATCATCTGGTATCATCTTTAATTCTCCTCCGTCTCATCTGTTTGTCAGAGGCTTTTCTAAAGTATCACCTCAAGGATTCTTTGTTCATTTCAGAAATAAATTCTGTTGGTCTGCAGAGGACATGGTTTGTCATCTCCGCGGCTCCCATCTTCCTTGTAGGTTTCTGGCTCGGTTCATGCCTCCACCAGTCCCTCGGTGAAGCCACGTGCCTCAGAGGAAGATGACGATGGCTCAGTTCGAGGGATGCCTGGCTGGTCTATATACAATCTCATTTTCTTTGTAGTGAGCAGCTCAGACATAGGCCTGAGACCCAATTCAGGCCAATGGGAAGTGAGAAAAAGTCTGCAGAGCTGGGGCCAGGTTTCTCCTTGCCCAGGAAAGACCCCCAGAGAGAGACAGTCTCTTCCTCCTCTGAGCATTGTTGGACCTGAGTGTAATGCTTGGAATGACAGCAGCCGTGGGGCTACCGACCTGAGGTTGAAGCCAAGCAGAATGATGGAGTCAGCCCGAGCCACTGACTCCACCGCCTTGAAGCTTGCACTGTCTCTGGGTTTCCAGTATGTCAGCCAATAAATTCCCTTATTGCTTAAGCTACTGGAGTTTGGGGTCTCTTTTACCTGCATTTGAAAACATTTGAACTAATGAAGCGTTCTCCATATCCTTTAAAAAAAATCCTTAAATCTATTAGAACCTCCCTGTTTTCATGCTTCCTGTGAGTAAGTGAATCGAGACTAAATAAACGAATTTCTCTTTTCTTGTTCCCAGTATCAGGAAGGACCTCCCTCTACAGCCAAATTTCCTGCTTAGAGTAGACATTCACTGAATCCTGAAGAAAGTGAAAAATCCCTAGAGTCGTATTATTTTGGAAATGACAAAAGGAGGGGGCAGAGTAAATGGGACGATCCCGAGGGGGGTCTTTTCCATGCTTCGTTTATCCTTTGAGGGAGAAACAGAGCCACATTTGAACACTTTCCAAGGAGTTACTTTGGCGAACATTCACGTGTGAGCACAGGCTGAGCAAAACCCTTTCTCCTTCTCTGCTGTAAAGTATCCTTGGGTTAACCCTCCGGCTTTATTCCTCTTGGAAATCAACAAAGGTGGAATGTCGTCGGGATCACTGGGCAATGCTGCTCCTGGGGAAAGAGATGACTTCCTGGTGCGGGGAGGCCTGGGAATGGACCATCTACACGCCTGGAGGGAGACCATCCTCCTGCAGCCCTGCTCTCTAATACTTTCTTGGGCCGAGTTCCCTGGAGGGAGGATGAGGCCGCCCCACCCAGAGGGCTTCAAGGACGGCACACCCAGCTCCAAAGTCTGCCTTCCTCTGCGCAGCCCACTCTCCCTCTGAGGGTCCGGGACAGTGCAGGGAGCCACTGTCACAGGGAGGCAAGACGGAAACCTGGCTCCCTCCCGACCTTGCTGCTAGTGCCTACACCGTGTCAGTTCCACCCCGTCGGTGTCGCCCCTCCGCGTTGTCTCCTCTCCTTCCCCACGCCTCGTGTTATGGCGCAGACTGATGGCCAAGATGGAATTCTTCTCTTCTGAATGGTGTCCTTTGTTCTCAGGCTTACACTTATTTAGTCCAATGGCCACATTGCTGCAGCATGGTCTTCCTAAAACTCCTAACTTGCTTAAAAGCCTCGGGGAGGTAGCCCTTGAACCCTGGGGGTGACGCCCAGGGCCCCGCCCAGCCAGGTGCCTCCCTGCATTCCCCTCGTTGAGCGTGGGCTCCCTCCTCCTGAGTGAGTCCCGGGAGGGAGGGGCCGGCACATTCCTAGAAGCCCAGCCCTGGCTAGGTTGCCTCTGCCCACCCCCTCAACCCCACCCCCTCTGAGCCCGCCCCCTCCTTCTGGCTGACACGTTTCTCTCATACCCATTTTTATATGCCTTTATCCCCCTACCGCGCTGAGCATAGAGCCCGACACTCAGTGCTCACACAGGTGTTGGTGGAGCGGGACTGAATGAAGACAAGGAAGGGAGAGACCGAGTTAGGTCGGACCGTTTGGAAACACTGCATTGAGGAGGGGGTCCTTGGTCTGAGAACGCAAGAGTGTCTTGGGGTTTCAAGAGTTTGTGGAGCTCAGACATAGCACTCCTTGCACAAGATTGGAATCAGTTATGGGGTAGCGCTGTAGAGACCAACACGCACCTTAGTACCAGTGGAGGTTTGCAGAATGACGCTTGGGCATCACAGTCAAGTTCCTGAGATTCTAGCGTATTCATCACTTGCCCATCCAGTCACAGGCTGCCTGGGACGACTGCGGGTCTCCCCTACAGGGTACGAAGCAGGGGCTGGGGGCGGCAGCTATCCCAAAGGAGAAGCTCAGAGGGGCCGCACAGGGCCCTCCTCTTTGGATTTCCTGTTTCCACTAACTTCGTGACTTCCGCTCAGATTTCACGCCAATGTCTGCCCTCTTCTCTTTGCTACCATTGAAATGGGCAACGCCACGCTTTCCCCAAATTTCTGCAGGTATCACACACGATTGTGCTGACTTTGGGGTTCAAGATGTTCCACTACATCAGAGCTCAACCCATGATGGAAAACTTCCTAAGACGGGGGTCGGCTAACCGCAGGCTGCAGACCTAATCCGGGCTGCCGCCCGTTTTGCATAACCTGTGAGCTAAAAAAGGGCTTTTACATTTATTGAAGGGTGAAGAAGTCAAAAGAAGCAAAACGTTTCACATATGAAAAGTACATGAAATTCAAATTTCATAAAGTCGTATGGGGATGCAGCCTCGCCTGGCACCTGCATCTTGTCCACCGCGGCTTTTGCGCTGCAAGGGAACAGTTGAGTGTCTGCAATGGAGACCAGATAGTCGGCTAAGCCTGAAATACTACCCTTAAAGTCTGGCCCTTGCCAAGCCCTGCTCTAACAAATTCCAGTTCCTTAATTTCCCAGGCACTGACTCTGCACAGACCCCATTCCTCTTCTCCTCACCCCCAGGCCCCTCCCCCTTTCTCCCTCAGCCTCTTCAGGCCCCAGAGACCACCCCCGCCCCCCACCGAAATGTCTTCATCTTTCTCTCTTGCGGGTGTGTGTGTGTGTGTGTGTGTGCCTTTTTATTTTTTTTTCCACAGCCTACAAGGAAGTCAGAGTACGTTTCTGAATACAATAAGGAATTCCACTACCAGCTTTTAATATAACATGTTTCTCTCCTCAACAGCAAGGCTGTAAAAAGTAGGTCACAGAGGTGAGATGCTCACACAGCAGGACAGTCCACTCACTTTCCTCCCTGCAAGCTCCCTAATATTTCACGACTGTATCCAGTTAGTTTATTATTTGCTTTCACCATTTTTAACAAAACAAAAAGGGGATTTTCCTTTGGATTTTATTTACCTAAAATGCAGCTGAAGAAAATGGATGGTGTGCCCGGTGCAAGGAAGGGAAATTGAAAGTGAAACTACACGAAAAGCAAATAAAGTTCCTTATCAACATAGACAAAGATACTGACTCTGAAAAAATGGAAGCTGATGGCAGGTATCATCTGAAAATGCTCAGCATTCGTGAGTGCTACACAAGCTAATTAAAATGGCAAGCAAACTCAAAAAGCATATAACAAAAACAGCAAATATTCCGATGTGAGAAGCGATCGAGCGCCTGACCCGCAGGAGCGCCTTGAAGGCGCGGTTTCTCTGGGCCTCTCTCAGGTCTTGCTTCTGCTTTGCAACATGCGACCGCACCCTGGCCAGGTAGCGCACGTGACCTTCTCCATGGGGGTCGCCCCCGCCCTGCTGGAGCCGCTGTGCATCAAAGAAGAGGTCGTTGCTGAGGTAGGCGCCCTGGAGCTCCCTCTCCAGCCCCTCGACCACGGCCATCAGCTCGGCCAGCTGCTTCCTCTGCTCGTCCCCGGAGGCCTGGTTGCTGAAGGCGCAGTACCTGTGCCCGCACTCCCGGACCAGGCCCCTCAGCCTGACGTTGTCTGTGTTTGCTACGTAGTCACGCAAGGATCCGTCCCCTAAGTCCTCCTTGTGGGTGAAGAGGATGACCGTGTGTCTCAGGGCTCTCGCCCCAAAGACCTCCTTCACCCTGGTCACGGCCACCACGTCCTGCTCTGTGAAGCGCCCCAGCTGGGTCACCAGCAGCAGCACGTGAGGCCCCGGGGCCGAGAGCAGGTAGCAGTCCCCGATGTTCTCGTACGCCTCTTGGTCCTGGGCCCTCGCCTCAAAGATGGGGGGCGTGTCCACCACCAGGACGCTCCTCCCATCCCACGTGCCCGTTGCGCCCTGACACTTCCTGGTCACCGACTGGGCCGCCAGCCTGGACTCAAACACTGGCTGGCAGAGGACGCTGTTCCCGGTGGCGCTCTTCCCGCTGCCTGCTTTGCCCACCAGGATGATCCTCAATGAGGACGAGGTTGCAAACAGCTTATTTTCTATCCCGCCTATAAAAAAAAAAAAAGAGTTTTTCGTGTTTTACTAAGTCAGTGATTCAAAAAATTTTTTATTTTATCTTGGAGTTTAGTTTATTAACGATGTTGTCTTAGCTTCAGGTGTGCAGCAAAATGATTACTCTATACATATACGTGTATCTATTCTTTTTCAAACTCTTTTCTCATTTAGGTTATTTCAGAATATTGAGCAGAGTCCCCTGTGCTATACAGTAGGTCCTTGTTGGTAAAGTTAGTGATTCTTAAGATTTTTAGGTCACGGACCTTTCATGGTATCTAATGAACGCTATGGACCTCTCTCCCTGCCAAACAGTGATATTTAAATACATACAAATGTTTGCAGACAACTTGAGGCGACTCTTGAATGGCAGGAAGCCCTCACTGGGAGCCCGAACTTGGACCCATAGCCAGGAGTAAGAACCGCTACACTGTGAAGGATGCTCCAGGGACTTCGTCAGGACCAGGGAAAACACAGCTTTCAGAAAGCTGGTCCCTGAGCTTTTCCAGGGAAGGTGCTTAGCCCAGTTTCATGCTAAATAAACGTGAGATTAGAAAGAGGTGGAGGATGAGAAGTCATCAGTGAGAAACTATTATCACCTCTCTTTCCCCCACCAATTAATTCCCAGGTACACAGGCTGCCAATCACATTCATCTGAACCTTGGGGGTTAAGGAAGTCTCAGATGTAAGAGCTCCAGTGACCACCCACTTAGGACCAGCTGAATGTCCCCGGGTTTCCTCTTTTTGGGTGGGGAGTTGGATGTTTGGACGTGAGCCTACAGAAGGCTTGTCGTTAAAGTCAAGGACGGAGTCTTGTGACGGGACACGCTGTCCCAGAACATACAGTTTCGATTGTAATACTTGGAATTAATGATGGAATGTTTTGGTTTAAAACTGTTTGCACCGTAACTGCTTTTATTGCTAACCGCCTGACTTGGCTGCTGTGAAATTGAGCTTTTCTTGCCAGCAGAATGTGAACAGGAAGACGCTGGGTTCCGGATGGCCGACCCAATCGTTCAAAATTAGAACGAACATCCTGTTACCCTGGGATATAAAAACCACACCCGTACAAGACTCGGGGTCTCACCCTGCTTTTGGTGAGGCCCCGATCGGTTTGCGCTTTTGTGCGTAATAAACGCCTATCACTAATCTACTTTGGATTTGCACTGGATATTGGTGTTCTGTCTTGGTTCTGATTCCTCTCCGAGGGAAGTTCGCAGGTGTGTGTGAGACCGCAACAGTCTGACAGATGACCCTGGATCGGTGGCTGAGGAAGAGATGATAAGACCATCATGTATAAGAAATACATGCGTTGGAAAGATCGTCAATTTGGCTGATAGAATGACAGGAAATTAGAACAAAACTGGTGTTGTCGAGGGTGACCCTGCATCAGAGCTAAAATCTTCAAGGGATGAAGAGAGCGAGAATCTGAGGATTTCTGGAGTTCTTAGGAGCTCAAATGAATTAAGTTATTTTAGTCTCCTAAAATCTTTTATTGTTATTCCTTTTACCCTGTGTTGGTTCTTCCCTTTCTTAAGTATCCTGGATTATTTTTTTAGCAAACACGATCACTAAATCTTTATGGGGAAGTTTTCCTCTTTTCAGTTGAGTGCAGGCAGGGAAGGATATCATTTTCACAATTCGTTTCCAAGTCCCCTGACCTCTGACTTGAAGTTTCATTTCCTCATTTCCCATACATCACGGCACAGGGGAGCGCTTCACACTCCGGTGTGTGTGCTGTGATGATGGTGGGGAAGATAAGAACATGGTAGCTTCCTTTTCTTCTGCAGTGGAAAATAACTGGGTTTCTTTTCTGTCACTGTGTTTGAGGTGAGGGAGAGGAGGAGAGAAAACAGTGACTCTCCCCCGATGCCTAGAGCTCTTGAGAATTTGGAGGCTTTCTTACCTTCAGCCATAGTCCCGTATCTGCTCCTCTGAAGCCCTTCCATTCTCTTCTGGAATAAAAAAAGGAAAGGAATAAAAAGCAGGTGTCCATATGGGACTTGGTAAGGCCTGAGAACACCTCCAATTCAGACAGCCAAGAATAATTATCCTTAGATGAGCCGTTTCCATCGCTAATTTTCTAACTTATAGTTTACTTTCAAATATCCATATATAACTTTA
Source organism: Leucopleurus acutus (assembly GCF_964270905.1). Taxonomy (NCBI): domain Eukaryota; kingdom Metazoa; phylum Chordata; class Mammalia; order Artiodactyla; family Delphinidae; genus Leucopleurus; species Leucopleurus acutus. Next base: position 102,629,726 of record NC_139144.1, on the reverse strand, counting down.
AGCAAGCCAGGTGATGCTAGGTTATATTAGCACAATGAACTCCTGCTTTTTCCTCATCCTATAGGAAAGCATGAAATGTTTGAAAACAAGTCAGTTGATTATCTCCCCTCTACCTGAAAAGGCATGAAATAAAGAAAGTCTTCTTCTGTGGAATGAGAAGCAGGATTTTCTTTATTGTTTTATTATTACTATTGTTATTGGAATCAAAGTAAGCAAACTTGCTAAACTACAGAATAAAAATTGCCTTGCTGTAAATGACATTGGCTTGTTTGAAGTACTGGCCATTTCCAGCCCCAGAAACTCTTTGTACCAGATGGATATCCCAGTGGCAAGGAGGAAAGTACAATGTACCTTCCAATGGGAGTGTGGAATTGGGGATCCAGGGCTCCTGTGAGGACGGACATGAGAGGACGAGGTAGAAGACGGAGGAGCACGGCCACCACCCTCCCTCCCCTCTGAGCAGCTGGTGGAGAGAAGCTGGTGCCATGACTGAGGGACAGAGTCAACATTCAGGACAAATTCAAGGTAAATTCACTTCCTGCTCAGTTTTAAACCACATGTCTTTCCTTGTGGGTCTCCCAATAACCACTTAAAAAATTTTCCAGTAGATATACCCAGAAATTGGCAAAACCATGGGGATAAATGTTTCATTCAGATGAGACATAATATTGTGTCGTTCTTCTTGGTGCTAGAAAAGGTGAGCATTAGAAAGGGCAAGCATGCAATGTGCCACTATAATTAAGATGATCTCTGAGACTGTATTTTATTTATTCAGTTTTAAAGATTATGCAGTTCTGAAGCAAACATTTTAAGGGGAGAAATACACAGAGTAATGAAACAAATGCCCACTATTTGCAGTGAACAGATCTAAGTATTTTGGCATTTTCACTGCTGCTGTTTGGTTTGACTGAAAAAGTTAAAACATTACACATATAGTTCCATTTATTTATTTTTTGACTCCCCCCAACCCGTCTCATTCTCCCTCTTCCCTTCAGAGGCAACCAATATTCTGAGATACACATGTATGTATAGGTAATATATAGTACTTTTTGGTATTTTAATCTTTTATGTCAGTGACATTATTTATGTAGCATTTTATCCAACTCAATTTTATTAACAAACACTTGGTGTGCCAAAATACGTGCTTGCTACTACAAACCACGCCGCAGAAGAATCCCCCTACACGGCTCCTTGTGCACATGGACGATTTCTCTGGGATATATAGTTTCCACCTGACAAGATACTGCCAAATGTGACTCCAAGAAGCTTGTGCTAAGTCATACTGGCAGCAGCCATGGGTGAGAATCCCCCAATCTTCACCTACGCTTGGTGATATTAGATTTTTAATTTTTTGGTCACCCTGATGGGCATATCTTAGGATGTCTTAATTGGTTTAAAGGTGCAGTTTATTGATTAACATTGAATTCAAAACGGTTTTCATAGTTCATTTGCTATTCAGGTCGATTCTGTTATTTCTGCCTCTTTTACATGCTTCTGTTCCCTCAGGAGGGAAGAACAGAAATGGCCCTCATTAGGGAAACCAGCCCTTGTCACATGCTCAGAGTTTATTAAGGCAACTTCCTTCCTTGCCTTCTCCTTCTGCGCCACTTTCCTTTCCTTAAGCCCGGAGAAGAGCATTTTCCTCGCCACATTCTCCCACGCGCTGTCCTGGCCTCTGACCAATAACACTCCAGCTTTCGCTGAAACTGCTCAAATCCTCTGACATCTTTTCTACTTCAGACGGCAGTTGCTATATATTGGAATCAATATATCGATGCGGTAAAGACAATGACGACAGTGGTGACAATGTTGATGATAACTTTACCATGGTAATAATCCTCTGTGCAGCCGTTTGTAATTTTCAAGTTTCTTTCATGTCCATTCTTTGAATCGTTCTCCTAAATTCCCTATGATGTGATCAAGATAGGTATTAAAATTTCTATTAAAATATTAGGAAACTGAGCCTCAACTGACCTGCCCACGATCACACAACTTCCATGGAGCTAAGACCAAAACATGGCTCATTTTGCCTGTGTATTCTCCTAGATTTATCAGGGTGGAGAAGAGATTATACAGTCAATGAACCTCTTGGAACACCACATACCATGCTGCCATCCATGGTCAGGACATAAACTGAGGCAGGCAGGCTGGAAGCTTACCCTAAAACTAACAAAGGGAACTGTATTGCAAAATCTTGAGTGCACGTTTTCAAAAAAAAAAAAAAAAGATTATTCAAAGGTAAAATCGCAGGGGCAGAAGTTGCTCGGAATGGAAGTATTTCAGTTTAAAGCAATCTGGTGTTTTCCCATGACTTGATGATCAGTGTGACCCAAATGGAGCTCTGTGGCCTCACAAAAGCCAGTCAAAGTTCAGGTTACATTAGCAGAGGCGCGCACGGTCCTCCTGAACCGTCTTCTGAGTGGGTCAGGCTGCTGGGGGAGACACGTCCCACCGAGGAGTAGATTATTTTGGACAGATATTAACAAATAATAAAGTGTGCAGAGGCTAGTCAGAAAGGATATTGATGGAGATGCTAAAATGAGTCGTAGAATATTAAAAGGACAGAATCAAGCCTAAGAAAAGATCGGGAAACATCCTAAACTCGAAGGAACGTGACACGTGTCAATCACATAGTAGACAGAAGAGGGAGAATCGGGAGTGGAGGCACATTTCTTCTCCACAAGGAAAACCCTTTAAATCTTCCCCCAGGTGGGATCAGGAATCGTGAGAGAGTCGCGGGCAGCATGCGGGCAGAGATTATAAGAGTATCTGACAGGAGCAGCAGGAGGATGTAGCTTAGGTAGGAGGTTGAAGCCAATGAGCATATAATGTACCTCCTGATTTGTACACTACACGAACCTGATTTTATATTGACGGCACCTTACTTTATCAAACCATTGGAAAGCAGGCTCTCTCATGCTGTTTTAGGAAAGATAAAAATATTTTCTGTCTGCCTGATTCATATCCTCCTTCGCCCACCTGCCCCCTCCCGCTGTTTCCTGGTATCACTTGTGTCAGAGTTTAGCGTTGTGATTTCATAACGCGGCTCTCACAGGAGCTTTAGCAAAGGGTTGGTTCCTGTACACACTGGAATCTGTTTGCCATACGGTCGAGTTCGACATCGTGTTGTAGGAAAAGCGTGGGTATTTGGGGGAGAATGGGCTGGTTTTCAGAAGATCAATGAACAATGTTCACTGAGAGGTTCCGTTTGGAGCACGTGGATCAATGAGGGCGGGAACATAATGACCTCGAACTTGTCCTGTGGACCCCTAGGAATAGACTCCCGGTACCCAGGCCTCAGGGGGCGTGGTGCTTGTCAGGGATGGGGCGGGGCTGGTACGGGGAAGTGAAGAGCTAAAACTGAGACGTCCGCCCCACCTAGTTAGGGCACCTGGTGAGTTTCAGTTTACTCATCTGTCAAATGGGTTGAGAATCTTAGTGAAGCTTTATGAAACCCCGTGAAGCTTATGAAAGTCAGAAGAGCTAAGAAGTAGGCAACTAGACGGAAAAGGCCTCCACGCTGTGGAAAGCTGTGGGCCGTGAACGCGGGGTGAGCGGTTCCCGAAGCCGCTTCCCTCCCGCTAGGAATCCGCGGTTGCCCATAACGCTCACCATCGGCGCCCCGTTTCACTGATGGGAGAGCCCAGAAGTACGGTAACCGGTGTCAGATCCCACGAGAAATCAGTAGCCCTGACTCAGCCGCGGCCTCCAGGACGCGCCCCCCCTCCCCGGGCCTCCACCCAGGACGCTGGGACCCCCGCCGGTTCCCCTTACCAGGCGCGGCGCTGCGGGCTGGGTGCCGGCGGGTTGGCGCGAGCGCGCGGCCGAAGGTTCCAGGGCACGGCTGCAGGGCAAGAAGGAAAATGGGGCTGACGGAGTGCGCCCCCTGTCCCCGCAGTTGGGGACACCCCCTCCGGATGGGGCGAAACTGCTGCTGCGGAAACCGGAAAGTAGCGAGTTCGGAGCGTGCTTCCCCCCTAATGGAATGTTTCCTGTCGGAGCCCGCGATTCCCTCGCCCACTCCCATTTCCTCTTTAAGACGTGTGCAAAGAAGTGATGTTTGGAGCGTGAAAGAGAAGAACACGGGCCCCAATCCCCCCAGTTCCCCCGTTGCTAAAGAGCCCTGTTGCCTCCGCGGGCGTGTCGTGCTCTCCGGCCAGCATTCCCGGAAGATCAACGTTTAATCTCTCCTGTTGAGTCCAAGTACCTCTCACTCTAACACAGACCACGCTGACCTGAGTCTCCCTGTGAAAGCACCTACAAAGAGATCTACTGAGAAAATTAGTTATTTTCTTTGGCACAGGAAAGAATCACTGGCTTTTCAGGAAGGAGGACTTGTCTACCTTCGTGCAAAGCTGGAGCCCAGATGTGGAACAGGTTAGAATGGAGCCTTCCTCCTTTCCAGAAACTCCCCAGGGCTGGGAGGCAGAAAGTGACTACCCTTGTCTTTTGTTTCTTGGGGCTGGGTGTCTCTTCTTGGGGGTGTGTGTGTGATGTTTGAGGAGTGGTAAGCAGTTCTCTTCAGCGTATCCATGAGCTATTTCGCCAGCATGTGGAAGAATAGATCTTAGGTGTTTTCAGATGTAGTAAATCAAGGGATATACACGATTTAACACTATTTCCAAAGTAAAAAGGAGTGCCTAAAATTAATGGTGTAGAGTGAAACGAAATATAAAATAAATAAGAAATGGGCCGAGAAGGAGATTGAATGTAAGGTATAAAAATAATGAAGACCCCAAATAATAATTAAAACAAAACACTACATCATTTTGGAAGACAACTACTTAAAAAAAAAAAGAGGTAAAAGACAAATTTAGAAAAAATCTCAAAATATTTTATTGCTGGAATAAACAAGCCCAAATGCAGTTGTATAACAAAAGGCAAACATTGCCACTATCAGATGAAGGCTCCCGGGGCAGAAAAAAACAAAACAAAAAGCCCTAACACCATACACACAAATAGACTCAAAATGGATCACAGGCCTAAGTGTAAGGCTGGACACTGTAAAATTCTCAGAGGAAAACACAGGCAGAACACTCTTTGACATGAATTGCAGCCAGATATTTTTTGACCCACCTCTTAGAGTAACGAAAACAAAAATAAACAAATGGGGCCTAATGAAACTTCAAAGCTTTTGCCCAGCAAAGGAACCCATAAACAAAACAAAAAGACAACTCTCAGAATGGGAGAAAATATTTGCAAACGAGGCCACCGACAAGGGATTAATCTCCAAAATATACAAACAGCTCCTGCAGCTCAGTACCAAAAAAACAAACAGCCCGATCAAAAAATGGGTGGAAGACCTAAATGGATATTTCTCTGAAATACAGATGGCCAACAAACACATGAAAAGATGCTCAACATCACTAATTATTAGCGAAATGCAAATCAAAACTACAATGAGGTATCACCTCACACTGGTCAGAGTGGCCATCATCAAAAAATCTACAAACAGGGCTTCCCTGGTGGCGCAGTGGTTGAGAGTCGGCCTGCCGATGCAGGGGACTCGGGTTCGTGCCCCAGTCCGGGAAGATCCCACATGCCACGGAGTGGCTGGGCCCGTGAGCCATGGCCACTGAACCTGCGCGTCCGGAGGCTGTGCTCTGCAACGGGAGAGGCCACAACAGTGAGAGGCCCGCGTACCAAAAAAAAAAAAAAAAAAAAAAAAAAAAAAATCTACAAACAATAAATGCTGGAGAGGGTGTGGAGAAAAGGGAACCGTCTTGCACTGTTGGTGGGAATATGAATTGATACAGCTACTATGGAGAACAGTATGGAGGTTCTGCAAAAAAACTAAAAATAGAACTACCATACGACCCAGCAATCCCACTACTGGGCATGTACCTGGAGAAAACCATAATTCAAAAAGATAAAATACATGCACCTCAATATTCATTGCAGCGCTATGTACGATAGCCAGGACATGGAAGCAACCTAAATGTCCATAGACAGAGGAATATGGGTAAAGAAGAAGTGGCACATATGTACAATGTAATATTACTCAGCCATAAAAAGGAACAAAATAATGCCATTTGCAGAGATGTGGATAGACCTAGAGACTGTCATCCAGAGTGAAGTAAGTCAGAAAGAGAAAAAAGCAAATATCGTATAATATTGCTTATATGTGGAATCTAGACAAATGGCACAGATGAACTTATTTGCAAAGCAGAAATAGAGACACAGGTGTAGAGACCAAACATATGGATACCAAGGCGGGATGGGGGTGGGCGGGATGAAATGGGAGATTGGAATTGACATATATACACTAGTATGTATAAAATAGATAACTAGTAAGAACCTACTGCATAACACAGGGAACTCTACTCAATGTTCTGTGGTGACCTAAATGGGAAGGAAATCTACAAAAAGAGGGGATATATGTATACGCATAACTGATTCACTTTGCTGTAGACCAGAAACTAACACAACATTGTAAAGCAATTACACTCCAATAAAAATTTTTAAAAATAAATTTTAAAAAAGCTTAAAAAAAAAATGAGTCTTGAATCATAGCCTAGCTCTGGCTTCCCCAAGGACTTACAGGAATTCCTCTTCTAGGGAGTTCAATCCATTGGGTATTCTCTGGAAAGAGTAGTGGCATCTGCCCAGCCAGGCAGTTGAATATTGAATATTGTACCAGAATATTGGATATTGTACAATACTGAATATTGTACAAGACTATGTAAGAGGGTATGCATTGTTTGAAATCTTCTGTCTGAAAAACTCATCATGGCCAAAAACAACTCTCGTAAGTAAGCCAAATATGAACCTCTTTAGATAAAATGAGAGCAGATCCAGGCAGCAGGGCATGGAAATATGAAAGAAACTTCATCAGCACACGATCAAGGAATTTTTAAGCTTGAAGAGATAAAAGAAAAGGTGAGGAGATGTATGTGGTTGATATGAATATATATACATATATATTCACTTAGACAGTTTTTGAGAAATTTTGGTATTTTGACTCTGTATCTGGTTAAGGAAACTCTTCCTATAGGACTGTAAGGAAAAATAAGTTCCAGTTCTGATTTGCCATGTTTTACCCTTAGAAAATCACTTGACTCTCAGTACATTACTTTCCTCTTCAAATAAAAGGCTGTAAATTATCTGTCATCCACACTGGGCAGAGCTGGACCGTTTTTGACAACTTCAGTGGCCTCTGCCTTACTTCCCCAGATACCCTCTTACCGAAGATAGGCAGGAGGGGCAGTGGGCCTGGCTGTGAGGGCTGTCTGGTGTCCCACACCCTCGGTCTGAATCACAGCCCCACCCCCTGCCAGCCGTGTAACCCTGGGAAGCTGCTTAATCTAAGTGCTAAACCTCTCCTGCACAAATGGGATCATTAATGTAGCGCCGTCCTCATAGGGCTGTTGGGAGGATAAGATGAGACCATCTCTTCTCCCCTCCCTCTTTCCCTCCTCTTCCTCTCCTCTCTCTTAGACCTGCTGCCTAATAAGATACCTGGTTAACCCTCCATCCTTGTTCCCTAACACCTTCTACCTGGTGAATCATGTTCCCTCTAGTATATAGTTGGATTCCCTCTACAGCCCCTTCTGTGGAGATCAGAGGAGGTTTATTCATTTTACTTTGGGAACGGAGGTGCAGGTTAGTCAAAGAACTCAGTATCTCACAGCAGGTCAGGGGCAGAGATCTAGGTCAAATGCCAGCCCCAGGGCTCTTGCTGTTTCATCCCAGCATCGAGAAAGCTCTGGGGCTTCCCTCCATTCAGTGTTGAGATAGCCCATCCCCCTTACTACCCGGAGCTCACACCTGGGGGGCAAACACGCGTTGTGAGGCGTGTTCTTACCATAGTCATTTTCTTCATCTCTTGCTGTTTTCTGTCCTCTCATGATTAACTGAGAGTCCCAAACACCATTTGTTCAATCATTCAGTCATCAAATAAGTATAACTACCTCCAATGTGTCAGGCAAAATCCAAAGAGCTGGTGACACCACAGTGAAAATGTCATAGTTCCTGCCCTCTCTGAGCATCAGAATTTAGGGAAGACATTGGAAGAGCCTGGTCTGGGGCTGGGATGATACTGTGAGAACACTTGGCGAGCTTGTTTTGTCTTTCAGGACCTTGAAATGCACAGAGCAGAGTGCATTTGACAATACTCTATGTCAATGAGTAAGCTTTAGATATTAATTTTCCCAGGTAATTTTATGTTAGTGACATAAGTGGTAGAAAATAAGTTTTCCCAGGAGATTCAGCAGCCAGGGGTGGGGTGGGGGGCTTTGGAAAACCCTGAGAACAAGAAAGTTTGCTCACTGACTTAGGACCTACCTTAGGGTTGTTGGCCTGGGAAACAAACAAGAAGAAAATTGGAATTTTGTTTTTGGAAATCGGAAAACAGACGTATTTCCCAAACTGGTCTGGAGAGCTCCTGCTCTCAGAAAACCACATGATTTGGCTCGTCCTAATATGTCTAAATAGGGTGAGAGTGGGATGCTCCCTTCCAGGTTTTTATGTTCTTGCCTCAAACCTGAGGCTTCTCCAAGTAAAGTGAGCTTACCCACTCCAACATTATTTAATACAATTAAACGTTCTGTGGTCAAGTTTGCCTGATCACATGAGTGCCTGAACACGACAGCACAGTCTCCCCTCAGTCTACTCCAGCCTCATTCCCACCTAATCCCCTCCCCAGTCAGCCCCTCCACAAACAGCAGATTTCAGGGCCTTTTCCAACCCACCTTGTGGACCATTCATCCCACCGCACACTTTTGCCTGAGTCCTGTCTGTGCTTCAACGTCCGTTTCAAATTCTACCACTTCATGTCGCCCACCTGGTTCCTACAGGTAACTGTGTTCTCCCCCTATTGGCACCAACAACGACGCAAAAACAAAGGGAGAGGTTGGCTGAGTAACCTGTCTCTGGCCAAAGGACTCAGATGGCAGGTTTGCCTAGAGCTCAAGCCAAAGCTCTCAGTGTTTCTGCAGTAACTCTCCTGCCGCCACCCCCACCCCCGTCACCCACCCCACCCCTGTCACCCCGCCCCCCGTTACACCCCATCCAAAGCTTTCTGTAAAGTTTACCCCAGGGGTAAATCACATAATATGATTAGTTTATTTTGTGTCTAGAAATCAACAAACTCCCATAATTGACACCAGAGCAGAAATGAAGAAAGAGCCCACGAGGTTCAGAGCCAAGAAGAAAAATTTAGCTAAAGCAAGATGTCCTTGTCAAAGCTGGAAATGAGGAAGTGGGTTATGGGGAATCCACAGAACTCTCGAATAGGTGACTGGACTTTCCATATCGTTTGAAATGGGGGTTAAAATCATTTAAAATAATTTTCAAGAAGGAGGTGAGCTCCCACTGCAATCTGGGACGACAAATGGTTCTTAGTTATTGAGCTACGTAAAACATGTAGAATCCTGGGCTTCCCTAGTGGCGCAGTGGTTGAGAGTCCACCTGCCGATGCAGGGGACACGGGTTCGTGCCCCGGTCCGGGAAGATCCCACATGTCGCGGAGCGGCTGGGCCCGTGAGCCATGGCCGCTGAGCCTGCGTGTCCGGAGCCTGTGCTCCGCAACGGGAGAGGCCACAACAGTGAGAGGCCTGCGTACCGCAAAAACAAAAAACAAACAAACCAAAAATCATGTAGAATCCTGTATTCGGAATCCTCTGAAAACTCAAAGTTCATGTAGTTTAGTGCCTCTCAGATTTGCTGTTTTTCAGAATTACTTGAGTGTTCTTTAAAAATGTCCATTCTGGGGGGACCATGCTCAGAAATTCTGATTTATGAACCTGATGTATCTGATGTAATCAGTCCACAAATCAGAGTTTGGAAATGAGCTATTTATTCAGACCCCTTCACTGTACAGATGATGTAATTGAGGTGTCCCTGCAGCTGGCGTGAGAGAGACCTGAATTAGGGAGCAGACGTGTAAGGGATCATGCAGGGAGAGGGGTTGAAGACCTAGTTCTGGACCTCTTAAATTTCTGGAGGGTCCCCTCCTGTGGGACAGAGGGGAGAGGGAGAATCTGGGGGGTGAATTCTGATGGTATCCTGACTCACCACATTGTAACTTGCTCTGAAGTTAGACTGCTTTCGGGGCCACAGAAATATCTTCTGTCTGTGCTGAAAATGCCATTTGGGCAATGTTGAATGCCTTTTAAAATGTAGTTTATTCCTAGGTGTGGTTCCAGCACACACTTCTCTCACTGTATGGAGGGAGTGTGGAAGGAGACAGGAATGTATGTTCTCCAGACTGGAGAATATGCTCATAAACCTTCTTTTGAACTTCCTCTACTGGAAACTTGTGACATCTTTACAAATCCGGACGCCCCATCTTAACGACTCCGGCTTTCACTTACCCACATGGTGCCTGGTGGAACCCAGGTGCTCACACAGTAAATGCTCTCACAGCCATGTTCCTTCTGGTTGGTTGCAGCTCCTGTCCCCTGCCGGGGCTCGCTTTTCCTGGTGACAGACTCTGGCAGGTGATCTGAGAAAGCCCTGATCTCTGCTTTCCCCTTGGTTGTGAGTGTTGCAGGCTGTTTTCTCCCAGTGTGCACAGAGAAAGTCTCAGGCCTTTGAGACTCAGAGCTCTGGAAAGCGCAGAGGGAGGCTTAGGTGGTGGTGACGACTTAAAGAGACAGGAACATTCACTGTGGGCTTAAAGAATTTCCCTTACAAGACCTCCCTCCTGGTGTGACTAATGTGGTGTGTGTCTCCAGCAGGGCCCCTCGATACCAAATATCTTGTCATACCTGAGGAAGGGAAGGGTGTTGTAGGACCCCGAGGCCTGACTCTCCTTCTAGAACTGTTTAGTGATCTAATCTTCAATGACTTTTTACCCTGTAGGCATCTCCCCCCCCATATCAAATAAGTCCAGAGAGCCTCCTGCCCCAGAACAAAGAACATGATAGCTTTTCTCAACAGCTGTCCATTGACTGGACATCCATGTGGCCAGGGCTCCTCTGGGGTCAAGTCTGTCAGAAAAATCCAGAAGCAGAGTTTTATCTGAGCAAGGAAGTCTCAGCTACTGAAGGACTTGAAGCTAGCCGGTATGTTGAGGATGGGTACCTTTACACAATTCCTGAATTAGCCTTATGAGGAGGCTTAGTCTGCTCCTCTGTGCTGGTGTCACCAATTCTAGTTGTTCTGTCTTCTCTCAAGAGGGTCATGAGAGTGAGGTCAGCAAAAGAGCCAATGGTGCGGTAAACAGGCTACAAAAGGACTGGCCCTAGGACTGGTCAGGTCACCAACCTAACTCAAACTTTCTGGAGTTGACTGTCCCTATGTGTGGGAAGGAGGGCTGTCCTGAGCCCTAATCTACTGACTGGGACCTGCTTTTTCATCTCTTTCTTTCCAGCCCATTTTTTCAGGTAAGAAAGAGACCCAACTTCCACTATTTTCCATTCTTTATTTCAGGGACAGAATCCCTCGAATTACTGACACTCCCATTGTTTCCATTCAGCATCATTGAAGCCAGGAGTCTCTCATTCTCCCACTAGATCAGCAGTGCCAGGACTAGGGTGAGGCAAGTTTGGTGTCCGGGGCACAAAGCTGAAGGAGGCAGTCACTGCCAATGTCTCTCAAGTGCCAACCCTACAGGTGAATGGCCCTGGAAGTGAGCACTTCCTTAAGACTGAGGTGCATATGGCTCCTCACTGGCTTCACCCCGGTCCAAGCCACATAGACCAGTCTTGACTAAGTCTTTCACACCCAACATGTACATTTCATGAAGATGCTTTCAGTGCCTCTTTGACATCTCCTTGCCGTTCAGTGTTCTCATGCGTGCATGTGGTGTCTTCCTTCAACCAGTTGTGACTCTCTGCCTGAGGATTCATCTGGTTACAGGAAGATGCTTGGCTAGTGCACGGAGCAGCCTGAACTCATCAGAGAGCTGAGGTCCCCAGGAGCAGACCTCAATCTGTGACAGTGAGAAGTTAGTGGGTAAATACCCCAGTTTCCTTGCTTATTAAATTGTGCACTGCCCACCAAGTGAGATAATTCTGAGGTATATTCTGGACCAACTGCTGTGGTCCCTGGCAGGACGGAGACCCAGTTGTCTGTGGTGGAAACCCCCTTATCATTGTCTACAGTGGTCAGATGCTCATCAACACAACCTGGGTCGGCTCCTTTCCCTTCCCTGTCTCACATTCCCATGGCCCTACTAGTGCTTTCTGGGATCGCTTTCCTACCCCAAAGTAACTGTCTGTCTCCATTTCCCTCTGCATTCTGATTGGATTAGCTTTTGGTTACTCGCCATTGTCTCTGGGCTTGGTCCCCTGGTATTCTCCGACTTGCCATCGGTTGTGGAAACCTATCCAAGGCCGAGGCCCTGAGACTCCTGGGTCTCAGAACCATCCAGGGCTCCTGCTTCCTCTCCTCCCTATTTCTACACTTCTTTCTTCTCCTTTCAGATTTGCATATTCATTGTTTTCTTCTCTATCCTTATAAATCCAGTAAAAATTATGCAGAAGGAAAACATCCTTCTTGAACAGACCTTCAGAAGAGAATAATAAGTTCAAACCTTCTGGGATCACTCTTCATGCCTGATGTCTCCCTGCATTCTCTTGACATAGCCAGAGCTCAACTCTCAGCATCCCCAGGGCTACAAAGGAATAAGAACTACCCAAATATCATCTCAGGAGAGGAGATTATAGGGAAATATGTCTTCAATGAAACACTGACTATCTGACAGACGTTGGTGCCACTATGCACCAGCATTTAGAAGGACTATTTTAGCGTCATGTAGATCCTACTTTCTTTTTTGTGGGAGAGAGAGAGTTTGTGGCAACCAAGGTTTACTTGTTAGAAGTACCAGTGAAGTAGGTGTCATCCAGGATTCAGTGTCATAGGACAAGCACCAGGGCAAGCTTCCTAGTTTGACAGCATAACGTAAAAGGAGAGGAAAGTTCATAAGCTGAATCAGAAGTTAAAATGTTGTGTGTTTCATATTCCAATGTTATGTACAATGGGACACTGGAGCCCAAGATAGAAAATAAAAGTTCCGAGTGAGAGGGTTGCACATGTTAACACAAACGGAGACTTGTGCAAGAGCTTAGGATGAGTTTCAGTTAATAAAAGACCAGGAGAAAGGACTGGCAGGGTGTATATTTGAAGAAATACCAGCGTGCCAGAAAACAAAAGAATGGGCAAAAAACACTCAGAGAAAATGTGTAGGATATGAAGAGAAAAGGACTGAGAACAGAACACCAGAGGCCTTATAGTTCTGGAACCATTAAGAGGAAAACAGTACAAATGTTTGAAAAGTGGAATGCTAGCTGAAAAGTGTGTTGTTATTAAAGACAAGCTATAGAAAATATGAAAAAGAAAAAGAATCCATTAAAATGGGGGATTTTTGCTTCTGGTTAAGTTGGAGAAAGATTCAAAAGCCCTCAGCTTCCACACTGACAACAAAAATCGGACAGAATGAAAATATACTTCTTTATGTCAAAGGATGGTGGAAGCAAGGAAGCACTGAGGAACTGAATTCTAGATATGACAGAGCCGTTTATAGATGAGGAGAGAGCTGGGGAGCCTTCTATACCTGGGGTAAGTACTTGGTGTGGATATAAACATTTGGAGGTATTGGCTTGTCACAGACAGATTTTGCAGAGTGGAGGAGAAGTCAGATGATCATTTGACAACAATGTGGGTTATCTAAATAGATTGGAATCTGTATGATCCTAAAGGCAATGCTAAATTGTCTATCTGGAAAACTCTTTTCCTGTTCTCATCACAATATTTTTTCCTAAGAAAGCAGCAATGGAGAAGGGTCAAGAAAATAATGAGAAATTTTTCTATCCCATTAGGCCCTGCTAGTGAGGTAAAGCCATTTCAAATTAGAGCCTTACACCTTTCTCAGTTCAAATGTTGATTAGATAAAATGTTGCTTAGGTAGGAGATGGTTATGTGTAGTATGAATCTGAAGTGAACTTAATCGATTTCATGTTGGCTCATTCTCATTTCAACTCAAGCATTGGAGCCAATGATGTGATCAGAGTAATCACTAGACAGATAAATGAACTTGCACTATCCATGAAATAATCCAAAGCTGGGGAAACATAAACTTTAGACTTCAGTTTTATTGTCTGCAATATAAATTTATGTGACATATGAAGAGTCAGGAAAATAGGGCTCATAATCAAAAGATTAAACGTTAGAAACAGAACCACAGATGACTCATTCATTGGAACTTAGGACTTTAAAATCGCTATCATAAAAGTGTTAAAGAATTTATAGAAAAATAAATATAATGGGTTAAGAATTGAAGAATTTCATGAGAGAAATATAAACTCAAAAGTATTAATTCTGGAAATAGAACATAAAATATTTGGAAAAGAAAACATTTATTGGATGGACCTCATAACATATTGAACATTGAAGAAAGGACCTATGAGAATTTATTGAGACTAAAGCATAAAAGGAAAATATAAAAAATAAACAAACACAGCACTAGTGATCACTGGGATAGTATCAAGCAGTCTAATATAATTGAATCCAAGAAGGAGAAGAAAAGACTGAACTGGTAGGAAAAAATATTTGAAGGAATAATGACCAAAATTTTTTAATTTTGATGAAAAACTTCAAACCATAAATCCAAAAATTTTAACTGTATGTGGGAAATACAAAGAAACCCCAAATCCAGGCACTTTACAGTCAAACTACTAAAAACAAAAACCAAAAAAAAGAGAGAGAGAGAGAGGGAATAATTTAAAATTAACTAGGGGAGGAAAAAAAGACACATTACACAGAGGGGAACAATATAAGAATAATGGCTGCTTTCCTATCAGAAATAATGCAAGCCAGAAAACACTGGAATATCAATAATATTTAAAATGCTGAAGGAAAATGAAAGATCGACCCAGCAAAACTACCCTCCAAAAATGAAGATTGAAAAAAGACATTTTAAGATTGAAAACCAAAGAGAATTTGTCCCACAATTCTTCAGGCTGAAGGAGAAAGATACCAGATAGAAACTTGGATCGACAGGAAAGAATAAAGTTTTCTGGAAAAATTAAATATGTGGGAAATATGAAAAGACTGCTATTTTGATTATTGCTTAGTTTCTTAGAAATGAAATAGACTAAAGCAAAATATTAATAACCTATTGTGGGTTTCTAACATATGGAGAAGCAAAAAATGACAATATCACAAAGGAAGGGTAGAGATTAGATGCAAGTACACTTTCATAAGGTTCTTATATTAATATCTTCTTTGAAGTGGTCCACTCTTAAGTCAAGGTAGAGAATAATATGTTAAGGATAAATACTTTCGTTTTGAGAGCAATCACTTAAAAAAAAAAGTCCAAAAGAGGAGAGGAAATGGAATAATTTTGAAAAAATCAACACACAAAAATGAAAAAAAGAGGAACAATGAAAATATGGGGCAACAAAGCAATCTACAGATTCAATGCAATCCCTATCAAATTACCACTGGCATTTTTCACAGAACTAGAACCAAAAATTTCACAATTTGTATGGAAACACAAAAGACCCCAAATAGCAAAAGCAATTTTGAGAAAGGAAAACGGAGCTGGAGGCATCAGGCTCCCTGACTTCAGACTATACTACAAAAGTACAGTAATAAAGACAGTATGGTACTGGCACAAAAACAGAAATATAGATCAATGGAACAGGACAGAAAGCCCAGAGGTAAACCCATGCACCTACCTACGGTCATCTCATCTTTGACAAAGGGGGCAAGCATATGCAATGGAGAAAAGACAGCCTCTTCAATAACGGATGCTGGGAAAACTGGACAGCTACATGTAAAAGAATGAAATTAGAACACTTCTTAACACCATACACAAAAGTAAACTCAAAATGGCTTAAAGACCTAAATGTAAGGCCAGACACTATAAAACTCTTAGAAGAAAACATAGGGAGAACACTCTTTGACATAAATCACAGCAACACCCTTTTGACCCACCTCCTAGGGTAATGAAAATAAAAACAAAATAAATAAGTGGAACCTAATTAAACTTAAAAGCTTTTGCACAGGAAAGGAAACCATAAACAAAACGAAAAGACAACCCTCAGATTGGGAGAAAATATTTGCAAACGAATCAACAGACAAAGGATTAATCTCCAAAATATATAAACAGCTCATGCAGCTCAATATTAAAAAAAGAACAACACAATCAAAAAATGGGCAGAAGACCTATGTAGACTTCTTTCTCCAAAGAAGACATACAGATGGCGAACAAACACATGAAAAGATGCTCAACATCACTAATTATTCGAGAAATGCAAATCAAAACCACAATGAGGTATCACCTCACAGCAGTCAGAATGGCCATCATCGAAAAATCTAGAAACAATAAATGCTGGAGAGGGTGCGGAGAAAGGGGAACCCTTTTGCACTGTTGGTGGGAATGTAAATTGATACAGCCACTTTGGAGAACAGTATGGAGGTTCCTTAAAAAACTAAAAATAGAACTACCATATGACTCAACAATCCCGCTACTGGGCATATACCCAGAGAAAACCATAATTCAAAAAGATACATGCACCCCAATATTCATTGCAGCACTATTTGCAATAGCCAGGGCATGGAAGCAACCTAAATGTCCATCAACAGATGAATGGATAAAGAAGATGTGGTACAGATCTACAATGGAATATTACTCAGCCATAAAAAGGAACAAAATTGGGTCATTTGTAGAGATGTGGATGGACCTAGAGTCTGTCACACAGAGTGAGGTAAGCCAGAAAGAGAAAAACAAATATCGTATATTAACGCATATATGTGGAATCTAGAAAAATGGTACAGATGAACCTATTTGTAGGGCAGGAATAGAGATGCAGATGTAGAGAACGGACTTGTGGACATAGTGCGGGAAGGGGAGGGCAGAACGAACTGAGAGAGTGGCACTGACATATATACACTACCATGTGTAAAGTAGACAGCTAGTGGGAAGCTGCTGTGTAGCTCAGTGCTCTGTGCTGACCTAGAGGGGTGGGATGGGGGGTGCGTGGGAGGGAGGCTCTAGAGGGAGGGGATGTATGTATACATGTAGCTGATTCACTTTGCTCTACAGCAGAAACTAACACAGCATTGTAAAGCAATTATACTCCAATAAAAACAAAATCCTACTGTGTGGCTGAGAAGAGAAATAGATGGGCATGTGGAGGGGAGGGGACTCAGATAATGCACGGCCTCTAGGGGCTCAGGAGCAGTACTTTATCAGCAACCCAAGCCCTGCAGAAGGCCAGCCTAGTTACACGGGATAATAATAACTGGCCCCTTAGGGCTTGCCCTGTGGGATGAACGAGAAAGCATATCTAAAGTGCCTATCGGTGTCTGGCACACCGTCACCATCAATAAACAAGTGATACAGGAATGAGGAATGATGTGCCCAGCCTAGTGTCTGAGTCACAGCCGCCATTCAACAAAGGCAGCTCTTAGGGGAGGGAGAGACAGAAGACCCAGGTTTGAAGGAGGAGTAGCAAGAACAGCAAGGAGCTTCTGAGGGTTCTCTGCAACGTCCATGAAAATAAACTTGTTAAAAGAAAAAAAAAAAAAAAAGAAAATATGGGGCAAATAAGAAGCAGGAGCAAGATGGTAAAGGTAGATGTAAATCCAACCATAGCTATAGCTATTTTAAATTCTTTTTTTTTTTTCGCGGTACGTGGGCCTCTCACTGTTGTGGCCTCTCCCGTTGCGGAGCACAGGCTCCGGAAGCGCAGGTTCAGCGGCCATGGCTCACGGGCCCGGCCACTGCCCGGCATGTGGGATCTTCCCGGACCGGGGCACGAACCCGTGTCCCCTGCATCGGCAGGCAGACTCTCAACCACTGCGCCACCAGGGAAGCCCAGCTATAGCTATTTTAAACGTAACTGATCTTTGACAAAGAAGCAAAAATAATTTAATGGAGGAAGCATAGTCTTTTTAAATTTTTTTATTTATTTTTACTTTTTAAATTGAAGTACAGCTGATTTACAATATTATATTAGTTTCAGGTGTACAGCATAGTGATTCAGTATTTTTATAGATTATAGTCCATTTAAGGTTGTCACAAAATAATGGCTATAATTCCCATTGCTGTACAATATATCCTTGTTGCTTATCTATTTGCTTCATAATAGTTTGTATCTCTTAATCCCATACCCCTATTTTGTACCCCCCTTCCCTCTCCCCACTGTATCCAGTAGTTTATTTTCTATAACTGTGAGTCTGTCTAAAAGCATAGACTTTTTTTTTTCATCTTTATTGGAATATAATTGTTTTACAATGGTGTGTTAGTTTCTGCTTTATAACAAAGTGAATCAGCTATACGTATACATATATCCCCATATCTCTTCCCTCTTGCGTCTCCCTCCCTCCCACCCTCCCTATCCCACCCCTCTAGGTGGTCACAAAGCACTGAGCTGATCTCCCTGTGCTATGCAGCTGCTTCCCACTAGCTATCTATTTTACGTTTGGTAGTGTATATATGTCCATGCCTCTCTCTCACTTTGTCCCAGCTTACCCTTCCCCCTCCCTGTATCCTCAAGTCCATTCTCTAGTAGGTCTATGTCTTTATTCCCGTCTTGCCCCTAGGTTCTTCATGACCATTTTTTTTCTTAGATTCCATATATATGTGTTCACATACGGTATTCGTGTTTCTCTTTCTGACTTACTTCACTCTGTATGACAGACTCTAGGTCCATCCACCTCACTACAAATAACTCGATTTCGTTTCTTTTTATGGCTGAGTAATATTCCATTGTATATATGTGCCACATCTTCTTTATCCATTCATCTGTTGATGGACACTTAGGTTGTAAAAGCATAGACTTTTCAATAAATGATGCTGGACATCCACATGCAAAAAAAAAAAAAAGAATCTAGTCACAGACCTTATACCTTTCACAAGAATCAATTCAAAAGAGATCATGGATATAAATGTAAAATGTAAAACTATAAAATTCCTAGAAGATAACACTGGAGGAAATCTAGGAGATCTTGGGTTTGGTGATGACTTTTTAGATAAAACACTAAAAGCATGATTTATGAAAGAAAAAATTGATGAGTTGAACTTCTTTGAAATTAAAACATTCTGGGCAAAAGACATTTTTAAAAGTGCTCAATGGCATGGAACAGAGAAAATATAAAGGAGAAAATCAAAGTTAGATTTTTGTAAAACTTATAAAATTAAACTTCTAGCCAGGCTGATCAAACAAAAAGAAATAATCATAAATTGCCAATATCAGAATTTGAAGAGGAACAAGTATTGGGTTCCCAAATGGACTTTTTGGCCAACCTAATAATTTAGCTCTTGTACATATTAAAGGGATGATAAAATATTTTATGTTTCTGCAAATAAATTCAACTACTTAAGTATAATGGAAAAATTCCTTGAAAAGCACATCATACAAATATGAGCATAAGAAGAAATAAAAAGACAGAATATTTTACATTTGGTTAAAAAATACTTTAAATACTAATTTATAATATTAGAATTTATAATATTAGGGAAGGTTTAATATAGGTTTGGGTCTGGGGATCGGAGATCTCAGAATCAGCTCTCTAACACTACCAACAACCCGAGGCTGAGTTTCTTCATCTTGGGATTGATGTAGGCGTTTGTCTGTAGGTCAACCTTGCCTTCTGGGTTTGCCTGTCCTCATGGCTCTCAACTCTCCTTTTAGCTCCACATCCTTTTTATGTGTATTGTCTGCTTCATGCTTGGAGTTTTCCTAATTTTCTAGTGAGCTCATCAGTCATAAAGATTGTGTTTATTTTATTTTATTTATTTATTATTATTTTTTTTTGCGGTATGCGGGCCTCTCACTGCTGTGGCCTCTCCCTTTGCGGAGCACAGGCTCCGGACGCGCAGGCTCAGCGGCCATAGCTCACGGGCCCAGCCACTCCGCGGCATGTGGGATCTTCCCGGACCGGGGCACGAACCCGTGTCCCCTGCATCGGCAGGCGGACTCTCAACCACTGTGCCACCAGGGAAGCCCTGTGTTTATTTTTAAAAATTCTAGTTGCGTTTAACAGGATGGTGCTCCAAACTATTCAGTCCACCATCTTGTCTGAAGCGTAAGCGTCTGTGTGAGTTTCAATGCTAACTGCGAATGGGCACCAGGGGTAAAGTCTGGCTGAGCCTCTTTCAATGTTAAGCAAATTTGATGCACATAAAACAGACTATTGATGTGTGAGTGTGTCCGCGTGTGATTGTTGAGCACGAATTGGTTGTGTTACAGAAATGAGCCACGTGTTCACTTACCATCTTCTGAGGATAGAACCATAGCAGAGAATTAAAGACATGTGATCTCAGGAATTTTACAACTTACTTGTTATTGTACTGTACCCAGTAGAAATTTTATTGTTATTTTTGTTATATTCAGTAGAAATAGTAATAGTATAAAGAAGAAAAGGAGTTTTTAGGGACATAAAACTGACTTTAGAGATTTGCAAATGAGAGGAATTTTATGTTTACAAGTTTCAAAAGCTATATTTCAAAACAAACAGTAACTTTTAAAATCATTTGGTTTACTGACAAATAGAATGATTTAAGATTTAAGCACTTCACAGAATCTCAAACGTTTGGTGCTGTCAGGCACTGTGTTCTACAGGGAGGTACATGTGCGATTCACCCACTAAATGACAGTGGATAGAGAACCACTGATTGTAACTATAATGTAGGAGTCTTGCATTCCCGTCTAATGGTCTTTCTAAAAATTACCATTAATTTTTGGGGTATAATTAACAGTAAGCTACAGAATAAATTGCACATGGTAAACAGTAAGCGGTAAAAGAAATTGCACATTCTGTGCAAGACACGAAATAACAGAGTTTGCAATCTGACAAACACCTGAATACACATCACTATTAGGATTAGGGCTTTGGTCATGGCTGAACGTCTCTGAATTTCCGTGTACTTTACAAAGCTCTCTTTGAAGTCCTGTAATCTTTCCTCTGACTGCACAGTTGCACATTCTGACCCTGTTACTAGGCTGTACAGCCCATTGCTGTAGTGGCCACCCATTTTCGCCATCACTAGGCTCTCAGTCAAGTCCATTAGCTCCTTCACCTGGTCATCCCGATTGCTCCCTTTAGCACGGTTACTAAAGGCACACACTCGCCCCCCACACACAGCCACCAGCTCGCTTAGGGCTTTGTTATCTGAGCCATGGATGTAATCCATCAAAGAGCCTCCCTTGAGGTCTTCCTTGTGGGTGAAGAGGACAATTGTGTGTCTCATGGCATCCTCTCCAAAGATCTCCTTCACCTTCTGCACAGCCTGCTGGTCCTCCGTGGTGAATCGGCCCAGCTGTGTCACCAGGAGCAGCACGTGGGGTCCTGGTGCGGAGAGTAAGTAGCACTTATGTACCTCTTTGTACAGGGAATCAGAGGGGTCCTTCCCAGAAAACATGTCTGGTGTGTCAATGACAACCATCTCTCTGTCTCCCCAGCTTCCCCGACTTTTACTGCAAGTCTTCGTCAAGGACTGGGCACTCGGCCTGGACGCAAATGCTTCCTTCCCGAGGATGCTGTTCCCCGTAGCACTTTTGCCGGTTCCTGTTTTGCCCACCAGAATGACTCTCAGCTCTGCTCCTCCGGCGTGTTGAGCTTGTTGACTCTTTGTATATGGTCCTGCTAAAAGCAAGTTTACTTAGAAGTGAAAGACAAATACCGTATGATATCGCTTCTATGTGGAATCTAAAAACATGATACAAATGAACTCATTTACACAACAGGTATAGACTCACAGACTTACAGTTACCAAAAGGGAATCAGGCAGCGGAGTGATAAATTAGGAGTTTGGGATTAAAATATACACACTACTATATATAAAATAGATAACCGACAAGGACCTACTGTATAGCACAGGGAACTATACTTGATATCTTGTAATAACCTACAATGGAAAAGAATCTAAAAATCTATTCATATGTGTGTGTGTGTGTGTGTGTGTGTAACTGAATCATTTTGTTGTAAAACTGAAAGTAACACAGCACTGTAAATCAACTATATTTCAATTAAAAAAAACAAAGGTGAAAAAAAAAAAGAAGAAGCTTGCTTCGTTATTCCCACACTGATCATGCCAATGGAATATTTTTAATGATAAGGAAAAGTCTGGGAAAAGATACTCTCACAATGTATGGTATTTCTGAAATAGAAGCTAACTCTATTATCAAATAAAATAATGATTTTTAAAACTCTAGATTTCTCTAGGTCTGCAGGGCATTGCCATGTTGGCTCCTAGAAAAACATATTTGGAGGATGAGTTAGAATTAAAAACATACCTTGTCGTTCAAAATTTGCCTATATCATCCAGTTCTGGCCCTGTAAAAGGCAAACTTTCTGGAGATGAGAGACGGGTAGCCAAGACAGTGGGTTCCGTCTTCAGGTAGGGAAAGTAACCTGACTGTTCCAGGACCAGAGACGGCTCCTCTGACCGTGGCTGGGCAGAGGTGTGGTCCCGACCACCAGCGAAATGGTTAGACCAGGAAAATACTGAAATCAACATGGTGAAATGATCCTCTCTAGTGAAGAAACTGCTGCTCGCTTATGCTTTGCTTCAAAGTATAGCATGATTTTTATACAACATAAGCACAGAATGGGTAAACAGGCACAGAGAGGAAGTCACTTTCTTACCAGAGTGACTGCATTCCTTTCGGCCCATGGCAGTTCCTGAGGGACAGAGAGACCAGAGACCAATTAAAAAACTATCATTTTTGAGTTACGACTCATGAGAGAACCTTATATTTCTAGAGCACGTTCACAACCATGGCTCATTTGTCTACACAAAGCTGAGGAGGTGGGTGGAAAGAAGTACTATCTCTCATTTACAGAGAAGTTTAGTCACTTGCTCAGAGTCAACCCAGTGAGTCAGAAGATGGGTTTCGCTTGTCGCCCCACCTACTTCTTCTTGTCTCCATGCCACCTCTCCTCCACTTACCCTCCTCCCTGAAGGACCTCCGCGCCCACTCTTGCTTTCCGTGGCCACACACCTTCCTTTCCCTCTGCGTCCTTTCTAGGTCTGCCTTGGGTCCCAGGTTCAGACTGCTCTTTCTTTCGATCCTTCTCCAGCTCGCCCAGCCCCTCCCTCCACGCTGCGTCCTTGCTGAGAGGCTCAATGAATTAAGAACACGACTCCAGAAAAGTACACTGTCCTTTAAACCAGAAATACACTTCATTTGATCCGTTAATTACTTGAATTTTCCTCTTTCCACGTAGAAGCCTTGCCATTTAGTTCCTTTTCCTACGCAGAGAAAAGTGTCTTAAAACTGACAGCCGGTACCAAGCGACAAGGCAGAGAAAATGCATGAGTTAATGACCAAATTCTTCCCAGTTAGCACTTTTTATTGGCTCTATGCAAACGAAGCTCTCTTTGCCAGTAATGGGTAATCTAAATTCCATGAAGTTGACAGGTCCTGTAAACTGGCTTCACTTAAGCCAAACGCCATCACTCTAAATTGTTTCCCTGAAAATAGGGCAAATTTGTTTAAAAATTTTTTCTTTAGCCTGGGAACTAGAAATCAACACTGCAGAACTTTCTTGAGTGTGGACTTACCTGAGTTATTTTTGAAAGAAACAGAAGCCTCCCCAGTGAAATCTGTGACTTGCCCGTTCAGCCTGAAGAGAAAAAAAAAAAAACCAAACAAACCAGAAAACCGGAAACCTAGTCTGCTTCTTCCTCTCTCGAATCTCCACTGGGTTTCCTCACTGCAAGTGAGCCCCAGCACATGTCTGTGTCTGATTCTCTTTTTAAAAATAGTTAAAATGGCAAAATTTAATGAATAATTCGTTGTCGCATGGACTGTCTTTTCTCAATAGTGAAAAAAACAATGTTTGAATCATTTAAACTGGACAGGAAGAAACGGGGCGCCAGGGATGCTGGTAGATTTGATTCCTTCCCACCCGGGCTGTGTCCCCGCAGTTACAGGTTTGCCTGAATGAACACCCCTCAACTCCTCCCAGGAGGAATGACACCTCATCCACACCGTAGCAGTGACTGTCCTAAAGGCAAGTGCCGCTGGGCTGGGGGCAGAAAGAACGTGGGTGTGAGGGGCACAGGACAGGGCACTGTGCAGAGCGGGGAGGGTACAGAAAGGGGAACCCGGGAGAAGCCCATGTCTGTCTGACTGTAACAGTCACGTCCATCAGCGCATTTGGAAATAACTCACTCATGGTTTCCCTGCTTTTCCTTCCTGTCCAGTTCCGCAATGTCAGGGAGGCACCCCTGGGAAGCAATGATCTAGGCAGTGTCTACAATAATAATCTGAGTCTCTACATTCAGGAAGAATGACCCAAGGGGTTAAAGCTGAAATCACTCAAATGCTTTTTTTCCCTTATTTATATGACGTTCACCACAGCAGGGGCAGAGAAAATGTGGGACTTAGATAGCCTTTAAATATCCCGGATTAGTAGTGGTGCACTTTGCTTTCTCTCCCAAGCACTGATGAGAAACAATCAGAGGCCCCGACCTCATTATAGGAGAGGTTTTGGAAACGCAGTGGAGTCCCGGGACACGGGTGGACACCACTGCTTTGTCACACACTAACTATTATCACCGTTTTGCATTCTTCCACATCCTTTACTATGCAGTCTTCTACTTAATATCAGTAATCTCCTCCTAAAAACAAACGATTCTGTGTCAAAATACTAACAGGGACCTATTTCTTATTGTTTTTTATGAAAACACATATAATGCAATGTCAAATTCAAAGCCCATCGATTTTCTAAATCACATGTAAAATTCACTAAAGTACCTATATAAAAACATTTTTTTCAGAACAAAAGCTTAAAATATTGCTCTTTTGAATACCCCAAATATTTTTGGTTTATAAAAGAAAGTTATTGGATAAGTATCCTGACAAATAACTCAATTAAAAAATGGGCAAAGGACCTGAATAGATATTGTTTCTGAGAAGACATACAAACAGCCAACAGGTCCATGAAAAGGTGTCAACATCACTAATCATCAGGGGAATGCAGATCGAAACCGCGATGGGCTATCACCTCACACCTGTTAGGATGCTATCATCACAAAGACAGGAGAGACGTGTTTGTGAGGATGTGGAGAAATCACGCGGTGGTAGGAGTGTAAATCGGTATAGCTACTATGGAGAACAGTATGGAGGTTCCTAAAAAAATGCAAAATAGGGCTTCCCTGGTGGCGCAGTGGTTGAGAGTCCGCCTGCCGATGCAGGGGACACGGGTTCGTGCCCCGGTCCGCGAGGATCCCACATGCCATGGAGCGGCTGGGCCCGTGAGCCATGGCCGCTGAGCCTGCGCGTCCGGAGCCTGTGCTCCGCAACGGGAGAGGCCACAGCAGTGAGAGGCCCACGTACCGCAAAAAAAAGAAGAGAAAAAGAAAAGAGGTTTTGTGGAGGGTGGAGGGAAATCAAAAACAAGTCACAATGGCTGTTCAGCGCAGGTGAAAAGTGTGTGGGGTGAACTGGTGAAGCAGGGAAGGAACGACGGACGCCTGACTTTCAAAGTTTCACCGAAGTGATGGGTGCAAAACAAAAACTCAGTGAGCAAACGAATAAACCCCAACAAACAAACAAACAACAAAAGACCCAACCTGGAGCTTTTCAAAGAGGCTGGACTGAGCGACTTATCTACTGAAAAGTGTGAGGAAATGTTAGCTTCACATTGCAAAGGGCTAGCTGCCGAAGACCTACTTCCAAAGGATGCTCAGAGTTGCAAGAAGGGTCATCTCATGGAATAACTGTAAAGATTAATGGCTAAACAATTTTTTAAATATTTATTTAGGCTGTGCTGGGTCTCAGTTGCGGCATGCGGGCTTTTTAGCTGCAGCATGCGAACTCTTAGTGGCAGCATGCATGCGGGATCTAGTTCCCCAACCAGGGATTGAAGCCAGGCCCCCTGTATTGAGACTGCGGAGTCCTACCCACTGGACCACCAGGGAAATCCCTAATGGCTAAAATTTTAATTTAAAAAGTTTTAAAGACATTTTACATCAAACAAGACATCAACAGAAGCATTCCACTAAAAGATGCAATTATCAGCAGTGTTACATTACAAAAAGAGGTATATTGCAAGCAAGGGAACCCAAAGAGATGTCTATTTCGAGTTTCCTTCCCTCACATTGCTTTGTCTATGGTTTCAAATGATGACTCACAATCGTCTCCTTGTGGAACATCTCGTACCATGAGGTAAAGATAGTTGTCAGCTCCTTGGAATTGGACATGAACATACCTCAAGTGTGGACTGTTCTACCCACTCCTTCACCAGTTCAGTCCCACACAGTCACCCCCACTCAGTAGCCACAGTGACCGCTCTTTGATCTGCTTCCTCTCTCAGTGGACAAAGCTGACAATAATCCCTTTAAATTCCTCTGACTTTACATTACTATGGTGAACTCGGGAATCGAAACCACCAGGAGTAAAGCGCTGTCACCTGGGTGAAGGCATGAAGAAGCCATCTGGAACATTCCAGCCCCAAAAGATGCAACAGGGAGGAATCAAGGAACACAGTTGACCAGCAGGGAGGCACAGAGGCGTGGAGCTAGGCCAGTGTCCCCACCAGCTGAAGCCCCAGTCTGCGTGGAGAAGAGGCAGGGGAGAACTTCTGTGCTCTGCCCGACTTCCTGAGGCACAAAATCACGAGCATAATAAAACTGCTTTTGCCACTGAGTTTTGTGGGTTTTTTTGCGGTATGCGGGCCTCTCACTGCTGTGGCCTCTCCCGTTGCGGAGCACAGGCTCCGGACGCGCAGGCTCAGCGGCCATGGCTCACGGGCCCAGCCGCTCCGCGGCATGTGGGATCTTCCCGGACCGGGGCACGAACCCGTGTCCCCTGCATCGGCAGGCGGACTCCCAACCACTGCACCACCAGGGAAGCCCCATGCCACTGAGTTTTGGAGTGATTTGTTATATAGCAATAGATGATTGGATCACCTGAATAGATTCCTACAAATGGAATTGCTAGACAATTGGTAGATGCATTTGTAATTTTGATAGATATTACTGGATTGTCCACAATAAAAATTTTAACCAAACTAGTTACATCAGCATTTTGTTAATTTCCCCATATCCTTGTTCATGATTTTATCTGCCGATCTGATCAATGAAAACTTGTATTCATGTGATTTTTATATGAGTTACTCAACATGAATGTGGTCGAGTTATTTTTCGTATGTTAAAGAACTATGTCTTTTTTATCATCTTCTCATGTGTTTGTTACTCATGTTTAGATTCTGTTGTTAATCGTTCTGACATTGATTTGTAGAAGTTCTTTATGTGGCCGAAAATGATCGTTTTACCTCTTCCTCTTGGAGTTTTGAAAATAACCATCCAATTTTGTCCACTGTTTGTTTTCTGTGGCTAGTATTCAGAAGAATGTTCAATAATCCCAGTATAGGAGGCCTCCTTAACTTGTTTCTAACTTTTGTGGCAATACCTCAATGCTTCCAGTTAAATAAGGTGTGGGCTTTGAGGTTGAGATGGAAATTTAAAAAGTAACCAGTTATTAGATGCTGAATTTTACCAAATTACCTCCAACACTAAGGTGATGACTGGATTATGTTGCTCCATAGCTTTATAATGCATTAAGTTATATGAAAATATTTCCTGATGTTGAACCTTCTTTGCATATTTGGGACTAATCTTTCTCATCTAAGTCATTGCTGGCTTCTATTTGATAATAGTTAATTTTTGCATTTCTTCATGAGTGATCTTATTCATTTCTAAAACAAAGAAATTCTTTTCCCGTTCATTGGCCTGGTTCTAGCTGTATTTGGTTTTGGGGTCTCATTTTCCTTCCAAACGTATCAACCATGGTGTTTTTCTCGAATAGATACTTGCACTCCAGAAGAATTCTGGTTCTATCTTTTAAGAAAACAAGATTTTTACCATCACTACCTTTCACCATCACCTCTTCCTTTCTTAGGCAAGCCTGACGTTAAACAAAGACTATAGCATAGTGAATGTTATGAAGGAAAATGCCAGGGTGCCACTGGGAATGTATAAAGGATAAACTAAACTAATGGGAGGGGGGTAGCTGGGAAAGACTTCTGAGAAAAAGTAAAATTGTTTGAGCTGAACTTGAAAAGGGAGTGAGGAAAGGGATTGGAGGTGTTTCCAGGAATAAGTAGCAGCATATTCCAAGGCAAGTGACAGCACGGAACTCTCAGGTATTAAGGAAGGCAAGGATGGCTAGAACCTAGAGGCAGGAAGTCAGATTGTGTAGCAATGAGGCTGGAGATTGAAGCAGGCAGTTGTCAAGTTTGGATCCTGAATGTTTTCTTGCAAAACAATGGAAACTCACTCTGACATTGACTTGGGGTTGTAATGCCACGGCCCTGATTTTGAGTTATGTGAAGAATGGATTCGAAATCGAATGGATTCGAATCCAGTGGATTTGAAATCCCCTCTGCCACGCCTCAGCTGCAGCCCACCATCCCTGAACTGTCGCTCCTCTCTTCTGAGTAAAGCTATTTGCTTAGGCAAAGAAAACAGCACACAGGGAGAGACTTAGAAGGATGCCCAAGGGGCTTGAAGTAGTTCAAGTGAAGAGGTAAAGCTTCAAGTCCTCAAACACCAGGTATAGGCTGGAAGGTTCGGTTCGTGTAGCCTATGACCCATTGCTCTCAGATGTGTAGGATATTTAAAAAGAGATGGGCACCTCAGATCTAACATGCTGCCAGGTCCTGGGTTTGAATATTGTTGCAGTTTATCTTATGACAGGGTTTCCGAAAGCAACCTCATCACTCGAGATGAACTGTGCCGAAGCTCAGCAGTAGAGGGCCGCCTCTCGCTCAGGCAAAGCAGCGCCGTCTGTCCTGCTGTGGTGGCTTTTATTTAAGCATTATCTATGTTTACATCTTAAGACTTGTTTTCTTAACATTCCAGAAATGCCAAAGCAGCAACATATGCTTCTATCGATTATACAAGCAACAGTGGGCTTTCTTGAAGACATGCCGTGCTACGCGTCCTTGAGCTCAGAAGCAGCACAAGGACATCTCCGTGTGTTCCCATCATTCTGATTATACTAAAGTAGCACAAGGACGTTTCCTTGTGTTCTGATTATACTGAGGTCATTTCATGCATCAGTGCCCAAAGTATCCAGGACTGCCTGCAGTCCTGGCTTATTCGCTCGCCCTCGGTTTGCCGAGGGGTGCCAGCCCCTTGCCTTGCAGAGGGGCTCTGGCCTATGGGTCACGTCCCCTTTCCATGTCCTCAGTTATTCCACTACAAATATTATCCATTGAAATTGTAGAGATTGCTCTATTTGCTCTAGTTCTAACTTCCTGTCTTCCACATGTCCCCCCAAACCTCTCCGTCATTTTTAGTTACCCATCAGTGACCACCGATGACCAAAAGACATCCTCCGTATACTCAATGGGGTTTTGGAATCTGACCGGTTCAATTCCTGTTTGGCCATTAACCAGCTATGTGTCCTTAGGCAAATCTGACTCTAATTTCCTTCATCTTCAAATGGGAAAAAACTTAAACTACTGATAGGATTGTCAGAATTAAATGGAAAAATATATGTAAGCAGGTAGCCCCAGCACCTAGCACCGTGGTTTCCAAGCCGTAGCCTGCATCGGAATCGTCTGAAGAACTTGGGAAAACACAGGGCAACATCCCTGGAGTTTCTGAATTAGTAGGATTTGGGTGGAGCCTGAAAAGTGGGAGTTCTAGCAAGTTCCCAGGTGATACTAAAGCTACTAGCCCAAGGACCTCATTTTGAGGACTGCTGCCCTAGGGCATTGTCATCATTTGTATTGTTGAAGTGGGGTTACCATCATGTGCCCTCTACCCAACTATAAACAGAAGTAGGGGGGTTATCTCTGAGGCACCTTAACTTTCTGGCTTTCTCCCTACATAGGACATCTAGGACATTTCCTGATTGCCCAAAGCACTTCTTCATTTTCTTTCTTTTAGGTTCATCTCAGGTGAGAGGGTCCAATGCTGACTTTCGCACCCAAAACCTTTACGTTTCAGATGTGCTTTGTCTATCCCGCTTATGGTCTCCCGTTAGCTGATTTAATCCGAGGTGAAAGACCTTCTACGGAAAATGCCTTAGCCCAGTGGCTCTCGGATTTTACTTGGCATCAGACTCACTTGGAGGGTTTGAAAAAGCGCAGATTGCTGGACTCCCAGAGTTTCTGGTTCAGTAAGTTGGGGAGGGAGCCCAAGACTTTGCATTTCTAACGAGTTTCCAATTCGTGCTGCTGCTGCTGCTTCCTGGCCCGCACGTTGAGCAGCTCTGGCCTCGTACACAGTAATTCTGCAAAGTAGCTCCTGGGGGTAGTTTCCGTGACTCTGGGGATCAGAGTAGGTGGCCACGTACATAACCAGTAAGTAGAGTCAGATGTCTCTGATGTGCCTGTCATGCGTCAGAGGACGATGTAAGGGAAAAAAGAAGAAACCAATGTGGCTTCATCTCTACAGGTGTCCTTGTATATTGATGAGAAGACAAGGACTGACACCTATGGGAAAGAGGAGTCCAGTGATCTCAAGTTGCTGTGTAGGAGGGCAGAGAGGAGTTTTCTCTAAAGGATGGGAGGATGGGATATGTGGAGAGACAAACAGACAGGTGAGAGGAAATGGCATGAACGATGGTTTGAAGGTAGAAGTAAGCATTGCATGGGTGGGGAAAAGTGCACAGGTGAACTGCGCTACGTGGTGGCGCGAACTATGCTACCATGTAATTACTTCTGGCTGAACACTGTGTTTCATATCCTCTTCTCATTTAATACTTCACAGCCACACTGGGAAGTAAAGGTTATTATCTCCACATCTAAAGAAGTAAAAATAAGATTCAGAAAATTGAATAACTTGAACAACGTTACTTAGAGAATGAGTTTGGGACCAGAGCGGGAAAGGGAATTTTCAGGACCCCAAGCCTATGGCTGTGTCCTTTATAAGGTAGCAGAATAGAAGGAGATGGGGCTGCGAAGAAAGTTTGAAGCCTGATGTAAATCTGTCAATTCCAGGCCAAGAAGTATGAACTGTGACCTATAGTGGGGGGTCTCTTGAGCAGCAGACACATGAGAAAGCTGAGTTGCATAATCTGGATTTGGTACATGGAGGTTAAATTAAGGAAGTGAAACTGGGACAAGAGGGAAGTTACCATCTATCTACGTGAACTCCCATTTCCCTCTCCCTCCCTCTTTCCCCCCCTCCCTCCCTCTTCCCCCCCCCCCCACCCCGTACTGCTCCCAACCCTGTGTTACCCAGTACCAGTCTCTTTCACTTCCTCTCCTTCTTTCTTGCACAATGTCTTTTTTTTTTTTTAACTGAAGTATAGTTGATTTACAATGTTGTCTTAGTTTTCAGGTGTACAGCAAAGTGATTCAGTTATACATACACATATATTCTTTTTCAGATTCTTTTCCCTTATAGGTTATTACAAGCTACTGAATATAGTCTCCTGTGCTATACGGTAGGTCCTCGTTGGTTATCTATTTTATATATAGTCGTGTCTATCTGTTCATTCCAAACTCCCAAGTTATCCCTCCCCGCTTTCCCCTTTGGTAACCACGTTTGTTTTCCATGGCTGCGAGTCTGTATCTGTTTTGTAAATAAGCTTATTTGTATTTTTTTAGATTCTACATATACATAATATCGTATATTTGTCTTTCTCTGTCTTGTTTACCTCACTTAGTTTGCTAATCTCTAGGTCCATCCATGTTGCTGCAAATGGCATTATTTCATTCTTTATTTTATGGCTACATGGAATTCCATTGTATATAGGTACCACATCTTTTTTTATCCATTCATCTGTTGATGGACATTTAGGTTCACAACGTCTTTTTTAACACTCCTGACCGCAGTTCCTTACCCCACGACATCAGGGAGTCTGAAGTACCCAGTCTTAGGAGAACACACGTCCCTTCAATCCTGGTTTCCAGTCTTGACAGATTCCAGAACTGATGAGTCTGAGGGTCACAAAGAGTAGAGCAGAGGCACTAGCTTTTCTGGAAAGGCCATTCTAGACTCTGCCAGGCTGCTCCTTAGAGAGTGCTGCAACCGAAGTACACACACACACACACACACACACACACACACCCCACACACACCCCACATACACACCCACACACACACACCCCCACACCCACACACACACACACCCCACATACACACACACACACACCCCCCACATACACACCCCACATACACACACACACACACACACACACACACACACCACACACACACACCCCACATACACACACACACACCCCCCACATACACACACACACACACACACCCCACATACACACACACACACACCCCCCACATACACACACACACACCCCCCCCACATACACACACACACACACACACCCCACATACACACACACACACGCCCCACATACACACACACACCCCATATACACACACACACACCCCCCACATACACACACACACACACCACATACCACACACACACACACACACACCACATACACACACACACACACACCCCACATACACACACACACACACACCCCACATACACACACACACACACACACACCCCACAGACACACACACACACCCCACATACACACACACACCCCACATACACACACACACACACACCCCACATACACACACACACACCCCCCACATACACACACACACACACCCCACATACACACACACACCCCACATACACACACACACACACACACCCCACATACACACACACACACACACACACCCCACATACACACACACACACACACACCCCACATACACACACACCCCCCCCACACACACCACACACACACACACACACACCCCCCACATACACACACACACACACACCCCACATACACACACACACACACACCACATACACACACACACACACACACCCCACATACACACACACACACACACACACACCACATACACACCACTACTGTGGCGCTCAGCCCCCAGTCTGTTCCCAGCCTCTTCTGCTCTCAGGTCTTACCCTTTCTAAGGATTAGCACCTCTGTGGAGGAATTTGCTTCAGAGGTTAATTTATTCTGGACACTGGGCCATGATTTCCTTTTCCTAGAGATGGAGGACATTTCAGGCAGCAGGCAGACTGTTAAGCTAGGGTGGTTAGAGATGGTTGCAAGGCCCCCTTTCCTATAAATGTGACCCGCTGGCAGTGAGACACACACACAATGACAGGAACTTGAATTCCTACCTGGAGAACTATACTGGGGTTAACAAAGGGAGTGTATTAACTCCAAAAGCCCTTGTTCTACTGCATTAAGATATATAAGGGTTTTTTTCTAGCCTTTCCCTAAAATCGTCTCCGCCTCTTCCTACTAATACACTAGACCTTCCCTCTCTGAGTGTCACCACAGTACTCATTATACCTGTCAGTGGCTTTAGGACTTTCCCATCAGCTCCGCGTTGCTGGTTTTCCCCGTGAACCCCTCAGTGTTGGACTTTCCCATTGTCACCTCAGGACTTGTGTCTCCTGTTAATACACAAGTAGAGTGAAAATAACATGGGTTGAGGTCAGAAGATGAAGACTGTGGGCATCAGGCTGCCACTGTGGTTTATGGGCAAGACTCATAAGGCCTCTGAGCCTCATTTGTTTATGGTTAAAATTAGGGTTGTGGCCAATGATCTAAGGCCTGTGACATTAGAGCTCCCCAACACTTCTGACCATATCCAGTGAGCCTGACACCCCGCTCACCCAGGAGCACGGTCCCCAGCTCACAAACCCATCAAAGCTGACTCGATCCTCAGAGAGCCAGTCGGAACGCAGTTGTCACTCTGCAGGGCTGGTTCAGAGACAAGCGATCCCTGAACAGGTGGCCCAGTTTGGTACATGTTCACCGTCAGTTGTCCATGCTAGGAGTTAGTGAAGGAATCTGTCGGCCACGTTTCTGGGTGATATCGCTTACTGGCGCTTTGGGCAATAACTGTTCCTTTGGTGTGTGTTTGTTTTTATTCTTGTCCTTGTTTAACCATTTAAAAATGTTAACAGTCCTTTCCATTTCCCACTTGAGCCTCATGAGATAACACAGTGCAAAAATGGGTAAATGTCACCAGAAGACCAGACAACAGACTCCTTCGTAGCCAGGTGGGGCTATGGGGTGCAATTTTCCCCATTCAGCACCTCATCGCTCACCCTTCAAGCCTGCACGTCAAGCTTGACTGGAGGGGGCAATGCCTTCATAAGGTCTCCTGAGGGTCACGTGAGCGAGACGGCTCTGGTCTGCTACTGAGATCCACCCCCACCGCCATTTCAGGACTGGAGCCCCCAGCCTCCCAGCTGATAGGAGTGTTGATGGAGGGTAACTCACCGCTGACCCCCTCCCCATAACCTTGAGGCATTCCCTCAGGATTACTGTCCGCTGAAGAGATTCAGCTCCTGCAAGATCGTCCCGCCATCCCAGGGCAGTCACATCTCCTGACTGGTCGATGTAGAGGTATAAAGGCCCCAGTCTGGGACAGCTCTGTGCCGCCATCGTAGCTCCAGCTCCTGGTAAGGTTGACCGAGGCCTCTGCTGTGACTCATCGCAGCCCAGTGTCTCCTTCTGCCCAGTCCTTCTTCCTTCACTCCCCCACAGGTTTTGATCCCAAGAGCGCTCCTGAATGAATTTCACACCTGCACATTTTCATCTCAGAATCCGCTCCTGGTGAACTCAGCCAGTGATTCCCATCGAAGCACACAGTGTAATCTTCCTCTCTGAGTTGGGAGGGAAGCGGGGAAGAATTGGGGAGAAGGGGTCCTGGCTTAGCATCGGGGGCACCCAGGTTGTGGAACGTAGGGCTCGGGGCATTTCCCGGTGACTCCATCGTATGAGATTGTTTTAGTCCTTCTGGAAGCTGGTTTTACTTACAGGTGTATTTTCATCTGTACTTTAGAACCAACTTCCCTAACCAGTATAAAAAAAGAAAATTACAAGGACCTTTAAAAAAATCGGCATTGAATTAGATGCATCAGTAAACCTAGGAAGAATGTACTGACATTTTCACGATAGCGTTCATTCCAGGCGTGTTGCATACACTTGCATTTTCTGATCTACGATCTTGTGTGTGTTCATTAGTCACTTTCTTCTTTCTGTTTTCAATTTTAAGTTTTTGTGCAGTGTAGTATATTTTTAAAATATTTATTTATTTATTTTCCTTATTTTTTGGGGGGTGCTGCTGCATCAGGTCTTAGTTGCGGCACTCAGGATCTTTGTTGTGGCATGCGGGATCTTTTCATTACAGTGCGCAATCTGCTTGGACTTCTCTCTAGTTGCAGTGCGGGCTTCTCTCTAGTTGTGGCGGGCGGGTTTTCTCTCTCTAGTTGTAGCGCGCGGGCTCCAGGGCACATGGGCCCTGTAGTTTGCGGCATGCAGGCTCTCTCGTGTGGTGCGCGAGCTCAGTAGTTGTGGTGCACCGGCTTAGTTGTCCCGCAGCATGTGGGATCTTAGTTCCCCGACCAGAGATGGAACCCGCGTCCCCTGCATTGGATTCTTTACCACTGGACCACCAGGAAAGTCCCCGTAGTATAGTATTAATAGAGGAAAGAGCTCATATATGTTTACAGCTCACTAAATTGTCAGTTGTCACAAACTGAACACATCCAAGTAACAAGCACTCAGCTAAAGACACAGAATGTTGTTGGCACCCCAAAGCAGGGGTTCTCAACCCCCGGGTGGTGGACCGGTACCGGTCCACAGCCTGTTAGGAACCGGGTGGCACAGCAGGAGGTGAGCAGTGGGCGAGCGAGCGAAGCTTCACCTGCCGCTCCCCATGGCTCCCCATCGCTTGTATTACCGCCGGAACCATCCCCCCATCCAATGGCATTACCGCCTGAACCATCCCCCCCATCCAATGGCATTACCGCCTGAACCATTCCCCCATCCAATGGCATTACTGCGTGAACCATTCCCCCATCCAATGGCATTACTGCGTGAACCATCACCCCATCCCTCCCTGTCCGTGCAAAAATTGTCTTCCATGACACCAGTCCCTGTTGCCAAAAAGGTTGGGGACCGCCGTCAAAAAACACAGACCCACTTTAAGAGTGAGATTCAATCCCAACATGATGCTTCCCCTCCTTCACTCCCTACCCCACATCAGCAGGAGTCCAGTATGAAAACGGTGAATTAAAGCTGAGAGAACAGCAGGACACAAGCTCTAAGAGGGGGTTTCAGGGAAACCCCCAGACAATGGGGGAGACAACACAAGGGCGCCAGAGGAAACTGAAGCCTCTAGCAGCCACACCAAACATTAAACGCAGCTCGCAGCCAGACCAACGCCAAACCTCACACCATAGGCCTATTCCCCTCAGTTCCTAATATCTGACGTATCGTGTCTGGCTTTCAGCAACATTACAGGGCGTGCTGCAAGGCAGGAGAAAACACACAAAGCAAACACTAGGACCAGACTCAGATGTGACACAGATTTGGGAATTTTCAGACGCAGAATGTGTGTGTGTGCGCGTGTGTGTGCATATGTGTGTGTGTGCGCGTATGCATGCGCGTGTGTGTGTGTGTATATATACACACACGCATGTAGAAAGACTTATAAAGAATTGGCTCGTGTGGCTCCTGGTCCATGGGATTATGGAGCTGATGAGTCCCAAGATGTAGGGTCAGCAAGCTGGAGACCCTGGACAGCCAGTGGAGTGGCCGAAGGAGGAGCCTGGGGGAGAAAGAGAGACAATGAATATCTGTCATGACCCGGAGGACAGAGGATGTCTGCAGGAAGTGGGTAATTCTCAAAAAAGGGAGGAAATCCGTAAAAATCATTCCCCCGGCGCAACATTTTCTGAGAGATCTGCTGCTTTCCTTTAAGCCTCTGAGTTCTAGTTGTGCTAGTGCAGAATAAAAATCATAATACGCGTGTTGTTTTTCCTGTGGCTGTTATCATGGCTGCAGAGGAAGTGCAGCCTGCAGAGCTTTCTGAGTCATGAGGGCCCCTCCTGGGTGTTCCTACCACTTCCTCTTCCCTCATCTCACAGCTCACGGCTGCACTTTCAAGGGCAGTTTTTGAGCTGAGCTTTCAGATCACATTTTGCTGAAAAGCTATAAGCTATGTCCTCTATCTATTCATGCGCCCGGGACACTTTCTCTTACCTTCTCCATTCAGCCTGCAATGTGGCAGCTCTCGAAAGGGAAACAAAGAATTCACGAGTGCCTGCAACCCCGGGAGACACAGAACACGGCCATTCGTCCTGCCCAGCTGGCAGCGGGGCGGTAAGTCCGAGTGTGTGGGGACTGTGTCTGTGCGTGATGTGTACTTGTGTTTGTGTGTGTGTCGTCTTTGAGAGTGTGTAGTGGGGATGGTGTGGGTAGTGTGTTTTTGTGTATGTCTCTTTGTGTGTAGGTGAGTATATGCATGTTTTCTGTGTGTGTTATGTTTGTGTGTGTGGTAGGTATGTTTATACGTTTGTGAGTATATGTGTGTGAGTGGTGTTTGTGTCTTATGTTCGTGTTTGTGTACGTATGTGTGTTGTGTTTGTGAACATATATGTTCATGTGTGTTGTGTAGGTGTGTGTGCTATGTTTGTGTGTGTTCGTACTTTTGTGAGTGTGTGTGTGTGTGTGTGCACGCATGTCCGAGGTACAATGAGAGGAGCCAGGGCTGAGAGTCGGGAGAACCTTGGACCCTTTGTGCTCTGCCTGGAACTCACTGCTTACTCCTGGGCAAGAGGCTTCTGTGAGTTTCACTGCTTCCTGAGAAACCTCACAAAGGTGACGTGTCTGCTCCGTGTTGGAGACAAACACTGTGGCACGTGGCACACATGTGATGCCTGTCGGGCAGGGTGTAGGCTGAGGCGGCCAGGGGCCGGGCAGACGCGCTGTCTGGGCGCGAGGGTGGAGTGCAGGGTCTGCCTCACCCACCTGCCCTGGTCCCGGCCCGGCCTGTATCTTCTTCTCACCACCCTTCTCTCTAGAGGAGGAAGGAGGTTTCCTGGGTGAAGCGCTGCTTCCGCTTCCACCAGTGATGTAAGGGCGCCAAGGACAGAGAGATTGAGGGATCCCCACTTTGCAAAGACAGGGGGCCCCTTTGAGAGGTAGAAGCTGTGTCCTCACAAGAATGCGGCTGAACAGGTCTGGGTGAAGATGTCCACCTGCCTGGCCACTCTCCCTGGAAAGCCACCAAACCTCCTGGGCTGGGTCCACTCTCAGCTGGCACGTTAGCGCTGACATCACTGAACCCCAGTCCTGCAGCCACAGCCCCGCAGGCCCCCGGCCAGCCCCTGGGATCTGGCGAGGACTGAGGTGGTGGGCCAGGTGAGCAGAGAGCCTTAGCCCCCCGGGGATGCTGTGGCGACGGGAAAGCTAAGTCTATGGACGTTCCCCCAGAGTCACCATCCCCTTCAACTCAGAACCTCCATCTGGAGAATGTCATCTGACTGTGATTGTCTCTGAGTGTCCTACACATTCCAGAAAAACAGTCATGGGGCCACACGGTTCCCTCCCCATCCCACAAAGACTACCAAGCAGATACAACATGATGGGCGCCTGAAACAGGGAACCGTGTTGGTCTGCAGGGTGGAACGGATTGAAGGCAGGATACGCTGCTCTCTCCTCAGGATGACGCCAGTTCCTGGGTGGGTGACACGGCCCTCCTTCGCAAAGAGGACTAGGAATCGCTCTACAGAAGGTCAAAAAATGTGCTGGAATCTTCTACAGGGAAGAGATGTCACGAACATGTAGTTGTGGCCCAGCACTCACACCTCCAGGGACATTGAGGCCCAGGCGGTGCGACCACCTAGCTGCTGGCCTGGGGAGGAGCGCCGAGTTCCCTGGGCCCCCAGCAGGACCGGGACTGGGCCCGACGTGGAGGGAGCCTGTCCGAGTCTGCCGCCCTCCTCACCGTCCAGCTCTTGGCCTCTGCGGCCCTTGCTGCTGGGCTCTCCCCACAGATCATCTGGCCCCAAGAGCCCCTCACCAGCCCCTCCAGCAACTTCCTGCTCACGTCCCCCAGGCACGCTGGCCACTGCTCCCAGGACAGTAGCTGTCAGGATGCATCCCTGATCCTTTCTCTCCATCACAGAATCACCCCAAAATGGAGACCACAGTGCAGGGGGGAGAAAGGAGGAAACAGGGTCCCTAAAGGATGTAGAAGGTCTCTTAGACTTCCCCTCACTCCGTCTCTCCCCCGCAAACCAATGCAAACAACTTCCTTTTGGCAAGAGAAAGGCACAAGTCAGGTGCCTCTTAAAACTCAGTGGAAAAGTCAGTGAGACATACGATTCTTTTTTCAGGAGGAAGAATATTATGAACTCATTCTCCCGGAGAATCGCGAGGAAGGGCTGTCTCAGGATCCTACACAAGACGGGTCAGGAGGTAAAACATGTTTCCAGCAGACATAAACTTAGAGAGGCATGGCCGGGGGACCTGTAGGCGCAGGGGGCGCGCTGGGAGAGGCAGCAGGAGCTCCTCCTGTCAGAGATTTGCCCACCCGGCGGCCATCGAAAGGCGTTTGGGTTGGGCCTCTCTTCAACATGGCCAGATAGGAGGGAAAGGCCCCTGATGGGCGCAGTGGCTGAGGGGGTGACGCACAGCGCCAGCCGCCCCTT
Source organism: Leucopleurus acutus (assembly GCF_964270905.1). Taxonomy (NCBI): domain Eukaryota; kingdom Metazoa; phylum Chordata; class Mammalia; order Artiodactyla; family Delphinidae; genus Leucopleurus; species Leucopleurus acutus. Next base: position 102,590,319 of record NC_139144.1, on the reverse strand, counting down.
CACTGAGTCTCAGGAAGGATGTGCTCGCCCCCGGCCTCTGTGTGGGCATCTCGCTGGCTCGAGTGTGAGAGCTCTCAGGGTCACGAGGACTGCAAAGCACTAGTGAACAAGCAGGATGCACTCAGGTGCCCCCAGGACCGGGCTCCGCCTTCCCAAGGGGCTCCCTCCCCACGAAAGCTGTTGCATCAGGGTCAGGGCTTCACTTTCATGGGCTCAGCTTCACCGTCTAGCCTGAGGAGACAGAACTTAGGGATATAGGAATGCCGGAAATCCATCCACTTTCCTGGCCAGAAGTTTCAAAACCTAAACATAAAATGTAGCTTTTCTACCACATCGTCCAGCAATTCCACCTCTGGGAATATAGCCCAAAGAATGGAAACAGATGTTGCACATACGTGCATTAAGGCTCATGGCAGCATATTGACAATAGCAAAAAGGTGGAAACAACCCCAAAGTCCATATATATATATATATATATATATATATATATATATATATACACATGAATAAACACAATGTGGTCTACACCTACAGTGGAATATTATTCAGCCTTAAAAAGGAGGGAAGTTCTGACACATGCGACAATGTCGATAAACCTTGAAAACATTATGCTAAGTGAAATAAGCCAGACACAGTAGGGCAAACATTGCCTGACTCCACTTACATGAGGTCCGTAGAAGAGTCAAACACACAGAGACGGAAAGAACAGGGCTATCAGGCGTTAGCGGGAGGGAGCAATGGGGCGTTAGCGCTTAACGGGGACAGGGCTTCAGTTTGGGAAGATGGAAAATTCTTGGGCTGCATAGTGGTGATGATTGCACAACAATATGAAGGTACTTAATGCTACACCTAAAAATGGTAAACTTCATGCTACGTATATTCTACCATAATTTTTTTCTGAAAGTTACAAAAAGAGAGAGGGAAGGAAAGAATGTGAGTCTAGGGCACGTCTCAGATGCTGACGCCGGTCTTCCCTTCTCGTGATCCCCGCCCCCCGGACATTCTGCCCCTGGTGAGGCTAGAGTGGGTGGATGGGCTCTAACCCCGGTCTCCCACCTTCTCTTGATGCTTCCAGGGCTGAGGGAGGATGAAGGGACCCCGCAGAGGCTGAGGCTCATCCTGGTGGGAAAACCTGGAAGCGGGAAAAGCGCAACAGGAAACAGCATCCTTGGCCGGAGAGTGTTCGAGTCCAAGGTCAGCGCCAGGCCCGTGACCAAGGCCTTCCAGCGGGGGCGCCGAGCGTGGGCGGGGAAGGAGCTCGAGGTCATCGACACCCCCGACATCCTGTCCCCGGGGGCGGCGCCGCAAGGGACCGCTCAGGGCCCCTGCGGAGCCATTGCCGCCTCCTCGCCGGGGCCCCATGCGGTGCTCCTGGTGACGCAGCTGGGCCGCTTCACCAAGGAGGATCAGGAGGGGGTCAGGCGCCTCCAGGAGCTCTTCGGGGCGGGCATCCTGGCCCGCACCATCCTGGTGTTCACGCGGAAGGAAGACCTGGGCGGCGGCACCCTGGAGGAGTACCTGCGAGAGACCGACAACCGGGAGCTTGCCAGGCTGGACGTCCTGTGTGAGCGGCGACACTGTGGCTTCAACAACAGGGCGCAGGGGGCGGAGCAGGACGCCCAGCTGAAGGAGCTCATGGAACAAATCGAAGCCATCCTGTGGGAACACGAAGGCCGTTATTACAGCCACCAGGCTTACCGTCAGTCCCCGTGCTACGTCTTGCTCTAGCGAGAGCCGGCGGGGCAGGTCCCCCAGGGCCAGGGCTCCGAGGAAGGGCGCAGCGAGGAGTCCTGGTGGCAGGGACTGTGTCGCATCCGGAAGGAATCTGGGCGCACTGACACACAGCTCCTGGGGAGGCCGCCCATCTGAGACGCGCTGGATTCCACGCAGCCACGGCTGCTTCCTGCCAGCCTCCCTCGGCCCCGGAGTCTGTCTTCCAGCCCCTCACTTGCTCTCTCCGTCCCACAGGTCACTGACCCTCCCAGTGTCCAGGGCAGGGTCTGGGGTGGCGAGCGGTGTGCGGGCTCCTGAGTTCGCAGGTCCTTCATCACACCTTCCAGAACACGCGGGCCCTCCCTCCTCTGTGCCCCTCCATCCTCACGTCTCCTTGGCATTCCGAGTCTGCAATAGAACACCGATAGGACCACAGCTTCCTGCGGGCAGGCCCGTGCCTCATTCGCCCATGTAACTCCCACAGCATCCTGGCCACTGGAGTCACCGCTTAAACGTCGATGTAGCAAATCAGTGTGGGATGTCGACCAGGTGCCTCTGCATCTCTTGGGCTGTGTCCTTGCCCGCTAAGGGGGCAGGCATGATGACTTTTAAGGCCCTGTGCCATGTGGGCCAGGACAGGCACTGGGCTGGGGAGGAGAAAGCAAGTAGAAACGGGAGGGGTAGAAGGCGCAGCCCTTTTATTCACTCTTGAGAGAGGCCACCCAATCGCAGCAAAGGAGCCCTGTGGGAACCTCTTGGTGGGGTGATGAGCAGAGCGGGGTGGGGGTATCCAGGGGGCCAGGTCCGGTCAAGAAATGGAGCCTAGACCTGGTTGCAGGACATGGAGGCCCCCGGAGGTGCCAAGTGGGCTTGGGCAGAGAGGAGCACTTCCCTGAGGCAGACTCGGACTAGGGAGGTCACACAGCTGTTACTGCCCCTCGTGATGCCTGCCGTCCGGCCGTCCAGCCGTAGAGAACAGAGGCGATGTTCAACCCCTCCTCTGCTTCACCTGCAACTGCTTCCCTTCTCCCTTGAGAGTGGGGAGAAAGTGTGGGTGGGGTGTGTCTTGGTGTGTAGGTGGGTCCCCAGCAAGGTATTTTGGTGCACAGAATGGGAGGAGGCAGAGAAGAAAGGGAAGCTGCAAAGAAAAGAAGCAGGTGAATGATGTAAGACGTCCTAGGGAACAGCCTGCCGGGCTGATGGGGAGAGCCCTGCAACACGCGGCTGTCGTCTTCTCCAGACGCAGCGGACGCCTAAGAAAGCTTAAGCATTTCTTTTGCTAAAAGATTCAGACAAGTGTCTCGAGGCAGAACGAGACTTATTTTGGTGTATGCTTACGATAGCCTTTGTGCCAGATCATTTATTAAGTAGGTGATCTGCGTCCCGCTGAACTGGAACGCAACGTTTATCATAAGTTAATTTCTCATATTCCCTAAGATCTCTGTCAGGATTTCCGATTCTGTTCTTCTGACTTTTCTACTCCTGCATGAATAAAACATGGATTTGATTAGAGTGGCTTTGATTATAATGTGACACACCGGTTTCCTCCCCAGTCTCCATTTTTGTATTTCCTTTGTTATTTTCAGGCATTTATTCTTCTGTGTGAAAGTTAAAATCGCTTTGTTTAATTTTCATAAAAGAATCTTGTTGGGATTCCAGTTGGAATTGTCTTACATTTATGTATTAAATTTGGGAGGATTGGAAGTAAGATAAGTCAGAGAAAGACAAGTACTGTGTAATATATATCACTTATATGTGGAATCTAAAATGTCAAACCTGTTTAAAGAAAGAGTAGAACGGTGGTTACCAGGAGGTAGGGACACAGGGGATGAGACTGGTGGTATTTAAGGGTCCAAACTTGTAACAAGCACGAAATAAGCCATAGAGATCTAAGGTACAGTATCTTGAATGTAGACAGTAACATTGTACTCTAAGAATGTGGTGTGATGAATATTGTTACAGCAGCCATACACCCTGCACACCTTAAATTTACACAATGTTAAAAGAAACTCTTTCAGTTACATTAAAAATCTAAAACACAAAAAAATTGGGAGAATTGGTAAATGCCTCCAGGATAAGTGAATTAAGGCCATCTTGTTTCTAAGTGAATAGACTCATGACTTCAGAGTTGTTGAAGTAAAAGCTAAAATCATTTGCATTTCCTTCAGGAGAAGAAGATACATTCCTTTAATTTAGGTACTTTTGTTTGAACTCTGCTGGCTTGATTGATTTCATAATGGAAAATACAAGCACCTGACCAAATGACACCCATCCAGTGACTCTAAATGACACGCCACTCCAAACATGTCATTCATTAAAAATTCTAAAGGAATTGTTTAAAATTATATCGAATATGGGGTTTTCTCTCCTTTATTACTAAAAATCAGGGAAAATACCTCCCACGACTTTTCAGAAGGAGGGATAGATGTTGCTTCATGCCATCACTCCCTCAGCATCAGAGAACGGGGAAGGCATGTGTTGGTATGTTCTGGAAACTCCATGGTCTGTGTACCAATAGGAAAGAAGTGGTGTGGGTGAGGGTGGGGCTAGGGGGAGGAGAGAGGGTTGTCTTGGCCAAGGCTGTGAAAATAGTGAACTTTGGAACTCATTATTCTCAAAAAATATCTCTACACTGGAGGAAAGCATGAAAAACACAGATCTGGAGAATCTGAAGTGCCCAGTGAGCACGTGGGCTGCTTCCTCCTTGGTGGGTCAAAGCAGCGGCTAAAAACCCCAGGGAAGGTTTCCAGCTCCCAATCCTCCCGTAATGACATTCATACACTATGTAGAAAATTCAAAATAATGAGAATTTCTAAACAACTGTTAGAAGATACTGAAAAGTGACCAAATACAGGGAGACACTATAAGGAACTTGACAGTTAACATAAGGAGCCATGCAACTGCCACTTTTTTTTTTTTTTTTTTTTTCTGCGGTACGCGGGCCTCTCACTGTTGTGGCCTCTCCCGTTGCAGAGCACAGGCTCCAGACGGGCAGGCTCAGCGGCCATGGCTCACGGGCCCAGCCGCTCCGCAGCGTGTGGGATCTTCCCGGACCGGGGCACGAACCTGCGTCCCCTGCATCGGCAGGCGGACTCTCTTCCCTGGTGACTGCGCCACCAGGGAAGCCCGAGCTGCCACTTTTATGTGGCTTTTCCCCCCGAGAGCACTTCCCCATCTTGCTGACCCAGGGATATCGCTCAAGCAGAAATTCACAGTGACCTGAGAGTAAGAGGATTGAGTTTGGAGGCTGCCAGAGAGGGTAGAAATTGATGGAGAACTCCCAAAAGGAGCCACACAGGGGGGTGGGTGGGAGCATTAGAAAGTCTTCATATAAACTCCCTTCAAGTCTCTGGCTGACCCATGAACGGCAGTCTCTGAAGGGTCCAGGGGAAACTTTTTTTGGACGGCTGAAAGAGGTAGTTAGAGGTTTCAACAGTTGCCCTCAGCAGCAAAGACAAAATTTGAGATTCCGGTCCACCACGTATTCCACTGAAATACCAACGGGAGTGAAATCACATCAGGACTAAGGGACTTGCCCTAAAAGAGCAAGATTGGAATAGCCCCTCGCTAATGACGTCGACAGCCAAGCCTTCCCAAGTTCAAAGGGACCTGCCAGGAATTAGTGCCTGCTAGAGCGAACACAGTACTATTCAGAAGAGCATAATAATACCCAGAGTCCCTACAACATGCTATCGACAATATCCTGTGAACTATTAGACATTCTCCTTTTCTAACATAAGGATAGAAAGCAATAAAATTTCCTTCTACACATGTTTATCTACATCTCCCAAATTTTTGTGTGTTCTGTTTTCACTATCACTCAGTTTATAATATTTTGTGTATTCTTTGTGATCTCTTTTTTCACTCATGGATTATTTAGGTGTATGTGTTTAATTTCCAAATATTTGAGTATTTTCTAGAAATTGCAATATCCAATATGGTAGCCACCAGCCATATGTGGTTATTGAGCACGTGAAATGTAGCTGGTGTACCTGAGAAATTGAATTTTAACTTTTATTTCATGATAATTTGTTTTAATTTAAATTTAAACACTGAAGCACTGTAAAATATTTTACCATGAAACACAGCTTTGTTGTTTGGGTAGAAATACACTTCACTCTAACTGTTGTATCACATATTGTTGCTGTATTGCAATGTAAATTTTGGCCACATTTATTGTCTCTAGTATGAAAACATATGTACATCATTGATCTAGTCAATGTCAGAAGATTGATTCCCTTTGAACAATCTTCCTAATGCAGAGATGTAATACTTTTATTCGAATACTTTGTGTAGACAGCATGAGTTATAGTGATACCTGTGTACATTGTAGCAGATAATGACCATTCAATTTAAATACGGTTTATTATTTTACTTATAATAGGGTTAAGTTAAATCTTAATTTAAAAATAAGTATGGACAATATTTAAACTTTAAAATGAAGGCATGATATTGATGCAGAATGAATGGAGATGACTAAGCAGGCAGGAAAACTGGAACAGGAGAGAGAAAGAGGCTGGAAGGTGTGTTATAACATTCACAGTGGCAACTGCAATTTGCTGCCGTGTAGCAAAACCAAAAAAGAAAAAAACCGCTGTTAGAGACCTTTTCAGCAAACACATACAGGATTTGATAAAATGTTTCCTCTCAACCATCAAAAACATACTTGACAACTGAAGGCAGAGTTAAATGTCCAGCAAAAACCTCTAGACAACTTTTAATAGGCTCTGAGCTTATAACTTGGGCCAGGTGTAAAACAGTTTGGATTACTGCATGAAAAAGAAAAACACTTTTACTTTGGTTATGGAAAGTTGTTTTTGTTTGTTTGTTTGTTTGTTTGCGGTACGCGGGCCTCTCACTGTTGTGGCCTCTCCTATTGCGGAGCACAGGCTCCGGACGCGCAGGCTCAGCGGCCATGGCTCACGGGCCCAGCCGCTCCGCGGCATGTGGGATCTTCCTGGACCGGGGCAGGAACCCGCGTCCCTTGCATCGGCAGGCGGACTCTCAACCACTGCGCCACCAGGGAAGCCCTATGGAAAGTTTTACTGCAAATTTTTAAAGAAAAGACTAAAAATTCTAAAGTATGCAAAACACGAAAGACCTTCCATCTAGGCACCGAACAATTGCCCAGAGAAGGCAAGACTTTTAAAATAATATCAAAGATGAATTGATTTAAGGTTTGAAAAATTGCAAGTCTCTTTCTTTAGAGCTATATGAGAAGTGTGACTTAAGACATGATCCGAATGATACTTTGAGTATGTCTTAAAGTCATCCCACATCTAGGAAAAGATGTAAACTCAGGGCAAAAAAAAAAAAAAAAATTCAAATTAGGGGTATAGATATTTTTACATCTTTCAAATCTGTCAGAGGAGAATTTTAATAGATACTTGGCACAAATTGCTCATGATGGAAGCACATGCAGTCATCTCCAGTCTCACACTTGTACTCTGCACCCCAGAATTCCTGGACCATATGCTCTTCTCCACTTCTGGATCCTGCTTTATTTTGCCTTGACTGTTTCCAGTAACATTTCATCTCTCTCCACTTATACAGAGTATTCGATTAGGAAAACTGAAGCCAATCTACGTACTAAAAGTAGGATGAACTTTTTGTTTTTCCTTCTAAAATGGTAAAAAAAAATTTTTTTTAAAGTTGCCTTTAGATACATTAGATTGGTGAGTGTATGACTTTCATCCATATCTTTCTTTTTCTTTTCTTCTTTTCATCTTTATTGGAGTATAACTGTTTTACAATGTTGGGTTAGTTTCTGCTGTACAACAAAGTGAATCAGCTACATGTATACATATATCCCCATATCCCCGCCCCCTTGCGTCTCCCTCCCTCCCTCCGTATCCCACCCCTCTCGGTGGTCACAAAGCATCGAGCTGATCTCCCTGTGCTGTGCAGCAGCTTCCCACTAGCTATCTATTTTACATTTGGTAGTGTATATATGTCAATGCTAAAAGTTGGATGAACTTTTAGTCCAAGGAATGAAAGGCTTGCCCTGGCCTGGGGAGCGAGGTGGTGTGCTGACCTGGGTGATTTTCAGCAGCTATGAGCTGTGAAACACACCGCCGTCTCCCGTAGTCTATTTGTAATGGTTGCCATGTGCTCCTTCTCCAGCAAGTTCCAAATCTTGTGGGAGTGCTTCTCATTGGCAGACCGTAACCCGGACCTGTAGGGAAAGGGATGATAAGGAACGTTGGCCCAGGCTCCTTCCCTGAGATGCAGAGGACCCAGGAAGAATCAATGGTGCCACGTTTACAGCATTCAGCACAGCTGAATAATTCAGATGGAAGGATTCACCTTACATCTGACCTTAGGGAAAGCTTTCCTATCTCATCCACGACATCGAATAGGAGTTACACCTATTTGATGCTGGGTATGCCTGGGACAAAGTATTAAATTATTATCTTGAATTTTCATTTCAACATGTACTCCCTCAGTAGTGAGTGGCAGCTAACTCTTCCTGTTCACTCCTTTGTACCAACTTGCTGGCATACGTGAGGCCCTCACTAAATATTTTTTCACCCTACCCCTTGAAGAGTTGGTGAAACTTGGCTCAAGCTACATTTCCACAGCATGGAGAGCCCCAAATCTTTCTTGTTCTTTCTGGGAATTTCCTGAGCTCACTTCTTTATGCTTCCCTCTACTTTCTCAGTCATGTACTACTGTTCTCTATTTGACTCAATTTCATGAAGACTCAAAATTCACTGCTTTAGCTGGTTTCCACAATAACCATGGATACTAAGCTTCTTGTACGCTTTGGCATCTTTCCTAGTGATTTTGAAACTCATGGGGCGGGTCCCACAGGCAGCAGTGGGTGTTATTACATCAAGTCGACTGCCTTCCCTCTAGCTTGGAACAAGGAAGTGCTAATCTCTCCAGAACCCAGGAGGGAGAAACTCTGGAGTGACACTTCATAAACGATCTCCTCTCACGAAAGGCAGAGGGATTGACCTGTCTGGGGATGTTAAGAATGTTAGGAGAGCCATTAGACCCATTAGACCACTTCCTGCTATGAGTTTCATTTTTCAGAAACAGGAAACAAACGGCCCTCTCAACCTTTTGACCTGCTGTGATCAGATATGACCAACACTTTTGGTTCCTTGTTTCATCCTATAAGCAGACCGAAAACGTCCTCTTTCTGGTGGTCCAGAGGAGTCTTGCTTTTTGGGTTTCACCTTCTCAGACTATGACTCTTTGGTTGTCAGGTGGCCCCATTATGTGAAACTAGCTCTCTTCCATTTCAGGGAAAAGAAGGAAGACTCCTAACTTAGGTTTTTCATCCCTGCTCTGGTCTCCACTTCATCTTTACCAGGGAGTCCTAGAATTCTGGTAACAAGATGGTATTTAGCTTTATTTGATTCAGTTCTTTGTGTGTATAGTTTTCCTGCAGAATCCTGGAGGGGAGAAGGGTCTTTGGCTCCCTGGCTCTGGCTGGTAACATTTGGAGCAGGGGAAATGCCTTGAAAATTATTGAAGTGACTTTCCCTTTTTATTCAAGCACAGGATATTTGCTCCAGTGTAATCACTCTCAAAGTATATTCCTGGAGCAGCGAGATCGGCAATGCCAGGGAACTTGTTAGGAATGCAGATTCTCAGGTCCACTGACTCAGAAACTTTGTACGTTAGCAAGTCTTCCGGGCGACTCTGATGCATGCTAATGCTCCACAAAATACAGAAAAAACCCTGAATAATCAGATTTTAATATTTTTAAAAATACTAATAGACTTTTGTCGAAAGATGACAACCTTGTCAAGCTGGGTGTTTTCTCTAGAATGGATGGTCTATATTGTATCACTTCTCCAATTTGCATAAAAAGGTTTAGGCACTAAGCGATAACATTTTACACGGTAGAAGTCCAGCTGATAAGAGATGAGAACAACTCCTCTTATAGGGGAGAGGAAACAGGAAGGCAGAGGAATCAAGCCATCAGATATGTGTCCTAAATTTTGTCTCTCCAAGTTCAGGAAACAAGAGGTATATTAGATAGTTAAGTCCCGGTCACTTCTTGAGCTAGGATCTGGGGAAAAGCCTTTAAACCTGGATGCCACCCTATGTGGTCCTCGTCTCAAGGATGGAAACACTTTCCGTTTCTATCTGGTTTGGCTGCTCCCCGGTACTTTCTAGCATTTGATTCTTCGTAGTTTATCCAAAGTTTATCTGTAGGATATTTAGTATGTTACAAGCCTCTGTCCTTTTGGAACCAGACTCAAGTTCTGAGGTTGTATTCTCTTTCCTTGGTTCGTATGTAGAATGAACAAGAGTTTAGGATTATAGGAAAGTCTGGTTGGGAATTGGCAAAGGAATTCACCACGAGGGTGGGAGTGAGGTCGCTCTAGAGCCAGGTGTAGAGCACACTCGCCCCAGCTGCCTCTGGCACGTGCTGCTAGTCATCTGCTTACTAGCATTTACCCCTCCTGTTCACTAACAAAACTACAATTTTGCTTATAACTGCAACGTACCCGTGTGAAATACTGAATTGCAGTGTTTCTTGCAGCTGGGGGTAACCATATGACCACGAGGTAGTAGCAGAAGCCCTGTGGACATTTCTGGGTAGCCTTTGCTTCTGTAATAGATGTGGCATTCTGTCCTCCTTCTTGTGTCTGTGTTCTTTCCACCTGCAATTCAGACATGAGGCTGAAGGTGAAGCAGCCGTCTTACCACTTTGAGGACAAAAGTTACTTGCAAGTAATGGTGGAGAAAAAAATCAAGTTCTTTGGATAGTTACATGGGCTCTGGACTTACCAGCCGTAAGCTCCTTGTATCACAATTGAACCCTTTGTTAAGCTGCTTTGGTGAAGTTCTCTTCCGTGCAACCAGACATAGCCTCCAGCTTACATTCCAGGGCTGAATGAGCGTCACTGCCGGACCAGCCACAGAGATTTTAGACCATCAGGAGCTGTGGTGAAGTCAGCCAGGAGACCCTCAAAGGGCACTGCCTGGAGTGAGAAATTCATTCACTTGGTGACTTTACACCAGCTTGTGGACTTTCTTGTTGGGGACCAGCAGGGCTGCAGAGGCTTGACAGACATGGGATGTCACCCAACAAGTAGAGGAGACAGGGACTGAGGCTTGGAGACCCCATCTTTCTCCGCAGATCACGATGTCACAGAAGAAACCCATCCCCCACTGAAGGAAAGAAATACGATGGTTGCAAGGAGTCGCTAAGTCACCTAAATGGGGACTGAACACGGCTCTTTAGCAGATCCGATTGGACTGGTTTTTAAACAAGAGGAAACATTTAGTTATATATTTTCCCTAGAAGTAATGGATGGGATCTAGGAAAGAGTATAAAATTATAGACAAATTAAACAGGTACATTTTCTATTTGTGTCCTAAATGTAGTATATGTTTAGTTTTGCGTCGTAGGCTGTTCCAGTGAATTCCAAATTGTTCCACAAGAAGCAACTGACTTATATTCTCAGAGGACTCGTTTCCACAAGCTTCTCAAAGCATTTTTTCTGCAAAGGCAACTATTATCTCAAGAGGAATTAAAAATAGAGTTAAAATTTCCGTATCTCATTATCCTTTCTCACAAATCCTATATCAGAGATATAATGCCTAAGAAAATGTACGCACTACATGGCATAGCCATTGTGTATATGAAGCCAAAACTACAGAAAATGCAAGGAGATATGGACTAACAGGTCCTAATAATATGACTTTAATATAAACTTGTCAGAAAAGACAAATCAAGTAGACAAAAAATAAGTAAGGAGATAGAAGAATAAACATAATGAAGAAAGTAGCTCTCTTGGATTTATAGAAAATACACTCTTTTTGCGTAATATCAGAGAATACACCCTTTTTCAAATGCACATGGAACATTCACAAATATTGATCATATATTAATATACGTTAGCAAACATCAGTGAGTTCCATGAAGTAGAAATAATAAAAACAACACTTTCTGATCATGATGAGATAAAACCAGAAATTACATTTGGAAAAAAGTCCTTCCATCGAGAAATGAAAACACCTTGTATGAAACAACTCTTGTTGAAAAGCAAAATACAAACGAGGCTTTAGAATTTCTTACAGATCATACTAATAAAAATACTAAATGTCAGAAGCTATAGGCTTCATTTAAAGAAGTGATCAGAGGGCTTCCCTGGTGGCGCAGTGGTTGACAGTCCGCCTGCTGATGCAGGGGACACGGGTTCGTGCCCCGGTCTGGGAAGATCCCACATGCCGCGGAGCGGCTGGGCCCGTGAGCCATGGCCGCTGAGCCTGCGCGTCCGGAGACTGTGCTCCGCAACGGGAGAGGCCACAGCAGTGAGAGGCCCACGTACAGAAAAAAAAAAAAAAAAAAAAAAAAAGAAGTGATCAGAGTAAAAAGCATTGCACCAAAAACTTCTTCAACTAAAAAAAAGAAGAAAATGAATTAAATTCTCACTTCCAAAAAAGCTAGGAAAAGTACAATAAGGTAAACCAAAAGAAAGTACAAGTATGAAAGACAAAAATTAATGTAGTGGAGAAAAAAATACACCTAATTAATCAATCAAAATCCTGGTTTATTGAAAAAATTTTAAATTAACAAACTACTCATTAACTTGTTCAGGAGAAAAAGAGAAAAGGGCACAAATAAAACTTCCAAAATGACAAGAGGAACAACCATTGAAATTGAAGACAATTTTAAAATTTAGAACCTTTTTGCAAATAAATTTGAAAACCTAGAAGAAATGGATAATTTCCTAGGGAAATGCAGATTACCAAACTTATCTCCATTAGAGACAAATTTATTTTTAAAAATATTTTTAAAAGGTTTTTTGATGTGGACCATTTTAAAAGTCTTTACTAAATTTGTTACAATGTTGCTTCTGTTTTATGTTTTGGTTTTTTGGCCCCAAGGCATGTGGGATCTTAGCTCCCCAACCAGGGATCAAACCTGCACCCTTTGCATTGGAACGTGAAATCTCAACCACTGGACTGCAAGGGAAGTCCCTAGAGAGAGAAGATAGACCAGTGTACATGGAAGAATTAGAGAAAGCTATTAAGGAACCACACCACAAAGTAAGCACCAGGGACAGACTGTTATGCATGGAAATTCTTCCAAACCTTCTAAGTCCAGATAGTTTCAGTGCTCTTTAAATTGTTGCAGAGCGTCGAAAACGATGAGAAATTTCCGAATTGCTTTTTGAAAACAAATATAACATTGATACCTAAGTCTGATAATGATGGTACAAAAAGATAAAACTATAGAGCCATATCTCTTGTGAATATCAACACAAAAATACTAAATAAAATATTAGCAAACAGGTGCCAACACATCAAGCATGTGATACATCCTGACCAAGAGGGATAGAAAACAGAAATGAAAAATTGGTTCAATATTGGGAAATCTGTTCATATCATTCACCATGATAATTCTCATGGACGATTTTTTAAAAGCCTTTAATGAAATTCAACAGCCATTCATGATAAAAACCCTCAAGAAAATAGTGATTGGGGGATACTTGTTTAACATGATTACACACACACACGCGCGCGTGTGCACACACACACACAAATACATGTACTACTGTAGCTCAGCAGCTATCTCACTTACCTAATTGAGAAACACTGAGGGCGTATCCAGGAAGAAAGCAAGTATACCCACCCACTACTAATCAACATTCTAATGGAGGTTTTAGCAAATGCAATTTGACAAGAGCAATCAATTAGGGGTATAAGAATAAGTAAAGGAGAAGTGATACACTGTGGGACATCCATAAGATGGAATACTAGTCAGCAATAAAGGAGAACAAGCTCTTGGTACACACAGCTTGAATGATTCTCAAGATCATTACGCTAAGTGAATGAAGCCAGTCTCAAAAGGGACTTTGTTTTACTTATCTCTAGATTCTCAGTGTCTCGTATAAAACCTACCACCAAGAACAAACAACCAATGAATGTTAATAAATAGATAAATAGGTATGAACTCCCAAAAGCCTTGAGAGAAGAGAACATGCTTCATTCTTCTATTGTATTAGTCACAATGCATAGTTTCATTAATGTCTGCCTTCTGCCCTGGGAGGCAAATAGGCAAAACTGCTCTCAGGATATGTCACACGGGCTTCTCATTTCCTAACTGCTAGTCAAGAGCAAAACCTTTTTCTGTGTCTCATCTACAGCATTAACTCGGAGGCAAGGGTAAGAATAATTGAATGCATTTACACAGAAAATAACCACTGATGTTAGAATTTTCTTCGTATTAAGCCTGTATTTACTTTTTCTTGGGAGGTGTATGTGGTTATTTGGTTAAATATTTGTTAATAGAAGGTTGTAATACAATAGCACATTAAATTCATATCTCAGAATTTTGACTACAACGCCGATGATGAAAACAGTAGAGACAGAGATCACCCACCTTCTGCAGAGTGAACCCAAATCTCTCTACTCAGAGCGACTACCTCTAAAGGAGTCATGTGCTTCTTTGCACGGTGCTTCTCATATGCGTGAGCCTTTGCTGATTTTTATTAAGTGTACAGTCTAAACTCCTTTGTGTTTGGGGGAAATCATGGAGAGACATATGCCCTAGTTTGAGCAAAATGGGTTAGGACATGGAGAAGACGATTTTAAGGTGACAGAGCAAGGAGAGTTGGCATAGGTCACATATGACCACCAGAACACGTTGGTAGAACATGGAAAAGTGCTTTGGGGAAGCCTAGAAATTATTAGGTGAAGAGTACTCAGTAGAAGAGTAGAAAAGGGATAGGGACTTAGCTATTTTTATCCATATATTAAAAAGAATTGTTGCATCAGGAAAGCCACAAAGGTCTCAGAAACGTAGGTCACGTGTAATTTCTATCAACACATAATGAATGAGACCAAGGGCAATGTAGTCTCTGACTGTCAGAGGTGTTGAGAATGTGGCTGAAACCTTCCAGGGAAAAGGAGAAAGGGAGAAGTCTAGAGGGTAGACCAAGACTACTTCCAAAATCATCTTGAACTTTTACAAAAGACTATAATTCATCCCTGTGCTCTTAGAAGAAATAGTGGTAGTATTTTCCAAAAAAAAAAAAAAAAAGATTCCATTTTGTACAAATATGAGAGAACAGAAAAGTTTTATTATAATAACAATAAGCAAACAATTCAACTGGGTGGGACAGCAGTTAGTTTCCCAAGAAAAGGAGAGAACTGGTTATACAGCAAATTGGTTGGCGTTGGTCAAAGAGTTTCTACAGATACATCTGAATATACCAAACATTGTTCTCTTATCTGTTGAATCTCTATCTTTCACTCTTTCTTGCATTTCACATAGTTGAGTTCTGAAAGATCTATCTTCCAGACAACTCTGTTCCTCAATGGGCAGATGATAAGGAACAATTGAGTCCTTCTGTAAAATTGTAAGTAAACAAATTTCCATTCATCTACAAAGAATTCTACAAACATCTCCATCTATAAGCTTAACTAATGCAAAGAATTGATCTTTCTCATAAACTATAAGGTTAAGATGATCACTGTGATTCTGAGGGTAAAATAAGTGAGACGAAACCACAGGGGGAGATTACCTACCAATCTAGAAAGAATCCAGAGGAGAAACATTTACTAGGGATAAACAGAGAAAGCTTGGGGTCATTTTCTTTGGTCTCCTGCATTCCTTCTCTCTGTGTCTCTGAGAAAGAATTCACAATTAGGGAGCATCAATACGTTGTGCTTTGGAGTTTCACAGATTGAGAGTTTGTCCCTCCCCTGTTAAATCAATCGACATATACCAATTCCCAGCAGTGAGCTTTACTCTCCTTAGTCCTGAGAGTCTGAGAGACAGAAAAACGAGAATGCTCTGACTTACATGGGGCAGGGCCAGCTGAAAATATGCAGGAAGTATAGACACATTTTCATGAAGTTGGATCTTAATGTTTAATCCTTAAACAGAAAGAAAACAAAAGAAACAATCTTCAACAGGGCTAAGATGAATTCAAGTATCCCGCTCTGATTCTCAACTTCGTGTCTGGCATTTTGCTGCCTTGCAGCACAGAAAGCCTCCCTTTCTGCCAACTGCCTCCTCATTTGCATCCCTTGCTTTTGCTGTTCTAGTTCATCCTCCAGGATTCTGATTTTCTCTTCGTACTCCTGTCTTATCTGAGCTTTCTGTCTCTCTAGCTCTGCTCTGTAATTTTCTTGTATCACTAGGATTTGTTTCTGAATCTCCACCTCGACCTTTTGATACATGTTGTTCGTGAAGCACCTGCCTTTGCACTCTGCGACCACGCGCTGAACTAGGACCAGCAGCTGCTGCCTCTGGTCCTCCTGCTCAGCTCCCGTCGCCCTGTTGTTGAACACACAGTAGCGGTCTCCGAACTTGTCCATCAGCTCTCGAATGACTTCTGGAGCTTCCTTTAAGTAATCACGGAAATCGGTGCCTTCCAAGTCATCTTTCCGGGTGAATAAGAGAATCATGTGTTTCCTAGCTCTCTCTCCAAACATTTCCAGGACCTTTTCCGTGGCTCTCTGCTCTTCCGGCGTGTACCGGCCCAGTGGGATGACGAGGAGGAGAGCATGAGGCCCTGGGGAGGTCAGGACCATGCAGCGAGCAATCTCCTTGCAAGTGTCAGCATCCTGTACCTCTGTGTCAAAGATGCCTGGCGTATCCACAACAATGACTTCCCTCCCGTTCCAGGTGCTGTCTCCTTTCTTACAGGACCTGGTGATGGATACTGCAGAAAAGCCCGAAGGAAACACTTTCTTTCCGAGGATGCTGTTTCCTGTTGCACTTTTTCCTGCCCCAGTCTTACCCACTAAGACGAGTCTCAGTTGTGAATCTCTGGGGTCTTGGTTTCCAAGCCCTGGCACAACAGGAAACAAAAGCCGTAGTGTTAGAAGGAACTTCAACCGTCTCCCCTGCAAGGCTCCTGCCCACTGGTGCCCTTCTCTGTTGCCTGCTAGGGTCCTCCGCACTCAAGGGATGTCTATAGAAAGCCCTCTGGGCTCGTGTTCCTCTTGCAGTCTTTGGGGACTGCCCAGGTACTTTTCAGCATCCCCCCTGAGCTTCTTACTGTGACCTTGTGTAGGTAAGTAGCCCACAGAGGAGGAAACAAAATGGTTAAGAAGAGAACTCTGAGCTGCTACTGGTAGCTGTTCTTCATAAGATAACATAGGAAGTAACACAAAATTGACGTTGCGTATTTTACTTCCTAGGAAAGTTCGAAGTTAATAATCAGAGCAGCAGAGCACAGCAACTGAAACCTTAAGTAACATACTAAGTCATCTGATAGCTCTTTCCGTGTTTGTATTCAGCAGGTCTCTGCATATCTCTTTAACGTGTCTATAAAGTCAAAGTCTGCCCGATTTGTTAGGCATAGACCCAGGACCGGCGGGAAGAGAAATGGCAATCACGTTTGAGAGGCTGTTTTCCCGAGAAGACAGACCCTGTCAGCCGGCCCTTGAATTAAGACTGATTCCTGCGTGAGGAATCCTGTGTTATAACTACCTATTTCTGCTTTGAGACAATCCATACATTATCCCGCTTACACCCTTATAGACACTGTTACAAACTCCAATTCGTTTTCAGAGCTATCATCCCCAGTCACCCAGTTCCTCAGGCTAAAAATCTAGGCATCACCCTTGACTCCTCTCTTTCCCCTTCTTTCCATATCCAACCCATCACCAGGTTCTCTTGGCTCCAAATCCGTTCGCTTCTCTCTATTTTGAAGATCATCATACTAGCCCAAGTTACATCCCCGTCCATGCCTCAGTGGTCTCCTAACTGGTCTCTCTACTTCCGCTTTGGCCCTTTCAGTCTATTCCGTAAAGTGGAATAATCTTTTAAAAATATCAATCAAACAGAAGAGGGAAATCGCAGAACCTCCCACTGTGGCTTCCACAAAATCTGTAGTTCATCCGCATCTCCCACACACTTTATGGCGAAGCGTTTGCTGATCCCTGGATCCCTAAGGCAGAGTTTCTCACATTTGATAACCAGAATCCTGGGGTGAAGGAAGTAAATTTCCCAAAGCTGAGAACACTGGATACGGATGGCTAAGATTACCTACGGAAAAATGTGGATGGGAGTTCAGACTATTATGTAGTTAGCATCACAATGGAAGATTCCAACCTAAGGATATCCTGAGGGCATTGGTTGACCTTAGAGACAGGACGTAGGAAAATCATGGCTGGCGAGATAAAAAGGCCCCAAGGGCCAGTGCCAACACTGCAACAATTGGCCAGTGTTGACAGCAAATGGACGGCGATCTACGATAGGTGGCAGACACAGCCATGAATTATTCCCTCTCTGTACTCATGCCTCTTGGGAATGTGGATTTGCAGCTACTCTCATCAAGAGGCTGGGTCCGTTTCTCCAACCCTTGAATCTGACTGGGCCACGTGACTTGCTTTGGACAGTAAGATCGTGAAAACATGATCAGGCAGAGACTCCAAAAGTGCTGACTTACTGTAGTTTGCCTTCTCTTCCTGCTTTTCGGAACCTTACGACTGCCCTGGACTAGGCTACTAGATGAGGGACACAAGGGCCTGTTATCCCTGTCCCCCTGGTCTGCTCAAGAGCTTGCTAACTACCAGACATGTCCATGAGGCTACCCAAGATTATCCAGTTGCATCCTGAACCACCAGCCTACCACACATGCATGAGTGAGTCTGGCTGAGATTAGCCAAGTTGATCCAGACCCAAAGACTGCCCAACTGACCCAGAAAACCAAGAGCCAGCTAAACGGTTGATGTTTTAGGCTCCTAAATTGTGGGGTGGTTTGCTAAACCAGCAGAAGCTCAAACGATATAATCAATGTCTATGGATAAGGGAGTAGAGGCAGGGTTATGTGAGGAATGGAGTGATCAGTCTGTTGAATTTGTTGGTTATAGTGAGGCCACTAGCAGCAGGGAATTTAAGGAACTGAATGAGGAATTAATTACATCCACGTTCCTCCTTCCCAATCCTCTCTTGGGCTGAAGAGAGGGGCAGAGAAACAATCAGGGAGGCTACAACCCACTGTTCTGGTGTGTCCACGCTGTAGGAAGTAGCACATAAGAAACCTCACCAAGTCCGGATCAATCAGGATATTCTAACTCTCTTCCTCTTAGCTGTTTAGCTACATCACAAGAAGAAGGCGTAGAGGGTCGAGAGAAATGAGAGAGCAGAGTAAACGAAGGGAAAATAAGAAATGTGGTTGAAAATGTTTTGCTCTTGTGCAGAGGGGGGCTGACTGACGGGACAGGAGAGACCCAGCCCTCCTCCCCCAAGCCTGGCCGGCCTAGCCCCGAGCAGCCTCTCACCATGGCTGGTCCTGGAGTTGCTGGGGTAAAGGGCTGCCATTGTAGTTTGAATTCCTGGAAATAAAGAAAAACAACTATGTCATTTCAGGTAAATGGAGAGTAACTGGAAACTGGAAATGTCAACCTCATGTAACCAACAGTTTCTTTTTCTTTTCATAAACATGCTTGCTACTCGATTTCTCTTCCTCTATTTCTCAATACTTCTCCATTCTCTGTTTTCAGTCTCACTTTCAGATTGTTCATTTTTCTTTGCACAAATGTAAGTGCTTCAGGGCCTTCCTCGGCACTGGTTCTGGGTGCCCTCGCCCACTCTCTTCAGTGAATTATTGCTTTGAATGCCATTTGTATGTAGCCTGCAGCCTAGACCCTTCTCAGAGTTCCAAACCTTCAAATCCCATTCAACTTGTCCAGTTGGCAACTTTATGGGCATCTCACAGAGAACTCAGACAAAATGGAGCCCTTGGCCTCCATCCCCAGCCTGGTCCCCATTTCAGTAAACGGCACCCCCAAATGGCTCAAGCAGAATCTTGGGGTCACATCCACAACACCTCCTTCCTCACTTGCTCATCGGTCTGTCACCAAATCCTATTGATTTTACTTCCAGAAAATGCAAAACTCTCCATTTCTCCGCATCTCCATGTTAATCCAACCCACTGTCATTTGACTGTAAAGGTCATAGGCTCCCAACTGATACTGCATCTTCAATCCCTTCTCCACTCAATAATCAGACAGCTTTTTAAAACTGAAATTTGATTTTTTTTTCCTTGCTTAAATTCCCTAATGGATTCCTTTTGCTTTTTATTGTTCAAATAGTTGAAAACCCTTGGAATGGTCCAAAAGGCCCTGCATGATCAATTACTCTCTCTCTCTCTTTCAAAAGACTTGAGCCATACTGGTCTCCTCAATGTCCCCTGAATCCTCTAAGCTCCCTCCAGCTCCTAGACCTTTGGGGAATATTTCCCCCTCCCTGGAGCACTCCCACACCCATCCAATGCCCAGCTCATTTCTGCTCAGCCCTGAGGCCACAGTGTTCTGTTATTTCTCCAGAGAGGGCTTCTCCATCCCCATCACCAACCAACAAGTTAGCTCTGGTGTGGAGTTTGTGCTAGCCACACTCCAAGGGTTTCTACAGAATACGTACCACAATAGGGAGTTGTTCGTCTGACTTTTTTACTGTCTCCTCGTAGACTGTAAGCTTTGTGATGGTGAACCGTCTGTGTCTTGTCTGCCCCGTTATTCCCTAGGGACAAGCACAATGTTGGACAAAGCATGGATCTCAATAAGTATTTGTTAAATAAATGAATTGATTAAAACAAATCCCCCTGATTCTTGCTTTCTCTCTGATTAAGCTTTACGTCCAGCCTAATCCGGCTTGTGAAAAAGATTATCCTTTCCTTATTTTTTAAAAACTTAATTAATTTATTTTTTGGCTGCATTGGATCTTCATCGCTGTGCGGGGGCTTTCTCTAGTTGCGGCGAGCGGGGGCTACTCTTCATTGCAGTGCGTGGGCTTCTCACTGCAGGGGCTTCGCTTGTTGCGGAGCACAGGCTCTAGGCACGTGTGCTGCGGTAGTTGTGGCACGTGGGCTCAGTAGTTGTGGCTCATGGGCTCTAGAGCTCAGGTCTTGTAGTGGTGACACACGGGCTTAGTTGCTCCATGGCGTGTGGGATCTTCCCGGACCAATGATTGAACCTGTGTCCCCTGCATTGGCAGGCAGATGCTTAACCACTGTGCCGCCAGGGAAGTCCCCTATCCTTTCCTTATTAACAACACCTAGCATCCTTGAAACACGGTAATACGTTTTAAAGGTTTTCTTTCATTGCTACCTACTAACGTTGGGCAACGGAGAAAGCCATTTGAAGAACTCTTAGCAGATCAGATTTTAAGTAGGACAGGCTGAAATGCTAGTTGTTAAAGAAAGCGTGTCTGATAGGAAGCCAACAAATACAAATTTCAAACACTGTTAGAAAGACAGGCACTTCCTCTGAAAGTGGATTAGGAATAAGAAGTAGGAAACAGCTTCTTGTAAACTGGGAGGAGAAATCACAGAATTTAAAAAAAATCAGCTTTGGTCACATAGTTGATGTTGGTGATTGATTTCAGGAGAAGGAGTAAGATACCAGAACTAGGAAAACAAAAGGTTTGGGGTGTTTCTTAAACACCATTAAGAATGGTGTTTCCATTCAGTCTGTGGACTTCCTCTTCAGCATTCTTTAATGCTGTTCTCTTTCTCCTAAATCTGATGTAAAACCAGAGGTCTGAACTTCTCTCCATACTGACACTGGATGGCTGAATTCTCCTCCTACTGCCTAAGGAAGAAGCACCCATGCATCCCCAGATTCTCCTGAACTGTAGATAGTAACATGGGCTGGTATTTCCCTCCTCCTATCTCCTAAAAGGTCCCCTTCCCCAACTCTGGGTGAAGTCCACGGCAGGACTGTTCCTGAGGAGGAAGGTCCAAAGGGGCAGCTCTGAGCAGATCATTAACTAGGTAAGAGAGTCTTGGATCCTGACCGTGTGCTGGCTTTGTGACACGGGGCTGCTGACTGCGCCTCTTACATCTCCTAGTGCTCTCTTCACCACCAGCTCCCCACACAGCTAATTCTGTCTGCTCAGCCAACACACACCGTGAAAGCTTCAACTTTACTTATAAATTCTATCAATGGTGAAAACGATCATTTTTTCATACAAGTATCCTCTGAGCAGTGACTGCTGAAAGAGTTATCAATTTGTAGAGCTCAGCCTTCAGAACAGATTACTGCCTAAAATCAGCAAAGACGGGAAGCAGGAACCAATGAGAAATATATTCTGAGAGCAAGTTTGCAGGGAGTTTTAAGCTATAGATCCAGAAGAGAAGTCCCCCCTCCACCAAATCACACATTTCCCTCCCTCTCTTCCCACCCCCACAAACACCCCTATTCCCTTACCTAAAAAAATTCTGGGTCCTGCTCCCTCCTCTGACTTTGAAAGCAATGCTAAACCAGGAGTCGACACTAAGCTATCAAGAAGCAAGAGGAGAGAGGAAGTGAGGGGAGGAGCTGTCCAAACGTGCTCATGCAAGAGACCTGCCCACCTTATCGCCTAGCAGCACCAGAACTTCCTGCAATGATGAGATTGTTTGGTGTGACTCCGTTCGGTAACCCTGAGCCACATGGGCTATTGAGCTCATGAAATGTGATGAGTGTGATTGAATTTTTAATTTTATTCCATTTTGATTAATTTAAAGTTAAATAGTCACATCTGCCTAGTTGCTACCATATCAGACCATGCAAAGACTCTATAGGGAGGGAAGAAATATGGGTCATGCTGTGAAGTTTGAGAAAAAACCACTGGGTCAAAACCAGAGAGTTGCCACTCAGAGTGTGGCCAAGACGGTGGAGTAGAAAACCCTGAGCTCACCTCTTCCTATGGGCACACCAAAATTACAGCTATTTAGAAAGCAATTATGACCTAAAAACTAGTAGAAAAGATTTCTCACAACTAAAGATATAAAGAAGGAACCACAAGACAGATAGGAAGAGGTATAGTCAAGGCCCACACACCTAGGTAGGTGACACATAAATGGGAAGATAATTACAATTACAAAGGTTCTCCCCAAGGAGCAAGGGGTCTGGGCCCCACCAGGCTCCCCAGCCTGGGGGATCCTGCACCAGAATGACGAGCCCCCAAAATATCTGACTTTTACGGCCAGAGGGGCTTGCACGTGGGAGAGCAAGAAGGCTGTGGGAAACAGAGACCCCATTCTTAAAGGGCACGGACAAAATCTCCATGCTCTGAGACCCAGCATAGAAGCAGTAATTTCAAAGGAGCCTGGGGCAGACTCACTGGCTGATCCTGGAGAGCCTCCCAGAGAGGCAGGAGGCAAGGAGGACTCCCCTAGTGACATAGACTCTGGCAGCAGCTGTTTTGGGGAGTTTACTCTATGACAAGGACACCTGTCATAGAATGGAGTCTTCTCCATTCTTAGAGTCTTCCCTCTAGCCTATTCCTGCCAGGGGCTTACCTGCCCACCAGCCAACTGGCACCAGTCCCAGAGCCTCCCAAACCAAACAGCCAGCCATGAGAGGACTCAATGCCACTCACCAGGAAACTGGCACCAGCCCTGCACACTCAGGCAGCCACCCCAAACCTGGGCCCACCCACCAGTGGGCCAGCACCAGCCCTGGAGCACCACAGGTCCCACAGCCAGCTGCACCCAATGCCAGCCCCACCCAGCAGCAGGCCAGCAGCCAGAGCACAAGCCAGGGCCTGGCAGCCAACAGGGCCAGAAAAACCTACAAAGGATCTACACAGCAAGGTTCTGGTTCAGATTTAATGGAGAGATCAAAAGCTTTACAGACGCGTAAAAGGGAAAAGAGTTCAGCACCACCAAACCAGCTTTATAACACATGTTAAAGGAACTTCTCTAGGAGAAAAAGGAAAAGCCACCACTGGAAACCAGAAAATTACGAAACAGAAAATGCTCATTGGTAAAGGCAAACATAAAGGTGGGAAATCATCTACGCACGAAGCTCGTGGGAAGGTTAAAAGAGAAGAGCGGTAGAATAATTTATATCCACAGTAAGCACTTAAGGGACACACAAAGCAATTAGATGTCAAATATGATGTCAAAACAGTAATGAGAGGAGGAGAGTGAAAAGCAGGGATTTAAAAATGCGTTGGAAATTAAGAGATCAGCAACTTAAAACAATCATATATATATATATATATATATATATATATATATATATATATACACCTCATGGTAACCACAAACCAAATATCTATTATAGATACACACACACACACACACACACACACACACACACACACACACACACGGAAAAAGGAAAAGAGAATAAAGAAAAAGGAATCCAAACATAACACTAAAGATCGTAATCAGATCACAAGAGAAGAGACAAAAGCAAAAGAAATTTATAAAAACACCTACAAAAACAACACACAAACAATTAAAAAAATGGCAGTCAGAACATACATATCAATAATTACCTAAAATGTAAATGCATTCAACGCTCCCATCAAAAGACACAGAGTGGCTGAATGGATACAAAAATAAGACCCATATATATACTGTCTACAAGAGACTCATGTCAGATATAAGGACACACACCAACTGAAAGTGAGGGGATGGAGTCCCTCCCATCAGGAAGCTTGCACAAGCCTCTTAGATAGACTCATCCACCAAAGGGCAGACAACAGAAGCAAGAAGAACTACAATCCGCCAGCCTGTGGAACAAAAACCACATTCACAGAGATACAGACAAGATGAAGAGGCAGAGGACTATGTCCCAGATGAAGGAACAAGATAAAACCCCAGGAAAACAACTAAATGAAGTGGAGATAGGCAACCTTCCAGACAAAGAATTCAGAATAATGATAGTGAAGATGATCAAGGACCTCAGAAAAAGAATGGAGGCAAGTATTGAGAAGACGTAAGAAATGTTTAACAAAGACATAGGAGAATTAAAGAACAAACAAACAGAGATGAACAATACAATAACTGAAATGAAAAGTACACTAGAAGGAATCAGTAACAGAATAACTGAGGCAGAAGAACGGATAAATGACCTGGAAGACAGAATGGTGGAAATCACTGCTGCAGAACAGAATAAAGAACAAAGAAAGGAAAGAAATGAAGACGGCCTAAGAGACCTCTGGAACAATATTAAACATGCCAACATTCACATTATAGGGGTCCCGGAAGGAGAAGACACAGAGAAAGGATCCGAGAAAATATTTGAAGATTATCATTGAAAAGTTCCTTAACATGGGAGAGGAAATAGCTAGCCAAGTCCAGGAAGCACAGAGAGTCCCAGGCAGGATGAACACAAGGAGAAACACTCAGAGACACTTAGTCACCAAACTGACAAAAATTAAAGACAAAGAAAAATTATTAAAAGCAACAAGGGAAAGATGACAACACACAAGGGAACTCCCATAAGGTTAACAGCTGATTTGTCAGCAGAAACTCTGCAAGCCAGAAGGGAGTGGCATGATATATTTAAAGTTTATCAACAGTAAGAAACTACAACCAAGAATACTCTACCCAGTGAGGATCTCATTCAGATTTGAAGGAGAAATCAGAAGCTTTACAGACAAGCAAAAGCTAAGAGAATTCAGCACCACCAAACCAGCTCTATAGCAAATGCTAAAGGAACTTCTCTAAGTGGGAAACACAAGAGAAGGAGAGGACCTACAAAAACAAACCCAAAACAATTAAGAAAATGGTAATAGGAACATACATATTGATAATTACCTTAAATATGAATGGATTAAATGCTCCAACCAAAAGACACAGACTGGATGAATGGATACAAAAACAAGACCCCTATATATGCTGTCTACAAGAGACCCACTTCACACCTAGGGACACATACAGACTGAAAGTGAGGGGATGGAAAAAGATACTCCATGCAAATGGAAATCAAAAGAAAGCTAGAGTAGCAATACTCATATCAGATAAAATAGACTTTGAAATAAAGACTGTTACAAGAGACAAGGAAGGACACTACACAATGATCAAGTGATCAATCCAAGAAGAAGATATAACAATTATAAATATATATGCACCCAACATAGGAGCACCTCAATACATAAGGCAAATGCTAACAGCTATACAAGAGAAAATCGACAGTAACACAATAATAGTGGGGGACTTTAACACCCCACTTACACCAATGGACAGATCACCCAAACAGAAAATTAATAAGGAAACACAAGCTTCAAATGACAAAATAGACCAGATAGATTTAATTGACATTTCTAGGACATTCCATCAGAAAACAGCAGATTACACTTTCTTCTCAAGTGCACATGGAACATTCTCCAGGATAGATCACATCTTGGGTCACATATGAAGTCTCAGTAAATTTAAGAAAACTGAAATTGTGTCAAGCATCCTTTCTGACCACAACACTATGAAATGAGAAATAAATTACAGGGAAAAAAGAAACATAAAAAACACAAACACATGGAAACTAAACAGTATGCTACTAAATAACCAAGAGATCACTGAAGAAAACAAAGAGGAAATGAAAAAATACCTAGAGACAAATGACAATGCAAACATGACAATCCAAAACCTATGGGATGCAGCAAAAGCAGTTCTAAGAGGGAAGTTTCTAGCAATACAGTCCTACTTCAAGAAACAAGAAAAATATCAAATAAACAATCTAACCTTACACCTAAAGGGACTACAGAAAGAAGAACAAACAAAACCCAACGTTAGTTGAAGGAAGGAAACCATAAAGATCAGAGCAGAAATAAATGAAACAGAAAGAAAGAAAACAGTAGCAAAGATCAATGAAACTAAAACCTGGTCTTTGAGAAGATAAACAAAATTTATAAACCTTTAGCCAGATTCATCAAGAAAAGAGGGAGAGGACTCAAATCAATAAAATTAGAAATGAAAAAGGAGAAGTTACAACAGACACTGCAGAAATACAAAGCATCATAAGAGATTACTATAAGCAACTCTATGCCAATAAAATGGACAACCTGGAAGAAATGGACAAATTCTTAGAAAGCTATAACCTTCCAAGACTGAACCAGGAAGAAATAGAAAATATGAACAGACCAATCACAAGTAATGAAATTGAAACTGTGATTTAAAATCTTCCAACAAATAAAAGTGCAGGACCAGATGGCTTCACAGGTGAACTTTATCAAACATTTAGAGAAAAGCTAACACCTATCCTTCTCAAGCTCTTCCAAAAAATTGCAGAGGGAGGAACACCCCCAAACTCATTCTACAAGGCCACCATCACCCTGATACCAAAACCAGACAAAGATATCACAAAACAGAAAACTACAGGCCAATATCACTGATGAAAATAGAGGCAAAAATCCTCAACAAAATATTAGCAAACCAAAGCTAACAATAGATTGAAAGCATTATACACCATGATCAAGTGGGATATACCTCAGGATGCAAGGATTTTTCCATATCCACAAATAAATCAATGTGATACACCACACTGACAAACTGAAGAATAAACCCATATGATCAACTCAATAAGTGCGGAAAAAGCTTTTGAGAAAATTCAACATCCACTTATGATAAAAACTCTCCAGAAAGTGGGCAGAGAGGGAACCTACCTCAACATAATAAAGGCCATATACAACAAACCCACAGCAAACATCATTCTCGATGGTGAAAAATTGAAAGCATTTCCTCTCAGATCAGGCACAAGACAAGGATGCCCACTATTGCCACTATTATTCTACATAGTTTTGGAAGTCCTAGCCAATACAATCAGAGAAGAAAAAGAAAGAAAAGGAATACAAATTGGAAAAGAAGTAAAACTGTCACTGTTGGCAGATGACGTGATACTATACATAGAATATCCTAAAGGTGCCACCTGAAAACTACTAGAGCTCATCAATGAATTTGGTAAAGTTTCAGGATTCAAAATGAATACACAGAAATCTCCTGCATTCCTATACACTAAAAACAAAAGATCAGAAAGACAAATCAAGGAGACAATCCCATTCACCACTGCAACAAAAAGTATAAAATACCGAGGAGTAAACCTACCTAAGGAGGTAAAAGACCTCTACTTAGAGAGCAATAAGACACTGATGAAAGAAGTGAAAGACGACACAGATGGAGAGATATACCATGTTCTTGGATTGGAAGAATCAATATTGTGAAAATGACTATACTACCCAAAGCAATCTATGTATTCAATGCAATCCCAATCAAATTACCAACGGCATTTTTTACAGAACTAGAACCAAAAATCTTAAAATTTGTATGGAAACACAAAAGAACCCGAAGAGTCAAAGTAATCTTGAGGGGAAAAAAAAAGAAAAAACGGAGCTGGAGGAATCTGACTCCCTGACATCAGACTTCAGACTATAAAGCTACAAGAAACAAGACCACATGGTACTGGCACAAAACAGAAATATAGATCAATGGAACAGGATAGAAAGCCCAGAGATAAACCCACACACCTGTGCTCAACTAATCTATGACAAAGGGGGCAAGGATATACAATGGAGAAAAGACAGTCTCTTCAATAAGTGGTGCTGGGAAAACTGGACAGCTACATGTAAAAGAATGAAATTAGAACACTCCCTAACACCATACACAAAAATAAACTCAAAATGGATTAAAGACCTAAATGTAAGACTGGACACTATAAAACTCTTAGAGGAAAACGTAGGAAGAACACTCTTTGACGTAAATCACAGCAAGATCTTTTTTGAGCCACCTCCTAGACTAATGGAAATAAAAACAATAATAAAGAAAGGGGACCTAATGAAACTTAAAAGCTTTTGCACAGCAAAGGAAACTATAAACAAGACAAAAAGACAACTCTCAGAATGGGAGAAAATATTTGCAAATGACACAATGGGCAAAGGATTAATCTCCAAAATATATAAACGGCTCATGAAGCTCAATATCAACAAACCAAATTCAAAAATGGGCAGAAGACCTAAATAAAGACCTAAAGACCTTAATGTCTTTCTCCAAAGAAGACATACAAGTGGCCAAGAGGCACATGAAAAGTTGCTCAACATCACTAATTATCAGAGAAATGCAAATCAAAACCACAATGAGGTATCACCTCAGACCAGTTAGAATGGGCATCATCAGAAAATGTACAAACAATAAATGCTGGAGAGGGTGTGGAGAAAAGGGAAACCTCTTGCACTGTTGGTGGGAATGTAAATTGATACAGTCACTATGGAGAACAGTATGGAGATTCCCTAAAAAACTACAAATAGAATTACCATATGACCCAGCAATCCCACTACTGGGCATATACCCTGAGAAACCATAATTCAATAAGACACATGCACCCCAATATACATTGCAACACTATTTACAATAGCCAGGTCACGGAAGCAACCCAAATGTCCATCGACAAACGAATGTATAAAGAAGATGTGGTACATATATGCAATGGAATATTACTCAGCCATAAAAAGGAACGAAATTGTGTCATTTGTAGAGACGTGGATGGACCTAGAGACTGTCATACAGAGTGAAGTAAGTCAGAAAGAGTAAAACAAATTTCGTATATTAAGGCATATATGTGGGATCTAGAAAAATGGTACTGATGAACTGGTTTGCAAGGCAGAGATGGAGACACGGATGTAGAGAACAAATGTATGTAAACTCAGGGGCGAAAGCAGGAGAGGGGGGCATGAATTGGGAGATTGGGATTGACATATATACACTAATATGTATAAAATAGATAACTAATAAGAACCTGCTGTATAGCACAGGGAACTCCACTTTGCTGTACTGTAGAAACTAACACAACATTGTAAAACAACTATACACCAATTAAAAAAAAAGAAAAGAAAGTGAGGGGATGGAAAAAGTCATTCCACACAAAGGGAAATCAACAGAAAGTCAGAGTGGCAATACTTATATCAGCTTAAATAGACTTTAAAGACTCTTACAAGAGACAAAGGAGGACAATACATAGTGATCAAGGGATTGATCCAAGAAGAAGAAAAATTATTGTAAATATACATGGACCCAACATAGTAGCACCTAAATACATGAAGCAAATATTAATGACATAAAGGAAGAAATTGATAGTAACACAATAATAGTAGGGGACTTTAATCCCCCACTTATATCAATGGACAAGTCATCCAGACAGAAAATCAATGAGGATACACTGGCCTTAAATGACACATTAGACCAGATGAACTCAATGACATATAGAAAGCATTCCATCCAAAAGCCACAGAATACACATTCTTTTCAAGTGCACATGGAACATTCCCTAGGTTAGATCACATGCTAGGCCACAAAACAAGCCCTGGTAAATTTAAGAAAACTGAAATCATATCAAGCATCATTTCTGACCACAATGCTATGAGACTAGAAATCAACTACAAGAAAAGAAACTAAAAAACTCAAATACGTGGAGGCTAAATGATAGTCTACTAAAAACCAATAGATCACTGAAGAAATCAAAGAGGAAATGAAAAGAATACCTAGAGACAAATGAAAATGAAAATATGGCAATCCCAAACCTATGAGACACAGCAAAAGCAGTTCTAAGAGGGAAGTTTATAATGATGCAAGCTCACCTTAGGAAACAAGAAAAATCACAAATAAACAAGTTCACCTCACAACTAAGGGAATTAAAGAAAGAAGAATAAACAAGACGTAAAGTTAGGAGAAGAAAAGAAATCATAAATATTAGAGCAGAAATAAATAAAATAGACTTAAAAAACTATAGAGTAGATCAATGAAACTAAACAATGGTTCTTTGAAAAGATAAAAAAAATTGATAAACCTTTAGCCAGAATCATCAAGAAAAAAAGGGAGAGGGCCCAAATCAATAAAATCAGACATGAAAAAGGAGAAGTTACAACTGACACCACAGAAATATAAAAGGTTACAAAGGATTATAAGAGACTACTATGAACAACAATATATGCCAATAAAATGAACAACAGAGAAGAAATGGAAAAATTCTTAGAAAGGTACAATCTCCAAAGACTGAACCAGGAAGAAATAGAAAATATGAACAGACCAATAACCAGTAATGAAACTGAAGGAGTTATTAAACGACTCCCAACAAACAAAAGTCCAGGACCAGACAGCTTCACAAGTGAATTCTACCAAACGTTTATGAAAGAGTTAACAGCTCTCCTTCTCAACTGTTTCAAAAAACTGCAGAGGGAGGAACACCCCCAAACTCATTCTATGAGGCCAGCGTCACCCTGATACCAAAACCAGACAAAGATATCACAAAACAGAAAACCACAGGCCAATATCACTGATGAAAATAGATGCAAAAATCCTCAACAAAATATTAGCAAACCAAATCTAACAATACATTAAAAGGATCATACACCATGATCAAGTGGGATTTATCCCAGGATGCAAGAATTTTTCAACATCTGCAAATCAATCAGTGTGATATACCACATTAACAAACTGAAGAATACAAATCATACGATCATCTCGATAGATGCAGAAAAAGCTTTTGATAAAATTCAACATCCATTCGTAATAAAAAGTCTCCAGAAAGTGGACATAGAGGAAACATACTTCAACAAAATGAAGGCCATATATGACAAACCCACAGCTAACATCATACTCAACGGTGAAAAGCTGAAAGCATTTCCTCTACGATCAGGAACAAGACAAAGATGCCCACCTTCACCACTTTTATTCAACATAATTTTGGAAGTCCTAGCCACAGGAATCAGAGAAGAAAAAGAAATAAAAGGAATCCAAATCAGACAGGAAGAAGTAAAACTGTCACTGTTTGCAGATGACATGATACCATACATAGAAAATCTTAAAGACGTCACCAGAAAACTATTAGAGCTCATCAATGAATTCAGGAAAATTGCAGGATACAAAACTAATACACAGAAATCTGTTGCATTTCTATACACTAGCAATGAACTATCAAAAAGAGAAATTGAGAACACAATCCCATTTACCATTGCATCAAAAAGAATGAACTACCTAGGAATAAACCTACCTAAGGAGATAAAATACCTGGACTCTGAAAACTATAAGACACTGATGAAAGAAATTAAAGATGACACAAACAGAATGGAAGATAATACTGTGTTCTTGGATTGGAAGAATTAAGATTGTTAAAATGACCGTACTACCCAAGGCAATCTACAGATTCAATGCAATCCCTATCAAAATGTCAACGGCATTTTTTACAGAACTAGAACAAATAATTTTAAAATGTGTATGGAAACACAAAAGACCCAGAGAAGTGGAAACAACCTTTTTTTAAAATTCCTTTATTTATTTCTCTTTATTTATTTTTGGCTGCATTGGGTCTTTGTTGCTGCGTGCGGGCTTTCTCTAGTTGCAGCAAGCGGGGGCTACGCCCCATGTCCCCTGCCTTGGCAGGCAGATTCTTAACCACTGCACCACCAGGGAAGTCCAGCCAAAACAATCTTGAGAAAGACAGTTCTGGAGGAATTACACTCCCTGACTTCAAACTATACTATTTAAAAAGCTACAGTAATGAAAACAATATGGTATTGGCACAAAAACAGACACATAGATTAATGAAACAGAGCAGAGAGCCCAGAAATAAACCCATGCACATATGGTCAAAGGAGGCAAGAATATACAATGGGGAAAAGACGTTCTCTTCAATACGTGGTGCTGGGAAAATTAAACAGCTACATGTAAAAGAGTGACATAAGGACATTTTCCAACACCATATCCAAAAAGAAACTCAAATTGGGTTAAAGACCTAAATGTAAGACTGGATATCGTATAATCCCTAGAGGAAGACATAAGCAGAACCCTCTTGACAGAAATCGCAGCTATATTTTTTTGCATCTGTCTCCTAAAGCAGAGGACATAGTATAAAAGCAAAAGTAAGCAAATGGGACCTAATCAAACTTCAAAGCTTTTGCACAGCAAAGGAAACCATCAACAAAACAAAAACACAACCTAGAGAATGGGAGAAAATATTTGCAAATGATATGACACATAAGGGGCTAATGTTCAAAATATAGAAGCAGCTCATACAACTCGACATCAAAAACAAACAACTTGATTTAAAAACAGGCAGAAGACCTGAATACACGGTTTCCCAAAGCAGACAAACTGATAGCCAACAGGCACATGAGAAGATAGTCAACATCGTTAATCACCAGGGAAATGCAAATCAAAACCACAATGAGAGATCACCTCACACCTGTCAGAATGGCTATCATCAAAAAGAACACAAATTACAGAAGTTGGTGAAGATATGGGGAAAAGGGACCCCTCCTGTACGTAACTTGGTGCAGCCATTGTGGAAAACAGTATGGAGGCCCCTCAACGCTAAAAACAGAAGTACCATGTGACCCCACAATTCCACTCCTGGGTATATATCTGAAAAAACAAAACAAAAACAAAAGCACTAATTTGAAAAGATACATGCACCCCGATGTTCACGGCAGCATTATCTACAATTGTCGAGACATGAACGCTACCTAAGTGTCCATCAACAGATGAATGGATTAAGAAAATGTGGTATATATATAGACACAACGCAATACTACTGAGCCATAAAAAGAAAGAAAATTTGCCATTTGCAAGAACATGGATGGACTTGGAGGGTATTATGCAAGTGAAATAAGTCAGAGAGAGAAAGACAAATACTGTGTAATATCACTTATATGTGGACTCTAAAAACTACAACAAACTAGTGAATAGAACAAAAAAGAAGCAGACTCACAGATACAGAGAACAAACTAGTGGTTACCAGTGGGGAGAGGGGCAATATAGAGGTAGGGGACTAAAAGGTACAAACTAGTAGGTATAAAATGAGATATAAGGATATATTGTACAAAACAGGGACTATAGCCAGTATTTTATAATAACTATAAATGGAGTATAACCTTTACATATTGTGAATCACTATATTGTACACCTGTAACTTATATAATAGTGTCCACTAACTATACTCCAATTAAAAGAAAACACAATGAGATATGACCTCACACCTGTTAGGATGACTACATCAAAAAGCCAAGAAATAACAAGTGTTGTGAGAATGTGGAGAAAAGGGAACCTCATGCATGTCGGTAGGAATATAAATTGGTGCAGCCACTGTGGAAAACCAAATGGAGGTTCCTCAAAAAAATTAAAAATAGAACTTCATATGATCCAGCCATCTCACGTCTGGGTATTTATCCAAAGAAAATGAAAACACTAACTAGTAGAGATATCTGCACCCCGATGTTCATTGCAGCATTATTTACAATAGTTAAGATATGGAGACAACCTACGTGTCCACTGATGGTTGGAAGAATAAAGGAGATACACACACACACACAAATAGTATTCAGCCACAAGAAAGAAGAAAATCATGCCATTTGTGACAGCATGGATAGATCTCAGGGCATTAGGCTAAGTGAAATAAATCAGACAGAAAGACAAATAGTGTACAAACTCATTTATATGTGGAATCTAGACAAACTAAAAGCCAGGCTCATAGATACAGAGAACAGCATGGTGGTTGCGAGAGGCGGGGGCTGAAGGTGGAAGTGGGAGAAGTGCGTGAAAGGGATCAAAAGGTAAAAATAAGTAAATAAATAAGTAAATAATAAGTAAATAAAATGCATACTCGTTGCAATGTGTATACACATATATAAGCTCATTACAGGCTCATATATAAGCTCACATATATACGTCAATACCAAGCTTAGAAATATTATTTAACTGATTATTGAATCTACTGAAAAAAATGCATGAATTTTATTTTATGCAAATTAAAATTCAATAAAGCTGAAAACTGCTGCTTGTCCCGTACTGTTTCCTGGGATGCCTGTAACATGCTGTATATTATGTGTTGCAAAAAAGGTTTGACATTTTTGAGAAAGATATGTAGAAGCATTATCGGTTTTTATGTTGTCGGGAATTTCCGTAACAGCAAAAGCTTCTAATAAATGAGTTACTACAGCATCAGCTTTTTCAGAAGATAATGGAGGTGCCCATGAAAAATGAGAGTAGGTATCTACAGAATGATGAATATATTTTAACTTTCCAAAACCAGGATATTGAGTTACATCCATTTGTCAGATAGCATTAGCAGATAAGCCTTTAGGGTTAACTCCAATATTCAAACAAGGTTGATTAATGGCAGCACATTGCGGGTATGTACAGAGAATAATTTTTGCTTGTTTCCATGTAAGATTAAATTTATTTTTCAATCCTCTGGCATTAGTATGATATCTGTGATGTTCTGCTGTAGCTAATTGTACAGTACCCACTAAAGTATCAATAAAATCATTTCCAGCTACCAATGGGCCGGGTAAATGAGTATGAGCACGAGTATGAGTAATATAAAGTGGTGCAGTACGTAGTCTAAGTATCTGTTGTAGTTGCAAAAATAAAGAGTGCAGTTCTGATCCATCATTTGGATAAAAGCGGTCTCAATATTTTTAACTGTAAATTCCACATACTGTGAGTCTGTAATTATATTAAGAGCAATTGGATAATCTTGTAACAATAGTATTACAGCAAATAGTTCTGCTTTTTGAACTGAAACATATGGAGATTGTAATACCTTTTGATCATGACTGTTAGCATATCCTGCTCTTCCTGTTTTATTGGCATCAGTAAAAAAGGTTGGTCCTATAACAGGATCTGATTGAACTATTTTTGTCAAAATCTGATTAGTCTTTTTTTAAAAATTGTAAACGTTTATCAGAAGGATAATGATTATGTATTTTGTCTATATAATGAGCACAGGCCATTTGCCAGTTATCCTCCAGCTGAAAAAGAGTTTGTATTTTTTTTGTTTGAAAAAGGGATTATAAGTTTATGTGGGTCCTGACCACATAATTGTCTTAATCGTAACCTACCTTTAATAATAACATCAGCTATTTTTTTGTACATAAGATTGTAATGTTTTTTGAGCTTTATGAGCTAAAAATATCCAATTTATGAGATTACTGTGTTGTTGTAGTAATCCAGTAGGGGAATGAGGAGTATGAAATACAATAAGTCGTAAATGATCCAGAGATTCAATCCGATCCAATTGTGCATCATGTATATGTTTTTCTATCCATTTAAGTTCTTGTTCCGCCTGGGGAGAAAGTTCACGGTGACTATTCAATGCTGGATCGCCTTCCAAGGTGTGAAATAAATTTTGTAACTTATAAGTAGGAATTCCTAGGCTAGGATGTAACCAATTAATATCTCCTAGTAATTTTTGAAAATCATTTAATGTTACAAGAGAATCTCGTCTAATTTGTACTTTCTGAGGAATAATCTGAGTATTGGTTACAATTTGTCCAAGCTATTGCCAGGGAGCACATTTTTGAATTTTTTCAGGAGCTGTCTGTAAACCCCATTCTTTAAATTTCAACTCTGCTTGTTGTAACATCTGCTGTAATGTTTGCTGATGGGGATGAGCAAATAGAATGTCATCCATATAATGGAGACTACGTGCCTCAGGATACATGTGACGTAATTCCTCCAAAGGCTGATTAACAAAAAATTGGCACATAGTTGGACTATTTAACATCCCCTGAGGGAGAACTTTCCATTGAAATCTCTGAGCTGCATGTTCTTGATTTAAGGCTGGTACAGTAAATGCAAATCTTTCACAATCTTGAGGTTGTAACGGTATAGTAAAAAACAGTCTTTCAAATCTATAATCATAAGTTCCCAATTGCGAGGGAGCATTGCAGCAGGTGGAATTCCAGGTTGTAATGCCCCCATTGGTTGAATAATCTCATTAATTTTTCGTAAATCTGTCAACATTCTCCATTTTCCTGATTTTTTCTTGATTATAAAAACAGGTGAATTCCAAGGGCTAGTGGATACTTCAATATGTCCTGCTATTAATTGTTCTTGTACTAATTGGTGTAATGCTTGTAATTTTTCTTGAGTTAAGGGCCACTGCTCTGTCCATATAGGGGTATCCTTCAACCATTTTAATGGTAATGCAAATTTTCGAGCAGTGGCCCCTATCCTAAATTTGGATATCCAAGCCCAGTATAATCTTTCCCTGTTTTAGTTACATGTTGGGGTTCAGTAGCATTGTTTTTATTTTCTTCCAATTTAGCCATCAAATTTTCCAACTTTGAAAGTATATCAGAAATCTCATTCTGTTGAGAAAGTGGCATTTCACTTTGTTTGCTAGCTTGCTCCTAACCTTTATCATCATCAGAAAAAGCCCCTTCATCACTGGAATCCGAAAAATCCTCTCCTGTCTCGGACACAAGGGGAGGAGGAGGCGGAGGAAGGTCCTCTATAGGAGACTCACGGGGCAGAGTACGAAAAGCAGCAGTGATCGGGAGCAGGATTCGGACGCTGAGGACGCGCCCCATATTTACTTTCAGTTTCAGATTGTAATGGTTCCAGGGCAAGGGAAATTAATTTACAGAGAGACCAAACACGGACAGATATAAGGTCTCCATGCTGATGAGCTCTTCTTAAGGTTCGCATAACCTGTTTCCAAACTTTTAAACTCAACTGGTTATGACTAGTAGGTTGAAACCAGTAACAATATTTACGTACCAGCGCAAACAATTCATCAATTCATCAAAAGATTCTGGTTTCACTTTCACTCCTGAACTCCGTAATAACTGTTTCAGGAGTTTAATGTATTGAAATTCTACTGAATGGGAATTCCCCCTTTCAGTTACTCTACTGTTGCCGAAGGTTTCGCTCTGAGCGGACCAATTTCCCCTTCGGTCCCGCCATCACGCGATTACTTACCTTCAGGTCCCTGTTCGGGCGCCAAATGTTGCAGTTTATCTTATGACAGGGTTTCCGAAAGCAACCTCATCACTCGAGATGAACTGTGCCGAAGCTCAGCAGTAGAGGGCTGCCTCTCGCTCAGGCAAAACAGCGCCGTCTGTCCTGCTGTGGTAGCTTTTATTTAAGCATTATCTATGTTTACATCTTAGGACTTGTTTTCTTAACATTCCAGAAATGCCAAAGCAGCAACATAGGCTTCTATCGATTATACAAGCAACAGTGGGCTTTCTTGAAGACATGCCGTGCTACGCGTCCTTGAGCTCAGAAGCGGCACAAGGACATCTCCGTGTGTTCCCATCGTTCTGATTATACTAAAGTAGCACAAGGACGTTTCCTTGTGTTCTGATTATACTGAGGTCATTTCATGCATCAGTGCCCAAAGTATCCAGGACTGCCTGCAGTCCTGGCTTATTCGCCCGCCCTCGGTTTGCCGAGGGGTGCCAGCCCCTTGCCTTGCAGAGGGGC
This sequence comes from Leucopleurus acutus, assembly GCF_964270905.1. Taxonomy (NCBI): domain Eukaryota; kingdom Metazoa; phylum Chordata; class Mammalia; order Artiodactyla; family Delphinidae; genus Leucopleurus; species Leucopleurus acutus. The sequence goes on along the minus strand of NC_139144.1, from coordinate 102,552,703 downwards.
TCTGGCCTATGGGTCACGTCTCCTTTCCATGGCCTCAGTTATTCCACTACACTTTGAAAGCCTAAACTTTATAAAGAAAACTTAACAAGTCAATTTTTTATCATTGCCCATTTGGAAGTAATAGCAACTTGAAATTTGTCTTAGAATTTCTCTATTTCCGAGTTGCAAATGGCCACAAATAATTCTGTGTAAATATAAATATGTAAATGTTGCTCATTCTCTCTCATTACATTTTACTTCTATTTAACAGGAGATCAGGGATTTCAGCGTCCAGATAGCAAACTGGCCATATGCCAAGCTTTCTGGATAATGAACTGAGATCAATTATCGACCACAGACGTTCTCTTTCTGCAAACCCTAATAAAAACCAGGATGCCATAGACAATTAGGAGTATAAGTATCAGAGTCAAGAGGTTTCAACAGATTTCTGGAAGGATGCATCGGAGCAGAACACCCACGGCCAACATGGCCCCAGAGAGGCTGTCCTGAGGTGCCCTGAGGTGCCGCGGACGTTGACGGAAGCACCTCGGGGAGGTGGGCTTCAGAAATTTCCGCTCCAAGGGGATGGGGCTGTAGGGCTGAAAGCAGGGCATTCGTGGAAGAAGTGAGTATGAGACACACGATCCAGTCATCTCCTCACTTCCCCCTCATTCAGAACCTCACACTTCAAGGTCCCTCTTCCCGAGTGGGTAATTGAAGGAATCTCCCCTAAAGGTTAGAGCATCTCCAGAGAAAATCCTCTGCATTCTGGCATTTTGCATTCCCTCTACATAACAGCCTGTCCTGCGGTCACCTCAGGTGAAGCCTGCAGTCGGCACCCTCACTCAGACGTGGAACTTCCAGGTTTTCTAATGATTTATTCCAAACTACGAAGAGGCAGTCAGGGAGAGCTGCTGTTTGACGAAAAACTGCGATATGAGAGACAGTTGAAAGAGACAACGATAAACAGCAAAAATAACCCCACAGGGAGCCATACACACAGGAAACAAAACCAGGAAAAGACTAACCGAACATAAAAATCAACTTCTCTTTCAGATATCTAGATTACTAATCCTCCCACTGAAATCAACAATACTGAAAAATATTACACACATTTTCTTAAAAGCACAGGTGAGCAGGCAAGAAAATAACCTTTCTCAGACGTGGAACTAAGTGAGGGTGGGCAAGTGGAGCACAGCAGCTAGCTGTCACTCTGAGGATATTTCACCAGCCCTGGAGAACTTAAAGTCTGCTTCTCAAAACTACATTGACAACAAAGACTGAGAGTTCTTGCCACCAGCACAACCTCACTAAGAGAATTTGTAAAGAGTGCTTGAGGCAAGAGGAAAGTAATCACAGATAGTAAATCAGAGGTTGAAAAGAAAGAAAGAAAGAAAGAAAGAAAGAAAGAAAGAAAGAAAGAAAGAAAGAAAGAAAGAAAGAAAGAAAGAAAGAAAGAAAGGAAGGAAGGAAGGAAGGAAGGAAGGAAGGAAAGAAAGAAGGAAGGAAAGACAAAGAAAGGGAGAGAAGATAATGGTAATAACTTCTAGGGCTTAAAAAGGAAAAAAATACACAACAATAATGCATAGATGGGGTGGAAGGTGGGAATGGAGTTTAAATGTTCTATAGTAATTTGTTGTATAAGAGGAAGGTTAAAATATAGATTCCTTTTAGACTTTGTTAAGAATATGTGTTGTATGAGGAATATAGCCAATATTTTGTAATTACTATAAATGGCATGTAACCCTTAAAAATGGTATAAAAAATTTAAAAATTTTGAAAAAAGAATATGTGCTGTGGCCACTAAGAAAATTAGGAAGAGTGTATATAATTTCCAACTGAGTAGAAAACAAAATAGAATGTGAAAAGAAGAACCAAATAATCCAACTTAAGGCACAAAGAAGAAAGAAAAACTATGAAACAGGTTGGACAAGTGGAAAGCAAAAAATAAAATATTACAAATGCATCCAAATAGATCATAAATTATAACTACGATAAATACACCAAAGATTTCCGATCAAAAATAAATATTGTTTGGAGTGGATTGCAAAGGAAATCCAAATCTAAAACATGAAACTTGAGAGAGGTTGAAAGCAGAAGTAGAGGCAAATACAGCAATCCGATTCTAAACAAACAAGAACAAAATATCAAATGAGATAGAATTTTCATTCAGTGTTTCTTGCGAGCCTGTTATGTGCCAAGCACCGTTTTAGGCAATAGCAAGGTAAAGATCCTTGCCCTCCGGGCCTTTCAGCGTTCCTTGAAGGGACAGAAAAGAAGCAAAAAAGGAATAGTGTGTGAATTATAAAATAAGTATAGAAGATGTTCACTTATGTAAGAAAAAACAATCAGGGAACATATGGTAAAGAGGACCAAGAGTGAGAAGGCAGGTTAAACGTCAACAGTGTGGAAAGGGAATACCTACAAAGTCCTATTCTGCAACATGGCAACTTGCTGATTGCAAATCTCAGAGAATGCAACCCAATCTAGGAAGAGTTTTGGATAATCGAGATGCTTTTTAACAAGAAGAGAGAACTTTGAGAACAATTGCCTTGGATATTCCATTTTTTATATTTGTTTATAAATATAGATGAGACTGATGTTTAAAAATATAAGTTGGTTTGCAACGTCCTCGGGATCTTCCCAGGTGTCATCTGAAACCCGACGGTGAGGCAGGCCACTCCAGGTGGGCAGCCGGCAGGTTTAATAAGCAAGGAACTTACAAGGCTTGTCCTGAGCGGCCACGAGGAGAATAGCTCTCCACCCGTGTCTGCCAGAATCGTCAACCTTTATACAGAGGCCTTCAGTGGGTTCGGTCCCGTCTAGCATCCAGATAGTGTCAATTTCTACTCAAGGCTGTATCCTTGGGGAGGCTTCTGGGAGTGGGGAAGCCAAGCAGAACACACATACCAAGGACAGCGGAGTAGGTGGGGAGCCCCCCACTGGCTGGGTCTAGTTCTTAGGTCCAACTCTCAAGCCCCGTGACCCGCTCTCGCGATGTCACAGGCTCGCGGCTCGCGCAACGCGCCCTGGCGGTCAGCGAGGGCTTTCGCTAGCACGGAGGTGGCTCCTTTGGTAGCTCCCTGGCTGCATTGGTGGCAGATGTCACAGCAACAATACAGTCACATGCAAGAGAAAACGCAGGTTAAGACAATGATTCCCCAAATCAATGACCAACTTTTTCTACCAAGAACCTATGATCGGAACCACTGATTTACTAGGTCCCCAGGTAGGGGGGTCGGATCACTCAGGGGCTTCACTTGTGCCCTCATGTGACTCAATAAAGATGATACATTAACAGTCTCATCAGTAGGAACACACTGCATTCTGTTTGGACAATGGCACGGGTGCCTCCTTGCCAGGCAGGGATCACGTCCAAGGCCATTCTAGTTTGGAGGGCAGCTTTTCTCATTAGAGAAATGTCAGCGTTCAGTAAGGACAGGCTTTGTTGGCTCTCATTCAAGACTTGCTGGGTGAACTTACCAAGGGCTTCTCTGTGTGTATACCTTCAAGAAAGGATGCGATTTTGCCTCTATGTTCAACAAATTACCCTTCCAATGAACTTTTGGTCGTTCCTGGATTATATGTGCAGCACTTTACAAATGATTGTTCTGTCTCAAACGTGCCTCCTTTGACCTTGGGGCTCATTACTCAACATCTCTGGAACCCCTTCTGCTGGAGTCATCTTTGAACTTAAAAGCCACAGTGGAAAACAAGTCTCTGATTTGTAGCTTCTTTTTTTTTTTTTTTTTTGCGGTACACGGGCCTCTCTCAGCTGTGGCCTCTCCCACTGTGGAGCACAGGCTCCGGACGCACAGGCTCAGCAGCCATGGCTCACGGGCCCAGCCGCTCCGCGGCATGTGGGATCTTCCCGGACCGGGGCACGAACCCGTGTCCACTGACTGCATCGGCAGGCGGACTCTCAACCACTGCGCCACCAGGGAAGCCCTGTAGTTTCTTTTTTTTTCAACCAGAAGTATGCTTTCAAGTTGGGTCATTGACCCTGTTCACCAGATTGAGACCCTGGCACAAGGTAAATCTATTCTCCATAGGTCAAGTTGTGATCTCTAAGAACGGTCGGAACTTTGGCCACAGCTCACACCATAAACTTGCTGTGACAGTCTCCTATTCATAGCAGTGAGCCTTACTGCCTGTCCTCTCCCAAGGACGGGGAGACTCCATGGCACAGATTTTTAGCTGGTAAGGCTCCGCTCGGATTGACCGTGAGAAAATAAGGCTCAGGGCTCTTAGGGACACTTCCCCCCCTTCAGATATTGCAAGCCCTACTCCATCCCTCTGAATCCTTTGACTGTGTGGGATGTACACATAAGTACCCCTCTGGGAATGTGGTCATGTCAAATTTCTTTCCATAATCTGCACGAGCAGAGCGCTTCCCTGGACTCCTGCTACACCACTCACGGGAAGCACGCAGCACCACTCTTACAGGAAGAGGATTGGCAAGATCTTGGCATTCTTCTCTAGCGTGATCTGCTCCATAGCAAAGAAGGTGACCTGTGGCTGAGCCTGTGATTAAATAAGACAGCTTCACGAAGAAGGGAGGGCAAAGAAGGAAGACATTTATTCTTGTCTCCTACTGGCCCATCAAACTGGGTCCATCAGTGCCTCATGAAGGAAGTCTTGGATAGCTTCTGCCCTAAGCGCAAACCCTCTCCGGTCTCTGTTAGTCCCATTTGTGTAATTACAACATCCAACCCAATAATCAAACTCGGAATTTCACTGCAGGGTAAAGCGTCTCCTTCCCCTGGCTGGTGCCTGCTTCCGCTGAAGGACCAGCAGTGTGCACAGGGCTTCTTCCAAATCTCCCCACCCTGACCTTCGCCACCTCCTCCCCCCGTCACTCGCCTTGGTTGTGACCCCTCGTGGGTTGGAGGAGAAGAGGAAAAACCATTGAAGACAAGGCAGGTGTAATCTGGCTTTGGGGAATGGAGGCACACTTCGTGGCTCTTTTCCTCATGGGGCCCCATTAATGACTCCTCGCAGAGTCTCCCTGGAAATCTGCAATCACAAGTCCGACTGATAGCCACCATCTCCCCCCAGCTGGTCACTTCAACTCCAGTTCCGGGCACAGGTGCGATCCCTGGTGGACTTCCGGGCAAGTCCCCTCAGCCTGCCTTTGGCTGGCTCCCTCCTGTGTGGCCCGCATTGACTTATGGGGAGCACATACTTTTGCCCCACAGTCAGTGAAAGTTATGGTTGCTTCCAATCAGCCTCTTCAGTCTTTACCCTCTGACAAATAGTAACGTCCTTTTGGATTATATTTCCCACAGGAGCACCCGACTCCAAAGCTGAACTCCAGAGGACACAGGTCAGGTCCTCCCAGGAATCTCTTACCATACACCATTCATGTCCTCTGGCAGCATCAAAGCCCAAGGGGCCACCTTACTTGCTGGGAGGTGAGAGGGAAGTGTTGTCCTGTTGGGTAGGGCACGCAAGTGGAGTCCCCGTGGAGCCTCCCTTATTAAATCACACGGTTACACATAGATCCCCCTCTTTACCAGGGAGCCAATTACTCTCGAGATGAAGCCCAAAAGTTTGCCAATCCTAAAGGCTGTTGTTCTTATGATCAGAATGTCCTCTTTTCAAAAGCCCTTTCCTCTTGACCTCTTCAAATACCTACCAAATTAGTTGAAGAGCTAAACCTCACCTAACTGGTTTCCAGCTCCTTCCTTGGCAGGACCTGCCCAGATCTTCTAGTGTATGCCTTTGGAATGTGGGGGTGTTGGCAATACTGAGGACTCGGCTGAAATTCACATTTATGTTAATATCACATTCACCCCAGGCCTCTCACATAACCTTCAGTCGAAAATTTCAATGTAGGACGTTTACATTGGACCCGCCCTTTGACGTGTGCTACTCAGTTTGTCACAAACCTAATTCAGTACTGTGACTCCTGAGTCTACCCCGCTGATCTTATCTGCAGACCCTAACTTTCCTGTTTCTGAAGAGAAGCATGATTAATCATTCCAGGCACCCACATGGACACATCCTATACATCCTTCACAGGACATTTCAAGCCCTGAATTCTTCCTCAAGTCTTCTCCTATGAATCCTACTTTAATTCCCCAATTAGGGGTCATGGCTCTCACATATTTCAACAATTAGGAATGATGCACACAAAAAATGCTGGAATTTCCAGAGACCTCAGAGCTCAGAACCACCTTCAGAGAAAACTGGGATGTAAGCATTGTGAAGATAGTCGAGCGGGCAAGGATTCCTTCGACGCGGGAGAGGATAATGTCGATGATTTTTATTTGGTTGACTCATTTCCCCTCTGGGCATGTCTTACCTTCCAAAGTGGAACATAAGCTGCATCGTCCATAGGCCCTAACGTACGCCTAGATACACACAAGTTAATTGAATTAATAATGCTTCTGCAAGTTGCTGAGAGAAAATGTCATTTAAACGGCTCTTAAATGCAAGTGTCAGGGCAGTGCATGAATAGTTCGCTCTCTAGAGATAATACTGCACTGATGAATCACTCACAAGGAACTACCTCTAAATACGAGAATTGTGTTATCGGGAATAGCAGTTTGGACCAGCGGTGTTATGTCACAACATATATTATGAATGTTTTCTCACAATGGGCTTTTCTTCCCTGCTGTCTTTACTCCATTCATAATATTTGTGATGAACCTTAGAATGAGCAGGTATTTGGGATCCTATTTTCTCCAGATTTGATCTCGAATCCCTGCCTCCCTAAATTCCACCATGCAGTAAATACTCTCAGTCACATTCATGGGGAAAGCAAAGGACAGCTGTAAAAATGCCAACAATTTGAGTTTGGGTTATCTGCCATCATTATAAATGATATAGAATCATCCCTCTAACTTCGAAGTTTTGCAATTATTTTAGCAAGACAGAACCTTTTATCTGCTCACTGCCAATGTCACAGTCCATGTGGGTAAACTTGTCCCAGAGATTTCAACAGTCAGGAGAGATTTTTCTGCTGGCAGAAAACACTAGAGGGAATTGAAAAACAACAACAACAACAACAAAAGTCAGAGGATGCTCTGAAAGAGAAAAAGAAGTAGGTATCATAAGATGTATCAATCAGGATTCCAGCAGAAAACAGATGGCTTAGTATAATGAAGTAGTTGGAGGAGAGCCTAGTGCAGGGGCTTCCTACAAGCTGTGGTTTGGAAATGACAAGGGAGAGGGCTAGTAACAGTGAGGAAATTACATCCTTACCCTAAGGGGTGAACAAAAGCTGGAACCCAGAAGGAGAGCTGGGTAGAGAGCCTCCAGGGGAGGAGTTATGAGCTTCCGGCTTAGGGTTGCAGCTAGTGGGAGATGCCCCTGCAGGGACAGAGGCAGGAAAACAGATACCCTGACCCTGCTTTTCTATCCTCAAGAGCTCTCCTGCTTGGATTTCCCATTGGCAGAAACGGAGCAAAAGTCAGAGAGCGAGAGATCCCACTGATGTAGTCCATATAGATCAGCCTCCCAGGCAAAAAGCTAGAGTGAAAGAAGGGTGAACTGTGGATCTGCAGAGGCAAGAAAAATATTTGGCACAGAAGAGATTTCTAAGGTACAGCAGGGACATTTAAAGTTAGGATGGTACCTTAAAAAAAGAGAGAGACAGAAAAAAAAAATCAGAGGATTTATCAACGTCCACATCTCCATGAACCACAGAGGAATGGTGCCAGAGAAGCCTGGTACTTCACTAACAAAGTACTCCTAGATGTGGACTGACATAAGACACATTACCAGTGGGGCTGACACTGAACGTATGCAGGCTTTCTTATTTGAATCTTCCTAAATTGACTCTTTGAACCCTCTGAAATAGATCATTGCCTGCTTATGTCAATTTTATAACCTCTTACATTCACTGGCATTGTGTAGAAGGACAGCTGGGAGCCGGGCGTCGTGGGGAATGTGCTGGGAAGATATTTCATTCTGGTTAGCTCTCACGGCGTAACAAACCATCCCCAAACTTAGTGGTTTAAAACATCAACAATCATTTATTTTTCTCATGAATCTGAAAGGTGGGCAGGACCCCGTGGGGATGGCTCATCTTTGTTCTTTGCGGCTCCATCCGTTGGCAACTGGAGAATGCACTTCGGTGTCACCTCGCTTCCATGACCGGCAAGCTGCTTCTGGCTGGCAGCTGAAATATCAGCCAGGGGAGTGGGCCAGTGACTTCAAGTCCTCTTCGTGTGGGTGACTGGGGCTTCCTCACAACATGGTGGCCAAATTCCAAGGGCAAGCACCCCGAGACAGCAAGGAGGCATTTTCCCTTTCTAACCTTGGAAGTCACATGGTGTTGCTTCAACCACCCAGAATTTATCGAAGCGGTCACAAAGTCCATCCAATTTCAAGGCAGGGGACATAGACCCATAACTCAATGGAAAGAGTAACAAGGTCAGAGTGTAAGAAGACGTCAGAAAGAAGATATGGTTTTAGTTTATGGGTTTAGTCCTCTTTGGGAAATGCAAACTGCCTATTAACAAGTTATAGTAAATTGAGAAGTAAAAATAAAATTGACACTACTTCCAAAACATTTGCCATATTTTTGAAAGCACATTTTTAATCTCCTTGAAAACAACTTGAAATATATTCTCCTTGGCTTCTTCCCTTATATTTTTCATTCGTTCATCATGCTTCTGCATTAGCAATTTTATTTGTTCCTCCTTTGCTTCCTGTGGTCTATGGGCATATTCCTTTTCTACTAGTTTAATTTCCTTTTCTAATTGATCAGTGTAGATTTTCTTCAAGACTTCCTCCTGCTTTCTCAGCTTTTCCTCTATGTCCTTGTATATGGCATCGGAAAAGTAAGCCCCCTGGTTGTTCTGCACCATCTTCTCTATCATCTCCACCAGCTCCCGCACCTGAGCTTCCTTCTCAGCCCAGTCTGTACTGTTGTTACTGAAGGTACAGCAGCGGTCTCCACACTCCTGGAGGATGCTTCGCAGGTTTACGTCCGCAGTCTGCAAAAAGTCGCTTAGGCTGCGGTCCTTCAGTTCCTCTTTGCGAGTGAACAAGACGATCATGTGCTTCATGGCTGGTTCCCCAAACATAGCCTTGATCAACGCCACGGTTTTCTGCTCTTCCTCCGTGTAGCGGCCCAGCTGCATGACCAAGATGATGGCGTGAGGTCCGGGGCAGGAGGCGAGGACACAGCGGCTGATTTCCTTGCAGGTGGTGTTCAGGCTCTCCTTGGTGTCGAAGAGCCCTGGGGTGTCAACAACGAGAAGGTCTCTCCCCTCCCATTTCCGGGATGCTTTCTGACAAGTTTTGGTAACAGCCTGGGCAGCAATCTTAGACTCGAATTCCTTTCTCCCGAGGATGGTGTTTGCTGTGGCACTTTTCCCATTTCCAGTCTTCCCGACCAGCACGATCCTCAGAGCATTGTCCTGGGCATCAGCCATGTTTATATCAAGAGGCCCTGGGGCTTAGGTACCCACAAGATCTTAAGAAAAAGAAGGAGAGGGAAAAAGGGTCAATTTGGGCAAGTTGGAACCATTCCCAACTCTTTTTTTCTTTCTTTTCCTCCCTGCAAATATGTAATATTCTATTACACCTAAACAGCTCAATTGCTGTGGAAGAAATAACAAAGTACTTAAAGAGTATCCCCACAAAACAGTCATGTCCAGATGGTTTCACATGGAATTAACTGAAACCTTTAAAGAGCTGATAATCTCAGTGCTACTTAAACAATTCCTGATCACATAAAAAGGAAGGAAAACATTCAGCTCTTTCTATGAAGCAAGTGTAATGTTGATCCCAAAAGCTAACCACGATTTCACCAAAAAATAAAGCGATACACGTCTCATGTGTGAGTATTGATTCAAATATCCTAAATAAATTATTAGACACTAAATAGCAATACACGTTGATTAAGTACTACTGTTTCAGAAATACTAGGGTGGTTCAACATGAGGAGATTGATTGTTGCAACACATCCCATTAATAGGTTAAGAAGAAAAGGAACTAGGTGCAGAAAAGACATTTGGCCAAATTCAACACTAATTCATGTTCTTTTTTTTTAATAAATTTATTTATGTATTTATTTATTTTTGGCTGCATTGGGTCTTTGTTGCTGCACACGGGCATTCTCTAGTTGCGGCGACCCGGGGCTATTCTTCATTGCAGTGTGAGGGCTTCTCATTGCGGTGGCTTCTCTTGTTGCAGAGCCTGGGCTCTAGGCACGCGGGCTTCAGTAGTTGTGGCTCACGGGCTCTAGAGCGCAGGCTCAGTAGTTGTGGTGCACAGGCTTAATTGCTCCGCGGCATGTGGGATCTTCCCAGACCAGGGCTCGAACCCGTGTTCCCTGCATTGGCAGGTGTATTCTTAACCACTGAGTCACCAGGGAAGCCCAACACTGATTCATGTTTAAATCATAAAATTTAAATGAATAGATAGATACTTCTTTAACATGATTTCACATAAATATAAAAATTTTTTTCATCGCTTTTTTTTTCATGCAACTAAAATAGTTGATTATAAAGTTCATTTGGATGAAGACAAAAGAAAATTAGCCTTGGCAATCAAGAAAAGAAAAATGAGGGAAGACTAGCTCTACCAGATAGTAGAACATTATAGTTTGTATAATTAAAGCAGTATGATGTTGGTGCATGGATAGAGAGAACAGTGAAACAAAAACAGAAAATTCAGGAGTAGACCAAACTGATCACACTATATTCATTTATATTCAATTCAGTTATATTATATTACATTTATATTCAATAAGGCAGCATCTCACATCAATGGGAAAAAAGATGGACTAATAAGCAACACTGAGATAACAATACAGAAAAAGGTAAAACTGCATCCACCTCCTGACGCCATTCAAATTCCAAGTAGATCAGAAATTTAAATGTAAAAAACAAATCCATATGATAATAGAAGAAACATGGATAAATCATTGTAACCTGGGGGTGGGAAAATATTTCTAAGATTTGACATAGAGTAAGGAAAAAGACTCCTAAATTTGATTACATAAAAATCAAAAAGATAATGTGAGGCAAACAAACAAGTAAATAGTCCTCCATACACAAATTAAAACACAAATGCCGACTTATATAAAAGAGGGGCAAGGCGCAATTTTCCTTTTACACCAAGAATATCTATACAGATGGCCAACAACCACATGAAAAGATGCTCAGCATCACTAATTATTGAAGAAATGCAAATCAAAACTAAAATGATGTATCACCTCACAGCAGTCAGAATGGCCATGATCAAAAAGTCTACAAATAATAAATGCTGGAGGGCTTCCCTGGTGGCGCAGTGGTTGAGAGTCCGCCTGCCGATGCAGGGGACACGGGTTCGTGCCCCGGTCCGGGAAGATCCCACATGCCGCGGAGCGGCTGGGCCCGTGAGCCATGGCCGCTGAGCCTGCGCGTCCGGAGCCTGTGCTCCAAAACGGGAGAGGCCACAACAGTGAGAGGCCCGCGTACCGCAAAATAAATAAATAAATAAATAAATAAATAAATAAATAAATAAATGCTGGAGAAAATGTGGAGAGAAGGGAACCTTCCTGCACTGCTGGTAGGAATGTAATTTGGTGCAGCCGCTATGGAGAACGGTATGGCAGAGCCACAAAAACTGAAAATATTGTTACCATATGATCTAGCAATCCCACTCCTGGGCATATATCTGGACAAAAGTCTAATTTGAAAAGATACATGCACCCCTATGTTCTTAGCAGCACCATTTACAATAGCCAAGACATGGAAACAATCTAAAAGTCCATTGACAGATGAATAGGTAAAGAAGATGTGGTACATATATACAATGGAATATTACTCAGCCATAAATAAAATGAAATAATGCCATTTGCAGCTACGTGGATGGGCCTAGAGATTATCATATTGAGAGAAGTAAGTCAGACAAAGAAAGACAAATATTATACAATATCACTTACATGTGGAATCTAAAAAAAATACAAATAAACTTATTTACAAAACAGAAACAGACTCACAGACATAGAAAACAAACTTCCGATTACCAAAGGGGAAAGTGGCGGAAGAGGGATAAATTAGGAATATGGGATTTATGGATACATACCACTATATATAAAATACAAAAGCAACAAGGATTTACTGTATAGCACAGGGAACTATATTCAATATCTTGTAATAACCCATAATGCAAAAGAATCAGAAAAAATATATATACAACTGAATTACTTTGCTGTACACCTAAAACTAACACAGTATTGTAAATCAACTATAATTGAATTACAAAATAAAAAAAGAAAGCAAAGAATATCTAAAAGTAGAGAAACAAAAGACCAGCAACACGATAAAAAATGGAGAAAGAGATACAAATAAACAGTTCAAAGAAAAAAATGTAAATATCCCTTGAATATATTAAAAGAGACTAACATTCACTTGTAATAGAGAAAAATATATCAAAACATAGAAAAATTAAATTAATTATTTAATATTACACTAAGATACGATTTCTCACCTACAGGTTTGGGAAAAATCCAAAAGTTTGCTGGCATAATATACTGGTAAAAGGTATAGGGGAGACAGGTGCTCTCCCACATGGCTAGTGCGAATGGAAAAGCAGTGTAAAACATCTAGAGGAGGGCTTCCCTGGTGGCGCAGAGGTTGAGAGTCCGCCTGCTGATGCAGGGGACACGGGTTCATGCCCCGGTCGGGGAAGATCCCACATGCCGCGGAGCGGCTGGGCCCGTGAGCCATGGCCGCTGAGCCTGCGCATCCGGAGACTGTGCTCCGCAACGGGAGAGGCCACAACAGTGAGAGGCCCGCATACCGAAAAAAAAAAAAAAAAAAAATCTAGAGGAGAAGTCAGCAATATCTCGCAAAAGTACATGTGCATTTACCCTTTGATTATCAACCTCAATTTTGGGATTTATCCCAAAGGCACACTGACAAAAATACAGAAAAATATTATGCAGAAGGCTGTTTACTGCACCACTACTTGAAACAGCAAAAGACCAAAAACCTATCAAATGCCCATCAGTATGGGCCTGGTTGAATAAACTAAGGTATATTCACACAGTGCAGTACTAGCCAACTAAAACAGAATGAGATCTATCTTTATGTCCAGCTATGGAGACATCTCCAGGATATATCATTAAGCAAAAAAAGCCAAGTGGTGAAAATAATGAACAGTTTACTATCATTTCTCTAACCAGGAGGACCGGAGCCTACATATATAAAATGTAATATATATATTTTTTCAATCATATGTAAAAGCAATGGCAGGATAATCTGAAAAGTAAGCAGACAAAAAAGTTTCTTATATGGGGATGGAAAAAACAGGGTGGAGGGAAGCTGGGAATAGACGCTGGGAACTAGACTACTTTGGATATACTTAGATTTCATAGATTTGATCTTGAAAGCATGTATTATACAGCAAAAATTATATTTCAAAATACTAGTAAAAAGCAAATGAAACAAACTAGCCAGATTGTATTTTGTGTGGTGGGTGAACCACAAAAAAATTGGTCCTAGAGACTTGACAATGCAGTAGTTTCTTTGTCCATCCCCAGTAGGATATAGTTAAGCAACGCCACCCCCGCCCCAAAAAGAAAACCTGCAGAAAATTGTTTTCGGGAATCCTATTCTTAGTTGTGTGTATGTGCGTGTGTGTGTTTGTATAGTTTTGAAATCCATTGAAAAGGCATAAAAACAATGATGAGCCCAGCAACAATGAGCACCCTTAGTGCCAGATTGTAATCTTCAAACGCCATTTCCTACCAAAAATTTAGGGCTCTTAGGAGAAAGTATGGATTCCAGGTCTGGGCCAGGCAATGTAAGAGTTGAGCATAGACCATCTTGTCATACTAGACAGCAAGGATGCTATGAAAAAAATTACTAGGATCCCATCAAAAGGGCTTAAGAGCCAACTTGAAGATGATCCCCAACAGGATAAAGATGAGACAGTTTGAGCATCGGTAAGAATAATGATTTCAAGGGATTGAAATATATCAAATAAGTTAAAATCTATGTGTTCATAGCAATGTCATCTTCTTAGAAGAAGTCAGTTGTTCCCTTTGGAGTATGCTAGGAGTATGTCATTCTGAACGTTGACAAAGGGAAAGAACAAAGCATTTATCTTGTCTTTCTTATATAACTGTGCCTCATGGAAATGAAAGGATTGTTGAGGGGAAGTTTCTTTTTATAGGTTTATTCCATCTATTAAATGAAGAAAGAATGATAGAATTAGAATATCATAATTTGTGACCCTTAAGGAAACATATACTCAAGGTAATCATTAATATCTGAGACAACCAAACATTATGTGCCTTCTGATTGACGTTAACAACTGCACCTGTGAACTACTCCCACCAAAACACCAGCCAAACTTTAATCTGACCAAGCTTCTCCCTAAACAGGATGCACACAAAACACTGGAACTAGAAGAGCAGGTGACATTTTGGGGACGTAATCAGCAAAGTGTACACTTCCAATTCTGCTGGACAAAAGACCTCCCCTTTCTTAAAGAAATTTTATAGCAAGAAACAAGGAAGGTAGAAACCTATGTGTTAAGTTAAATTTAAGAGATATCAGTGAATTGCAATTTATGGACCTCATTTGGGCGCAACTTCAAACAATTTTTAAAATTATGAGACAATCAGGGCAATGTGAATATAACTGGTAATTTTCTAGAAATTCTCGTTGCTTTTTGAAGTCTGAGTCTGGTAATTTTTTTAAATGGTCTTTATCTTTCAGACATACATACTCAAATATTTACTGATAAAGTGACACAAGGTCTGACATTTGCTTCAAAGTAATCTGGGGTGGCTGGGGAGTGGTGAGTATATAAATGAAACAGGACTGGCATAAATGGATAATCGTTGAGGCTTGGTATAGGTACATGGAAGTTCCTTATATTATTCCCTCTATCTTTCAATAAGTTAAAAAAAATTCCACAATAAAAAAAATAACCTGGGTGTAGTGTAACCGCTACTGAATGTATACTGTATACCGAGCACCCTAATAAGTATGTTTTGTATATTACAGTCATCCCTCCATATCAGTGTGGAGGGGGGATTGATTCCAAGACCCCAACGTGTTCCAGAGTCTGCAGATGCTCAAATATCTCAGGTAAAATGACTAGTACCGTTGGCCTCCATATCAGGGCTTTCACATTGGCAGATTCCACCTACCTTGGAGGGGAATTTCCATCCTGTTTTGTTGAATCTGCCAATGTAAAACCAGGGATATGGAGAGCTGAAATGTGTATTTATTGAAAAAAAATCCACCTGTAAGTGGACCCGCACAATTCAAATCCGTGTTGTTCAAGGGTCAACTGTGTCTCACTTACTCGCAAAAATAACCTGCAGGGAAGCTAACTTTATTACCTGAGTTTTTAAATGAGGAGACTGATGTGGCTCAAGAATTCTGAGACACTTGCCCAAGGTCATTGTGCTAATAGGTGTTGAGCAGAGAGGGGTCCAGTTCAAAGTCTGTCTGACTACCATGCTCGCTCTTAAGCACTGCACACTACGGCCTCTTCTTGTTCCTTCTCGGACCCGTCATTCTGTAGTCTAGGTCAGGTCAGAGGCAGATCAGGGG